>NC_043965.1:11862287-12481301 GCF_902148855.1 Sphaeramia orbicularis
TTAGAGGTAGAACATTTAAAATTATAGTCAGAGATAAAAAGAAACAAAATCAGTGTTCAGAGAAATTAAGTAAAAACCATCTCTGAGGCATTTTGAAAGCAAAGATAACAACCAAACCAACTAATGATGTGTATCCCAATATAAAACTATATTATGACATTTGTCAGTATTGTTTTGTATCTCAGACCCCTGTTAGAAAAAAACCCAAAAAAGCACACCTAAATTCAACAAAATAAAAGCATGTGACATCGTTTGTGTAAAAATGATTGATGAGTGATGTTTGTATATTTCTGTTTGTTTAAAGGTTTTCAACCTAATATTCCTCTCAATAAAAACTAAAAGGAAGAAGAGTTGAGCTATTTCATCTTTTGTGGTTTGCCAGGCCATTTTCAAGTTTGGGCAGGAGCTGAATGATATAAAAGCTGTATATACACTCACAGTCAATGAAAATTTTGAGACCATATTTTTCGACATAATTTTTATTTTGAAACCCTAAACTGGAATTTTTTCATATGAATCATTTGTTTAGGACAGGGGTGCCAAACTCATTTTGGTTCAGGGGCCACATTCAGCCCAGTTTGATCTCAAGCGGGCCACACCAGTAAAATAATGACTTAATAACCTGTAAATAATGACAAATTCAAGTTTTTCTTTTTGTTTTAGTACAAAAAACCCCCAATTAAATTATGAAAATATTGACATTTTACAAACAAGATGTGAATAACCTGAAAAAACAGAAATTTCATTTGAAAAATTTGAGCAATTTTAAAAATATTAGGCCTTGACTTATTATTTATACATGTACATTACACACAATGTTACATAAACGTTTGGTAACAGACATAATGTTAAAATTTTGGATTTTGGTCTAAAATTTGAACAATTTCTACAATATTCCATCTCTTATTATTAACGCAACTCCAGATCACAGTGGATCCATAAATGCACAAAACGTTCAGTAACAGATAGAATATTGTTAAAACTGCACATTTCAGGGTGTTCATCTGTGTTTTTATTTATGTATTTATTTGCATTTTATTGTGAAAGAATAGTTTTGTAAATGTAAATATTTTCACAGTGTAATGTAATTTTTTTCACTTAATTTTTTTCCACATAATTTTTCACAAAGAAAATTTGTTGTCATTATTTATGGGTTATTGTGTTGTTATTTTTACTGTAGATCACATTGGTCTGTATGTGGAACCTGAACCAAAATGATTTGGACAACCTGGACTGTTCAGGTTAAGTTTTGCACGTTCATCCTGCGGGCCAGAATGGAACCTTTGGCGGGCCAGATTTGGCCCCTGGGCCACATGTTTGACACCAGTGACTTAGAATATTGGCACACAGAAACAACAATCTAAAGTTTCAAGAACAATTTCAAAACAAAAAACTTAACAAAAGAAAATGGCACTTGCCAAACACAAAGTCACAACAGTAGCGGTCCTGGTCTAGAGTTGTCTCTCTCTCTCTCCCTGGACACAGTCTATGGTCAACAGAGCCTGTGGTGTTGTGGCGTTCAACCAGGTTTCTTATTGTGGGTTGGGAACAGCCCATCCATAGGCCTGGCTATGTCACTGGAGCTCAAACCGGCCTCCACCATACCTAGTGCCGGAGACGTTGTTCATGTAGACGTGGCATGATGTCGTTCACTGGACTAACAATGGTGGCCTTTTTTGGGCCTTTATATAGGCCTTCAAAACCAACCCTGAAATTGTGCAGATACCCACTGAGTATTGAGTATTGCTCAATGTGTATTTGGTCCACTTTTGCAAAGAGACCCACCCATGTGCAACGAACCGTAACAACATGACAACTCATCATTATCTCAACTACCCAAGCACTAAGTCATCAATAAACCCACAATGAATAATTACAACCCCCTACAAGTAGAAATATGCAAACATTTCTACCTCAAAGTTTCTATTGACTGTCAGTATAACTTGACAGTGTCCCAATACTTTTGTCCATATAGTGTATGATTTAGGCCAGGGGTGTCAAACTCATTTTAGTTCAGGGCCACATACAGCCTAATATGAAATAAAGTGGGTCGGACCAGTAAAATAATGTAAATAATAGGATAAGAACTGATGAATAACATCAACTCCAAAGTTTTCTGTTTTTGAGTGAAAAAAGTAAAATTCCGTAATGAAAATAATTACATCTATGAACCGTCCTTGAACATAACATTAACAAATATGAACTACCTGAAAATTCTTAAGAAAAATAAGTGTAATTTTAACAACATTACACCTCAGTTTATCATTCATACATGTGCATCACAGCTTACAGATCACAATGGATCTACAAACACACACAACATTTGATAATAGGAAAAATACTGGTAAAATACTACATACTTCTCTTAAGACATTTTAGGTTGTTCATATTTTTTGTGAAAGGCTAGTCTGTAAATGTAAACATTTTTGTGTCATTTTACTTTTTGACACTAAAACAAAAAGAAAAATTTGCTTTTTTTCCATTATTTATAGGTTATTATGATAGTATTTTACTGGTCTGACCCACTTTAGAGTGAACATCCTTGACTGATAATATCTTCAGTGTAATTTTTACATTTCACAAATTCATCCCAGGGGCCGGATTGGACCCTTTGGCGGGCCGGTTTTGGCCCCCGGGCCACATGTTTGACACGTGTGATTTGGGCAATTATGCTATGAAGCTAACGTGCAGGTCTTTGTTCTTTTTGTGTTTTTTTCTTTGGGATGTGAAAAACAGCCTCACAGTAAAGCACCTACAGCTACTGAATACCCCATGAACCTCAAGTCATTGTCTATGAATTTGTCTTGTAATATATGGATGGTATCCTTTCTGACTCCTGGTGCCTGATGGGTAATGGCTTGGATTTGACTCAATCAGATCAATCAAATGTGAGACTAGTGAGATAATAATAAAATATCTTAGTTGGCCAACCAGACGGAAGTTAAATCTCCCAAATGCCCCGTGAACATGCCCTTTCTTAAACAATACCGTGAAATTGAAATGCGCTACTCACTGGGTTTGGACTTTTCACACTATGCTTTGCAGACCTGCTTCTAGGGGCTCAACACATAATATTATATTTGACTACTCCTGGGTCCCGTGGCGGATGTTCTGCCTTTGAGCAGTCCCTAGTCATCCAGTTTATGCAGCGCTTGGACAGACCTGGCAGCTCCCATATGCCCACATGTGAATATGAATAAGTGTTTAAATGTGAAGTGAAGCTCTGCTGAGATTTGAAAAGTGTACTTTTCTCTACTCTACTGTATATATTAAACCAATAAAAAGGTATACATAGCCTCTGGATTTAACCCCTTTTGTTGTCACTTGCTTACATTTTGACACGGATGTCAGACCCTGAGAGATAATCCTCACTTTTGCCCTTAAAATTTTAAAAAGAGGATTATAGGAATACTCATATGTACAAAGGTGGAAATTTCTTTTTTTTTTTTGCACAGAGAAGTACCGATACTGATGTAAAAAAAAAAAAAAAAAAAAAAACTTAAGTAGAAGTAGTGATTCAACTTGTGTACTGCTGTAAAAGTGAAAAAGTACAAGGTTTGAAAAGTGTAAAAGTAAAAAGTAGTCGCTTTAGTTTGTTGCATCTTTTACATCTTAATCTTTTAACAAGGATCGTACACTGGCTTTTGCAACATTTCATGCATTCATGCATTCATTCATTTTCTGATCCCGCTTTATCCTCACTAGGGTCACGGGGGTCGCTGGAGCCTATCCCAGCCACTATGGGTGAAGGCGGGGTACACCCTGGACACATTTAATTCAATATAACATTAAATATCTTCAACATAGAATCAAATTAAACAGAACAAACAAAACCTTAAGCACTAAATCATGCAATTTGAGAAAACGGGTGTGTTTTTGTTTTGTTACATCTTGTGCAGTTTTTTTTCCTTTATTTTCTTTTGCATCATTGTTGTGTTGTCTTTTTCATCTTAACCCTGTAAAGCCTGAACCATTAAATCCTTGACAGAAAATTCCAGTTAGTGAAATGAACATTTAAAAAAGAACGTTTAAAATAAAATAAATTAAAAAAACAAACGGAGCACACACTTTTGAAATAGAAACAACAGAGCAAAGTGTAAAAAAAAAAAAAAATAATAATAATAAATCAACATAGAAGAAGAGAAGTAATGATTGAAATGTAAACAGATCATTGCATATTATATTATAGAATTTGCACTTTATATGTAGTAAATACATTGTGTAGCCAAATATTACACAGTGTTGTTATATTGCACATAAATGAGCTTCACTGGAGTGGGTTATTGTTCAGTTGTGGTTTCAAATGGATTCAAACTACCATAATGAGCCTGTTTTGAAAATGTAAAGAGTAGAAAGTATAGATATTCATGTTAACCCTTTCATGCAGGAATTATGAGAGCCTTAAATAGCCTTATGAGAGCCTTAATTTTTTTTTCCCGAAGTGTTTTTACTCCTCTAGGCATTGAAAAAACAATGCGATTGACTTTTTTTTAAAACCTTTTTTTCATGGAGTTGCAAAAATGTCCTTTCCGCTGGACACCATGTATTTAATTTTCGAAATGAGGAAACATATTTATTGATATTCTGTGTGAAAACTATGAAGCAAATCTGATGTTTTCTCACATTTTAACAAACTCTAAAACTGGTCATTACTCACTGCATGGAGATAATATGCTTTTTGTCTAACCCATAAAAACCCAGTGCTACTTTTGTCATCATTTTGTTTAAAAAAAAAAAAAAAAAAGTTAATTACAGTCTAATAAAAACAACAACAAGCAACTGATTTACACTCAAACATGTTAGTGCAGATCAAGTTTATGAAGAACAGCAAAGTTACAGTAATTATATGAACTGCAGTGTATAGGATGATGCATGAGCGTCCACTGTGTTAGCAGATATGGAACTAAAATAACAAAATCCATGAGTAGAACAGCTGTAAAACATTTGTCTACTGTAGTGACCACTGTGCATGAAAGGGTTAAAATATGCAGAGAATTGAAAAAAGAAAAATTAACATTCAAGTAAAGCGCAGATAAATGAAAACCCAAGTAAAGTTACTCGTCACCATCTGTGTGTAGCATGTAAACTAGACAATGACCCTCTTTTGAAGATACTTACGTAAGAGCAGATAAAAACTTTGTCAAAACAACACGTGAGTCAGAGAAGCAAGAGTGATGTGTTTACTTCATACGTTGAGTTTTCAGTGTGTGACAGAAGATGTGGAGTGACTGCAGTGCAAAGGTCATCTCACAACTGAGAGGCCAGTACAGAAGGGGGGGGGGGGGGTTGACCACCATCACCTCAGGGGGGGGTCTCAGCTCAGCAGCACGCTGACAGGGATGACAACAGGGTTTCTTCAGACTGAACTGATGTGTATTCTCTCAACACTGAAGTGGTCATGTGACTGGGCTCAGTGTTTGTCAGAGGTGACCGGTAAAAGGTGCTTTAGTTTCCAACTGTCTTTCTCAGCCCTGATCATCATCTTCTCCACCTAAAATCCTTGTTTGTTTTTTTTTCAAAGCCAGTAAACATTACATAAGATAAGACATTATTAAACCCACCATGGGATCCCACACTGTTAATAGTGTGTCTAGTCATATTTTATGTCTATTTTTTATTCTCCTTTTAGTTCTATTCTCTTTTACTTTTTCAGAAAATGATTTATTATGACTTATACAAATATTTATTATGATTTATAATGACTTATTTTTTCAGAAAGTAAGACTAGAATATAAAATTTTTACATTTTGTAAAAAAAAAATCCGATTTATTTATTTTTTGTTTTGTTTTTGTAATTTTATATTCACTATTTTCTTATTTTCTTAAGAATATATATTTTTCATTAATATTATTGAACTGACTTTAGTTGCACTCCTTATTTCATTGCACACATAATGACAATAAAGGCTAGAGTATTGTACTGTACTGTATTGGATTATATTCTACCCCTGGCAATGACAATATTTTCAGAACACCAGGAGACAATATTTTATGAATGACTATTTTACAATTCAAAGTAAAAACTAGAAAAACACACACACACACACACACACACACACACACACACACACTCTCTTCTTTAATCTTTAGTTTTAAGAATTTGAGTTTTGGCACATCCAAAGGAAGTAAAGATACACTGTTGAAAACTGGAAATAAAGACTGCATTATACTTATTAATGTTTGACGTTTACTTTCTAATTTTGTTTACCTGAAACTGTAGGTGTACGTTCTGCTTCAGCTCTTGAATATTTGTAATTAAAGCTCCAGTGCATCAGTGTTTTCACTGAAAGGTACTTCCACATTTACCACATTTGGATTGTGATTCAAGTGGTTTGAGTGGGATTAAGGCTCCTGTACCACGACTGGACTCTGTTTACAGATAAGATATTTATTCTATATTTTATTTTACTTTTAATTTAATTTTACTTTTACTTTTGATTAAATAATTTTCTTTTTTTATATTTCATTTTATTTTACACTGAACAAAAATATAAACACAACACTTTTGTTTTTGCTCCCATCTTTCATGCGCTCAACTCAAAAGTCTAAGACTTTTTCTGTGTTCACAAACGGCCTATGTCTACTATAATATTGTTCACAAATCTGTCTAAATCTGTGTTAGTGAGCACTTCTCCTTTGTTGAGATAATCCATCCACCTCACAGGTGTGGCATATCAAGATGCTGATTAGACAGCATGATTATTGCACAGCTGTGCCTTGGGCTGGCCACAATAAAAGGCCACTCTAAAATGTGCAGTTTTATCACAGCATAGTGCCACAGATGTCGCAAGTTTTCAGGGAGCATGTAATTTGCATGCAGACTGCAGGAATGTCCACTAGACCTGTTGCCCGTGAATGTTCATTTCTCTACCATAAGCCATCTCAGTTTCAGAGAATTTGGCAGTACATCCAAACAGCCTCACAACCCCAGACCACGTGTTACCACCCCAGCCCAGGACCTCCACATCCAGCATCTTCACCTCCAAGACCATCTGAGGCCAGCACCTGGACAGCTGCCGCAACAATCGGTTTACATAACCAAACAATTTCTGCACACACTGTCAGAAACCATCTTTCTGCATGCTCGTTGTCCTCATTGGAGTCTCGACTTGACTGCAGTTTGTAGCCGTAACCGACTTGAGTGGGCGAAGGCTGACATTTGACGGTGTCTGGCACTTTTGAGAGGTGTTCTCTTCATGGGTGGATCCTGGTTTTCACTGTACAGGGCAGACGGCAGACAGTGTGTATGGTGTTGTTTGGGTGAGCGGTTTGCTGATGTCAGCGTTATGGAGTGGCCCATGGTGGTGGTGGGGTTATGGTATAGGCAGGCGTATGTTACGGACAACACAGGTGCATTTCATTGATAACATTTTGAATGCACAGAGATACCGTGACCAGATCCTGAGGCCTGCTCTTGTGCTGTTCATCCAAGACCATCACCTCCTGTTGCAGTGTGATAATGCACTGCCCCATGTTGAAGGACCTGGACACAATTCCTGGAAGCTGAAAACATCCCAGTTCTTGCATGGCCAGCAGACTCACTGGACATGTCACCCACTGAGCATGTTTGGGATGCTCTGGACTAGGGATGTAAACAAATAATCGACTATCAATTAATTGCTGATAAGAATTCACTCTGTTAAATTACAGTAATTGTTGGTTAATTGCCCTCTTCCACAGCGGTATTTGTGGTGTCAACAGTAGGGGGTGCCACTACCTAAACTAGGCTTCATTGCTGACGTTCAATAGCCAGAACCGAATCGTGGCATCGATGAGTTAGAATGGCTTTAGGGACATGGTGGAGGGAAACACAGACCGGTCCGATCAATTTATTTTTTTAAATTCTGCAGAATTTCTTTAGTTCTACTCCATAAATGTTATTGCCTGTACTGCATCCAATGGTACAGGAATATGACATGTTTTTTTTATGAAGTATATAAGCAATATTTAGCTTTTATTCTTAAAGACCTTATTGAAAGAGAACTTTAGGTTCACAGGAAAAATCACTACTTATCTATTAATCATTAATCAAAATGTAATCGTTTGTTCCTTGTGCTAGTATCAACATTTCCTGAAATTTTCATCCAAATTCTTCCATAACTTTTTAAGTTATCTTGCTAACAGACCAGCCAGCCAGCCAGCCAGATGGATGGATAGATAGATAGATGTTCCTTGGTGGAGGTAATTAATCGTTAACTTGTCTCCCTACTCTGGACCGACGTATACAACAACATGTTCCCGTTCCTGCCAGTATCCAGCAACTGTGCACAGCCTTTGAAGAGGAGTGGACCAGCATTCCACAGGCCACAATCAACAACCAGATCAACTCCATGCCAAGGAGATGTGAGGCAAATGATGGTCACACTAGATACTGACTGGTGTTCTGACCCCCGGACCCCCCAGTACAGTAAAACTGCACGTTTTAGAGTGGCCTTTTATTGTGGCCAGCCTAAGGCACACCTGTGCAATAATCATGCTGTCTAATCAGTATCTGGATATGCCACACCTGTGAGGTGGATGGATTATCTCTACAAAGGAGAAGTGCTCACTAACACAGATTTAGACAGATTTACGAACAATGTTTGTGAGAAACAGGCCTTTTGTGAACAAAAAAGGTTTAGATATCTAAGTTCAGCTCATGACAAATGGCAGCAAAAATAGGTGTTGCATTTATCTTTGTTTTGATGATGATGATGATGATGAAATTCTTTATTCAGTCATCACATAATAATACAGCCAGTGCCAACAACACTACAAACATTACCAACAGGTTAATGACTGCAAAGGCACAGGCAGAAGCAGAATGCTTATATTAATGCCTGTCTTACATAACAAATTCAGCTACCCAGCATTCAATATAGGAAAAAGAAAAAAAAAACAACAATAATGCATACAACCAAACAAACAAGCAAAAACATAAAGAGGTGAAAATAAACCAGAAAAATAGAAAACTTAACCCACCAAATTAATGGTAATTTAATGTAGAATAAAAAAAAAAAAAAAAAAGATTTACCTATTACTTATTAGAGCTTAACAATTGTAAAAATTGCCTTACATACCATTTTTTTAAATATCAAAAATGGGCTCCACATTCTTAAATCCATGCTGGCCTCATTCCATAGTTTAACTCCAACTACAGATATACATTTTTTTTTTTTAAGCTTTTTTAGCTTTTTAATTTACAAACATCTCACAAATCATATTTAGACTCATGTGTTGAGAAGAACCTTTGTACACAGACGGGGAGTAACTTTCATTTGGCTTTATACATTATTTGCATTATTTTATAGTAAACCAAATCATTAAATTTCATAATCAATTCATTAGTATGTTCATAGTAACCGGCCTTACTAATAATACGTACGGTTCAGTGTACTGTACATTGTGGATGCACATGGTGTGATATGGGATGTAAATGTCTCGCACTAAAGGCGTTTCGGTGTCAACAGTTTATTTTCAGATAGGTATAGAGTTGAATATGTGAATGACTGCTTTGATTAATGTTTCTTGTATGTTGGGACTTTTCAGATTTGCATCCAGCTTACAAACCACAGTGTATCAAACATAAGTTATTTTACTTGGAAAAAAAAATAAGACAGGTTACATTACTTATTACATTTATAGCAGGGTGACTATAAACTGTGACCAAAAGTAACTCTACTAAGTAGGTGTATTTGTTGGCATGTTATGCATTGTTATAGAATATTGGAAGGGTATTATTCTCTTTCGTCTGGTGCAGCCTGTTTACTCTTATTTTATGTTTTACTTTTTTCTCCAAATGCACCATCTGTGTGCTACTGAACAAATGTAGCTCATCTTTTTGAACAGTTCCTTTCTTGGATAATGGACAGTGTTGCGGTAAACTGTGCATGCAGTACAGAAGTTGGACTTATATAATGATATAATCGAAGCTGGGACTCATCCTGACTGAAGTGCAAAAGTAGAACAGGTCAGTGTCCGTGGTCAGCCTGGCAGTGAATAATCACTGCAGTCAGCCATATGACACAGAAGCAGATACAGGAAAGCCAGATCTCCTTCTCTTTATCGCACAACACCTATTACACGTTGTATTTGAAGAGTTACACTTTGCAATGACAAAGCAATCTTTATGATGAATGCCTTCCTTTTTGGTAATATAATGAATATTTGCTGCCTTCAGGCCTTCCTTTAATAGTGACAAGTAAAATAACCTTACAGCAGGAAAAAAAAATCAAATCAAATGGCCCAATTCATTCATGCCTTGAATTAAAAAGGTAAGATGTCTGGAACTTTTCTCTTTAGCGGTCATAAGCTGCTATAGATCTGCAGCTTTTGGTGATTTTTCCTTTCAGAACCTTTTAGAACACGTTGAAAAGTCTCTGTGTCTTGTCCCCAAAATGAGAAGATGATCTGCACGACATTTTTATTCCGTGTCAATTTCCTCCCAAACACCCAGCAGGATCTCATTGGCATACAGACACTGCATTAGTACAAATATTACTTTTTTAACACACACTTACTAAACTAATGCCTCGCCTCGGCTGCAGCCCCAAGAGGAATAGTTGCGTTAAAAAAAGATCTTTCAAGCCTAAGTCCCAGTGAACGCAGGGCCTGTCTCACAGAAAGACATCGAAGGGAAATTAGTGTCATATTTTAAAACACACTGATTTGGTTCTACTTCATATCGTAGAGTCATGGCGGTCACCTAGAAGTTATAGAATGAGTCTTCTCGTGGCTGGGAGGGAAGAAAGAATGAGTTTGGATCAAGCATGATAAGTTAAGATGAGATTTTATGAGATTTTATAAGATTTTTATGAGATTTTGTAAGATTTCATGAGATAAGATATTATTGATCCCACCGTGGGGAAATTGCACAGTTGACAGCAGTAAATACAAAAATGAAGTGCATAGAAGACAGAAACCAGAAATATAAATTTGTAAAACAACAAATTAAAAAAAAAAAAAAAAACTGTTGTGGCTGCAGTTTATATAAATATTTATTAGTGCTGTCAAACAATTAAAACTTTTAATCAGATTAATCACAGGGTTGCTGTGGAAAAATTTAAATTAATCACAATTAAATATTAATTTCTAATCTATATTAATCACATTTCATTTTGCACGCAGGGAATATATATATGCACTTAACATGTTTGAGGTGAGCAATGCGTTAGCTGAAGTGCTAGCAGACTCCCTGACTAACATATACTTTGCGCTACTGTGGTATTTTTATAGGAGTGATATTTTGCTTTTTTAAATGGAATTACACATTTTCAAACATTTCCCTGTGGTCTACATAAACTGTAAATGCTCTGCTTGGGTCTGAATTCTTCATTAATTCAACTCCGCAGGTCCGTCTTCAACCCTATTTCTGACTAATGACACCAGAAAGGTGGTTTTGAGCGCTGGCCCTTTAAATGCAAATGAGCCACTTCATGCCCCGCCCCCTCCAGGATGTCGACTGTGCTGCTCTGTCAGGTTCAACCAACAATTGAACATTTTAGGTAATCGGTCCGAAGTTTGATCATATTTTCAGTATGGACTACAACCACTGCTGCTGACAAACAATTATGGCGTGCTCTGAGAAATGTTGGTCGGAAGTCTTGACCTTATATGTGCAAATGTTGTGACGTAACTAGTTATAGACGTAACAAGTTAAGCAGGAATTAAAACAGGTTGTAGAAATCCGCTCAATTTTCGCCAAAATGAATAAAGATAGCTTTGCAGCACCTGGAGGGTTCAAATTCAAACCTTTTGAACAATTAGGGTCAAAATATACAAATGAACCAAGGACTAATAAAAGTGGGTTTAGCAAAATATGACGCCTTTAAAAGATTTTAAAAAGTCTTAAATTTAACTTGTAGAAACCTGTAGTATGTATCTATCGATTGATCGAAAACAAAAGACTAGCTGCATTAAAAATGTTATTTCATAGTTTATAGTTCTAATTGTTATTAGACTGTAATAAATATATATATATATATATATATATATATATATATATATATATATATATATTTTTTTTTTTTTTTTTTTTTTTTTTTTTACACAAAATGCTTTTTTTTTTGCATATTATCTCCATGAGGTGACTAATAACTAGTATTAGAGTATGTTAATATGTGAGAAAACATAAGATTAGCTGCATTAAAAATGTTCATATTTCATAGTTTATAGTTCTAATTGTTATTAGACTGTAATTAATAGTTTGGGTTTTTTTTTTTTTTTTTTTTTACACAAAATGCTTTTTTTTTTTTGCATATTATCTCCATGAGGTGAGTAATAACTAGTATTAGAGTATGTTAATATGTGAGAAAACATTAGATTAGCTGCATTAAAAATGTTCATATTTCATAGTTTATTGTTCTAATTGTTATTAGACTGTAATTAATAGTTTGTTGTTTTTTTTTTTTTACACAAAATGCTTTTTTTTTGCATATTATCTCCATGAGGTGAGTAATAACTAGTATTAGAGTATGTTAATAGGTGAGAAAGCATAAGATTAACTGCATTAAAAATGTTCTTATTTCATAGTTTATAGTTTTCACACAGTTGATCACTTTCTGATATTGCGTTTTAAATACATGTTTCTTTGCTTCAAAAAATTTAACACATGGTGTCCAGCTGAGTGGAAATTTTTGTAACTCCGTGAAAAACAGGTTCATTAAAAATTTTTTCCATCACATTGTTTTTTTTTTTTTTTTTCATGCTGAAAGAGGAATGAAAACACTCGGGGAAAAAAATCTTGACTAAAGTTCACATAATTAACCCTTTTATGCATGAATTATGAGAACCTTAAACAAGATTTTTTTTCCTGAGTGTTTTTATTCCTCTTTAGGCATGAAAAAAAAAATGTGATTGAATTTTTTTTTTTAAATCAACCTGTTTTTCATGGAGTTACAAAAATGTCCACTCAGCTACACCATGAATTTTATTCTTGAAGCAAAGAAACATGTATTTAAAACCCAATATCATCAAGTGATATGAAAACAGTGAAATGAAACCATGTTTAATGCAGCTAATCTGATGTTTTCTCACATTTTAACATATTCTAATACTAGTTATTACTCACTTCATGGAGACAATATGCAAAAAATAAATATTAACAATTGATTTCCACTCAAGAACCAATCAAGAACAGCAAAGTTACAATAATGGTATGAATTGCAGTTTATGAGATGATGCATAAGTGTCCACTGTGTTGGTTGATATGGAACTAAAACAACAAAACCCATGAATATACAAGAGTAAAGCTGTAGAGCAGGGGTGTCAAACTCATTTTAGTTCAGGGGCCACCTTCAGCTAAATTTGATCTGAAGTGGGCCGAACCGGTAAAATAAAAACATAATATATAAATAATGTTAACTCCAAACTTTTCTCTATATTTTACACTGAAAAAGTAAAATTAAACAATGAAAATGTTTACATCTACAAACTGTCCTTTCAGACAATGTGAATAACTTGGACAAACTGAAAGAATAAGAGTAATTTTAACAATATTCTGCCTCAGTTTATTATTTAAACATGTACATTACCACTTGCAGATCACAGTGGCTCTACAAAATCACAAAACATTTAATAACAGGCAGAATATTGTTAAAATTGCACTTATTTTTCTTAAGACATTTGAGGTTCTTCACATTTGTTCAGATTATTCACATTTTTTGTGAAATTATACTTTATTTTTGTTTTAAATACATGAAAATATTTACATTTACAAAGAGAAAAAATTGGAGTTGTGAGTATTTATAGATTATTATGATAGTATTTTACTGGTCTGACCCACTGGAGATTGAATTGTTCTGAATGTGGAACCTGAACTAAAAGGATTGTTAATTTCTTAATACAGTGGTTCTTAACCTTGTTGGAGGAACTGAACCCCACCAGTTTCATATGCGCATTCACCGAACCCTTATTTATTAAAAAATAAAATATGATTTTTTTTCAAATTCAAGACACAGGTATATGTTTTACTGGTGCACAAAATGAACCGTGCATTAACATCACTGTGTTAACAGAACAAAACCAATACAGTGCATGAAGTCACAACAAACGACATACCTTTTCACAAAGACATGACCTTTTTTAATACTACCGCACTGAAATGGTTTTAATTTTTAAACTTATGTATTCCAATAATGAACTTATTGTATTTATGCTATTTATCATTTTTAACATTTTAACACACACTCATCACCTAATTTCCATCAGGCTACAATAATAATGAATATTTACTGCAAATCAGTGACTTCTGCTGTTGTCGAGTGTGTGTCTTGACCTCCGCCGAACCCCTGAGACTGACTCACCGAACCCAGGTTAAGAACCACTGTCTCAATATCAATTTTTGCATTTCACAAATTCATCCCAAGGGCCGGACCGAACCCTTTGGCGGGCCGGATTTGGCCCCCGGGCCGCATGTTTGACACCTGTGCTGTAGAGTAACTGTCCACTGTAGTGACCACTATGCATGAAAGGGTTAATGTGTCCCCTGAACTAAACTGAGTTGGACAGCCCTGGTTTAGGCTGAAGGTTCCTGGGATGCGCCACTAGGGGGGGCTGTCGCTCCTTCCATGACAGTGGAAGAGGCAGCGGGTGATGACGGACGGACGTGGACACACACACACACACACACACACACACACACACACACACACACACACGAAAGGGGGCAGTGAGGCTCACGTATCTCCGTCTCCGGAAATCCTCCTGATTTGCAATTCAATAAGTCACAATGTCATCTCTTTAGCTTTTACACATTTAGCTGACAAAGGGAACCAGGCGCGCGCTGCCTTATGAAATATCGTCTCGGACTCAAACAAGACCTTAATGTCCCCGTCTTTTCTGGCTGCCCCCCCCCCCCCACCACCACCACCACCACCACCACACACACACACACACACACCCCACATCCCCCCAAACACACACTCAAACTCGCGCACGCACGCCCCCCCTTTCTCCCATCAACAGAAAGTGAATGAGCGTTATCACAAAGTCCTCCGTGTCTCGCGCTCCGCTATTGTACGGTAGCAGTCACGCGCCACTGGAGGCGGATACAGTAGTGCGCTTGCATGCGTGCGTGCGTGCGTGCGCGCGCGTGCCTCCACAAGCCACACACGAGTGCGGCTCGCGCAGTTCGATCGATTACAGAGGGAACAGGTGTAGCGTGTGTCTTTAGATGAATAATGCAAGAAAAGGAGCTTTGAAAGGATAAACAAGACGCGAACGCGGAAACACACAACTGAGAAATCACACACACAGACGGAGAACCGACACAGGCCTGCTTTCATATGGTAACGATGAAGTTCACTCACACACTTCAGACTTTTATGGCGTAGAAAAGCTCCCAATACAGGGATAGCCTAGCCACTTAGCCTGCTTTAAGTAGCTCAACGCTGGGGTTTTGTGTGTTTTAAGTTGTTTTTCCCTCTTTTTTTTTTCCAGAAAAGATAAATTGACGCCTAACAGTCGGTTTATTGTTTTTATTGTTTTTATTTTTTTATGAGGGAAAACTTCCTCAGCATCCTTGGAAACAGTGTAAAATCCGTCTTAAAAAATAGAAAATACCAGTTCCTTTCTGTTGTGCCATAAGTATACAGCCCCAAGTTTACACGCATGCGTTCACTAATAGCAAATAGTTAAATAGCCTAAATTAAATTGTTAACCCATAATGACCCAAACGTTGACCAAAAGCATGCTGATAGACTAATCCTATCAATACATGTTAATAATTGGTGTCAAATGTAGTTTGTCATCTTTTCATGGTCATCAAATATAACCCATAGAAATATTGACAACATTATTGGAAAAAGTCACCTTTTCTCCATTTTTTTCTGTTTTGATACAATAACCTTTGAATTTCAGCTTTTATGAACATGATCAGTCTGTTAACCCATAAAGGCCCAAACAACCAATGGTGACAAAAATCATCTGTTGATCTAAACTGTTTGAAACTGTTGATCCACTAACCCTATCAATACATGTAAATAATTAGTGTAAAATGCAGTTTGTCATCTTTTCATGGTCATCAAATGTGACCCATAGAAATATCTGCAACATTGATTCACCAGTAAAACCCATTCGATCAATGACAGTGAATGGAGACACTGGGTTAATGCTATATTTTACTGGAAAAAGTCACCTTTTCTCCAGTTTTTTCTGATTTGATACAATAACCTTTGAATTTCAGCTTTTATGAACATCTACATGATCAGTCAGTTAATCCATAAACACCCAAACAGCCAATGGTGACAAAAATCATCTGTTGATCTAAACTGTTTGAAACCTGTTGATCCACTAACTCTATCAATACATGTAAATAATTAATGTAAAATGCAGTTTGTCATCTTTTCATGGTAATCATATATGACCCATTTGGATGTTCAGAGACTTCGTAGTTACCATAGAAACACTGTCATCTTCTACAACATTGATTCACCAGTAAAACCCATGGAGTTGGATCAATGATAGTGGATGGACACACTGGGTTTACGTTCAAATAATGATAGATTTGACTAAAAAAAAGTCACATTTTCTTCAGTTTTCTCTCTTTCTGATTTAGTTACAGTTGAATTTACTCTGAGCTTTGAATCTACATGATCAGTGAATTGAATATAAGAAAATACATGATTTTCACTGAAAAAAACATAAAACAGAAAGGTAATATTGCAATAAATGGTGACAAATCACTTAAGAAAGGTTAACTCTAGAGAGAAATTCATTTGGGAACAGCCACAAAAGTAGCTTTGGTCTTTATGGGTTAAACCAATTAAGTCAGTTTTGTGCAATAAATAGCATCTTCCAGCATTTTCTCTGAAAGGTGTTAAACAATGCTGGAAAGGAACACTGTTTTAGTACTAACCAGAAAACCAAAATGAGGAGAATAGTATTATAATCAATGGTCATAAATCACTCAAGAAAGGTTAAATATAGAGAAAGAAATCATTTGGGAACTGACACAAAAGTAGCACTGGGTCTTTAAAGGTTAAAAATAGGAAAATAGATCATTTCTACTGGAAAAAATACAAAATTCAGAGGATAATATTATAATAAATGTTGATAAATAACTTGGAGATAAAAACAATTCACAAAAGTCACACTGGGTTCTTATGGGTTAAAAGTGATGCAAAAATAAATCATCCTAAATTACGTTGCGGTTATGAACATTTTCACATCGTTAACCCTTTCATGCATGAATTATGAGAACCTTAATCACGATTTTTTTTCCTCAGTGTTTTTATTCCTCTTTAGACATGAAAAAAACCCAATGTGATTGATTTTTAATTTTTTTTTTTTTTTTTAAATCAACCTGTTTTTCATGGAGTTACAAAAATGTCCACTCAGCTACGCCATGAATTTTATTCTTGAAGCAAAGAAACATGTATTTAAAACCCAATATCATCAAGTGATATGAAAACAGTGTAATGAAACCATGTTTAATGCAGCTAATCTGATGTTTTCTCACATTTTAACATATTCTAACACTGGTCAGTACTCACTTCATGGAGATAATATGCAAAAAATAAATATAAACAATTGATTTCCACTCAAGAACCAATCAAGAACAGCAAAGTTACAATAGTGGTATGAATTGCAGTTTATGAGATGGTGCATAAGTGTCCACTGTGTTGGTTGGTATGGAACTAAAACAACAAAACCCATGAATATACAAGAGTAAAGCTGTAGAGTAACTGTCCACTATGCATGAAAGGGTTTAGATTAAATTTGCTCAAAAAAAGGGTGAAACAACCAAATAAATTCCTGCACCGACTATTGGCTACTTAACTGCCACTCAAATCCCGAAATCCCGCCCTTATCCCCCCCTCAGAGCTCCTCAGCCACACAGCCCCTCACACCCATCCTCTTCCTCCTCCTCCTCCTCCTCCTCTTCCTCCTCTGCCGGCTGGTGGAAGCGTCAGACCTCCTCCTCTCCTGTCCTCTCTCCTCTCCTCTCGTCCCCCCCCTCCATCTCCATCTCCATCCCCATCCCCATCCCGCCGACTAATGTGCACAGCCTCTCAAGTTGAGCCCAGACGCGCACACGCAGACACATTTCCACAGACAGCAAGAGGACAGTCGGAGAGGATTAGACAGAAGGAGGAAGGGAAAAGGAGAGCGGACCGAGCTGAAGCCGGGTGCGCGCAATTTGGATTTTATTTCATTTACCAGCCTGAAACTGACAAGACTTTGGAGGATTTTCCTTGGTTTTTCTTTAGAATTCCACACCTTTACTCTAAAGTGGACTTTTTTTTTTCTTTCTTTTTTTTTTTTTTTAGTTTCGTGGTAGGAGTTTTTTCCCACTTCCCTTCCGCTGGTGTGTTTTTAAACTTTGGAAGAAAGGAAAAAAAAAAGTGCAAGACACTGATGGTCCCGTTTGGATAAATAAAGCGGAGAAGCGCGCGCCGGTGGAAGAGAGAGCGACAGGGAGAGAGAGAGAAGAGAGAGAGAAGGGGGGAAAACCGGGTTCATTCCTCGGTTCTGGCTCTGAGGGGAGACACCGCGGACTTTTTCATTTTTTGGAGTGGAAAGTAGGATTAAAAAAAAGAAGTGCACCGGAACTGCCCATCGGGGTTTTCTTTATTTTTTTTTTATTACTGACTCGAGACGGATTTATAGTTGAGTCCAAACCTGATCTGCGCGTGTCTTAGGTCAAGCACAGCGGGAACGCACTTGGGTCAAAATGAGATTATTGATGGCACCGATGCGGTAGTGATCTGCCCGGAGGAGACAAAAAAAAAAAGGAGTGAGATACTAAAAAAAAGAAGGGGAAAAAAGGCATTTTGAGAACATTCGCGGAGGTTTGTGTATTTTTTTTTTAACCCCCTTTCAGGAGGGATGGAGCCGGTCTGGGGAAAGGAAGGCGCGCCGGTGGGATGTCGCCTCTGGAGGATGGGGCTGATGCTGCTTCTGCTGCTGCTTTGGATGCAAGGTAGGACACGGAAACACAGCCAAAAACTTGTTGCCAGTTCAAGAAATGCTGTAGTTTTGGTTGGGGAATGTCACACCCACTCTCATAAAGCTTTTAGAGTGTGTTGTGTGTGCTGGATTACCGTGGCATCAGAGGATTTGTTGTTAGAATTGCTGGTATGTGACGCGTTTTGTTGGAAATCAGATTAAATGGATGTGCAGGTCAGTGTGTTAGGTGTCGATGGCCAACTCTAAACTCATCTTCCTCACTTTTCCATCCTGACAAACAAACCCAACACGCACTAAAATGTCAAAGTGGAGACGGTGAAGTAGCATTAACTGGTAAAACTGGTAGGATTCGAAAAGCGAGGCATCTAATTTTCTCTATTTGTAGTTTTGGTTTGTCATTTTTTTTGGCCAGGGAACTGTCAGTCCCTCATATGTTCATGGGTGCGTGTGGAATAATACCCGATAGACAGATGCGCACTAACCGGTGCCATCAAACATACGCGAACCACGGCACCTGAACGCACCATCGTTCCAGTATTTATTATATTATATACCCAGACTTTTTTGTGTGTGACTAAGACAGAAAATAACAGACTTAGGGTTGATGACTTCTTGATGTGCGCCCGGAAACCGATTCCGAAACGGCAGCATGTCCGGTAAAAGGTGCCCAGTAAAGCATTGTATTGAAAAGCAAACACAGATCAAATATAACCATGGAAGACAGCAATGACACAAAGCAGCGATTAGTAGCCCACCGTGCACCTCTTTGAGTTAAGTCACATTTTACAGTCATTGAAGTGAAATCGTGTCCAAAAAAATTAAAATATAAAAATGCACTTCTTTGAAAGGCGACAGAAAATCGAGTTCAGGATCTTTCTAACATTATTGCGCTTTAAGGAGCACAGACTGAAGTCTGTCCAAGAGCTTTAAATGGGTTTATATGTCGCGCAGAGTATGGGTTTCCAACTTAAATGCGCCTATTCTTTTTGCGTAAAAGCGCGGAACAATGTCCGAGCCTTCTGAAATCAGGTCGGGCAACATCACCGACCAGACCACAAGAAATAATAGAAGAATAAAAACAGATGAAGCAGCCGCAGAGAGACTTTTGGTTACGCACAGCCCTCAGACTGCGCCTTTGCATCCTCCTGTTTCCGCACATTTGCCCGCCTGTCCGTGTGTGTGCGCTCCTCTGTGGATGTGTGTGTTTCTCTAATGGGCTCCTCTCACTCGTGGCTCACTGAGCAGTAAAGCCCACAGACGGCCGCTCATGTGCGCTCCGGAGCGGTGCGGTGCGGCGGCGGACGCACTGTCCACGGCGCACAGGCTGACGGGACGGAGCAGAAAGCGGGGACGGCGAGCAGAGGCGACACGGTGGAAAAACAGCTGTGACCGCAAAAAAACGTCTGAGTAACTAAACGGTGAAATGAAGCAAAAGGTCCCGCTTATCCCCGTCACTCCTTCTCTTCTCTTCTCTTCTCTTCTCTTCTCTTCTCTTCTCTTCTCTTCTCTTCTCTTCTCTTCTCTTCTCTTCTCTTCTCTACAGTCCTTTCTTTTACACCCTATAAATAAATCCATCTATTCCCACTTGGCTGTAGTTAAACAGTTAATATTGCGTAGTAGGATCTCTGGCTCTAATGGTATAACAGCCACCTAAGGCTGTTAAAACAGCAGCTGACCTTTCCCAGAGTCTGTCTCTGAGTGTAAGCATTGACAGTTTCATTTACACTTGGCTTTCTTTCTAACTACACACATATATATATATATATATATATATATATATATATATATATATATATGCACAGGTGAATCAGGTGTGTGTAACCATATAGGTGCCATCTGTAATAGGCCTATTTAATATCCTGTAAACAAACCACTTTGTAAATCTAACCAAAAAGATGATCTATTGACTATTTAAACCTCCCGTTGTATCTCTCTACCTGTGTCATAGCCTCCGTTTTCCTTAAATGCATTTGTGTGTAACATCAGTTTCATTGTAATTTCATCACTCCGGTGTTTCATCACTCAGTCTACAGGTTGTCATTGTCGGTTTGTTCAAAAGCCGAGCGCCATCCGTAGAGAGACGGCGGTTTAGAGCTGCACGCTCACTCCGCTTTTGAGGTTCAGACACTTAGGAGTTACCGAGGGAGGTCATGCTCCTTTTCTTTTCCTTTTTTTCTTTTTCTCTTGCTAAGCAGGCGGTCTGTTGTGGGTGGGCAGGCAGGGAATTCCTTGCACATGTTCATACAAATACGATATTTTTATCATATCATTACAGGAGATTCATAAAGTCTGGCTTTTAAGGGATATTTTGTAAATATTTAGCTGTAATGGCTTCTGATTTTTGCTCATTTCTGATATATATTACAACTGATGTCCGTGTTGACCACAAGAGAGTGCTGATAAATTTGTTTTGTGACTGTATGGGAACAAGTGCATATAAGAGGCATTCATCGGAAAGATACAATAATATAATAATCATAGTTTTTTATACTTGATCCATACATATTATATATGTATTTATTGGATCTCATACATATATAGTGTTTTTTTAATTTATTGCTGCTGCCTTCTGAGCCAATTGCATCGAAATGTCATTTTCAGGTGTAAATCTGAAATGACAAAGTCTGTTTTCTTCAGGATTGTTTATTATTTGGGACTTGAAGGCTTCCTATGGGGGTGTAGCCTTAAAGTGTATCCAAAAAAATACCTTTCAAGATGCTGGTTCCATTCCGTTTTTATTTATCAAACTTTCAAGAGGCGTGAAACTCAGCAGAAAATTCAGTATTTAAATAGTGTTCAAGCCTGTGTGCTCGGACCGCAGCGTTTAACCTGTAGCAGAATGTCAGCTCTCTGCATCATTACTCATGCAATACAGAGCATTAATAATTACTGATGTAAAATCACTACACACACACACACACATACACACTGGTAGTCTCTCACTCCGCCCATTCTAAATGTTGTCGCCCGCATGTGTGTGTGTCTCATTGTTGGTTTCATTCACTCCCTCACTGACTCACTCCGACACTTAAACACACCCACAAGCAGAAGAGCCTCATCCTCAGAAAAATAATAAACAGCCAGGATTCTTAATCAGCTGGGAGAGTCGTATCCCTTCAGTCTGAACCTTTCTCTTCCTGCATTTCTATCGCACATAAACACACACTCACATCCCCCTTTTTTTTTTTTTTTTTGTCATGGTGACGGTGAGAGCCTGGAGCAGAGAGAAGGTCACAGATTCCACAGACCGGAGAAAATTGATTTTTTTTTTTTTCCCAAACTAGAGCTTCTTTTTTTGTTTAATTTTTCAGTTTTTATGTATCTGGCATGTTCTGGTTATTGCGCCTGTGGACTGCGAGAGATGAATAGCGGAAGAGAAACGATGCTGAACAGGTGCATCTGAACGTGGACCAATAAACTAAACCACGAACAACAACTCTGTGGCGACCTCCGTGGGTGAAATAGGCAGGTGTACAAGCGTGAATGAATTTAATGGCAGGTGAAAAGCTGCACTGCGGACTAATTACATGCTGTATGCGTAACACTTATACAAGAATTCAACCTCCTTTTCTGTGCTACAAAGCGTTGAGTGAGTTTAGAAAGTTCCTACTAATTACACATGCCAGTTTTGACAAGTCACCCTTTCCTCAACGAATCTATTGTATTATTGTGTTGTTTTATTTTGGAGCGCTCTCACCACAGCCTCTGCAGTTTCTTCACCTTTTTCTCAGATCCAAGTATATTCCCTCATTTCAGCGGGCCAAACGTGTTCAGTGCCAGGCCTCTGAATCAGATGATTCTTTTAATGCCAACAGTCATTCCCTGAACATACTATATGTTGTCATTTTTCCAGCATGAAAATGAAAAGCACAATGGGTTGTATTCATAATGTGTTGAGATCAGATCTTTGTAAACTGTGTTTAACCCATAAAGACCTGGTGTTACTTTTGTGGCAGTTTGTAAATGATTTTTTTCCTTTATTTTTAACCTTTCTCAACTGATTTATCACCATTTACTCTAATGTTATGCTCTGTATTTTGCATTTTTAAGTGAAAATGATGTATTTTCCTATATTTAATTCACTGATATGTTAAAATTGGTAAACAGACTGAACTTATATAGCGTATTTAATACACCTTCATGGTGCCCAAAGTGCCTTACGAGGCCTCACATTCACCTATTCACACACCAAGGTGCTGCCAGACCGAACTGGGAGAAATTTAGGGTTCAGTGTCTTGCCCAAGGACACCTCAACATGTAGGCAGTCGGAGCCAGGATTTGAACTGCCGACTATTTGGTCATTGGACGCTCAACCAACTGAGGCACAGTTGCCCAGTCGCACTGATCATGTAGATAACAGGTGTCAAACATATGGCATGAATTTGTGAAATGCAAAAATGACACTGAAGATATTAACAGGCAAGGATAAACAGACCAATATGATCTAACGTGGATCAGACCAGTAAAATACTATCATAATTACCTATAAATAATGACAACTCCGCAGTTTTCTTTGTTTCTGTGAAAAAAAAAGTGAAATTACATGAAGATGTTGACGTTTATAAACTATGCTTTCACAAAATATGTAAATAACCTGAACAAACATGAACAACCTGAAATCTCTTCAGTAAAATAAGTGCATTGTTACCAATATTCTGCGTGTTACTGAATGTTTTGTGTATTTGTAGATCCACTGTGATCTGTAGATGGTAATGTACATGTGTAAATGATAAACAGACACATAATACTGTTAAAATTGCCCTTATTTTTTAAAGAGGTTTCAGGTTGTACTTGTTATTAACATTTTTAAAAAGATAGTTGGTAGATGTAAACATTTCCATAATGTAATTCTACTTTTTAAATTTTAATTATTTCGCTGGTCCGGCCCACTTGAGATTATATTGAGCTGAACGTGGCCCCTGAGCTAAAATTAGTTTGACACCCCTGATGTAGCTGTTCATTAAAGCTCAGATTAAAATTAACAGATATTATATCAGAAACAGAAAAAAACTGAAGCAAAGGTGACTTTTTTGGTAAAATATACCACTAACAGAACATAAACCCATTGTGTCCATCCACTGTCATTGATCCAACTCCATGGGTTTTACTGGTGAATCAGTGTTGTAGAAGATGACTGTGTTTCCACGGTAACTACAGAGCCTCTGAACGTACAAATGTATCATATCTGATGACACGTCCATGTATTTTACACCAATTATTTACATGTATTGATAGAATTAGTGGATCAACATGTATTAAAGGTTTTAGATCAGTAGATGGTTTTGGTTGAAGGTGGATTTTTGAGTCTCTTTGTTAAAATTGGCTCATTTATAAAGTGCTTATTGAGTTAAATTACTTGTAAAAATAATCCACTGAGGGAGTTTAAAGATATGATTCATAACTCCTTCCTTTTTCTTCTATTGATAGCTGTTGTCCAGTTCTCTGTTCGCACTCGAGTGTGACCACTGTGAATGATAAGAGCCGAATCTCGTCATAAGGCCACGAACTCTTCTCGTGGCACAGAGGAGGAAGTTCCTGAGATTGTATGACTGAACACAGAGAAGGAGGAATCCTCCCATGAGAGCCATACTCATTCTGTGTGCCTTTTCTCTGTCTGCGTATCAGTAAATCTCCGCTAGAAGGATAGTGTTTTCTGCAGGACTTGGACATATTTACCGACACATGCACTTACTCATGTACTCAAACACATTTTTCTTTTCCGTGCATACGACAGATGCAACATAGCAATCACAGAAGCACAATCTGTGATACACTTGCACTATTGTGAATAAGTAACAATGCTCAGAAAACACCCAACTGTTGGGAGTTTATTAGATTATTGTAGTATTTTGTAAAAGTGAGGGTCCTATCTTTAATATTAATCCAGAACCTAGATTTTCATACTATTTCTGATCAGTGAATGGATATTTTCAGTCTGTTCATTGGTCATTTGAGCCACTAGTAAACACGAACTACAGTTGCTCGTTTTTGTTTCGTCATATTGTGGTGCATAAATGACAAGACAAGCATCAGGAAACTATGGCTACTAGTCGCTTTTCCATTGACCTTCAAATTGTGCAAATATAACTTGGGCATAAAAATTTACCTAATGGAAAATGACAGTTTCGCCAAAAGTCTCATTTTTTCGATTAAAAGTTTTTGGTGGTTTTTCAGGTGTAGCGTAAATGGTGTATCATGCAAAACTGCAATGGAAAGACCTTTTTTCACAACTAGAGTCAGGTGAATTAAGAAACCGGATGTTGACGGATGTTACAACAAGTGAAGAAGAAGAAGAAACATGGTGTGGTATGTGTGGACACATCAGGAAACCCAATAATTTTTTAATTTAGTACGAGATAGAGGGGTAATATATAATAATAATAATGAATATATCTGTAAATCAACACCCTGTTTACGTTTGTTGCCATGTTTATGGAATGACTTCTCGTGTCATCTCGTGATAATAAATAAATCATCACATTTGTGATTTAATGGAAAAACCGACATTACACACTTCTGTTTTTTCAACATTTAGTAAATATCGGTAAAGTTTTGTGCAGATGTTCGATGGAAAAGCGACTACGGACACATGTTATTTTAAACTGCACCTGTGTTTTGTAATTGTAACCATGATGATGGGGTGTGGTATGTTTCTATAACCTCCACTTCACTGAAAGACTAGTTTGTCCTTACAACTTCTTTGACATATATGTTTTATCATATTCTCTTTTACACTTCTTGCATTCTCCACAGTTACTGGAGGACAGCTGAGTAGTAACACAAGAGCATCTTAGCCTCTCCAAGGCACTCCGTTCATGCATTAAAATACCTTTAGTCTCATGGCATGGTCATGTATAGACCTGAAAAAAACACTTCAACGCATGGTTCTTGTATATACGTCTATATATAAACATGCCATGAGAATAAAGGTATTTTAATGATGATAATAATAACAATACATTGGTTTTATATAGTGCTTTTTAAGTACTCAAAGATGCTTGTAATACTTAAAGACAGTGCCTTGGAGTTTTCTTCCCGTTTGTCATTTACTTTATGTATCCATTTTTCCAAAGAGCACCTTGAACAGACTCTTTTGGGTCCTAGAAGCATTCCTTCCCATGATGTGCTGTGTAGGCTGTGTGTGTGTCTGTATAACCAGACTGTGAGACTGCTGGCTTTATTTAACCCATAAAGACCCAAACGTTCACCGTCGACCAAAACCATCTACTGATCTAAAATGTTTAATACTTGTTGATCCATTAATCCTGTCAATACATGTAAATAATTGGTGTAAAATACAGTTTGTCATCTTTTCATGGTCATTAGATAATGACCCATTTGGATGTTTAGAGGCTCCGTAGTTACCGTGGAAACACCGTCATCTTCTAAAACACTGATTCCCCAGTAAAACCCATGGAGTTGGATCAATGACAGTGGATGGACACACTGGGTTTATGTTCAGTTAATGCTATATTTTACTGAAAAAGTTACCTTTTCTTAATTTTTTTTCTGTTTTGATACATTAACCTTTGACTTTACCCTGAGCTTTTATAAACATCTACCTGATCAGGCAATTAAAGATAGGGAAATAGATTATTTTCACTGGAAAAAAGGCAATATCAGAGGATAATATTATAAGAAATGGTGATAAATCACTTAAAAAGAGGTTAAATAGAAGGAAAAATGCATTTGGTTTATGTTCAGTTAATGATATATTTACTTAAAAAGCCACTTTTTCTTCAGTTTTCTCTGTTTCTGATATAACAACTCTGAACTTTAAATGGAGCTTTAATGAACGTCTACATGATCAGTGAATTAAATATAGACTCCCTAATCCTATCCGTACATGTAAATAATTGGTGTAAAATACAGTTTGTCATCTTTTCATGGTCATCAGATATGACCCATTTGGAAGTTCGGAGGCTCTGTAGTTACCATGGAAACACTGTCATCTTCTACAACATTGATTCACCAGTAAAACCCATGGAGTTGGATCAATGACAGTGGATGGAGACACGTGGTTTATGTTGATGATAGATTTGACTAAAAAAAATCTTTTTCTTCAGTTTTCTCTCTTTCTAATTTAGTTACAGTTGAATTTACTCTGAGCTTTGTATGTACATGATCGGTGAATTAAATTTAAGAAAATACATGATTTTCACTGAAAAAAACATAAAATAGAAAGATAATAAACAATAAATGGTGATGAATCACTTAAGAAAGGTTAACTCTAGAGAGAAATTTGTTTGGTCTTCATGGGTTAAACCAATTAAATCAGTTTTGTGAAATAAAGGGCATTTTCTAGCAGTTTCTCTAAAAGGTGCTAACTTAAACACTGCTTGAAAGGAACACTGTTTTAGTACTAAGCCGTAAGTTTAGAATTTAACTGAATTCCAAGCATTAACTCTACTATTATATGAAGCTATGTTATTTTTGATGTTTGTAATTAATGCAACCCTCATCATTTTACTCTTTTAATCCAGCTGTAACACATGAATTTCAACGGGCTAGAAGGAATCCTCAACTTTAATCTGAGCTTTAATGAACATCTATATAATCAGTGAATTAAATATAAAAAAATTCCAGATTTTCACTTGAAAATGCAAAATACTGAGGACTTGAGAGTGGTTAAAAATGGAGAAACTGCCACAAAAGTAACACTGGTTCTTTATGTGTTAAGGTTTCAATATAAATTCAACACAACTTTTTCTATTTAATTTATATTTTAACATTATGATGCATTTCCAGTCCCATTAGGGTGTGGTTTCAGTGCAGGCCTTCCATGCTTCCATTCCTCTCACTTGTGATTTTCTGCATATATATCTATTTTTTTTTTCTTTTTCAGATTTCTTCTCTGCTTCCCCCTCCTTTATTAATCTATAACCGATTTGCTCTTTGTTTTTCATCAACAAAGTGGTAATATTTAGCTTGCGGTCGGCTGCCGAGCTCAGTCTTTTGATGGCTAATAGTTTATTTATGTTCTTTCATCACAACATTATTTTTCTCTGACAAACAACTGAGGAGCAATAACAGGGGTTTAATGGGCCGATGCTTAGCAGACGCACAAGAAGAAGAGACAAATTTCCCTGTCTGATGTTTTTTTTCCTGTTGTTGTTTCTCCTTCTTACTTTCTCCAATGTGACTTCTTCTTTTACCTAAATCGTTAATCATTCTTCATCTCCCTTTCTCTTTGTTTCATGTTGTTGTTTTAAACTTTTTCTTTGTACTTTTCTTTCTGCATCACTTTGCTGCCGTCACTTCTTAGATCTTTTCTCTCCGTCTTTCACAGCGTGTCTCCAAAATGCAATATTTCTCTTCTTGTCATGTGTTTGTTTTCTTCTTTTCTGAATCTGTTTTCTCTCACGCATCTTTTTTTAACGCTTCATCTCGTTCTTTCTGGCTTTCTCTCGTCACCTGTCACTGTGTTTTTTTTCTTTCTCGGCCTCCTTTTGCTCACTCTCCTCCACCTCTCTTGTCTTTATCTCTGTCTTTCTAAGCAGCTCTTAACCAGTCCTCTGAGAGTGTGTGAGCTGCTCAGCCTAAATGATTTTCTATTACCGCCGCCTGTTAACAGCGCTCCATTTGATCAAGCTAATGAAATTGAAAACTTTCATCTCAGCCAAATTGATTTCAAACCTGAAACTGCACGCAGGTTTAAGAAAAAAAGAGGGTAAAAAAGAGAATGCAAGAGCATTGTGTTAGTGGAGCGCGACATTCACTTTACATGCACACAGAAATCAATTAGCCTGTCTGTCGTCGTACTCCTGTCCTTGGGAGATGAAGGACCACCAAGGCTTTTCCTTAAACCATGTGTATGTAGGCATGACGACATGCACACGTTTGACAGAGATGGAATATCTATGCATTTTTGTGCTTGTGCATATCCATATCTATGTTCATGTTGAGTCCAAATTAGGTTAGTTTTGTTTCTGATACAACCCCCCACCCCCAGCAGTGTGTTGGGCCGGAGCCGAGCACAAACCCCACTGATGCTAAATCAGATTTGTTGGGATGAAATTTCTTTCTGTGTTATAATATTGGTATTGACAACTGGGGACAAAAATGCAGTTTGTGGTAGTCATTGATTCTAATCCTGCTGATCAAGTCTGTGATTTTAATTTCTAATCGTTTCAATGTGGGATTTTTGTATTTTGTAAATATATCTAATCACATCATTGAATGCATTAGTGTGACTTAGAAACCTTTGGGAGCCTTTTTAGAAAATTTAGTTGACCTCGTTAGATACGATACATTGTCTTAAAAGATGTGATTGACTGATTTTTAAGACCTTTTAACTACGGATGCAAATTATCGATTAAATCATTAATCATTGGTTGGTTGACCTTGTCGATCAATTAACGATCAATTGATAAGCAGTGATTTTCCTGTGGACCATAATTTCTCTTTCAACAGGGTCTAAAAAAATCAAAGCTAAATATA
Source organism: Sphaeramia orbicularis (assembly GCF_902148855.1). NCBI lineage: Eukaryota > Metazoa > Chordata > Actinopteri > Kurtiformes > Apogonidae > Sphaeramia > Sphaeramia orbicularis. Next base: position 11,891,616 of record NC_043965.1, read on the forward strand.
GTTTATATACTCCATGAAAAAAAGCATGTCATATTCCTTAATGATTGATTTATTGTAAACCCCGAGCAAATTCTTATCGACAATTAATTGATAGTCGATTGATTGTTCACATCCCTACTCGTAGCACTTTAAGCGCTATTGCATCAAGTAACATAACTGAATGAAACAGACATAGCTCCAGGTAGTTGCCAAATATTGTTACCACCTCCAACCAATAGATGGCAGATATGTGCCCCTTCAATCCTAACACCATTTCAGGGTATGTTTCTATTCAAAGTGGAGAAGAAAATCCAGTTTAAAGGCCTGGTCCCGAGCAGGTTTAGTAAGTAAATAAAGTTTATTGAATTTTAGTTTGGATAGACATGGACAGATTTGACCACTCTGCTGCTTGGATAAAAAGCTACTAAAACTTACTGCATTTTACTTTTTTTAAAATTTTTTTTTTTTTATTTTATTTTTTTTTACTAATGTTTAAGGTCATTTATTTTAAGGATAAGGTGAGAAAATAACCAAAAGCACAAAGACAGCTTCCATGTAAATATGTTCAAAGGTAATCCAATATGGCCGCCACCCTGTGATGTCACAATATGAAAATTAGATGAGTAAATTTTTTCCCATCATAAACTTTGGATCATATCCAGTATTTTTCTCATTTACAGAATGGCTTCATCTCAAACCACTTCAAAGATACAGCTTTTTGAAATCACAATATCAAAATTTAATATTTTTAGGAAAATGCTCCGGTGCCTAAAGGGTTAATAAAAGTTTGTAGAAAATGAGAAAATGGACAGTAAATAATCTTACTTGTAAATACTATTTTATGTGACAAATGTCTATTGTAGACTATGTGGCCAAAAAAAAGTTGCCACCTGGATTTAACTCGGCAAATAGTTCAGATCCATCCTTTGGATGATAACTGCAGTGATTATATTTCACCTCCGACAAGTTCATTTACCCTTAAATTGATGCAGTAGCTTCTAATTTCTTAAACAACAGCCAGTTTGATAGAGGAAATAAAGATTGGACTGTGTTTCAATGTAAAATGTGGTCTCAGTCATGTGGTCTGATGAGTCCAGATTGACCCTGTTCCAAAGTGAGATGAGAGTTGGATGAAGTGATTACCCATTATGCCTAGTGCCTACAGTACAAACCTGCGGGGGCAGTGTTATGGTTTAGGGTAGGTTCACTTGGTCAGGTCTAGGTTCAGTGCTTTATTGAAGCTTATTGAAACCCAAACCAAATGTGTTCCTTAATCAAAACTTAAGACTAACACTAACTATTTTTATATTTATATTTTTTTGGTCAGGCTGTTATCATCATACGGCATATTTTAACACTAGTCTATGAAATATTTAAAAACACAGTCCTACTTGCCATTCACGTACAGATAAGTCTTGTATTTATCATGCTACTCATTTTTAGTTCATCATTCATTTCATATCAACACATAAAAATGGCTCAGCTTTCATCTATCTCCATGGCAGTGAGTAGTTGACCATAAATTAACCCTGCATTAATAGCATTTCATTCAACTACTGTTATTCAGGGTTTGGGGCACATTTCCGAACCCCTTTTTTCACCTGTCATTTTCCTCATGCATAAGGAACCTCTTTAAAAAATCCCTTATCCTCATCACTTCAGGAGTTCTCTGAAGGTAGAGAAGATTTTTTTAGGAAACGTTTCATGTCAGATTTCATCATAAGAACCAAGGAGAGTTGATGAATAAAATCTCAGAAGTTTATCTCTGTGTTTTAGGCATTTATCAATTAAAACATTTCTCTGAGCCTCTTTCTGTTCTGTGTGAATTCAGACATAAATTATAAAGGGATTGTTTTTCATTAGTCTTTTGTTGAGAAACGCACAAAATTGTCAGTGTGTTGTTGTGATCACATAGAAGAAAGAAAAAGACAGTATCTGATTATTTGACTGATTCCCCACTGGGGAAAAGACATTGAGAATGTTGAAAAATCTGTGACTGTATGAGAAAATGGATAGCTGTTGGATAGAACATCAATGAACTGTGTGAAGTAAACATGTTTATCTTTGAGTTATTACTTGATATGATTATAGTGATCTTCTTTAAGTGCTTCACAAATTGGTATATAAATACTTGGGGATAAGTATTAACCCATAAAGACCCGAACATCAACCGTTAACCAAAAGCATCTACTGATCTAAACTGTTTTATACCTGTTGATCCACTAATTCTATCAATACATGTAAATAATTGGCATAAAATCCAGTTTTTCATCTTTTCATGGTCATCAGATATGACCCATTTGGACATTCAGAGGCTTCGTAGTTAAAATGGAAACACTCATCTTCTACAACATTGATTCACCGGTAAAACCCATGAAGTTGGATCAATAACAGTGGATGGAGACACTGGATTTATGTTCTGTTAATGCTATATTTTCCAGAAGAAGTCACCTTTTCTTCAGTTTTTTTTCTGTTTTGATATAATAACCTTTGACTTTGAGCTTTTATGAACATATACATGATCAATCAAATAAAGACAGGAAAATAGATTATTTTCACTGGAAAAAATGGAAAAGTCAGAGGATAATATAATAAATGATGATAAATCACTTAAAGTTAGAGGGAAAAATGCATTTTGTTTATGTTCAGTTAATGATGTATTTACTGAAAAACCCACTTTTTCTTCAGTTTTCTCTTTTTCTGATATAATAAGCGTCAACTTTAATTTGAGCTTTAATGAACATCTACATGATCAGTGAATTAAATATAGAAAAATTCCTGATTTTTGCTGGAAAACCACAAATTAAAGAGGACAATATTACAATAAATGGTGATAAATTGCATGAAAATAGTTCAATATAGATAAAAATTAATGTAGGAACTGCAACAAAAGTCACACTGGGTCTTTATGGGTTAAAAACAACCAAAGTAATATGTAGACTGTACACACTGTATGAGATTACAGACACACACTAAAAGGATTTTCCCTCAAAACTGTTTTCCACATTAAGACTTAAAAATCTGAGTACACAGTTTCCATTGTAAGTAATAACACACAGTGCAGTGTGTTTAGAAGGAGGACTGTGTGGCAGAAATGCAGATCTGCACGGATGCAGTCAAACAAACTTTGCTTTTCATATCTGCATTATCTTTGCTCAGCTTGTCTCCTTAAAACTTTTGGAAATACATTGTTTTGACTTTGTTGTCAAAGTAAGCAAATAGAAAATAAATGTTTTATTTATTCTGCTTCCCGGTTACATCCAGTGAATGATTTATTTATTTTTTTCCTTCTGGTTTCATCGCACAGTAGTCTGGTTTGCTATCTGTCTTGTCAGCTTAGCCTATAAAGGATTAAAGAAAGTTACCTTTGAGCTTTTTAAAACTTAGCTTTGTGCCTGGAGTTGTATCGATTGAATCGGCTTAAAGATAAATAGGAGTGGTGAGGTGGCTTAAACCTGGCTTTCTTTCTTTTTTTATTTATTTATTTATTTATTTTTACTTATTTTGAGGCTGTTATTCATTAGTTAAGAAACAACAAAGTGAAATAACCCACAGGAAGTGAGTGAATGTGTCTGACACAAGCTGGAATCACATCTAAAGTCAGAGGACACACAGGCCGATGACCTGAATTTGGCTGTTGGTAATTTCTTTCATGTTCTCACCTAGGGGGAAAAATAAGCACTGGAAAAAGAGCAGAAAGTGTAAAAGGCATCCAAAGTGCACAGTGTCCCAAACTACTCGACTCAGAAAGCACAAGGTTTGCCCCTCAGGTTATCATTAGTGCCACAGAGCATCAAAACATGAGCAGGACGTTGAGCGCATTTGAAATGTGTTTCTATATTTGAAGGCTTTTTTCTGTCAAATACAAGTGTTTTTTTTTGTTTGTTTTTGATGTTCATTTCAGTGTTATCTTGAGTTGGCAGATGCAGAGTTCAAGACCTTGGAGGCATTTTTTCACAATCACCTGCAGAAGGGACAAAACTTCGCTTCGCTCTCTAAAAAGCGGAATTTAACCCAAAACGACCCAAATATTCACCAGTGACCAAAAGCATCCACAGATCTAAAATGTTTAATAACTTCTGATCCACTAATCCTATCAATTCATGTAAATAATTGGTGTAAAATACAGTTTTTTGTCTTTTCATGGTCATCAGATATGACCCATTTGGACGTTCAGAGGCTCCGTAGTGAACGTGGAAACACCATACCAGTAACAAGAGGCAATGAAGCCGTTTCTGCGTTTGTTGCTGCTGCGGCCATAATGCAGCTGCATGTAGCTCCGCACGTTGCGACAAATTTCCGAAAATGCCTGACTGATCTACCGGCTCTGTAAACAAATGGACTGTTTTTTGAAATTGTTCACCGTGAGGTAAGAGATTCAGGTGAGGAATCATGGAAAGGCTTACGGATTTGTCATACTTAGGATATGACTTGGGTTTTGCAGATTTGATGAAAAATTGGTGATGAAAGTCATACAGAGCTTTAAGTTTCCACATGAACCTTGAAGCAGAACGCACACAGTATGAGCAGGGTGGCCGCAAGCAGAATGCATGTGCAGGGTTTCTCCTATATACGTTCTGCCACTGGTGGCACTGGTGAATTCTCAGTGCTCCTGCAAAAAAAGAAAACAAAGACACTTTATCCTGAGGCTGGGGTGTTGATAAGGGGGCGGGGGGGTTAACAGAGAATATAACAGAGGCACAGAAGCCAGGTCAGACGTTCGAAGCGTGTTAAATTTTACTTTCAATTTTCAGTAGTTACCAAAAACACACATATATATATTTTTTTATTGATTTATTTCAAATATTGAAATGGTACAAGCCTTCTGATTGCTACTAATTGACTTCTTTGCAGAACATAATATAGAAATAAAAATTCAAGGAAGCAAAAAGAGTCATTTTCGACAAAGTGTGAGAAGAAGCATAGCTTATTAGCTCTCACCCCTGTACTGACTGGACTGTAAAGACCCCTGTAGTGAAAATGTGCTAAACTGAAAGTTTTCTGTACAGTTACACCCCTTCTGAACATAAACCCAGGGTGTCCATACACTGTCATATATCCAACTCCATGGGCTTTACTGGTGAATCAGTGCTGTAGAAGATGATGGTGTTTCCACGGTAACTACGGAGCCTCTGAACGTCCAAACGGGTCATATCTGATGACCACGAAAAGACGAAAAACTGCATTTTACACCAATTATTTACATGTATTGATAGGATTAGTGGATCAACAGATATTAAACAGTTTAGATCAGTAGATGTTTTTGGTCACTGGTGAATATTTGGGTCTTTATGGGTTAAAGCCCTTCACAGGTCAACTTCTTAAATCTAACTCAACAAACCTAAGCTTAACTCTTCCACCAAGTTTCATGAAAATCCACCTGGTTGTTTTTGACTAAAACAGACAAAAAGCAGTAAAAAAAAAAAAAACTAACTACCTTTGCAGAGGTAAAAAGCAAAATCAGAATGTGATGGGTGAAGTGACAGTTTTATGAAACGGAAAGATCCCAGTGTTCTCTTTCTGCTGTTCATAGCCCAGAGGCGCACACAGTTGCCATTTCACCAAAACAAGCTGTTCTTTGGATCAGAATCTATTATTTAAAGTGTAGTTTCAATACTCAGAAACTTCCGTGTGTGTATTGTGTGCTTGAACTGTTCTCTACACTATGTTGTGTTTTAGGCCTGTTTCTAAATTCAGGTGGCGGTGCAGATATATTTTCATGGTGATATATACAGGTGTTCCATACTGGGGCTTGTTTACGTCATTTCATGGGGCACAGAGCTCTTGGATCTGTGGCTGAGAGCTGATGCAAACATTTGATGGCATTAGCTATGGTCTGAGAGAGAGAGAGAGAGAGAGAGAGAGAATAGAAATGGTTAAGCAGAGAGAGGGGGGGAGAGAAGCTGAGGGAGACATTAAAAGGCCAGACCAGGCCATGATCTGGGCACTGTGGAGAAAAAAAATGGGATGAAGAGATGGTGTGAGGGAGAGATGAGAAGAGGATGAAAGAGTAACAGTGTGAAATGAGACTTTGGGCTGCAGAGGAAAGGACGGGAAGATTGGAAAAAGATGAGAAAGGAACAAAAAAAAGAGGCGAGACGAGGTGAAAAAAACACATCCTAAGCCAAAGAAACACATAGATGTAAAAAGAGCAAAATTAAAGGATTTGGAAAACAAAAGAATGTGAAAGACCAGTATTTATTGAATAAAAAAAACAAAACAAAACAAAAAAAAAAAGAGTCTGGAAAGCCAGCATTAGACACAGCAAGAGATTTAACATTTCACTCTACATTGCTCTTCGCCTGCAGGCCAGCATTACAGTGGAGATTTTCACTATTTACAAAGCTCCCAATGGCTCCAGGACTCCATCTACATAGTGTTTAACATGCTGAACTCAGCTGCGCTCTGCCTATCAAAAGGCGACGCTGTAAGGTTTTGGGCATCCATCCCCGAGGCCGATCGGGGGGTGGGGGTGGGGGCAGGAAGAAGAGAGAGGCGAGAGGCAATGAAGCAGCAGTGGCAAGAATTAAACAGGGGGTAATGATGGTTTAAAAAAAAAATCAGACCACTTCCAAATAGATTGTGGCTGCAGTTGTATTTTTAATTGTTTAATTTTTTTTCAACAGTCTAATCTTTTGATCTTTCTCGCTTAAACTGTCAGATGACTCAGAATTGGGCAGCAGACCGTGATGCATGTGTTCTCAGGTGGGAAGTATCTGTGAGCACATTGGCAGAAGTGATTACAAGCCTGATCACTGCACAAGAAGAGCTGAACTTTCAAATGTTATGACTTCATATAACACAAAGAAATGAATGCAGCTGTTATGAGACAATAGGCGATACTACTACTACTAATAGAATAAAAAAACATCAATAGAAGCTAAAATACATCAAATATACCACGCAAACTGATTATTGCCCATCTTCTAATTAAATGAATCAAACTACTGACATTAAAATACGATAGCAACACAAAAACAGGTTAAAAAAGTCTCTTATTTTTCTTCTTCATTTAATCTTCTGTCATATGTTCTCTCCTTTGCGGTGCATTATCTCAGAGGTTAACATCAGTGTTGATGTCTTGCCTGAAACATTAATGTCTTAATATCTGTATTTCCATTGACAAACTTCTGTGCACATTTTGAAGTGTTTTATGAAAAAGCCTCTTATACGTCCTTGGTAGGGAATCGAAACACCTTTTCCAAATGAGTAAAGATAATAAGTCCTGTCAAGGTTGTAAATATTTTCAGGCATAAATGACCAAAGAAACTGCTTTGGAAAATATCATCATCTTTTTTTTTTTTTTTTTTTTTTTTTTTTTTTAAAGCCACTGGCAAACAAGTGATTTTAAGTTACAACATTTACTTTATCTTACTGTCATGTGTAACATACCCCTGTGCCACCATAATAATAATAGTAAAGTTTATTTATATAGCACTTTATGCAAAAAGATTTCACAAAGTGTTTTATAATAAAATCATAAGAAAAATACATAGTAGTAATAATAATAATAATAGCTAATAATAATAATAAACACTTTTCATCCGGCGGAATCTCAAAGTGCTACAGAGAGAAGACGGTCCAATTTAAAAATAAAAATACTACATCAGATTTTCTTTTCTGTTTTTGTCAGACAGATGGAAAAAGAGTTAATTCTTTTTATAACCTGTAGCCTTCCTCAGGTTGTAGCCGAAACATGTCAAGGTAAAAGAATTAACTCTTCTTCCATCTGTCTGACAAAAAAAGAGAAGGAAATCTGTATAAGTTCTAGTAGATGGTATGAACCTAATTGGACTATTAAAATACTATATCAAGAATGAAAGACTAAGCAAATAAAACAAAGTATCATGATGGGCCATAAAAAGCCTGTCTAAACAGGAATGTCTTAAGTCCCTTTTTTGAAAGAGTCCAGTGACTGTGGAGCTCTGAGGTGGTCAGGGAGGGAGTTCCAGATATGGGGGGTGGGGGGTGAGGGGTGAGGGGGGCTTTTAGCTGTGGGGCCGGAGGTTGCGGAAGGAAGTGTGAGGGGTGGTGAGGAGTCCTTGAGGTAACTGGGGGCGTTTCCATGGGTGCATTTGAAGGTAATGAGGAAATGGGCAACAAAAACACACATTTACATCCACAGACGCAGACATAAAAACATAAAAGCAAATGGTGATACCCCCCCCCCTCCCTCCAACTAAAAGCCTGTCTAAACACTGTGTTCTGATGAAATCGCACAAATGAGTTTATTCACTACAAAACAGTTGATTTGAGCACAACTAGTTATACTTTAACAGCATTTGTCTGTCTGCTAGCAGTCGAGCATCCACACTGTGTCCTAGCAGTGACACGAGATGATCAAATTTGGCTCATTCTAGGTCAAGAAATTTTTTTTTTTTTTTGTATTTTTATTATTATAGAATTATTATGGATGGAGGCAGAAAAGCCAGGTGTAGATTACTGCACAAAGTGAGAATTTTATTTTCCTTGGTCAGGATATGTACAGTCAGTCCAGCTTGAATTTATAAGGCTGACAATTAATACTGAACAAACAAGAACTCAAACTATGAATTATGAAAGAGCTACAGCATCTGAAACTGACTACAATGAACATTTGACAGATAAACAGAACCACAGTGCTTCAGTTTCAGCTTCACAGTTTGTCATATCTGTTATGGATTGTGATTGTCTCTGTTAATTCACCATATATTTTTTATTAGTAAGTTTTTTTTTTTTTTTATCAATTACTATAAATTTCAGGCGACCCCATTTGAATACCAGGTGACCCCAAGGTTGAAAAACACTGGTATAAGGACAAGGTTCTTTAAGTCACGTGTCTTGCAGGGTTTTATATGTGACGCATGTGTTTCTTTGAAATGGGTAAAGGAAATGTCGTCTATACATCGACTGGTTCTTTTGTCCTTTGAGTGTTTAGTGTGTTTAGTGCTTGTGTGTGTGTGTTGGAAAGGACTTGGTGTGCAGTGTGTTTGCTCACCAAATCTCTGTGTGTGTCCACTAACATGACTGTGTGCTTTGTGAGAGTCTTTTCAGGACTTTGAGGCTCCACTATTTGTTAAAGAGGGAGGAAGCGATTAGCTGCCCGTTAACAAACCTCTTAACGAACCCCACTAATGAACCTCGAGGGCACCTCTGAGACGGCCTCGGCATGCCACCGTAATTAGACTGGCAAATAAGTGCTCGTTATGCAAACGAGTTAGAGTTAATCTGCATATCTTTACCTGAGACATTCCCGTTACACTGACAAATGTTTACCCAAAGGCAATGAGGAGAAAAGAGAAAGGAGAGCGAGAGAGAGAGGAGAGGGAGTGAAAGGAGACAGAGGTAACAGGGATTATGCAACAACAAAGACTTGCACAAGTTGAATACACAAAGTAGGGCTGGTTTGAAGCTGCCTTTTTTGGAAAAACAGCAGATACAGGGGATGAAAGGTGATGAGGAGTCAGAGCAAAACAGGAAAACACCAAACTGTTTATGTTGAATATCACTCATGTCCTGGTGGCTTACTGTTAAACACCATACCTTACTTATATCACAATGTACACTCCATCGCATTTCAATCTGTCGTTACTTTCTTGCCTCATTTCCCACTCGGCAAGTTTGTTGAAATATAGAGATATTACTGTAGAAATGTAGTTGAATTTATTCTGACTGGGAAAAAAGAGGTGAAACTTTAGAGAAGGTGACGGAAAAAAAGTCAAATCCAAACACACGGCAGGCAACTATTTGGGACCCTAGTCCTTTTAGAGACCGCTGAGACCTGATGAACTTTACTCCACAGCAGGGTCTCACAATCTAAACAAACTGGAATGACATCTTAGTAGAAAACATCCCCAAATGGAACTACTGTTAGTTATCGTGTTTTCTTCATGATGATTTGATATTATCCTTAATGATAATGATGATGATAATTTTTGTCCATTTTTCAATATCTGAATTGAAAGTTGGAATAAAAAAAAACCTAAATAGTAAAAAAAAAAAAAAAAAAAAAAAAAAAAAGCAATAACGTGGATAATGACATTATATTGCCATATTTTTTAGCTACCCTGTAAACTTGCAAGATCCTGGTTCCCTGAACTGAAATGGACTTTTTGTTGGGTTGGGGTCATTGTAGGAAACAAACTCCATGAAAAGAGGTGATGACACGCACTTCCAATTACTGAAAGGTATGCAGGATCCCAAAAGAACAGCGGATGAAAGAATCAGATAAGGTCCGCACAATCTGTGAGCTCCCAAAAACTATTTATTCACCACAAGTAGTGACATTTGGGAGCACAGCCCTTCATCAGACATGGGACAGATCATGACACACAGCTGTTTATATAGAGCACAGATTACAATATCAGGTGACAGGTGAAGCACAATAACTCATGTTATCAGTAACTTAAATTGAAGTGTCTTTAGATGCATAATAATTTAAACAGGTCCAGTAATCAAATTCCTTAAATTAATACAAATACAGTGATCAAGTTACCCTGAGTTCATGCAAATACGCACAAATACAACAATCAAATTACTTTGAACTCATGCAAATTCACAAATACGGTGATCAAGTTACTTCAAATTAAAGCAAATTTGTACAAGAAGAATGATCAAGTTACTTTAAATTCATACAAGTTCATATAACTACAATGGTCAAGTTTCTTGAAATGCATATAATTTAAATCAACTTATTACCTCCTCCAGTAGGTATTGTGATCACTTTGCTTTGTGTGTTTGCGTACGTGTTTGTTAGCAAGATAACTAAAAAAGTTATGGACGGATTTTCATGAAATTTTTAGGAAATGTTGATACTGGCACAAGGAAGAAATGATAACATTTTGGTGGTGATTGGGGGGGGGGGGGGGGGGGGGGGGGTCTGTCTTGGCGGAGGTCTGCGATCTCTGAGTGCTTTTCTTGTTTGTTACTTAAATTTATTTCTAATGATGGATAATTGGATTTTTTGTTAACATGAACTTCAAAAAAAATCTGTTGGTCTTGAGGACTCGCTTTAAGACTACAAGTCCTTCTCCTCTCACTGTGGTCCGAGACCGAGTCAAGACCGAGTCCTTAAAGGGTCAAGTCCAAGATGAGACCGAGAAATCAGAAAATCGGTACTACAGTACTAGTTAAAAGGCATATTTCAGTATTTTCAATGTTAATATGATCTTGTGGACAATAAATAAGTCATTATTCTTATTAACGGGGGGGGGGCAGATCTGTCTTGGCGGAGGTCTGTGCTCTCCGAGTGCTTTTCTTGTTAGTTATTGTACTTTCGCCTGTCACGTGATATCACAATCAGTGCTCTATATAAACAGGTGTGTGTCATGATCTGTCCGTGTCTGATGAAGGCCTGTGGCCCCAAACGTCACAACTTGTGGTGAATAAATATTTTTCGCAGGCTCACAGGTTGTGCGGACCTTATTGGATTCTTTCATTCAGGAAACAAACTCCAAACAAAAAAAGGTTGATACTTTTCTTCAGCAAGATGACCCCAAATGGAAATCATTTTTATCATTTCTGAAGCATAAATGCCATCGCCAGAAATAAAAGGCTAATGCTGGGGCTATAAATAAACAATATTTAATTGTCCCCAACAACCTCTACAGACTCATTCAGTGGTAATGTAACACTTTCTTCAAAGTGCAAATGTTTTTTTAACCAGATGTTATTTATGTAGGTATTTATTCTTTTTTTTTTTGTTAAATGTTATTTGTAATTTTAAATGATGAATAAACTAATGAATAGAAAAAAAATAACTAGTCTATCAAGTTGGGATAGAGCTTCTCAGCATGTGAAAAAAGTAAAATAAAATAAAAAACTTTCAGCCTTTCTGGATAAGCTGTGAGGAACGTGACCTTTCTGTCATTTATAAGCTTTGTTAAACTTTTCTTTTTTCGATAAAGATAAGTCCAGGCTGCACCCTGTCCTGGAATGGGCTGACCTATGGTGTGCTGTGAGGCATGAGAGACTGGTTGTGATTGGTTCTTGGCCGAAGTGTGTATCGTCCTGGCAACGGTCTCGGGGGTTGATGGGTTTGACCTCTGTATGGCTGCGGGGTTCCTGATGGATCACTCGCTACAGCCAGTGCACACTCGGTCATCCGCTGCTGCAGACATAGATACTGCGTGAACTCTTCTGAGCGCCACCTTCTGCTAGCTTAGCTGTGAGTGCGAGTTTGCATTTGTGTGTGTTTTTTTTTTTTTTTTTTTTATAGCGATTCGTCGACTTTTTCTGTCATCAATCTGTCCATCCCAGTGGGTCATAGAATAAAATACTTTTAAGTAGCTCAGTGTGTAAGACAGTGTTGTACCATGAGAGTGTGTGTATGTTTGTGTTGTTTTTCTTGAGAGTAAGTCGCTAAGTGTGTGTGTGTGTGTGTGTGCGCCTCATTAGTGCAGTGGTTTTGAGGCGATTATTTATGGTCATGTTGTCTGGCCTGCTGAGTTGTGGCACAGTCAGCATCCATCTTTATTCCACACAAACACACATTTACGCAGACATGCAGAGCTACAGGAGTTGTCGAAGTTACGACATGTCTCCTCGTGCTTTACACACACTCCCACACAAAGACCGATGTGAACACGCACTTTCAATCCTTATCTTAAACCCCCATACGCCCCACGCTGTCGTACAACTGTGGACACACAACACACACTCTCTGCCTCTCCTCTAGCCCTGACTTTGTCCCGGTGACCTTGGTCTAGCGTTGCCAGTGGCTGCTGCTGAGATTTCAGCACAGGGGGTTTGGAGGGTGGATGGAAAAAGGCTTGGCCAGGGATCACACAACTTTTCATCCCTCGATCCATCCGTTCGTCCGGGCTGATGAATGAGAGAAAAAAAAAAGTTTTCCCCCCTCTGTTGACAGATGGCTGTGGAGTTTTTTGGGGGACTCATGAGGAGTTTGTTTATAATGAAGCTCCTCTTCATTCCAGCTCCATCAACAACGTCATTTATTTTCAAATTGTGCGTAAATGCGCTTTTTTTTTTTTTTTTAAGTGACGATGACTGATCACAGATGAAACTATTGTCGGACTTCCAATTTTTGTCACATGCATGCTGAACAACTGCTCTGCTTATAGCTCTGTCAACAAGAGTAATTCACCCACTTTAAGCGATTTGATGTCACAGTGAATCCAGTAATTTATAGTCATTATTATAATGAAGAAATCTGGATGGAATGCCAGAGAACAAATGATGAACAATATGCAGTAAAAAAAAACTTAGTATGCACTCCCTGCATGCCAGTAGGTTTTTTGGTCTGAGTTGTGTACAATGAATTGGCACAGTTGTCAAATTTAAGGACAATTTCTAAAATGCTTTAAAGCACAGGTGTCAAACATGTGGCCCGGGGCCCAAAACCGGCCCGCTAAAGGTTCCAGATCCTCCCATGGGAGGAATTTACAAGTAAAATAATGGTATAATAGCGAAAAAAAAGAGACTCCAAATATTCTATTTGGTTTAATGTGAAAAAATATTATATTGTATCTATAAATAATGATGACTTCAATTTTTTTTCTTTATTGTAGTGTAAAAAATAATATTAAATTAAGAAAATGTTTACATTTACAAAGTATCTGATGGTGAAATGTGAATAAAGTGACCAAATATGAACAACCTGAAATGTCTAAAGAAAATTAAGTGCAATTTTAACAATATTCTGCCTGTTACTAAATGTTTTGTGGCTTTGTAGATCTGATCCGTAACACATGTATATATGAGAAGTTGAGGCAGAATATTGTTAAAATTGCACTTATTTTTCTTTTGAAATTTCAGTTATTTCATGTTATTCATGTCTTTTTTGTTCAGAGAATTTGTAAATGTGAATATTTTCATAAATGAATGTGTTTTTTGCACTAAAACAAAAAGAAAAGTTTGGGGTTGTCATTATTTAAGGCTATTATGCTAGCATTTCACTGGTCTGGCCCAGTTGAGATCTAACTGGGCCGAATGTGGCCGCTGAACTAAAATGAGTTTGACACCCCTGCTTTAAAGCCTTCCTGTGTCATTCCCCTGTGTGTATCAGTCAGTCAAAGGTTCCTCATTATGTGCATTCAGTGAAGCGGCAAACGGACACAAAATGTAATGTTTGGGTCAGAACATGACAAATGGAGATGTTGAAACAACTGGTACGTGTACTGTACAGCAATATTCCAATAAACCACAGGGCAGGACTTTACGTAACCCTTTAGTCCCTGACGTGTCTCTGGTGAGCGTTCTGACTGTATGATTTATTTTAAATATTTATAAAAGCTCAGCCATTTGCTCAACAGGAAAAATTTCAAAACATGCTGATAGAACAGACTTTGTTCTTTCCATAGACATCTGAGCATGCTCATTGCAGCCCCCCGCCGCCTGTGTAATGGGGGGGAAAACACTGAGAATAGATGTTTTGGGCTTTATTTTACACTGTTTTCCTTGTGGGTTTTTTTTTTTGTTTGTTTTTACGGTTGTTTGCAGTGTTGTGGGGATTTTCCTTAAAAAATATGTATATATATATATATATATATATATATATTTTTTTTTTTTTTTTTTTTTTTTTTTTACTGTGTTTGCTTTTTGGAGTTCAACCAGGTGCCAAAAAGCAGCTGGACTGATTTAGGAAAATTCAAATACTTGTTGTTGTTCAGTGTGTTCCAGTTCACAGTTCATGTTCAACATCTTAAATCTCTTATTGATGTCCATTCTGAGTGCCTTATTTAGTAAAAAACCTGTCAAACTTCAATTCCTCTCTTTGTCTTCAATTCCTCTCTTTGTCTTTTTCTGTTATTCCACCCTGTTTTGACTCTAAAACACACATTAAAACAAAACCACTGAAGAAAAGGAACAAAAACACATACTCACAGCAGCTTTTAAGACACTGAAACAGACGACAATTCACAGCAGAACGTTTACCTGGAAGAATGTCTCAGGGGTTAAAGGGCCAATATATAAGATTTTGCATGTTTCAGTGCCAAGATGAGATGTGTCTTCTGTGTGGATTAACTTCTACTTTGAGGCTTAATGTCATTTTTGCTGCAAAAGTCCACACACCTGCTTTTTATAAGTACCTAGTGTGACAGAGCAGCCAAGTTAGCATTAGCTTAAAAATGGAGTTAGCTTCCGGTACAAAACGTGCTCCAACACAAACTTTATGTAAGAAATTGGGTCTTTTAACTGTTTTGATTTTTTTTTTTTTTTTAACTCTTCTGCTGTAATATAGATAAACATGTGCTCCGTTGCATTTCAGACGGAAGGCACTATTGTAGTAATCTGTTCAGTATTATACTATTGAAACTGCAACATTAAAATACTCTCAAATTTATTGTTTTTGAGAGAATATTGTCATCTCCAATTTAAAAAAAAAAAAAAAAAAAAAAAGAAAGCTTTGAAAGGAAGCATTTTGACTAATGACTACTTGTAATACTTAAAGTGCATTTTTCTGTGGTTTTAAATCTGTTTCTACATCTTGAATTAATTTTGATCTGGTATTTTGAGTTTAAGTAAACAATTTATGCACTTATATCCCCTCTGCTTGTAAGTGTTGCTAAATTCAAAGTAAACTTATTGTAAATACATATTTAATACGGTTTTCTCATGACTGAAAATAAGTAATTAATCATGTATCCATAATCATTTGGTGTCATATTTGAGAGATTAACAGTAGAATTGTGTCATTCAGCTCACAGGCTAATTGTGTGTGTGTGTCATTTGTGCTTTTCATTATTAGATCAGTGTGTGCTTCCAAGTATATTTCAAGTGTTTCGTGACATGCCATTCCATCAGAGCAACATTAGCATGTAGAGCTTAACAAATTCAACTTGTCGTCCTTGTCATTTTTGCTAGACCTTTATTTGTATCCCTGGTGCATCAAAGGTGACCTCATTGATATGGATGAAGGACCTGCATTTACACTCCTGTCAGTCTGAGCGCTGTCTGGGACGACATCGGAGGAGAGATTAAAGACGAGCTTTACATCCCTCAGATACAGTCAGTGTTGATGCATTTTCATTAATAAGAACTGATACAAAACACGTGAGTGGAATATTTGTGTAATCTCTATTTATATTGTGCTTTTGTTAAATTACCTACAGTAACACATGGAGGTTTGGAAAGGATTAATTCTTGATTCTCGGATACGCCATGACGGGTATGGACTCCCGCGTTGTTCAGAATATCGGTAAATGAGTCAGTAGTCTGCATATAAAACTATATTATTCATATGTCTGTGTAAGGTCATCATTCTTCTTGGTAGTTCTTTTAAGTTCACAACTAGTCCAGTTGAACCTAGAAGAACTACAGGAATCTACTACACCAATGTTCATATTTTCAGAGGCTGCTGGTTCTGGGTTTGTTTTGTTTTTGCATTTATACTTTGAGGTGCTTCTACATTAGCCTGGCCAGCCATCCGTCTTTCTCAATGAGAAATCCATCTGGAATTGTGGGGCATTAGGGCCACATAAGAAAATAAAAATGCTTGTCACTACGAGAATAAAGCCATAATATTTTGAGAATAAAGTCATAATGACAATAAAGTCACAGTTTAAAAAGAAACTCATTTAATAAAAATGTCATAATTTCATGAGATTAAAGTCCTAATATTTCAAGAATAAAGCCATAATATAATGAGAATGAAGAGGCAGTTTTCAAAAAAACTCATTAAATGAAAATCACATCGCACTTTTATGAGATTAAAGGTGTAATATTTTGAAAATAAATTCGACAGAGTTTCCGGTTGCAAGCAGCAACTTTCACTTCTGTTGGACCGAACAAACCCCAAATGAAAATATAACCTTACAAAATGTTCCAAGTTCTACATTATGTGACGAGTGGGTATGGCTATATTCTTGTAAATTATGATATTTTCCCCACCTGTTTGTATTCTCGTAATATTATGGCTTTATTGTCGAAATATTACAACTTTAATCTCATAAATGTACAGCATTATTTTTGTTACATGATGAGTTTTTTTAAAACTACGACTTTATTCTCATTATATTATGACTTTATTCTTAAAATATTTAGACTTTATTCTCATAGTTACAAGCGTTTTTATTTTCTTATGTGGCCCTAATGCATGCACACATCTCAGACTGAATTTTTAACAGCTCACTTCAAATAAAGTCTAGTTACTGTCTGTACTTGAGGTATGATTCAGAGGAAATATAGTATAGTATTAATAAGCTACTTTTATAATTTTCAGCCCTCTACATGTTGTATATGGTATCTGAACGTGTGTGTGTGTGTATGTGTGTGTTTCAGTCCATAGTCCCGTCCTTTTTGCCCACACATCTGCTGCTGCTGCCATTTTGAAGAACAGCTGACATTTGCCTTCTCTCTCCATCAGATACATTACTGGGCACAGGCCTCTGACATTTCTGACGATATGTGGGTCTGTGTGTGTGTGTGTGTGTGTGTGTGTGTGTGTGTGTGTGTGTGTGTGTGTGTGTGCGCACATGCGCGTGATGGCTTACATTGGCATGCCCCCCTGACATTTTATTGGATGCTAATAGTATTCATCACCATGGCAGCCGGAGGATAGGCGGGCACGGCAGCCGGTGTGTAAATGGCGCCTGTCATTCACCTGTAGGCGTGTGCATATGTCTGTGTGTATTATTGTAGACGTGTTGGATGTCACCAACATGTTTGGGTAAGTGTGTGCAGATATTATGTCTGTTAACAGGAGGTGTGTTTGCTGGAGTTGGTTGTGTGTGTGTGTGTCTCATCTCTGTTTCAGTGTATCTGTGGGTGTGGGTGTGTTGGTGTGTATGTGGACAGCGAGTGGTCTTCTTGTGTGTCCTTGTGTGTGTGTGTGTCTGGAGGGCAGGCAGATAAAGGTGCCTGCTTTTTTCCGATAAGGACTCCCACCTCCACCTCTCTATCACTCCACTGTTCTATCTTTCTCCTCTCCATCCTTCTAGCATTTCCTCTCTATCTGTAATAGGAGCGCTACATCTGTCTCTCTCTGGTTCTCTCTTTGTCTACGTCTCTCTATCGCCCTGCCTCGCCTTTCGGTTTGTATTCTATCATTTGGCACTTTAAGCATTCCTCTATATCGTAAGAAATGAAGATGCAGTTGCCCAGAGGCAATTTAAACCATTTATAAGAATAATGACTTTATTATTTATTGTTCACAAGATCAAATTCACATTGAAAATACTGAAATATGCCTTTTAACTAGTGTTGCAGTACTCGAGTCCTGTCTAGAGACTATTTTCTGCTTTCTCGGTCTCATCTTGGACTCGACCCTTCCAGGACTCGGTCTTGACTCGATCTCAGACCACAGTGGGAGGAGAAGGACTCGTAATTTCAGAGTGAGTCCTCGAGACCAGCAGATTTTTTTTTTTTTTCATGTTCATGTTAAAAAATATCCAATTATCCATCATTACAAATAAATTTAAATAATTAAAAAAACATATGGAATGATAGTAAAAATTCCATAGGAAGAGGTTAAGTAGACAAGAGTGTTCCAGACTGCTCCGAACGTACTTTAATTGATTGCCATTCCAACATTTATTTCAGTATAAAGTAGCTCCTTGTTTCGGATAATCCCTTATGGACCAACTAAAGCAAAAATGAATTTAAAAGTAAAAATGTGGGTCATTTAGCAACAATAATCTGTCAAATTGTCTCTAAAATATCCTGTCAGAGAGATTTGAATCCCGTGTTTTGACCCTTCCATAAACACTTCCCAGTCTAGGTTAGTCTGAAGGCCTAACTATTGATTATTAATTGGGGTGAATATTAAATTATGGGTATGAAAACTGACTTGTTGTTATGGTCTCGGTCTCGCCTCGGTCTCAACATAGACAGTCTTGCCATTATCACTACTTTTAACCTTTTACCGGGCAAGTGACTATTTTTGGTAATTTCCACACACATTACAAGACAATGACAGTAACAGTTCCAGTGAGGACAGTGAGTCAACAATCTCAGGTCCAATGTGGTCTACAGGGTCTGTAAGGTCCACCTCTGCATGAACAGTGAGTGGACCTGCTTTGTTAGGTACCATGAAGTAATGGTACTAATGTAAGGAATGATGTTCAAAGGGATCATGTGGATGTGGACAGGGGTCTGGATCAGCACTTATGTTGGTCTAATGTTCTAAAATACATGTTCCTTTCCCCTTGCATGTGTTTTTCTTGTATTTTTTATATTTACTTTGTTTATTTGTTTATTATTTTATTTCGAATATTTGCAATAAAATCAACAACAAAAGAATTAAATAAAAAAGAAAGTAAACCATTTGAAAAGGAACGGGATGAAGTTTAATTGATAGTCTCCCGCCCCCTTACTCCATCCTTCACCTACCCTAAATTCCTGTGTCAGATTCCATAAGTAACTCAAAAATCCTCACATATCAGACTAAATTCAAACTATGCATAAAACACAAAATTGCTGTAGATATCAAGGGTAGACATAGGGATGGGAATCGAGAACAGTAGCTCGATTCGTTGGAATCGTTTGCCTGCCTGCTTAACGATTCTGCTTATCGATTCCGCCTTTGTTGCGCATGCGCACTGACGTCACGTGTACGCTGCATTGTTTTGGTCAGAACGTAGCGAACATGGTGTTGAGGCAGAAGCGGTCCAAAAAGACGACACCAGGTCCAAACAGATGACACCAGGGCCACTTGTAACACTTGGAAAGCTTCCATTTCTTCAAACGGGTGGAATCCCTCCAATATGTTCAAACATTTGTCCACAGCTTGTGATTCATTTCATACGCTACTTAGGGGTGCTTGTGAATCTAGCGCCAGGACGTCATCCGGGCCCAGTTCCGGTTCCGGTACGGGCAACAAATGTCATACCCCCTCAAGTACAAGTTTCCGAAGGTAAGGGAAAGGAAATGAGGTGCACAACAACAACGGGAGACGGGCTGAGTCGAACTGGTTCCATGTAGTAGAAATGCGGCAGTAAAGGAATTAGTAAACCGTCTTTAATTTAACTTTCACTGTACGTGCCCCCCCCCCGCCCCCCAAAAACCTGGCCTGGCGTCATCTGTTCTTATTATTTGTACATACTGTAAATGTTATATTTTCTGTGTAGAGATGGAAATATAAAAGACAGTTAATGCAAACATACCCGTTTGTACTCTTTCATTCCCTCACCCAATGAGAATCGATAAGAGAATCGATAAAGAATCAGATCGATAAGCAAAATCGATAATGGAATCGGAATAATTAAATTCTTATCGATTCCCATCCCTAGATAGACATATGTTATTTATGGGTCTGGTCCACTTTAGATCATATTGGGTTGAATGTGGCCCCTGAACTAAAATGTGTTTGACACCCCTGCCCTACATTATAGGGGTCTAGTGGATCAGTACTGACAGTCTACATAAGAGCCGTTAAAAACATCCATTCCATGCTGAGGTGCTTCCACCATCTGGTTTTCCTCTGCTGTTAAAAGATGGTAAAATGGCTCTAATTACTATATTGTCACACCTTGCTGATCTCCATAAGGAATGAAAAGGAAATCCTCAGAGGTCACAATCAGCTGTAGTAACAGCTGATAAGGATTCAGACCCAGATTTGAGCTTGGCAGGTGGGTTTGAAATGAGGCCTTCCACTTTAAAGCGGGTCTTCCTTCGTGCCCTTCCATCTTCTTAATAAGTGTAAATCTGACATACATATAGATAGACCAGAGAGGGATTAGCCTGTAAGTGGTGCTCAGCATGAAAGCAGACACCGCCTGTGGCTCAATGCTCTGATCTTTTTCTTTGTACAATTTCCCTTATCATTCACTCTGCGTGGCTCTCCTTTGAAATCAGCTGGTTTAAGTCAAAAAATTACAAACATTTTTTACCTCCTTCTTTTCCACATAGAACATCAACTTCTGCCATGATGCCCAGTAACGTGTACTGCTATGTCTGCTGTCCTACTTCCACCATTCAAGTCCGTCTGTCTTGGTGTCTATTTCTTTTTCTTTTTTGCTGTCTCGTTCTTTCGTTCTGTATTTCTGTCTTTCTTTTTTGTCTCTGTCTTTCTTATTGTCTGTCTTTCTTGCTGTCTTTGTCTCTTTCTTTCTTTCTTTCTTTTTGTCTTTTTCTGTCTGTCTTTTTCTCCTCCTTTCTGTCTCGCTTTCTCACTTTCTCTCTGTCTTTCTTGCTGTCTCTTTCTTTCTTTCTTTCTTTCTTTCTTTCTTTCTTTCTTTCTTTCTTTCTGTCTGTTTTTCTGTCTGTTTTTCTGTTTTTCTCTCAGCTTGTGTGTCTTTCTGTCTCTCTTTGTCTCTTTCTTTCTTGCTGTCTTTCTTTTTTTCTGCCTCTTTCTTGCTGTCTGTGTTTCTTTCTTTCTCTCTCTCTCTCCCTCTTTCTCTCTCTCTCACTCCTCCCCTCTTCAGTTTCTCCTTCGCTCTCCCAGCTGGCTGTTTAAAAGCCGTTTGCCATCTGATGTTCCTATGAGAGGTAATTAAAGCCTGAATCACAGACTGTATGTGTGTGTAGGTGTGGCTACGTATGTGTGTGTTTGTGTGTAGAGATAGATTAATTTCATCATCATTTGCTCCCGGCTGGTTGGTAAACTTTTGAGACAAACCCCAGCCCTAAAGCCCAACTACTATCACACCAACATCCAATCAGAGCGTTTCCTGTTGTCTTAATATGAAAGTGGACATGACACACTTATGTTGTTACAACCACCACGAAGAACAGCTTGGTCTGTCATATAACCGATACTCACTTCAGGTCTGTATGGAAGGTCTGTCATACAATAAATAAGTAAATAAATAAGTGAATAAATACCTTTGTACAGTGGTTCATTTATGTACCGTAAGCTAATGCTTAGTAGCTAATATCAGTGTACCTGAAGTTAATTTATTTCTGTTTTAACCATTAAAAAAAAAAATTGAGACATGTTTCCAGTTTGAGCTTTATAATGATCTAAACATTTTTTTGAAACATTCAACATGTGTATTTACTGCATGACTGCTCATGTTTACACTGTTTCAGTTGAGCTTGTAACTTACTCTTGGTATTTAGTTAAGCCCAAAATATAGCACCGTTGGTTATGGTCTGTCTCTGTTATCTGCTTACTCATTTTATTTAATGAGCGACCACGTACAATCAAGCATGACAGCTTTAGTATGCCTTCAGGATCTGCTTTATGTATTTTCCTTGCATTTAAACCCAGTTCCAGTCTACTAAAGCTGCAAGCTATTGGCTAATAACCAAACAACTACACATGGGCTACTGCATTTTGGCAACAGTTAATTTCATTTTTACTTAAACTGCTGATTAAAAAAAAAAAAAAAAAAAAAAAAAGTAATGTCTCCAGTTGATTAAGTGGAGATCGTCACCTGTAGTCCTATATCATTTCAAACAATTATTTGGCGTACTGCATATCTTTATCAGGATAACAACAACTCTACTTATGATTTAGCTGTTTCAGTAGCACTCCTGTGTCACTGTTAGCTTAGTTCAACTTTCAACATCTTTTATTGTCATTCAACATGTGACATGTAAAAAGAAATTACAGTCTACACAATCAACAGTGAAGCTACTATGAAGGTAAATTTGTTTTGTTTATTATTCAATAAAAAAAATGCTTTAACCAAAAAAAATACCCTTTCCAATCAAAGAAAAAAAGTGTTTGAATGCAAAAAAATATTTGAGACCTAAAAAAAAATGCATTTGAACACTTTTTTTCTTTGATTGAAAAGTTTTTTTTTTTTTTTTTAATTGAAGTGTTATTTTTTGATTGAAAATATTTTTTGGTTAAAGCAACTTTTCTTGGGTTGAACAATAAAGAAACAAATCTACTTTCATAAGCTAGAATTAAAAAACAAAAACAAAAAAAAGGCTCCGTAGTGAACGTGGAAACATCGTCATCTTCTACAACATTGATTTACCAGTAAAACCTATGGAGTTGGATCAATGACAGTGGATGGAGACACTTGGTTTATGTTCAGTTAATGATATATTTGGCTAAAAAAGTCACTATTTCTTCAGTTTTCTCTGTTTCGAATTTAGTTACATTTGAAGTTACTCCAAGCTTTGATGAACATCTACATAATCAGTGAATTAAATAGAGAAAAATCCATGATTTTCACTGAAAAAACGTAAAATAGAAAGAATATTATTACAATAAATGGTGATAAATCACTTAAGAAAGGTTAAATCTAGAAAAAACTTCAATTGGGAACAGTCACAAAAGCATTGGGTCTTTATGGGTTAAACCAATTAAGTCAGTTTTGTGAAATAAATGTCATTTTCCAGTGTTCTCTCTTAAAGCTGTTAACATAAACACTGCTTGAAAGGAACACTGTTTTAGTACTCAGCCATAAATTTAGACTTTACCGGAATTCCAAGCATTAAATCTACTATTATACAAAGCTATGCTATTTCTGATGTTTGTAAATAATGCAACTGTCATCATTTTACTCTTTCAATCCAGCTGTAACACATGAATTTCAACGGGCTACAAGGAACACTTTAATGAGTCCTAAATGACTCCAAATTATAAACTATCTAAAATGCCACCAGTGTGGCCGTTACACCACAACGACTCCAGTAATTCAGCTGCTCCAAAAATTTGCTTCAAGCTGCACTTAAGGAACAAACAACAGCGTCTGCATCCATTTGTGTCATCTATCTATCTCAGCCCGTGTCAGCCTGTTCCTATTCATCTTTGCTTCTCTTTGTCTTTATTTCTCTGTATCGCCTCATCTCTGTTGCTCTCATCTCCCACTTGTTTTCTTGTTTTCTCATTCGCTTGTCTTTCTGTCATTAGTTTCATTTCAGCCACACCCACACAGCTCCTCTGCTCATCCATCACACCCCGGCTCGGTGTTTTTTTCTCCGTGTGTGTTTGTGAATGAGACAATGTGCGTCTGTGTTTTTATTGTCGTTTGTGTTTCGTCTGTTTTATGGGGCTTTTATGTTGACTTTGAAATGAGGGAAGCAGAGAATCATGGATGTGAAGTGTGGGTTCCCTCTGAAGGCTGGACTTTGAAAGTTCAATTCATTACACTCCTACTTTATTTACTACACGTTGGCACAAATTAAACATAATTTAACTGGTTAACAAGGCAGTAAATTAATGTTTTTCACCCTTTTCAACTCTCATTCCTCTCATATCCCGCAAAGGTTGAAGGAGTATTTTCAGCAAGGCCGCCCTTTACATTCATCCAATTACACAAGTTGTCACCTGGGAGCTGCCCAGTACAACCACAGTCTTTGACTGTTTACTACAGTGCAGCTCCAGTGGAGCAACTGGGGGTTAATTGCTTTGTAAAAGGATTATTCACTCGTAATTGTTCTGGGAGGTAAAGTTTCCCTTTTCAGGTCTCGAAGTTCTGCTTCGGTACTCAGACAAGCAGATTTCTGATTATGAACTTGCAAAAGCTGGCTTCTAATTTAATAAAACCAACTTCAAAACTTTAAGATATTGGGGTCAACAGAAACGATTCAGCACGTAACGTCTTATAAGAACATGTTTTTCACAAGATATAGGGATGAGAGTTATTAATTGTCACCATATGTTTACTGTTGTTTATGTATATATTTTTTTTCTTTGGGTTATTTATTATTTATTTATTTATTCGCCAGCAAAACTAAGAAATGCATAGGTTAAAGGTTATATGTGTATATGTATGCGTGTATGTGTACTTGTATGTTGTGGATATATGTATAAATGTATGCACATCTATATGTGTATATAGATGAATGAGTGTGTGTGTGAATAGATATATAAATATAAAAGAGTAATGTAAGGAAGAGACACACACACACATATATATATATATATATATATATATATATATTTATATATAATTAATAATATTTTAGGGAGAGGAGGTTGGATTAAATAAGTTGTGCTTCTTCCCACCCCTTTTTGGGGTGGGAACTATTGTGTTGTTCTTCTGTCTAAGATTGTTAAGATTGTTGATATTTGTATTATTATGCATGTTTTGCTTGTTCGCATATGTTAAATTTCATTGCATGTTCGGAATAAATTACTAAATCAAAATCAAATCAATCGAGGATCACACTGTTACTTTTACACATAAAGCCACCGTTTATCTTATTAGTGTGTATCTGTTTTATCAGTTTTAGTACATCTTATCTTTTATATCTATATATTTGTATTATATTTTGTATTTTTACCTATATCCTTGTACAGCACTTTGGATACTTTGTGTTGTTGTAAATGCCCTATAGACATAAACCTGACCTTGACAGGTTTTTTTTTACTCCCTCACATGTGTGGTGGTTGTGTTACCAGTCGATCTTCATTTCAATGGCCGTGTTAATAGATTGGAGCACGTACTCTGGCTGCATGAGCGGTATGTGTCAAGTGTTGTAAAGCAGCGTGTCATTTATAGCATGCATGTTTTTCATGTTATATAACACTGGTGGCTGCCAATGTACATGTATCCTTTAATCACATACATGCTAGAATACTCTTTCATATGGTTTAATGACACTGAAATTGGCAGTAGAAGTATAATAATTCCTGTACTTTTGATTAAAGTAGAGTATTTACATTTTTTTCAAACCAAAACCCAAGGGTGTTTTTCATGATTATGATTATATGGAAAGCATTATTACAAGTGTTTTTTTCTCTGTGTGTGTTAAAATGGTGTCTCTAATAATTATTTTTTCCAACTAAGTGGCCGCTGTAGTGCAAACCTGAGCAAGTCCAAGATTTGTTTTGCCAAGACATTAATGTGCTACCCAAACTCTCCCATCATACAGAACCAAGTGCCCAGTGTTTGTTTCTGTACAAACACCACAAAAACAATATCACACTGTGGAGTCCATGTCTGACTGAGAACCAGAGATAGAAATAGTTTGGTATTTGGTATGTTTCTATATTAAGCGACTGGTTGTCTTCATTTTCCTTATGGTCCTGTATCTGGATGGTACCACTTGTCTTGGGTCAAAACAAAGTAATGTCCCATCAGAGAGCAAACTTTAATTGATTGCCATTCCAACATTTATTTCTATATAAAATAGCTCCTTGTTTTGGATAATCCCTTATGGTCAAACTAAAGCAAAAATGTATTTAAAAGTAAAAATGTGGGTCATTTAGCAACACTAATCTGTCAAATTGTCTCTAAAATGTCCTGTCAGAGAGATTCTGAATACTGTGTTTTGACCCTCTTACATCATTTTGAATGACCTTTGAGTTTAAAACAATGACACTGATACGACACAGGGCTTTTCCTTTCACTGGGAAGTAGTAATAAATTGTCAGCTACAGCTATAAAGGCTTAAAATTGTTCAACAGTTATAAAGTTGTACTAAACATTATTACCCTGCCCACTGAAAGGGAGGCAAGGGGGATTGTTTTTGGTTCAGCTTGTTAACACTGTATCAGGAAAACTGTTGGTTGAATTCATACCAAATTGGGTTTATAGATTGCCAGTGACCCAGAATAGATCTCATTACATTTTGGGAACAGCTGGTCAAAGTTCCAATTTTTCTATGAATTTCGTAAATCTTTTTTTTTTTCCTAATTTACTTATAATGGGCCACATTTCATCTCTGCTGAAATCTCGCTCCATCATGTCAGTGATGCAAAGTCAGAAATGCCCATTTTTTCTAAACTGCCCCTCTTCAGATCCATTTATTTTATTGAATTTCTCTGAAGAATTTAGTTCTACTAAATAAATGTCATTACCTGTACTGTATCCAATGGTACAATAAATCAGTCATGAAGTATATAAACAATATTTAGCTTTTATTCTTTTAGACCCTATTGAAAGAGAAACTCAGGTTCTTAGGAAAACTGCTGCTTATCAGTTAATCGTTAATCAATCGGTAAGGCCAACCAACTAATAATTAATTAATTAATTGATAACTTACATCCCTAATTGCCAGTGACCCAGAATAGATATGGTTACATCATCTTCTACAACACTGATTCACCAGTAAAACCCATGCAGTTGGATCAATGACAGTGGATGGACACATCAGTTATTGGAATATTTGCTGAAAATGTCACTTTTTCTACATTTTTTTCTGTTTTAATAGAACAACCGTTGAACTTACTGAGTTTTCATGAATGTCTAAATTAAGTATAGGAAATCAAATATAGGAAAAGACATGATTTACAGTGAAAAATGTAAAATGCAGAGTCTAATATAATAAATTGTGATAAATCCCTTAAGAAATGTTACAAAAATTAGCATTGGGGCTTTATGGGTTAAAACACATTTTAGGAAAGTTATAATAAAGCTTTTTTTATTGTTGTTTTAATGATCTGATCTATACGATACCTGTGAAAAGTATGAATATCATATGTCAAATGAAGATGCATCATGATATGAGATTGTGACCTTTGACAAAAGATGATGCAAATACTGTAAACAACCATATATGTTGACTGTCACTACCTTTATGCACCAGTATTCAAAAATCAGCCGGAATATGACACTGCTCTATGTTTGATGCGAGTCCCAAATGTGAGGTATGGTGATATAATTCAGGTTTTATTTCATGTACATTTAAATTACACGTCAGTTGTAGTGTGTACTGTAGTTTTTGAAATTCGATGTGCTTGTTTTTTTTTTTTACTCTAGTAGGAGTAAAACTGCATGGCCAGCAGAAGAACTCACCATTCTGCTCAGGAGGAGAAATACACTTCCTTTAAACATTATGAAAGACTTGGAGATCAACAAGTTAACACACAAATGTCACAACGCTGACCTTATGAAGAAGGTAGCAGAGGGAATCAAAGAGGGAGTGTGCAAACGGGAACATTAGCGGGATATTCATTTTTATTAGCCATGGAAACAGGAAACCGAAATATCGGCCTCGTTCAGTGTAAGAGGAAAAGGCAGAATATTTTGTGCATTAAAACATAGCCACTGTTTGAGGATTAAAAAGCCTTTGTATGTGCAAGAAAAGCAGTAGAGAGCTGCCAAGTGTACAGACAACATGGTGTTATGAGAGTATAAGAGAGAGAAATGCTGAGAAATGGAAAGAGAATAAAAGAGGGGGCGGTAGAGGAAACATATGAAGGCAACGGGAATGAAGATAATAAGACAGAAATGTGAAGTCTTTGTGATGAAGCTTCATACTTAGATCTCTTTTTACTGTTTTGATCATTGAATCCTTAATTTTTGCCAGTGTTTTGCATGCTTTTGTTGTCGTCTTGGCGTTGTGATTGACATGGTTACATGATCAGAGGGAACAGAAATCCCTTTAGAGCAGTGTTTCGAAACCACTGTGCTGCGGCACATAAGTGTGCCATGAGAAATCATCAGGTGTGCCGTGGAAAATGATCCAGTTTCACCTGATTGGTACTCTAAGGCTGAATCCTAATTCACCCCTTGGTCCTCCCCCTTTACCTCACCCCTTGGTTTTGTGCGTACACGTTAAGGGGTAGTGTTGTCCCGATTCTAAATTAGATGGAGGGGAAGGGCTAAGGCAGAGGGACATTTTCCAGGACCACACTATGAATGGAGGGGTAGGAGAAATTTCCCATAATTCTGTTTGAATCATTGGCCAGATGGAGGTGAACACAGCCAAAAAGTGCAGCAGTGTGATGAAAGAAACACACAAATATACGCATTTTCCTCATGAACAACTTAACCATTTGATCGACCGTTTAATGTCCTTTCAATGTGTTATGGATCATATTTCTGCAGTTTATAGTTGATAGCCGCAAAAAGATGACCAAAGCCCATGGAACAGACGTGGTTACAGCAGCTGACGGCATGGTGAATTCTTTCAGAAACAAAGTGACTGCTGATGATGTAACAGGTCACGAAGGGTTGTCCCATTTAATGGAGGGGGGGGTGTTACCACAGGTAACAGTTAACCTTCAACTTACATTATAATAATTGCATACCAACAACCTACCAGTAACCTATAAATAATGACAACAAATTCTCCTCTTTGTTTTAGTGTAAAAAAAAAAAGCAAATTACATGAAAATGTTTACATTTTGAAACTATCCTTTCACAAAAAATGTGAATAATCTGAACAACTATGAACAACCTGAAATGTCTTAAGAGAAGTTGGTGCATTTTTACCAATATTTTGCCTGTTAATAAATGTTTTGTGTATTTGTAGATCCACTGTGAACTGTAAGTAGTAATGTAGATGTGTAAATGATAAACTGGGGCACAATATTGTTAAAATTGCACTTATTTTTCTTAAGAGATTTCAGGGTGTTCATGTTATTCACATTTATAATTAAACTTTGTAGATGTAAATACTTTCATAATGCAATTTTACTTTTTTCACTGTTATTATTTTACTGTTCCGGCCCACATCAGGTCATATTGGGCTGAACGTGCAGGACTCGGGAGATTAAAAATAATACCGGTATTACCAAGTCACACAAGCTACTGTGGAATCTGAAAGCTAAACAAGTGAACGGCGGCAGACTCAATGGCGGTGATGTTAATTAATGAGGCATGTCAAGATTCAGCAACTCACAGCACACTATTAAATAGGCACACGAACAGATGGGGACGGTGACAGGAAAATTAACTGGAGTTTTGTGCCGGCCATCAGACTGCAGCAGCAGGAATCCTCCTGCCCGTCACTGCGAACACTGGTGAGGACCACGGACAGCTCCCGCCTCCTGACACTCCCATCATCAGCAGCAGCTCGGATCGCAGCGGTGACACAGCTGGTTAGGAATGATTCACATAAACTAAACAGAGCAGTACACCTTAACCCATAAAGACCCAAACAGCCACTGGAGACTCTGACATAAAATATTTAATACCTGTTGATCCACTAATCCTATCAATACATATAAATAATTGGTGTAAAATGCAGTTTGTCATGTTTTCATGGTCATCAGATATGACCTATTTGGATGTTCAGAGGCTCCATAGTTACCATGGAAACACAGTCATCTTCTACAACATTGATTCACCAATAAAACCCGTGTATTTTGATAACACTGGTCTATAAGTAAAATGATTCCAGAATAAAAGCTGTTGAACTTTACTAAATGAGTCACTAATAAAGAAAAATTCAGTCAAAAATGCTAGTTGGTTGTAGTTTTTAAGATAACAGTCTTGGGCCAAAATGTGAAATTCTGAAAATTAATGAGAGAATGGGTTTTATTTAAAAGATTGTTTGTCTCAGAGCTCCCAGATCTACCTCAAAACACTGGCTGCACATTAATCCATTCACTTTACAGGTTCTTTCTAGTGGAACATTTACAAATCCATTGTATAAATGTACATAAACCAACATATTGGTGGAATAACACACCATCATATACACTGAAAACATGAACTAACCACCACTTTTGTTATTTATGTTCTGATTCATCTTATTAAAGTGTGTAAGATTTAGCACATTTAATGTCGAAAGCGGATATTTTCAAAGAAATTGTTGGAGACGCATATTTTTTCACTCAGTTAATTATATATTTTACTGGAAGCGTCACTTTTTCTTAAGTTTTCTGTAATAACCCTCAAATTTAATATCTGAATGGTGATTAAAGAACATGATTAGTAAATTAAATATAGGGAAATACCTAATTTTCACTGAAAAAGTGGAAAATACAGTGGATAAGATGATAATAAATGGTGATAAATCACTTAGGTTAAATAGAAATAAAAAAATAATTTGAGAACTGGCATAAAAGTAGCACTGGGTTAAAGCAGACCTAATATTTTATATCACCTATATTAATTCACCATCGTTAAATTGCGAACTAGGAGCACCAGATGTATAATTTGACCACTCGCGTCATATATGTACTTTGCCACAGATGAAAATAGCTTATCGTGTCATTTTAGTTCTTTGTGAGCTGATGAATACATTGTTGAATGCATTTTATTTGCAAAAGTGTTGCCTGTGTTGAGAATGTTGTGGAAGGTGTTTGTTGAGTTATATCCATTAATTAAAAAAATGCCAGTTTGACTAAATACACAGTCACTACTTCTTGTTCTTAGAGTGATGACACAGAAGTTGCTTAGTGTTTGTGTATGAAAGTTGAAAACACACAAAGCTAAGACATTGTTTCATCTCACTTGTTTAATTCTCTGAAACTGATCCTGCAGTGAGAACGAATGCATGTAGTGATTTCAGTGGCATTTTCTTCATTATTTACCTAGACATCACAAAGTATTGTTAATGATCCTCTTTGTGTATCATTGACTTTTTATCCGCATACAAAACACAAAAGCTCGAAGGTATTCTCAGTTGTAAGTTAACACATGGAATATAGCCTCACACTTCTTCTCTGAAAACCCTTCATGTCCTTTTATTTAAGGTGAAGGCTCCTTGGAAATGTGTATGTTAAAAGGTTAACTGCATTTCCACCATGCTTTGATGAAAAAAGCGCAGTCTATTTTATGTGATATATCAGTATAATTACAAAAAGGCTCTAAGCTGTGTGTTTGTGCTTTCTTTCTGTGCAAGGTGAGCTTATATGTCTCTGTAGACCTGTAAAAATCACACTGTATGCCAGTTCTGGTACTTTTGGAGACATTTGTAAACGGTTTTCCCTGAAATATGTGAAATTGCAATAGGAAGCGAATGAGACGGGGGTGATGAAGAAGAGGATAAAGACAGGAGAGAGCGAAGAAAAGCAGGAACGCGTGCAACAGAAGGAAGAGAGAATGAGATTAAATAGAAGAAGAAAATATCGAGAGATTCACTCAAGAACTGTGCCAGTGATATTAGCCAGGGTGAAAGTGAGGACAAGTGGTTTTTCTTTCTACCCTTCTGTCGTTTACTTGGCAGTGCAGCTCCTCTGATTGTTCCAGTTTGGCAGAATCACTTTGTACTCAACCTCTCTTTTCCCTCTCTCTAACTTAATGTGGAAAAATAAAAGAGCACTTAGTGCTTTAAATTAATGAATACACAATACAAAGAAAAACAACACTTTTTAGGTCAAATTCTGGTTTCATCTATGGGAATACTGTTGCCCGCGAAAGTAGTACTACCCCACATAATTGTGTTTCTCAGATTAGCTCTACTGATTCAGCTGATACAGTAAATATCCATAGTCAGATGAACCCACTGTGTTTTCCATAATAAAATATTGAGATTATACACTGTCTGGCCAAAAAACAGCAATATATTTCATTGGGCCACCTTTAGCTTTGATTGTGGGACACACTTCACAGTGGCAGTGTCACAGTAAATATGAAAACATTTATTTCCATCCAGAGTTGCATCACTTTTTCATCATGATCTTATATTGATGCTGGAGAGTTGGACCACTGCAGAAAAACTTCTCCATAACGTCCCAAAGATTCTCAATGGGGTTCAGGTCTGGCCTCTGTGGTCGTCAGTAACCAATCTTTCACTATTTATTTATTTATTTATTAGGGACAGTGCATATTAATGAACATCTACAACAACTGCAGCTGTAAATATGCCAGATTGTAGCAGCAGTGCTAACTTCCATCTGTAGTCCCTTGGCAGGTGACAGGAAAGACAGTTGACAAAAAAGGCAAAACATCATAAAACACATCATAAAAAGACAGCTGACCAAAATGCAAAACATCATAAAAACACACAGAACAACACAGTGTGGACGATCTACTGATGGTCACAGGGTTGATTTTCCTTCATCCAATGTTTAAGTTGTGATTTGAAGGAGGCATATGATTGTGAGTCTCTTATATTGAGTGGTAAACTGTTCCAATATTCAGTTCCAGTGACTGAAAGTGTAGTTTGTCCAACAGTAGTGCGCCTGCGTGGCCCCTCCCAGTCTCCTCCAGCTGTGGCCCTGGTGACCATCCCACTGACAGAGCAGGATTTAATAAAATCTGTCAAGGGAGGAGGGGCAAGTCCATGCAAGACTTTATATATCAGGCAAACATTTTTAAAATTCACAAAATTATTAAAATTAAGAAATTTATATTTATATAAAACAATGCAGTGGTGGAAATGAAATGTTTTTTTGTCAAATATTTTTATGGCTTTTTTAAAAAAGTGATTCTATGGGTTTGAGTGTTGTGCCAGCAGCAGGTGACCAGGAAGTTCTACAGTATTCAATGTGAGAGAAAACCATGGAGTATAAGAGCACCTTAGCAGCATGTAGGGTCAGAAACAGTCTGACGTCTTTAAAATTTTGCACATTAAAATTTACTATCTGAACCTGATGAATCCTGGCAATGCTACAGACCATCTTTATGGGGCGGCTGTGGCTCAGGAGGTAGAGTGGGTCATCCAGTAACCGAAGGGTCCTAGTCATGTGCCGTTGTGTCCTTGGGCAAGACACGTCACCCACCTTGCCTCCAGTGTCACCCACATGTATGAATTGGTGGTGGTCAGAGGGGGCGTTTGGCATTGAATTAACAGCCATGCTTCTGATGTACAGATGTAGTTTACCACCACCAGAGTGTGAATGTGAGAGCGAGTGAATAATGGATTAATAATGTAAAGTGCTTTGGGTGCCTTGAAAAGCGCTATAGAAATCTAATCCATTATTATTATGCTTAAACTTATCAAAATGATGGTTGTTCAAGAAATTAGAAGCTACTCACTATGTCAACTAGGGTTAAAGAACTTGTTCCAGCAAAAAAAAAAGTTTAATATCTACATAGGTCTATATCAAAGCTAAAGCTTCTTTAACCCATAAAGACCCAAACTGCCACTCTTGACCAAAACCAACTACTGATGTAAAATGTTTAATACCTATTGATCCACTAATTCTATCAATACATGTAAATAATTGGTGTAAAATACAGTTTGTCATCTTTTCATGGTCATCAGATATGACCCATTTGGACGTTCAGAGGCTCTGTAGTTACCGTGGAAACACCGTCATCTTCTATAACATTGATTCACCAGTAAACCCATGGAGTTGGATCAATGACAGTGGATGGAAACACTTGTTTTTACATTCAGTTAGCAATATCTTTGCTGAAAAAGTAAGATTTTCTTAATTTTTCTCTGTTTTGATATAATTCACTTTGAATTTAATGCAAAATGCAAAATACAGAGGATAATATTATATTAAAAAAGGTGATAAATCAGTTTAGAAAGGCAGAAATAGAGAAAAATTCATTTGGGAACATTGGTTCACCAGTAAAACCCATGGAGTTGGATCAGTGACAGTGGATGGAGACACTTGGTTTATGTTCAGTTAATGATAGATTTGACTGAATAAGTCATTTTTCTTCAGTTTTTTTCTGTTGTTTGACATAATAACCATTGAATTTACTCTGAGCTTTAATGAAAGTCTACGTGGTCAGTGAATTAAATATAGATAAATATAGGATTTGCACTGAAAAAATTCAAACTAAAGAAGATAATATTACAATAAATGGTGATGAATCACTTGAAGGTTAAATATAGAGACAAATGTATTTGGGAACTACAACTGGGTGTTTATGGGTTAAATAAAGAGTAATTCTGGTTTTCTTTGGTGGTAAATTCCTAGATTTAATATATGGATCTACCTTCCACCTCAAACATTGTGGAGAGCCAACAAAGTTTTGGTTGGTGAAAACTCTATAAACCTGACAAACACAAATCTAACACATTTTCTGAAACATTGACATCATATGTATCCATGGTTCACAGAAATATATAATTAGTGCTTTGGTTGGGCAAACATTAGACTTAGTTGATTTAGACCAAAACGACCCAGTGTCATTTGCCCTCATTTCCTCAATCATTCATATGTATCATTTATTCCCCTTTGTAGACGTTTGCAGGGCAAAGTTGTTTAAGTATTGATGAGTAGTCAAAACAAAAATTGCAATTTACAACTGTTTCAGTAAAAGCACCCTTTCCAAAACATAAACAGAAAAGTAAACTCCCTTTATCATGGACTGCACAACACATTTCACATTATACAACATGCATCTCCCCAATGTTGACACTATTTGGTAACAGTTTATAATAAGTACACACTATGAAGCATTAGTTAAGCATTAACAAATACTGTATTCATTATTTATAAAGCATATTTCTGACATGTATTCTCATTAATATATGGTTTATAAGCACAGTTATAATGATTTTACTCATCATTAATAAGAATATTAGTTATGGATTAATAAATACTGAATTCATCATTTACAAAGAATCCGTGTATCATTCATTCATTCATTTTTCGATTTAAAACCAAAAATGAAAAAACAAAAAAACAACTCGTTTTTTTGTTTTTCATTTTCAAAACCAGAATGAAAAACAGATAACTGTTCGTTTTTTCCATTTCCCGATTTTGTGCTCAAATGAAACATGGAAAAAACAGAAAACGACCGTTTATTTTCAATATAGTTCAGTTGCCTGACCCGGAAGTAGTCGTTACTAGGGAAAAAGTAAACACACGGAATCATGGCCGGACTGGAGGAATATTTTGCTATAATTAAGCAGCTGTTTGATACGGAAGCATATATCATTCACACAAAAAAAATTTAAATTTGGCTCTTTTTCTGAATGAATGAGATACTGTTTTCTGAAAAAAATTTAATTTGGCTCTGTTTTTCTGAATTAACAAGAAAATTATCTTGTTAATTGAGAAAACAGAGCTGAATTTATTTTTTTGTGTGAATGCAAATACGCTTCCGTACGTATCAAACAGCTGCTTAATTATCGCCAAATATTTTTTCCCTAGTAACGACTACTTGTGGGTCAGACACCCTAACTAAATTGAAAATAGCAAAATTGAATGAAACGGTCGTCTGTTTTTTCCATTTTTCATTTGAGCACAAAATCAAGAAATGGAAAAATGAACCGTTATCCGCTTTTCATTCTGGTTTTGAAAATGAATTTGATTTTTGGTTTTAAATTGAAAAACGAATGAATGAATGACACACGGATTACAAAGCATATTTCTGACATGTATACTCATTAATATATGGTTTATAAGCACAGGTTATAATGGTTTTACTCATCATTCATAAGCTCATCTACACTGTGCTTATTGATTGTATTTTCAGAATTTATAAATTATGGATTCAGCATTTAAAAATTTAGTATTGCATCACTTACAAACCAGTTATGATGTGCATTTATGCTCACACATACACTATTCAGACATGTACAAATGGTTAGTGAATATGTTAGTGGGTATTTTATACTAACTCACACATTTATTTTCTAATAGATGTCCTATAAACAGATATTAATACAGGAATTCATTATTTCAGGTAGTTATAAAGCACTCACTACACATTAATTAAGTCTATGGTGTGAGCTCATCTAAAGTGTGCACTATCTATGCCATATAAAGCATTCACAAATGAGATTTAAAGGTTGGAAATGCCTAAAGACTCACACAAGTTTCAGTTATTCTAACAAAGGAAAGACACAGCACATGGGATTTTCAACCAAACTGCATGACTGAATGATGAATGATTACAAATGATGAGTAAAATATTTATAACTGTGCTTATAAACCATATACTAATGAGCATTCATGTCAGAAATATGCTTTATAAATAATGAATTCAGTATTTGTTAATGCTTAACTAATGCTTCATAGTGTGTACTTATTATAAAGGTGTTACGCACTATTTTTTACACTAACACCAGTACATTGTTCAGGTTGGACACAATATTAGCTAATGAAATTCTTTACTCTCTAAACAACTCCGCTTGAATACACACTATTTGCGGTTCCGCCTTGTAGAAGTTTTGTACCTGAGAGAATTGCTGGGTCATGTGGTTGATGGCATTGAAACAGATTTGGACTTCTGGACTCCTGCCAGGCCTGTACAAGGAGCAGAGTTGGTAGAGTAATGGAGGACTGTACAGCTAGAGAGGAGTCGCAGGTCCGGGCAGCAGAGGCACTACCTGCAGAACTGTTGTTTTCTCAAGCAAAGACAGAGTATCAGGCAGAGCAGACAATGTTGGCAAGAGGCAGATGAAGCAATATTACCCAAAGCTCTGACAAGAAAAGTCAATTATATTATACAGAACTAGGGATGTAACGATTACCGGTATAGTGATAAACCGCGGTAAAATTGCAGACGGTTAGTATTACTGTTTAAATTCTAATTATCATGATAACCGTGTTTGATTACTGTCCTTTTAGGGGAAAAAACCTTATGTAAAGATCTGCTTTTATATCAAATATTTGAGTATAGTTTTAATTTACTACAATTTTGATTTTCTATACCTAATATTTGGAACCAATATTCACTTTTAAAGTCTTTGAAAAGGTTTGTTAAGCATCTGTGTGTTATTTATGCTATAAATTAAATACATTTTTCAAATCGGATTTTATTTTTTTTTGTGTGTGTGTTTTCTGTCCTTTTATGCTGATACAGTAGGTTAAAGTGAAAAAAATAATAGACAGATGAAATAGATGAAGTTGTGCTGAAAAAAAAAGATATCAAACATGGGTATAGTAAACATTTGTTTATATAGTATATAAAGGCAAAATCAAAAGGACTGAAAAACGGACAAAATAGGCTCAGACCACTAAGGGTTAATATTTGAATGTTTCTGCCAACAGAAAGTGCATTGTGCCAATTATTTTATTTTATTTATTTATTTTTTTTTCCAAAATACAACTTGGTTAAATTATTTCAGTGTGTGTATCAGTACTTTTTGAACATTTTGAGCACAATTTCAATAATACCGCGATAATAATAATAATTGTGATAATTTTGGTCACAATAACTGTGATATGAAATTTTCATATCATTACATCCCTATACAGAAAAATCAAAAAACAAAAACATGTCAACCCAAGTTCTGAGTGTAGATAATGTACATGAAATGGACAAATAATAAATGGAACAAGTGGTTCCAGGCACAACAAACCCTCCCCTCGCACGTATTGTAGCTTATTTTGGCATCGATCCAGCTGATATCAGCATATCAGTTGCCTCTATATAGATATATAAATTGAAACAAAATTGATGTTTTTTATTGACATGTGACATCTCGCCCATTATAAGTAAATGGGAGGAAAAAAAAGCTGTAAAAAATTCATAAAAAATGTGAACTTTGACCTACTTTTCCCAAAATGTAATCACATTTTTTCTGGGTCACTGGCAATCTATAAACCCAATTTGGTATGAATTCAACCAATAGTTTTGCTGCTACAGACATTTGAAATTTTGCCCATTATAAGTAAATGGGAGAAAAAAAAAGCTGTAAAAAATTCATAAAAAATGTGAACTTTGACCTACTTTTCCCAAAATGTAACCACATCTATTCTGGGTCACTGGCAATCTATAAACCAAATTTGGTATGAATTCACCCAATAGTTTTGCTAATACAGACATTTAAAATTTCGCTCATTATGCGGAAATGGGGGAGAAAAAAGATAAAAAAAAAATAAAAAAATCATAAAACATTGAAACTTAAATCTATTTTTTCCATTTGTCCTTATTTTTTCTTCGGTTATATTAATGCTTGTCTGTTTTGCTTCAGCAACAGCCATCCTGGTTATTTACAATATTTCCTATATTATTATTTATGGTCCACTTGTGTAAATCGTCTCATCAAACTCTCCTCACATCAGGACAGAGTTCAGAATCTCCCGTCCCGGTCTAGTCTGGGTGGGACTCGGTGTGAACTGGAGTTGGGCCAGGCTGAGCTGCCAAAGCAAATCAAACATCTCCCAGGCTGATGCATCTGGTTCCCCAGGCTAAAGATGAACCAAACCCGCTCATCAAAATAGCTGCAACTCCACAACCTCTGGTTTGTCACTTTGTGTCATCGCTTTCACCCTTTAACATCCTTTTACGCTGCATTACATTTACAAGTCGAGTGTTCAGAGCCATTGAAAGAAAGCAAGGTGAAATGCTGCCTGAGTATCTCACATTGCAGTTGTAGAAGAGCGGGGGTGTCAAACTCATGTTAGTTCAGGGGCCACGTTCGACTGGGCTGGACCAGGTAAATAGCAGCAGAATAGCCTTAAATAATGACAACTCCAAACTTTTCTCTTTGTTTTACTGCAAAATAAATAAAAAAACAAACATTAAATTATGAAAATATTTACATTTACAAACTATCTAAACAAAAAAGACATAATCTGAAAAAAAAAAAATTAAAGAAAAATAAGTGCAATTTTAGCAATATTATGCCTAAACAAAAAAATAGGTGTAATATTGTTAAAATTAGACTTATTTTCTTTAGAAATGCCATTTTTTCAGGTTATTTATGTCTTTTTTGTTTGGATAGGTGTCAAACTCATGCTAGTTCAGGGGCCACATTCAGCCCAGTTTGATGTCAACTGGGCTGGACCAGTAAAAATAGTAGCAGAATAGCCACAAATAATGATAACTCCAAACTTTTCTCTCTGTTTTACTGCAAAATAAACAACAAAACAAAACTTTAAATTATGAAAATATTTACATGTACAAACTATCCAAACAAAAAAGACATAAATAACCTGAATAAAGTCACATTTTTTAAAGAAAAAGAAGTGTAATTTTAACAATATTACGCCTAAACAAAAAATAGGTGTAATATTGTTAAAATTGCACTTATTTTTCTAGAAATGTCATTGTATTAAGGTTATATCTTTTTTGTTTGGATATGTGCTAAACTCATGTTAGTTCAGGGGCCACGTTCAGCCCAGTTTGATGTCAACTGGGCTGGACCAGTATAATAGTAGCAGAATAGCCTCAAATAATGACAACTCCAAACTTTTCTCTCTGTTTTACAGCAAAATAAATAAAAATAAACATTAAATTATCAAAATATTTACATGTCCAAACTATCCAAATAAAAAAGGCATAAATAACCTGACATTTTTTAAAGAAAAGAAGAGCAATTTTTACCATATTATGCCTAAACGTATCATTCATACATGTGCATTATAAATGGAAACATTTTGTAACAGGCAGAATATTGCTAAAACTGCACTTAATTTTCTTTAGACATTTCAGGTTGTTCCTATTTGTTCAGGTTATTCACATTTTATTGTTAAAGGATAGTTTGGAGATGTAAATATTTTCATAATATACTGTTATTTTTGACACTAAAACAATGAAAAAAAAATGAAGTTGTCTATTTATAGGCATAATGTAAATTTTTTTTTCCATATTAAACCAAAAAGAATATTTATGTTCATGTTCGTAATATGTTCATATTTGTTCATAATATGTTCATATTTGTTCAGGTTATTCACGTTTTATTGTTAAAGGATAATTTGGAACTGTAAATATTTTCATAATTATTACCTCTGCCAGGAGGTATTGTGATCGCTTTGCTTTATGTGTTTGCGTGCGTTTGTTTGTTTTTAGCAGGATAACTCAAAAAGTTATGGACGGATTTTCATGACATTTTCAGGAAATGTGGATACTGGCACAAGGAAGAAATGATTAAATTTTGGTGGTGATCGGGGATGGGGGATGGGGGGGCAGATCTGTCTTGGCAGAGGTCTGCGCTCTCCGAGTGCTTTTCTTGTTTACTGTTATTTTTTGCTCTAAATCAAAGAAAAAAAAATGAAGTTGTCTTTATTTACTGGCATAATGTATTTTTTTCCACATTAAACCAAAAGAATATTTGGAGTCATTATTTATAGGTTGGGCTTTTATTTTATGGGTCGGATTGGAACCTTTAGTGGCCGATTTAGTCCCACAGGCCGCATGTTTGACACCTGTGTAGTAGAGGATGGCTTCAGGATAGGAGATGATTTTATAGCAGCTTCCACTGCACCATCTGTTTTTATTTTAATTTTCAGGACATGAGATACTTTTTGTATACAGTATGCATTGTGTGTAATTATGTGTATGTGTGTTTTTGTACTTTTGACCTCTCTAGTGATTAACATGTTGTGCCTGTACTCTCAGAGGGGTGTTGAAATATGTGTGTGTGCATGTGTGTGTGTTATGGCACACCAACACAGGACGCTCTGCTGAGGGAACAGCTGTCAAGGGAGGGGCGCGGGTAATGATGGCCATGCATCACTGTGTATGCGTGTTTGCGTTGTGAGCACGCGCATGTGTGTGTGTGTGCAACGGTTTGGAAACGGTGTCTGCTCATACGTCATTCTTCCCTGTCTGTCTCTAAGCTGCTGGGTGCCTCCAGACCTCTGTGTGTGTGTGTGTGTGTGTGTGTGTGTGTTCGGCAGCCTTGAGTCTGACAGTGTGTCAGAAAAGCTTTCTAATTGTGGTTAAAAGATGGCAGGCCAGAGTCAGCCTAATTTATCATTCACCTAATACACACTGAGACACAGACACACACACACACACACACACACACACTTGTACATAGCGAAGTAGGTTACACCTTTTGGCAGCTTGTTTTCAGCTTTTATCATTTAATTTGTCTTTGAGGTTTCTGTGTTATGTAAAAACAGTGTAAATATGTATTTATGGTTTGTTTTTGCACGATTTCTTATTTTACACAAGAAAAAAAAATAGACGGGGAACAAGGGTGAAAGAAGCAGGTGAGGGAAGTAAGAAAAGATGAGATCAGAGGGTGAAAAATTAAGAAAAAAGGTGGGAAAGGAGGACAAAGACCAAAAAGGGAAAAAGGGTCACACAGAGGGGGTAATAAATATCCAGGTAACAAAGTACACTGTAAAAAAAACCCCTGTAATTTAACAGAATTTTCACTGTTTATTTTACAGATTTTTCCTGTATTTTTAAGATACAGGGAAATATCAATGAAATGACAACAATAGACTGTGATTTTACACATCAAATGGAAAATAACATGAAAAAACTGTAACTGTGAATAACCATAAAATTTCAATTCTTTTAAAT
Source organism: Sphaeramia orbicularis (assembly GCF_902148855.1). NCBI lineage: Eukaryota > Metazoa > Chordata > Actinopteri > Kurtiformes > Apogonidae > Sphaeramia > Sphaeramia orbicularis. Next base: position 11,933,114 of record NC_043965.1, read on the forward strand.
GAAATTTTTTCCTTTTTCACAGAAAAATACAGTTAAAATACATTTGCAAATCTATCATAATTTCACAAATATTCCTTTTCTATGTTTGAGATTAAACTGTTAATTTAAAGTTTAATACTGAAAAAAAAAAAACCCAAGATAAAATTACTGACTATTAACTGTAAAAGAAGTATTTGTTCTGTAAGTTTAACCAGATTTGTTTAATTGACAAATATCTTGTGTAATTACAGGAGGTTTCACAACAAAAATGTTGAATAAATGTATTTTTGTGAATGTATAACATATATAAGCACTGATAAACTGTCCAAATACAGTTTTTATCAGTGGATTGTACAATTTAGTCTAATTAAAAATTATTTATATATATATTTACAGGTAATTTGATTGTTTTAATACATGAAAATATTCTTTATTAAACATTAAAAAGTAAAAAAAAAAAAAAAAAAGCAAAATCTCATGTAAAGTTAGGGCAAAAACTGTATTTTAATTATGGAAAATTACCGTATTTTTATGAGATGGGTTAATTTTCCATTATTTTACAGTATTTTTTCGGCACTCCTGCTATCCCTAATACCGTTGTTTTTACTGGATTTTTTTTACAGTGTAGGTAAAGTGAAAAATATAAAGGATAAAAGCATGGATGGAAAGACGTAGACTCGAAGGTGAGGGTGAGAATGTTGGATTCAGGAGAATGAGAGTGAAAAGTAGTGAAATAAAAGGAAACAAAAGAGGAGCAGAAGGAGTGAAAGTGTGTTAATCTGTGCTGGCAGCCTGGAGAACTCTTTGGTCCTCCCACCCTCCTTCCGTTTCACTGATTTGTTCCTTTAATTCTCCTCCACTGTGTTTCAGGCCTGTTGCCTTTTCTCTGTGCATTTATACATTTGTGCCTGGTTGTGTCTGCTCGTACGGTCTCTGCTTGTCTTCAATAATTTCTTGATTATCTTTAGTTCTGGTGTTTGTGTGATGTTTTGGAAGCATTTTGTGATAAAATCATGCTTCAAGTTGTGTGGGAAGAGTTGACTTTCCCTCCACTGCACTTTCTCCACATTCATTTCAAAGTGTTTCTTCAATCTAAAATAGATATTACACACAGAGACACATCCATACACACCTGCTTTTAGCTCTCGGTTACAGTGATAGCCAGTTTGTTTCTGCGGGTCATCACTCCACCACAGGTCAAGATTAAAAGATTTCCAGTGAGGAGAGTTGCTCATCCCCTGGTAGGGAGGAGGTGGAGGAGGGAAAGAGAGGGGAGATGGAGAGGTTTATGGAAGAGTTACTTTAAAGTCCAGACCACAGAGTGATCCACAGGCCTGTCTGGGATCCTGCTGCGGACAGGTAACCAATAGCAGCAACGTTCCACCTTTATCGCAGTTAGCATTACACAGATAGAGCAGAGTCAGGTGACGACAGCTCTGCACAGCGAAGCCCTTTGCATTTATTCACTTCTCAGGTGTTTGCTTTTTCATTTTCTTGCATCACTATATGAGGATGTGGGAGAGGAATTTTAATTGTCCCAAATTCTTTCAAGAGTGCATGTTGGAATATTTCATGCTTTTATCAACCGACAACGTCTGAAGCTGAAAAATAAATTTGAGTGCCACCCCCATGTTAAAACACACCTTTACTGCAGAAATAAACATGTTTACAGCCTCGTTTGGTCTTTAGCTAATCTCCCCCCTTCGTGACAACTATTCAGGCAAGAGGAGGAGGATGAATTTTAAACAAGTCACCGTTTTAAATGGTATTATGACTTCAAGCCATGCATAATTATGGACTTGGATGCTTTGAGTGACAGGCGAGTGGGTACTGTCACAGGTGGCTAGCTGCTAGGTTTGATTGACAGCTTGTTAGTATAAGTTAAGATTCTGTTTGCTGGGTAAAATGTGTTTTTTTTCTGACAGCTCTGCTTTTGTAGTTAACAAGTTAGCAAGTACTTAATTAGAGCATCCCGTCTATTAGCTTAACTCACCTACATTGGCTAATGCTAATCATAATTTGATATTGCGCTACAGCCCTGTCAGCTAGCCTGCTAAATGGTGTATTTTTACATGATGTGCAGTTATATAAGTAACTATACATCAAATCTGACTTGTTTGCAGGAAATAGTCAAGCAGTGGAAAAAGTTAAGAAAACAAAAATAGCTAATACAAGTACTAAGTGAACTATGCAAGCTTAAAGGTGCCCTGCCACACAAAACTGTTTTTACTTGTATTTAAAAAAAAAAAAAGTTTGGTCCATAGTTGTTTGTGTTATGTAGTGAATTTGAAAATGAACCGCTACCTCCTCTGTCTGTTATTGACACTGAAAAGAAATAAATATAGAAATCAACTCAATTAGAAAAGCTGGTCAGTGTGACATGTTAATGCCTGAACTCATTCCTACAGAGGGTATGCACGTGACATCACCGCTAGCGGAAGTCACCACGGTTCAGTCCACTGAGTGGCAGAAAGAGGGAGATGAGTAGCGGCTTTGGCTTGAATACTGCGAAAACTTTAGAACAGTCTAAAAAATGGGGAAGAGCTGTGGTGTCATTGATTGCACAAATAGGTTTAAAAAGCACTCGGAGCTATCGTTTTACCGGCGACATAAAGCCAAAGACAGAAGAAGCAGATGGACCGCTGCAATTCAATAACTGGAATCCAGGCAATGAAACCTGGATTTGTGGTGGCCATTTCGTGTCAGATAACATTAATTTATGCTGTATTCTTGTGTAAAATCATACCTTAAATTACATATCGTTTTGGCTAACGTTACTTCTTAGTAAAGCTCTTAATGTTAGCATCTGTCATTTAGTTCTATATTTCATAACTGAAATGTTTTTGTCTTCAATTGTGTGATTATGAACCTTGTGTTCTATATAATTTATAAACTAGCTTAAACTGAGGCTAACCTAGTTTTCCAAATAAGGGGGTACTCTAGCACAAAGCTGTTGTAGCTGTGTTGTATCATGTATTTGATGTTAACTCTACTTAAATCTCCACAGTACCAGTAGATCATCCACTCACTTGGGTCAATACTAAGGGTTCAGCTCCAGTAAATCAGTAGTGAACTGTGAGCACTACTGCTGGGCCTTTACCTTGGAAATCACTGCCAAGAAAATACATCTGCACTGACAGAAAACCTCCAAAACAATAGTATGTTGAATTGAAAGCACTCACCAGCTGTGATCCTCTAATTAACGATGACGAGGATGTCAACAACTCTTTATCTTTTGTATGCTTTCAGGCTTTGCATTGTGGATTTTCCCGGCGTTGAAATCAGGTTCATATAAATGTCAGGATATGTGATTTCTGTCCACATATCAATGTTCGTAGACCACTTGTTGTTTGATAGCTTGTATGGATCCATGTCCAGTCCAACTGTCTTTAATTTCATGTTATATTCCACATTTTTCCCGGTCGTGCTGTAGTTACTGCTGTGCTCCGTCATGTTGAGCCGGTTTGTTTTTGCCACTCAGTCTGACTTAGAGGGGCACGGCCCAAGGGGGAAGTACATATGTGCATTCCCTCTATTCATGAGCTCACCCGGGTGAGACCACACCCACAGAATTCGTCTAGTTCAGTGCCAGTTTTTGTACACAGCAAGCTGGGGCGCCATAAAGGGGGGTAAACATGACAAATTCATGGGGCCCATAGAGCAGTGGAGGGGGCCCAGTGGATACAGGTTAGACGTTGTGAAAATTCCGTGTAAGGTCCACCGTACAAGAGAGGCATAGAAGCCGGGAGTTGGGCGTTCAAAGCATGTTAAGTTTCACTTTCAGTTTCTGCCAGTTCCTCTACTTGTGCAGGGTAAAGGATGCTGAAAAGCCAAGCTCTCATTGGCTAGCTGTTAGCCAATCAGAGTCAAGCAGATTAGCATGTTGAATATTCATGAGAACTGGTGCAAATTGAGCTGAGTCTTCCAGCAGGCTTTCTATACCACAGTACAATGGATGGAAACTTCCACAAAAAATGTTACAGACTCCATGGTAGAACTTTAGATATTACCACAAAAGTAATGAAATACATGTGGCAGGGTACCTTTAATCACTATGTAGATCAATGCTAGCATTTGATGCTGTGTTCGCAGATTTGCCTTTGTTACAACTTTGTTTCATAGTCTTGCCTTATTATTGAAAACCTTTAAATCAGATGGTGTTTTTATGTCTGATGGCAAGGTATTCTAGATCTGAGGAAAAAACACCAACCAAATGTGTTTTAGACAGGACTGTATTAAGTTTGTGCATGTTAGCGTAGCATTTCTGCACTGCTCTTGTCAAAATATAGTTTGTCGGAAAAAAAAAACACAATCCCAAATTTGAGGCCTGAAAATGGTTGTCTAAAAGCCAATGGGCAATATAACAGCAACTTTGTTCACTTACATTAATCAGTATATAAGTTCATGTAAAATTCACACAAAACATTTTCTTAAATTACAGAGAATTGAACACTGTCGATGCTAAATTTGTGGCGTTCCCATTCTTGGGTAAATAAAATCAAAGCTACCTTTAATTCAGAAACGTCCATGTATTTCTGTGTCAAATCAATGGAAAAGGTTTAATGTGCTGTAGGTTTATGGGGAAGCCTTCAAAAGCTGTCAAGCACCTTCGAGTAAGTATAAATATTGAAGTAACAGCTTTAATATAAACCTATGAGGGGAAAAAATATATATATATACACAGATTGTTATTGTCTGTCCAATAGAGATTCTTATATCTCTGGAGGGCTTTACTCGGCATCATCTTCTTCTCTCTTATTTCTTTGTTGCCCTAGTGAAGAATACGAGTAAATAAGGGGAACAAAAAAATATGTATTTGAAAAGTTTGAATCTGTCCTAAGAGACGACAGAAGTGCAAAACATGTCAACAGCAGGCGAATAAAAGGCAGAGATCTGGGTGAAGGAAGGGAAAAGAGGGAGCAAATGGGGTGATGTCAGTGGCAGAGGAAATGCCCTGAGGTTGAACAGAGAGCAGAGAGGTGCAACACGGGCCCAAAATGTCCGTCAAAATGTGTGTGGTTGTGTGAGCGAGAAGTTTGATCGGATGCCAAGAGATGGTACATGTCTACATCCACGTGTGTGTGTGTGCAGTGTGTTAGAGTCTGGGAGAGCTGCTGGACAAGTCAGTAGACAGTCGTACTTGGCCACCGGAGGAGGTTAACTAATCCCACGAGTGTGTGTTTGAGTGTGTGTGTGTGTGTGTGTGTGTGTGTGTGTGTGTGTGTGCATGAGAGACGGGCAGCACTGTAGGGCATCACCTTGGCAGAGGTATTAAATCTTTTTCATCCTCTCCACAGGCAGTGGAGAGAAGCAGGAGACAGATTTTCTCACACAGACACTGGTGCGTTACAACACACATGCATGCAACTGCTTTGTAAAACACACATACACAGACTTTTGCACACTTATTTATATGCCCAATCACAGCACTCACACATACACACACACACACACCTACACACGCAGGCGTGGTCTGACAGTCTACTGGTTTCTAAGTTAACATGCTCCCGAAGCTGTCACTATGTCAATGAATCATCATCCTATCTGATTCACACTGGCACGAGCTACATATCGTTAGCCTCCTAGCATAATTGCCCAAAATTGTGTAACTCATACACAAATGGACAAAGTATTGGTACACATTGAATTCAGGTGTTTCTTTTCTAACAGGGGTCTGGGATACAAAACAATACTGACAAATGTCATAATATAGTTTTATATTGGGATAAATATCATATTGATTATTAATATTGATGTTTATATCTCAAATCAGCATGAACAGGACATCGTACAGCTGTAGACATGATGTGTCTCAATATTTCTGTCCATATAGTTTATAAACATCAATATTTCCTTAGAGTTTAATGGGAGATTTTCTCCATTATTGAAATGTGAAGTAAGTAGATGGTTCGTTGTGGTAGAAAATTACTATTCAGTCAGAGCATGAAAAATATTTTGAAATTTAGAAATCAGTGTTGAGAGAATGAAGTAAATACCATATCTGAGGCATTTTGGAAGCAAAGATAACAATTTAAATCAAACTAAGTAATGCAATGATATTTATCCCAGTATAAAACTGTATTATGTCATTTGTCAGTATTGCTTTGTATTTCAGACCCCTGTTAGAAAAGAAACACCTGAATTCAATGTGTCCCAATACTTTTGTCCATATATTGTATGACTTAGGCAATTATGCTATGAGACTAACGATATCCAATATCAGCAGGGACAGTGGTGTGTTCCTACTTCTACTCCCTCTGGTTATTTGTGAACATCTGAGAAGTGACAAACTGGTCACTGTTGATGGTGTTTTTTTCATTTATTGAGTTTGTTTTGGTCGTTTCACTTTTTGGCATTTTGTAAGTGTTGAGACCTTGGGGACACAGTGGTGTATGTTTGACAACTCTGTTGGATTGTTTCTGATGATGATGATGATGACTCAAGACTAATGTCTTGTCCTCACTATTGTGGATATTTTTCTTAACAGATATTTTCTCTCCTTTTTCAGAAATCTGTCAACACAATACTATAACGACTAGAAATGAATACAAATGATCAGACAAACCATTTTTCCTGTTGGAAACTGCAGACATTGTGGATAATACTGGATTTTACAGAGGCTTAATCTGTCATTAATATAAACAGCAACACGTTCAATTATGAACCTAATTTACAGTCAGTGTTGGTTGGGGTTGTCGAATGTGCTCTTTACATGATGTGCATTTGGCCATAACTCTGGTCTGGTCAGTTTTACTAATGTTTCTATGGTGACCTTGATCTTGGATCTTCGCTACACTTGGATCATTCCACAAAGTAATAACAGACATGAGCAAAATGGTTATAGTTTTCCAATTTCTCTGTTTTCTCTGTCCACAGGGATACATGAATCTTCACTTTGTAAAGTTTTATATTTAGTGACCTTAAAAGCCATTTATGTGTGGACACGAGGCCCAAAACACATACCAGAATATCCATTTTGCAAAATATCCACATTTGTGTATGTAGGGCATAAATCTCAATGTGATTTTACAATTACAAATCTTATATACTCAGTGCCAATGAAAACGCAACACTTGACTGTGTTTTATTGTTCCTGAGCTGCATCAGTATGTTTAAGTTTCACCTGTATAAGATAATCCCAGACAATTTCTTAACAACCTGAGATGGGTTGAGCTATTGTCACGCTTGAATGAACTTGTCTGCATTCATAAGACTTGTTTTTCTCATTGCTCAGCAATGAACTGCTCAACTTAAGGAATTGTGGTCAGTTAAGGCGTGGTCATGTTCTGTATATAAAGGCAAGCTGAAAAGCACCAAAATCATTTGCAATAACTCAGCGATGCCTGGACTGACACGTGACCACAGATGCCATGCTATGGGGCTCCCGGAGGCCGGAATCTCTGCTCGGCAGGTGGCGCGCCGTTTTGGATGCAATGTGTCCACCATAGTCAGGATGCAACAGAGGCATGAAGACACTGGCTCAACTGCAGACAGACCTCGCCCTGGACGAGCACCTGTGGCCACGCCACAGCCTGATCGCTACATTGAGCTGCAGCACCTCCGGGACCGCTTTGTGACTTTTAGTTTTGGGGGTCCTTGAGGTTCTTTCTTTATCCTTATTTATTGTTGACAAATTTGGATGTGATTTTTTATTTTTACTGTATAGAAATGGCCTATGATTAATTCCAAAGAATTTATGGAATATAAATCCTCATCGATTTAAAAAAAAAAAAAAAAAAGAAAGAATCTTCAAGTGTTGCGTTTTCATTGGCACTGAGTATATCATACTAATGCATGACAGGTTAGCCTTGGTACTGAGACAACTATCGAACCATTGAATTTCCCTTTTGAGGGAGCAATAAAGTCTAATCTAATCTAATCTACAGGGTGTCCCATAAATCTCCATACATAGGAAAAATAAACGTTTCTTGACATAAACCATTTTTATTTATATAATATGCTCTATATGACTGCCATTTTTTCGGGAACAAATTGATCCAAAACACCTCCTGTTGTTTTGAACTTGACAATAAGTTTTGCCACAGTGTCGTGTGTGATACTCGTCCCATGTTTTCTGTTAAATGCGCTTGCAACCATACGACTGCTTGCTGAACCGGCCATCAGGATGATTTCAATTTGTTGCTCCTTATTCAGATGCATTCTTTGGGTTATCTGAAATATAAAGAAATACATGTTAGAACCATATACGTATGGAATGTATTATGTCTCCTACGTATGGAGACTAATGGGACACCCCGTAATCTAATCTAAATGCATAATCCACAAGCCTAGACCAAATGTTTTAGGTGTGAACGTGCGACAACATGTACTGTGTGGTGTCATGTGAGAGGTGCGTCAAATCCCTGGAGCTGCTCCATGGTCAACAGATGAAGGATAAAGGACGTCCAAGTAAAACCGAGTAGTTGTGAAGTGTTGCTAAAAAGAGGAGGCTCTAAGTTTATCAAACCATAGCTGCCTTGAGGTGGTGTCACTTGTTAGATTGGTGTCAGAGATTTGTGTGAGTGACTGTAAGACGACATGATGTGTAAAGGAGCTTAGGTAGAGATTAGGCCTCACATTATTAAGATTATTCACAGATATTCTCGGTATGCTGGCAAATCGCTTTGGAGTTCTACTTGCAAACAAACAGACATCCATTTAAACATTCTATTTCTTCCATTTGCATCACTTCCAGGAATAAACTGGATGAACTTAACATCAAGCAGATGGAATTTTGCGGACATGTCATGTTCACTGGTCATTGTTGCATCATTACATAGAAAACATCGAGGTGTATTTGACTAAGCCACCTTAAAAACATGCACCTCAGACGTATGTGTTAAAACCCTGTAGGGTCAAAACACAGTAATGTCCCATCAGAGACTGAACTTTGATTGATTGCCATTCCAACATTTCTTTCAATATAAAGTAGCTCCTTGGTTTGGATAATCTTTTATGGACCAACTAATGCAAAAATGAATTTAAAAGTAAAAATGTGGGTCATTTAGCTGCACTAATCTGTCGAATTGTCTCTAAAATGTCCCATCAGAGAGATTTCGAATACCGTGTTTTGACCCTGTAACACAATCTGTGTTTGTTTGCATTTTTGAGATACATTTGCTAAAAGCCCTTGCAGTTATGGTATGTTTACGATGTTGGAAACCCTTATAAATCAGTGTCCAACTGTCGATACGGTAATGGTCTTCCAGGCAGTTGCTGTACAATTTCGAGCCTGTTTTAATCTTTCACAGTCTAAACTCAGTTGGAAGTGCTCCAACGATAAATACTAGAAGGTAGGCAGGTTTAGTCAATATGGGCAATATCAGATGTAGTTTATATGGAAGTTTCCCAGAATATCATTATTTCTTAATTCTATGTTAAAGCATAAGTCTGGGTTGTTATTATCAAAGCAATACTTTAAGAAGGAATTTGGTGTGAATGTTTGTATGGTCCATGGAAGTCGTTAACAGTTTAAATGTAGTGTTGATTATTTGTCTTTGTGGGTCTTGGTGAACTCTCATTCATTCATACAGTTTTCTATGTAGAACTTTCTACACCAGCAGCCAATCTGTTATTGTATGAGGACTCTTTTAAATGTGTCTACAGTCAGTCTATGCAGAAAGAAAACCTGTCCACAACCTTGAAAGTGGTGAAATACAGGGCCTTTTCAAGCCTAGACAGAGGAGGTGTCACAAGGGCACTGTTTAAGTGCTGCTAAAGTGTAACTGCATTAGAAGTGTTTTCAATGGATCTTGTAAATTTTGTACAAATCCTCAAAGCTATAAAGTAGATCATTGTCATTCTACATATCCATAACTTCTCTAATCCCCTCTGCTCAGATTGTAGAGCCAGGGTCACCTCTGCCTGGAGTAAAATAATTAGAAATGCTTTGCAGCATTGCTAATCATTTCTGTCACAGACATATATACAGTGTGAAGTTTTAAAAGGTTAGCTGAAACAAAAGTGAAGGCCATTCAATCTTATAGACTGACTAACTGTAATGCGCTATAACCACACACATGACATTTCCCTCATGTCTGGCACATGTAGGTTTACACTGTTACATTTTACTGTTTACACTGTTACATGTATGTTTACATTGTTTACACTGTTACATTTGTACTGTTTACACTGTTACATGTATGCTTACATCATATACACTGTTACATTTGTACTGTTTACACTGTTACATGTATGCTTACATCGTTTACACTGTTACATTTGTACTGTTTACACTGTTACATGTATGTTTACATTGTTTACACTGTTACATTTGTACTGTTTACACTGTTACATGTATGCTTACATCATATATACTGTTACATTTGTACTGTTCACACTGTTTCATGTAGGTTTACATCGTTTAGACTGTTACATTTGCACATTTTTATACTGCTTTTATATATTTTTTAATTTTACCCTTTCATACAGTATAACTGTAACTTGCACATATTTAAATTACACACTGTTTTATATTTCATAGATTTATTTTTATAATCTATGTCTGTATCTCATTGTGTTATTTAGATGTAAGTGCACTGTCACTGTTGGAGACCACCTACAATTTCATTGCACAACTGGTTTAATGACAATAAAGAATATTCTATTCTATTCTATTCTATTCTATTCTATTCTATTCTATTCTATTCTATTCTATTCTTCCATAGTAGTATGATGCTGGATTTCTCTTCTAGGATTGTTTTGTTTCCATTGTAGTCTTAAAGGAAAAAAGCATTGGCCTTTTTTTTGTTTTATGAGTCCTATGGGTGTGGTAAAAAGGTCAGCAGCTCCATCGAAAAATAAAAAAATAAATAAATACATACATACATATATACATACATAAATAAATAGCAGAGAACTGTGTAATGATGTTAAATTCCAATGCTTGACCTAGAAGTGGTTCAATAATATGCAGAATTTTAGAAAACCTCCTAAATATGGTGTCCAATGGTACCAGGTCCAGAGTCACAAAAGTCCCATTCCCTAAACCCAACAGAAAGTTTGCCGTTTTGGTTGAAGTTGCCAATTTGTGACTTGTTTTTGACATTTACAGTCATTGTACTTTAACAAACACCTCAAAGAGAATTAATGTGAGCAACTTCAAATGTATGCTAAATGCATCATCTAAACACCTTTGCAGCGAGAAGTTGCCTCTGATCCATTCTTTACAACAAAGAGGAATCTGCTGTTAGTTTGAATATGGAATTTCCTGCGATATAAATGAAATGGTTTAGTTTATGGTTGTTGTTTAGTGCCAGATAGTAAACAGTACTTCTTTCTTTCTCTCTGTAGCACTTTGAGATTCCGTTGAATGAAAAGTGCTTTATAAATGCAATTTTATTTATTTATTTAACAAAGAAACAATGATTTGAGGTTTTTGAGCAATATCTGAAAACAGTGCAGTCCTATAGACGGCTCCTGCCTTCAGTGAAACTCTTCCACCGCGGTCTTTGTGTGTAAATGTGAGGACCCGTATCATTGCTGTTTGCAGCTTTAGTTCTTCTTGCAGTTTGAGCACGCATGAGAGTTTGGAAAGGAAAACATTAAAACGGTCAAATATACACAACTGTACTAATAAACGCTGGGAAAACACAGGATTGGAAAGTTTACACAGGGCTTTGCCACATCAATCACCGAACTTCTGTAAAACGGAGATAAAAATGCACTTTATTAGAAAAATTGCGGGAGCTTAATAATGTGTACACTTTATACAATTGTTTATTTATCTGAATCCTCATAAGCTGTCACCATGGCAACAATATATAGTCTCCCTCTCTCTCTCACATGAAGACACAACACTGAATCCCTAGATACAAGATGTGGGTGCTGAGCTCACCAAGCCGAAACGGTACATCTCACACACGCACACACACACACATACACACACGCACAACGCCTCAAGAGCCAGCCACTGATGGATTTTAAGGATTTGCCACCAACTGAAAGCCTTCTCCTACACCTAGATGCTTCTGCAGCGTGTCTGTGTTTGTGTGAAGCTTGACAGTTTGTTGGTATTATTTGGAGCAGTACTGGAACCGAGTCGTGTTGTTGTGGAGTCTCATGGGACTACGTGTCCTTACCGGCACCAAACACACTCACGCACAGACACACAAAACCAATACAGTTTGCCCATGTAATTGTCAGCGCACTATCAGGTCAGCTTTAAGTGTAATGATCCGTTAGGTGACCTTTGGATGCACGGACTGTGGTTTAACCTTAAAAACGGTTTCTGTTTTTGCCAAAAGTTACTTCAGAGCATCAACACAACTCTCATGTCTGCACGTTATACCCTGGGAGGTGGTTCTTTTAGCTGAGTTAGTCACTTTGACCATCTTTAAAACAAATAAATCCACATACCCCAGCGCTAACGCTAATCTGGGCAAAAAATGTGTTCAAATGTTTGTTTTTTCTCATTTCCTCTCCCTCCTCTTTCCTGCTCCTTATCTTAGCTTCCTTTTTTCTTAGTCCAAAGCTGTTCTGTCATATTGTGTCATATCTGTAGAACTGCATCCAGACGTTTTCCACAATTCATGTAGGACACAACAGGAGGTTTCTTGTATTGGACATGTTCTTATGTAACTGGAAAAGGATGGGATAGAATATGCAGGAGGCAAAGAATTACACAGGAAGTCTACTTATTTACAGGAGATTAGAATAGGGTAAAATGGAATAATGATAGAAATGTTCATATCATGTCTATTGATTACTATCCCTATTAATGTTCTTTATTCCTTTTCATTTAATTCCGTTTTTTGGTATTGAAAGTTAAAAAAACAAGAAGGTTATTGGTGATTTTAAATTATGTGAATAAGTCATAACGACATGAAATCAATGGAAAAGATGAAAACCAAAACAAAACAATGTAACATATTCATTTTACACAAGCATGCACTAGATTTCCCTGCAGTAAAATCAAAATTTGGAAGATATTTGTGGTTTTAAAATCACCTTCACTTTCCAAAGAGTGAACATTTTTGAAACAATTATATGAAATGTGTTTGTTCAACATCACTGCTGTATGTGAGTAAGTAAAACAGCAAAACAATGTGTATAACATAAACAAACTGACATTTCTTAGGAAAAATATATATGCAATTTTAACAATGTTATGCTTCAGTTTATCATTTACACATGTGCATTATGACTTGCAGATCACAGCGGATCTACAAATACACAAAACGTTTAATAACAGACATAATGTTGTAGAATTGCATTTCTTAAGACATTTCAGGTTGTTCATACTGTATTTCTTCAGGTTATTCATGTTTTTTTTTTTTAGAAATTATAGTGTGTTTTAGTGTAAATACAGTAAAATTACAAGAAAATGTGTACATTTACAAGGAGAAAAATTGGAAGTTGTCATTATTTATAGGTTATTATGATCGTATTTTACAAGTCTGAGCCACTTGAGATATGTCTGAACTTAAAACCTGAAATAAAATGATTAATATTTATATGTAATTTTTGCATTTCACAAATTCAGCCCATGGGCCGGACTAGATCCTTTGGCGGGCCGGATTTGGCCCCCAGGCCGCATGTTTGACACCCCTGCACTATATAATATAAATGTGCTGAAAATGTCAATTCTAATGTAGATTTTAGATTGCCAGTAAAGCAGGTCTGTTTCGTTCTTTGTGGCCTTTTTATCTAATATCAGGGCTCGCCTACCCATGAGTAAATATTATATGAAAACTAGTTCCCCTCAGCTGACAAAGCCACTGTCATTGGATCCTCGGCTCAGTGATATTCAAGACAACTGACTGGTTTAAACGACGACAAAAGAGTTTTTTTTTCGTCTTTATTCCAAAATGATAATGGGTTGGATAAGACCTCTCTCCAGTACAAGTGTCTGTCTGTGAGTTCTTCATGTGAAGGGGCTCAAGTTTCCGCGTGTTAACAAGTGCAGGGGGTAGAGAAAGATTAAAAAGGTGAATAAAACACTATTGGAGGAAGTTTCTACCTGCTGGGCCTCCTGCTGCGATATTAAAGCTGGCCTTCTTGTCTCCTCCTTTCCTCTCTGTTGCTCTTTTCTCCCTGTTTTCTCATCCTCTTTGTTGCCCTCTGTCTCCTCCTCTTCTCTCCTCTTCTCTCCTCTTTTCTCATTTCCTTTCATCTGTCCTTCCCTTCAGTCCCTCTTTTCATTTAGTCTCATTTCCTTTTATTTCTGTCGCCTCCTGTCCTCTGCCTTCTCCCTTTCATCTCTCCCCCTTTCTGTCTTTTTTTTTCCCCCTGATTCTGCCTCTCTTTCATAATTTCCTCTCGAGTGACGACGGGGAAGGGAGGAAAAAAAATAAAAAAAAGGGTGAGGAATCACAGCATGTGTGTGTCTCTGCATGATGAGATCGTGGCGATGCTCGAAGTTTACAAGTTTAGCAAATGCTGGGAATAATGTGAAAAGTTGACATAAGGTGATGGCCACTTAGCCGAGGCTGAAACTCACTTTAAACTCATGCATTGCAGACGGCACAGATGGGACTCTTTGATTTGAAGCCACTAATCACTGTTGTCTTAGGCAGCACTGAGCTCTTGACACTGGGATGGCGCCTTTCCAAAAGAGCATCGAAGAGGGAAATGTTGTTGACTTAGCATGCACACTGGAGAGGGCCCCATTTAAAGCTATCTGAATAAGGCTCCGTCACACAGTTTGAGCTGTTTTCCAGTAAGTGTCGTGGTGCTTTTGTGGCTGAATCGCTAGCTGTGCAGTTATTGCATTGGAGTAGAAAAGGAAGGAGTCGGCCAACTCTAACGGAGCCAATGAGAGCATCATCCCAACACAAGAACCCACTAAAATAGATTATCATTTTTACTGAAAGGCCTGGTTTTAGTGCATCCATTTGAGCAGTTTAGTGATTTATTCTGAACATGCAATGAAATTTAACATATATGAACTTGCAAAACATACATAATAATACAAATATCAAGAATCATAACAATCTTAGTCAGAAGAAAAGCACAATAATTCCATTTACATGCCTGAAAAGGGAGCAGTTTGTCAGTAATGTTGATATCATTAAGATTTTGTGCGCTGTAAAAAAAAAAAAAAAAATCTGTAATTGAACAGAATTTTCACTGTTTATTTTACAGATTTTTCCTGTATTTTTAAGATACAGGAAAATATCAAAGAAATGACAAAAACAAACTGTGATTTTACATGTCAAATGTAAAATAACATGAAAAAACTGTAACTGTGAATAACGATAAAATTTGAATTTTTTAAAAGAATTTTTTTCTTTTTTCACAGAAAAATACAGTTAGAATACATGTGCAAATTTATCATAATTTCAGTAATATTTCTTTTCTATTTATGAGATTAAACGGTTTATTTAAAGTTTAATACTGTAAAAAAAAAAAAAATTGTAAAACAAGATAAAAATTGACAATTAACCATAAAAGAAGTATTTGTTCTGTAAGATTAACCAGACTTGTTTGTTAACTGACAAATATCTTGTGTAATTACGGAAGGTTTCACAACAAAAATGTCGAATAAATGTATTTTTGTGAATGTATAACATGTATAAGCACTGATAAACTGTCCAAATACAGTTTTTATCAGTGGATTGTACAACCGAGTCTCACTGAAAATTATTTATATATATATTTACAGGTAATTTGATTGTTTTAATACATGTAAATATTCTTTATTCAACATTAAAAAGTAAAAAAAAAAAAAAAAAATTTAAGGCAACGAGTTACCTGAGATTTTTTTAAGTAAACTCAACTATCCGGTCTTACAGTGCAGAGTGTTTGCCTTCTTCACATAGGCTACATGTATTCTTTCGGTACACCTCCGTATTGTATTGAAGGCCCTGAATTGAAACGGTTTGGTACAAACGAGTGCACCGTTACACCCCTAATGTACAGTAAATGGAATAATGGACAGTGAGACAATAATTACAGCGAAATAAACCCCTACACTAAATAATTCAGAGGTGACGTGAAAACTAACCATCATTATTTGCGGCCATTGTCATGTTTAAAAGGTGAGGGGTTATTCTAGAGACACATTTTGACTAAAGACAGACATAAAGAATGAATGACAAAGTAAGTGAGATGTTGAACAGAGATTGCGGGGGGGCAAAAAAGGGAATGAGATCCTGAGAGAGACAGATATGTGAACGCAAACACTGAACAACTTATCTTAAAGCAAAACAGAAATAGAGACAGACAGACAGACAGTTGGAGTGAGACAGAATCAGATAGGTGGAAAAAAAAAAAAAAGGCGAGGCAGACCCAGATGAGAGCTGGCAGAGTGATTTAAAGCAGTTTAAAAACGACACAACTATGAGCGAGCCCGAGATAAATGAAAAGAGAGAAAGCTAATCAGTGATGCATGTTGTTAATGTGTCCTGTGTTTACAGTGTGTATGTGGATGTTCATATGTGTGTGTGTGTCCATGTATATTTTTAGCTGTGATGATGAAGCTCTGTGCATCTGGTACCCCTAGCCCAAGGGAGGCCAGAGCAGACACACATATACACACAATCTTCCGGTCCTACATTCATCCTCACACTTCCAAAGTCACACTTTAATCTGTCATAAACACACATGCACACACCCACCAATTAGTAGAGAAGATATAAACACAGTAGATGTCATCACACGTGTGCAGACTTAACAGCACATGATCTAAACCTACAGCCACTTACAGCAGTGATTTTCAACCTTGGGGTTGGGACCAAGGTTAAAAAAGTTTTGGATTTTTCATTATAGTTTAGTTTTATTTAGTTTTTACTTTTTTCTCCAATTCAGTTGGTTTTAATTAGTTTTTAGAGCGGGTTTGCTAGTTTTTATTAGTTTTCATTTTTTGCTAAATGCTTAGTATTAGTTTTAGTTTTTTCATATCTTTTATCTTTTTTGCCGTCATATACAAATAAATCCCAGACAGGACTCGGCTGCTTTCTCCCAACTTTAGTCTCCATGTTTCCAGGTAGAGTGGGGACCAGAAGATGACTCTAAACGACAAGTGATGAGAAGTGACGGACCGTGAAGTGCCGCTAGCTAAAATTGCTCGAGCAAAATAAATTGATTTCATATCACATCGACAAAGACGATAACAAAGGGAATTTTATCCATAATTTTTAAACGTTTTAGTTAGTTTTATAAGCACACAATACAGTTTCAGTTAGTTATAGTTTTTTCTTTTAACTATAGTTTTTATTTATTTCAGTTCACAAAAATGTTTTTTCAATTCTAGTTTTCATTATTTCGTTAGTTTTCGTTAACAATAATAACCTTGGTCAGGACCCCACGTGGGGTCTCCTGGAATTCAAATGAGGTCGCCTGAAATTTCTAGTAACTGATAAAAACAGAAAAAAAAACTAATAAAAAATGTATGGTGAGTTGAGAGACAATCACAATCCATAAAAGACATGACAACTCTGAAGCTGAAACTGAAGCACTGTGGTTCTGTTTATCTGTCAAATGTTCATTGTGGTCAGTTTCAGATGCTGCAGCTCTTTCATAATTCATAGTTTGAGTTCTTGTTTGTTCAGTATTAATTGTCCTCCTTGTAAATCCAAGCTGGACTGACTGTACATATCCTGACAAAGGAAAATAAAATTCTCACTTTGTGCAATAATCTACACCTGGCTTTTCTGCCTCCGTCCATAATAATATACATTATATAGACTAAATGTCGTCTAAAATGAACTTTCATTTGCAACATAGTATAGAAAACTAATACATGATCAAAAACAAATTAATTTTAGCCAAAAAAAAAAGTGTCTGTTTTGAATGTCTGGGGTCGACATAATTTTGTGATGTTAAAATGGGGTCACGAGCCAAAAACGGTTGGGAACCACTGCACTAGAGGCTACAGTACAGAAGTGGATAGAGCTGCTGTGACAGGGCTTTCTAGACTACTGTTTGGAGGTTTGTGATCCATATACAGGTCTCCCTGCTGCATCGAAGCACTGAAAACAGCTGTTTATTTTTGGCTGCTACAGTCCAAGTGACAGGAGAACTACTCTGGTTAGTTTAACACAATATCTTATTACAGAAATCTAACCTAAACACATTTGCAGTATCAGGGCAACAGTTTGTGCAGTGTAAATGAGTCTCTGCTGACAGTCTGCTGTTGTGACCAAGCCAGTGTTGTGATTTATATTCACTTCTATGACAATGCAATGAAAAAATATACTAATAATATATTTTCACCTCTGACAAGTGTAATGGCGGAGGTTATGTTTTCATCGGGGTTTGTCTGTCTGTCTGTTAGCAAGATACCTCAAAAAGTTATGGATGGCACAAGGACCAAATGATTAAATTTTGGTGGTGGTGGGGGGATTTTTTGTTTGTTTGTCTATCTGTTAGCACGATAACTCAAAAAGTTGTAGACGGATTTGGATGAAATTTTCAGGAAATGTTGATACTGGCTCAAGGAACAAATGATTACATTTTGGTGGTGATGGTCCTGACCTGATCTGCCTTGGCAGAGGTCTACTCTTCTAGTTATGTATTAAGGCTTTCTTTTTCAAGTGGGTTCGGTAGAAGTAGAACCCAGGCTCATCTCCTGAATAGAGAACCTCCTGAAGAAAAAACATACAGTGAACATTAAAATTTATCAGGCACATTAAGTTAAATTTTGGCCTTCCTGGGCATTTTGTTCATTTAAAAAAAGGACGGTTTTTCCTGACAAAAAAATAATTACATGTTAACCCATACAAGACCTGCACAATAGATCGTCATCGCGATGTACGTGTGCACAATAGTCACCTCGCAGGTAGGAGGCAAATGAACTCAACGTGTTCATCTAATTTCAAGGGTACCTGACACACACTGCGCACAGCGATCCACCAATCACAATCGTTCTTAATCAGTTTGGAACAAGGTTATTATCATTAACAAAAACTGACGAAATGACGAAAACTAGAATTGAAAAAACATTTTTGTGAACTGAAATAAATAAAAACTATAATTAAAACAAACAAAAAAAACCCCAGTAACTAAATGAAACTGTATTGTGTGCTTACAAAACTAACTAAAATGGAAAAAAAAAATTATGGATAAAATTCCCTTCGTTATCGTCTTTGTCAATGTCAGATTGATATGAAATTGATTTATTTCCCTCAAGCAATTTTAGCTAGCGGCAACATATGACACTTAATGGTCCGTCACTTCTCGTCACTTGTCGTTTAGAGTCGTCTTCTGGTCCTCACTCTACCTGGAAACATGGAGACTAAAGTTAGGAGAAAGCAGCAGAGTCCTGTATGGGATTTATTTGAATATGATGGAGAAGAAGAGAAAAGATATAAAAAAAAAACCCTAAAATTAATACTAAAACTAAACTAAAACTAAGCATTTAGAAAAAAATTTAAACAAATAAAAACTAGCAAACCTGCTCTAAAAATGAATTAAAACTAACTGAATTAGAGAAAGAAAAAAGTCAAAACTAAATAAAACTAAACTAGAATGAAAAATCCAAAACTATTATAACCTTTGTTTGGAGTGAGTCACTGGTAACAATATTGAAAAATGAGCAACGAACAAGAGAAAATCACCGTAAATAAAGACTTGGTGCCAAAAAGAAAAGCAACGTCACTTCAGCTACAAGAAGGATGATATCGAAACACATTCTGTGTCTATAGTGTCTTGCACCTGTTGCCACAACAAGTGGAAACACAACTAATTTGTTGGAACATTTACGTTGACAGCACACAGCTATTATATACTCCTGTGTATTTTTTCATGTCGCAATATGTATCGCAGGGTTAAAAAAAAATCGCAATGTCAGTTTTTTCCAATATCGTGCAGCCCTAATTTACAGTTTATGTAGACCACAGGGAAATGTTTTAAAATGCATAATTCCATTTTAAAAAAGCAAAATATCACTCCTTTAATACTACTGAAGTGCTGAAAATACTTGTTGGTGTTAGTGTTGTAGATCTTTTCAGAAAGACAATGTGAAGCCAGTGGATAGTCTCAAAGAAGAAGGACTTATTTGGCACACACGGGGTAAACAGGCATAATGACAGAGTGTCGGCATCCAAATACAAGTTGCGTCTAGTGACAGGTGTTTTTAAGGTTTCTTCAGAGTTGTTACAAAAATATGCTACGTAAGTTTCAGATAAGTCCACGGCTTGGTTGGCGCCACTGTATCCCTGAAGGGCCTCGACCCAATTTCCTGGCTACATAGTGTTACGTAGATTAGATTGTATGCCGAGCTCACAGCTTGTATGAACTTTATACAGAGTATAAGTGTGTTCTAAGGTCACATGTAAAATAATATGGCAAAATATTGACATAATAAAAGTATACAGGGTGGGGAAGCAAAATTTACAATGAACATTTAGTTGTTTTTCTCAGCAGGCACTACGTCAATTGTTTTGAAACCAAACATATACTGATGTCATAATCATACCTAACACTATTATCCATACCTTTTCAGAAACTTTTGCCCATATGAGTTATCAGGAAAGCAAATGTCAAAGAGTGTGTGATTTGCTGAATGCACTCGTCACACCAAAGGAGATTTCAAAAATAGTTGGAGTGTCCATAAAGACTGTTTATAATGGAAAGAAGAGAATGACTATGAGCAAAACTATTACGAGAAAGTCTGGAAGTGGAGGAAGCAACAAAAAACGTACCAAAGCTTTTATTAAAGCTCTCAAATCCAAAATCCTAAAGGATCCAACCAAATCTATCCAGATACCAGGTATTGCCATGGCTTAAAGCAAACTACCCAGATGGAAATTATGTATGGACACAGGATGGTGCTCCAGCCCACACAGCTAGAAAAATACAAGATTTCTGCAAATCCAACTTTAGCAATTTTTGGGAATCATGTTTATGGCCGCCTTCCAGCCCAGATCTAAACCCTCTGGATTATGCTGTTTGGGGTGTTTTAGAACATGCTACCAATAGAACATCACACAGCAATGTCGACTTTCTTAAAGATACTATTAAAGAAGAATGGGAGAAGTTGTCACCCGAATATTTGAGGAACACTTGCGCAAGTTTCAGGAAGCGTGTGAAGGCAGTTATTGAGAAAGAAGGAGGACACATAGAATAAAAACATTTTCTATTATGTCAATTTTCTTGTGGCAAATAAATTCTCATGACTTTCAATAAACTAATTGGTCCTACACTGTCTGTCAATCCCTGCCTCAAAATATTGTAAATTTTGCTTCCCCACCCTGTTGATCCACATTAGCAGCATTAGCTTGGTGAGTTTCATCCTCACTCTTCAGCTTCGTCCTGTTACCTGAGTATGAACAGCTCTGAGAACAACAGAACTCACAACAACAAAACAACAGTCCAAGGATAATTGCCCTCAAGATGGCATTTTTTTCATATCTTTTTACTTCTATTGTTGCCTAGGTAATGATTTTCTGTCATTTGTACAGATACCAATGTCAGCATCATACACAGTCAGGTCGCTAGGCAACATAAATCCATTGTGGTCGTACAATGTAATCATGCTGACATACGGGATCATACAATAGCTCATTATTCCAGGTGATACTTGATATTTTACTGATTCTCCACTGATGGCACTGCGCATTTGAGCATTTCACGTCTGATTAGAAGCGCTCCATGTCTGTGTTTCACCTACAGTAGAGTGTCTTCTTCACCTCCCCTCTTCACATGTCCTTCTCTTCCTCCTTTTCCCTCAGCCTCTCTCAGTTTTGGCTGTTAAGGCCATCCCAAAGGGGGGCACTGAGAGAGAGAGAGAGAGAGATGGGAAGAGGTGGTAGTGCGGGGGTGTTAGTGCAAAAAGCAAACGGTCCCTGAGAGGTCCACACACATTACACACACATATCCACATTTGCTGATTACAGTCTTTTCCCATTGTGCCGTAGGGTCACTTGTGCAAGCACTGTGATGACCTTCACACCACAGCTCTGTCACAAAGTTACAATGGCACTGCAAGGTGGTCCTGTTTTTGTAAGGAACCTCCAATAGACTAAAGAACTTCTGGTTGTTACTTGCGTGTATTCCCACTATGTGATTCTGGGCATTTATTTTATTATATTTATTTATTTCTTTATTTAGCAGGGACAGTACGCATTAATGAACATTTCTGTAAATGTGCCAGTATTAGCAAAAAAGCAAATTTTCAACTGTTGGCTCTAGGTAAGATGTAAATTACCAGCATTCATAAAATTAGAAACATTTTAAAAAATTAAGGCTACACCCGCACCTTACCCACACATTTTTAATATAGATGCGCTGAAAATGGCAATTCTAATGTAGATTTAGATTCCCAATAAAGCAGGTGTGTTTCGTTCTCCCCATGAGTAAATATTATATGAAAACTAGTTCCCCTCAGCTGACAAAGCCACTATCCTTGGAGTGAAATTCATCAATTTTCTTATGTTTACTGAGCCTTTTTTGGGTGTTTTTGAGTACCTTTGATTTTACTATATAAAGAAATGTTTACTATTCCCATGTTTGGTATCTTTTTTTTTTTCAGCACAACTTCATCTACTTATTATTTTTTCACTTTAACCAACTATATCAACATAAAAAGCCAAAAAACACACAAAAAATATAAAATACGATTTGAAAATGTGTATAATTTATTGCATAAATAACACAAAGATGCATAATGAACCTTTTCAAAGACTTTAAAAGTGACTATTGATTCCAAATATTAGGTATACAAAATTAAAATTGTAATAAATTAAAACTATACTCAAATATTTGACATAAAAGCATATCTTTAAATAGGCGTTTTCTCACCCCCTCCCGGTCCTCCCAGTTTCTGCATCCGGTTCACTTGGGGGTCATCGTCACCCTTACCTGTAATGCTAATGCAGTCTGTGGATTAGAATCCGCAGATTCAGCCAGTTTTTTCCGTTTTGAAAAAGGACAAAAAAATGACAAAGAAATGGAAAGAGATATAACGCCCGCCCCACCTCATTTTCAGACTTTTATTTACGTTTGTTTGCTCCGGTTTCAAAACATCAAATCTCCATTTGTATTTGCTCTATCAACATTAAATAATAAGTGGGAGAATGTTTCAATTCTGCACTTTTGAATACAGTTGTCCCCAGTGGTCTACGTGACCGACTTCTGACGCCACGTGTTGAAAATGTCATGTGATTCAGTCATGGGGCTGTGAAAGTGGACCCTAAGGGTTAATTCTCTGATCATGTACATGTTCCTAAAAGCTCAAAGTAAAGTCAAAGGTTTTTATATCAAAACAGAGAAAACTGAACAAAAAGTGACTTTTTCAGTCAAATCTATCATTAACTGAACATAAACCTAGAGTCTCCATCCACTGTCATTGATCCAGCTCCATGGGTTTTACTGGTGAATCAGTGTTGCAGAAGATGATAGTGTTTCCACGGTAACTGCATAGCCTCAGATTGTCCAAATGGGTCATATCTGATGACCATGAAGAGATAAAAAACAGCATTTTTCAACAATTATTTACATGTTTAGATAGGATTAGTGGATCAACAGGTATAAACAGTTTAGATCAGTAGATGCTTTTGGTCACCAGTAATTGTCTGGGTCTTTATGGGTTACTAAAAAAATGTCAGATAGATGGATACTGACTGTAAATGTGGGATTTGCTTCAAAGTAAGAGTATGGGAAAACCAAATCATGCTTCCCTAAACCCACTAGTGAGCATCACTCAAAACAAGAGTCTGTGGGGCTTCAGTGATCCACTTTTATTTCCACTGAAGTGTAATTTAGTTGTAAGCCAACAAACCACCTACAGACTGTAGTTTGGCAAAGCTAGCTCATTAACCTCCTTCAGCTTAGTTGCATAATATCAGCTTTTTGAAACTAACATCACGGCTGCATTGAATCTGTTCATACATGCATCCATAAGTCATCTATAATTCTGTTTTCATATTTTCTTACATTCTTAGGCGTTGTAAAGGTACAGATGTGTCCTTTATATCACTTCGTTTTAATGCTCTACTTCAGGGAGTTATATCATTGCACTGGTGTTTATATTTCATAAGAGGATTTTGTGTCAGTCCCTTAATTAATTTTTCTCTTTATCTTTTCTTAAGTAATTTATCACCATTTATTATATTATCCTCTGTATATAGCTTTTTTTCCCCAGTGAAAAGCAGGTATTTCCCCATATTAAATTCACTGATCATGCAGATTTTCATTTAAGATCAGATTAAAGGATTATTATAGATATAAAAAAGTGACTTTTCCTGCAAAAATTATCATTAACTGAATGTAAAAACAACTGTCTTCATTCACTGTCATTGATCCAACTCCATGGGTTTTACTGGTGAATCAATGTTGTAGAAGATGACGGTGTTTCCATGGTTACTACGGAGCCTCCGAACATCCAAATGGGTCATATGTGATGACCATGGAAAGACGACAAACTGTATTTTACACCATTTATTTATATGTATCGATAAGATTAGTGGATCAACAGGTATTAAACAGTTTAGATCAGTAGATGCTTTTGGCCACCAGTAAATGTTTGGGTCTTTATGGGTTAATTTATGATCTGTAGATTAGTGTTTGTCAACAGGGGCGGTACAACCCCCCAGGGGGTGTTGGGGGGCATTTGGAAGGAGAAAGCCGAGAGGGGGGAGCTGAAGCAAAAATGGGGGGTGCTGGTTTGTGTTATTCGTCACAATGTAAGTATCCATATCAGAAAAAACTTTGTTTCTACTACCAGCATGTTATCTCTACGGCGAATGTATGTGTCCTGCACCCTCCAACCCACCCACCCTGGTCTTCTGCATTGAGGTCCGTCACGTTATTTACTTACTTACTGCATCGCTCCTCCAACCCCCCACTCAAAAACTTGTTTCGAAAGGGGGATAGATGCTGGGAAATGACAAGGAGGATAATGATGAGGTGGAGGGTGAGGTGGGGGGGTGGCAAGAGGCTCATGATAACGTAAGGGGGTATTTGTTCAAAAAAGGTTGAGAACCATTGATGTAGATGTTCAAAAAAGTTCCGATCAAAGTTTAGGGTTATTATATTTGAAAAAGAGAAAACTGAAGAAAAAGGGACTTTTTCAGCAAATCTATCAATAATTGAATATAAACCAAACGTCTCCATCCACTGTCATTTATCAAATTCCATGGGTTTTGTTGGTGAATCAATGTTGTAGAACACAGGTGTTAAACATGTGGCCTGGGGGCCAAATCTGGCCCACCAAAGGGTCCAGTCTGGCCCCTGGGATGAATTTGTGAAATGCAAAAATTATACTGAAGATATTAATCATTTTAGTTCAGGTTCCAGATTCAGACCAATTCAATCTCAAGTGGATCAGCTCAGTAAAATACTATCATAATAACCCATAAATACTCACAACTCCAAATATTTCTCTTTGTAAATGTAAAAATTTTCATGTCATTTTACTGTATTTACACGAATACAAACTAACATTTCACAAAAACACGAATAAACTCAATAAATATAAACATTTTGAAATGTCTGAAGTGTAATTTTAACAGTATTCTGCCTGTTATTAAATGTTTTGTGTATTTGCTGATCCACTGTGATCTGTATGTTGTAATCTACATGTTTAAATGATAAACTGAGACATAATATTGTTAAAATTGCACTTAGTTTTCTTAAGAAATTTCAGTTTGTTCATGTTATAGAATAGAATAGAATAGAATAAACTTTATTGTCATTGTACTCCATGTTACAATGAAATTGTGCAGGCCTGTGTGTTATTCACATTGTTTTAAAGGATAGTTGGTAAATGTAAACATTTTCATCACATAATTTTACATTTTTCACTCTAAAACATAGAAGAAAGTTTGGAGTTGAGATTATTTATATATTATTATGTTATTATTTTACTGGTCCGGCCCACTTCAGATCAAATTTGGCTTCATGTGGCCCCTGAACTAAAATGAGTTTGACACCCCTGTTGTAGAAGATGACGGTGTTTCCATGTTCACCATGAAGCCTCTGAACGTCCAAATGGGTCATATCTGACCATGAAAGATGACAAACTGTATTTCACACCAGTTATTTACATGGATTGAAAGGATTAGTGGATCAACAGGTATTAAACAATTTAGTTAAGTAGATGGTTTTGGTTTCCAGTAGCTCTTTGGGTCTTTAAGGGTTCAAGAAATGCAGAACTCTCTCAAAACCACATTGTGGTCTTAATGAATGCATGTACAGTCTGTGAGCTCATATCCAACTTTCAGGATCACCTTAAATATTCTGCACAGTCTTTGTCGTACCTGAACTCTCCTGAGTTCTGAAGTTCTGATAACTCACTCCACATTTTGCAGAAAATTTTCAACTCATTTGAATAGATTTAATCAACATAATGCAACTCATAATAGTTTCCAAATTTTAACAGAATTTTCATGAAGTCTGCAAAATAACATGCAAATTTATGCACATTTTCATCTGCTACTGTTAAGTGAGAATGGTTTTTCGTATTCATAATTATCATGGTTTAAGACTGTCAGTTCATTGTAGTGTTTTATACAATAACATGCCACCTAAGGTATTTTGGCAAATAATTATGAGGCTGCTTTTGTTTTTTTACCGCTTAGTTGAACCACTGATGTGGATCAGAACACTGTTTCAGACTCCTTCATGGTTTGTCAAAGCTTTTATCTAGTATTTATTTCTGTGGCTCTTTATAAATGATGGTATTTCATAGTTGGTCTCTATCTAATGTGACCTTTATGTCTGCTACTCAGTGAATGTTTCAGTCTCATTTAATCCACACGTGCACACACTTAACATTCATTAAACTTATTCACCATTTACCTTTTTACCTTTTGCAAATACACCTCTACCAAGTGGATTTTCAGTGCTGTATCAAATTCTTTTTCTTGTATTTGTCTCTGTAAATGTCTCGGTAAATGGTCTAAAATGGGATAAATGATCTCCATCTAATATAAATGTTTCTTGTATAAGTTCAGTGAATGTTTGTTCTCTTATCAGTCTACTTAACATTCACTAAATATGTTTTCATGGCTCTTTACCTTTTACCAATACACCTCAGTCCTTAACCTATAAAGACACAGTGATACTTTTGTGGTAGTTCATAAATGACTTTTTCTCTATATTTAACCTTTCTTCAATGACTAATCATAATTTATTATAATGTTATCCTCTGTATTTTGTGATTTTTCAGTGAAAATCAAGCATCTTCTGAAATAAAATTTACTGATCATGCAGATGTTCATAAAAAGTCAGATTAAAGTTAAGGGTTATTATATCAAAAACAGAGAAAACTGCAGAAAAGTGACTTTTTCAGTCAAATATATCATTAACTGAACATAGAAACAAGTTTTCCATCCACTGTCCTTTATCAAACTACATGGATTTTACTAATGAATCAATGTTGTAGAAAATGATGTTGTTTCCACGGTAACTCTTGAGCCTCTGAACATCTAAATGGGTCATATCTGATGACCATGAAAAGACGACAAACTGTATTTTACACCAATTCTTACATGTATTGATAGGATTAGTGGATCAGCAGGTATTACACTATTTAGATCAGTAGATTTATTTGGTTTCCAGGGGCTGTTTAGGTCTTTATGGGTGAAAGAACTATTTTTGTTGTGATTTACAAATAATTTTTTCTCTACAGTTAACTTTTCCTAATTAATTTGTCATGACTTATTATAATATTACCCTCAGCATTTTGTATTTTCAGTGAAAATCTAGTATTTTTAGTGAACATGTTCTTAAAAGCTCTGTGTAAATTCAATGGTTATTCTGTCAAAACGCATAAAACTGAAGAAGAATTTTTTCAGTGTGGCCACGGTCTATCTGTTGCTGTCACTGGCTTTTAATGCGTGTGGAAATAACCAAAATAGTCACTTGCCTGATAAAGGGTTAAGGTATAACAGTATGATCTGATGTTATTATCTTTGCTAAGTTGCCGATTGTTGATCCACGGTTCAGAACAAACTGTGACAGTTCTGATCTTCTTTAGACGATTCCAAACAGGTCTTTATTTCAGCTACTGGCAACAGAAACTGCACAGAAAACAGGTGATTTGTGGCGGTTTTCTGTCCAAAAATAGCCTCTTTCCTGATAAAGGGTTAAGTTAAAAGCATGAGATTAGTCATCACTGTTTTAAAATCATCTTTAAATAAATTGCAGAGGACATAAGACATGCCCAAGAACTTCAAATACCTAAGCTCCTCTATTTCCTCCGTCTTTTTATCTTGAGGTTGATGTCATCGTGTCACAACTGTCATGTAAATGCATTTCATCTTGGGGCACATTTCCTGCATTCATGTATTAGAATGCTTTTATAGGATCTCCGTCCAGTTTTCGTTGGCCTGCATCCATATCGCTCCACATCAGTGTGTGTCTGTGCGTTCGTGTTTGTCAGTCTGTCTGTTCGGATCGGATGTCTCATCTGGCAAAGCAGAGCAACATCACAGATGAGTCAGACAAACGCTGAGCTGGGTTTGACAGAAGGGAAGAGAGGAATGAGGGTGGAAGAGGGAGGGAAACTGTACATGTTACAGCCCTAAAAAAGTCATCATCGTTTTTTTTTACTGTTTTTAATTAAATGACATTTACCTGTTTATTTATTCATCTCAAACTTTGATAAAAAAAAAAAAGAACTAAACAAGAACTCAATCACATATGCACCCATCAATAGTCACTTTTCCATTGGACATCTGCGCAAAACTTTACTGATATTTACTAAATGTCGAAAAAACACAAGTGCGTGATGTCGGTTTTTCCATTAAATCACAAATGCGATGATTTCTTTATTTATTATCGCGAGATGCCATGAGAAGTCATTCCATAAACATGGCAATGAACGTAAATATGGTGCTGATTTACAGATATATTCATTATTATTATATATTGTCCCTCTAGCTCGTACTAAATTAAAAAATGATTGGGTTTCCTGGTGTGTCCACACATACCACGCCATGTTTCTTCTTCTTCTTCGTTTGTTTAATTCACCTAACTCTAGCTGCAACAAAAGGTCTTTCCATTGCAATTTGGCATGATATAGCATTTGCGCTACGCCCGAAAAACCACCTCTTGCCAGCGCAAAAACTTTTAATCGAAAAATGAGACTTTTGGCGAAATTGTTGTTTTTCCATTAGGTAAATTTTTATGCGCAAGTTATATTTGCACAATTTGAGGGTCAATGGAAAAGTGACTATTGATCAGTAATCACAGAAAAAGTAATGAAATACAATAAATTTAACATAAGCGTACATGTGAATCAACTCATAAACACAGTTTGAGAATGGACAGAAAGAAGCAAGGGCTTATCTAGTCCTGCCCCTTCTTTACTTAGGGTTAGGGTTAGTGTCAGATTCATAACCAAATATAGTTCCTTCATTGGCTATTTATCACATTAAACAACAAGGAATAACTAGTCATAGCAACTTTATATTGGTTGTATCATAATAACATAACACCTCTATCACCTCTTAGCTTAACAAACACGATGCTACACTGTAAAAAAAAAAATCTGTAATTTAACAGAATTTTCACTGTTTATTTTACGGATTTTTCCTGTATTTTTAAAATACAGGAAAATATCAACGAAATGACAAAAAATGACTGTGATTTTACACGTCAAATGAAAAATAACACAAAAAAACTGTAACTGTGAATAACCATAAAATTAAAATTTTTTAAAAGATTTTTTTTTCTTTTTTCACATAAAAATACAGTTAAAATACATTTACAAATGTATCATTATTTCACAAATATTTCTTTTCTATTCATGAGATTAAACTGTTAATTTAAAGTTTAATATTGTAAAGAAAATAATAAAACGTGATAAAATTACTGACAATTAACTATTAAAGAAGTATTTGTTCTGTAAGTTTAACAAGACTTGTTTGTTAATTGACAAATATCTTGTGTAATTCTGGGAGGTTTCACAACAAAAATGTTGAATGAATGTATTTTTGTGAATGTATAACATGTATAAGCGCTGATAAACTGTCCAAATACAGTTTTTATCAGTGGATTGTACAACTGAGTCTCATAGAAGTTTATTATATATTTATTTATAGGTAATTTGAATGTGTTAATACATGAAAATATTCTTTATTAAACATTAAAAAGTAAAAAAAAAAAAAAAAGAAAAAAAAAAAGAAAAATCTCAGGTAAAGTTAGGGCAAAAAACTGTATTTTAATTATGGAAAATTACTGTATTTTATGAGATGGTTATTTTCCGTTATTTTACAGTATTTTTTCGGCAACCCTACTGCCGGAATAATACCGTTTTTTTTTTGTTTGTTTGTTTTTTTACAGTGTATCTGTTATAATTGTCTGGGACAGACTAGGGTATTTTTTTTTTTTTTTTTTTACATGTACAATCCAGCAGCTGTTGTTGAAATCCTACTTCTTCTCTGCATTCAGCTCTGAGTGCTCTTTGGTTTCATCCCTCAGAGACTGAACTTGAAGAAGTAATTTCACTATTCAGTTGTCAAGAGTTTTAAAAAAATATCTGAGTAACTAGCTCACTGAAAGATGCAAGAATTGTCTTTTTTAACATATAAGCTAGCTTGTTATTGCTGCTTAATGTTTGAAACAGCTACAGTCACATGTGCAGCACTAATGGAGGACTACAGCAAGCAGTGCTTTAAGTAAAAGGACTTTTAAATTGCACATTCTTACGACTTTATGACTCTTTGTACAAAAAGTAACAGAATATGTAAATAAAGCATGTCATCCTGGCTCGGGTCAAAGCTGTGCCTCGGCTTTATATTTAGAAGCCTCTGTTTGAGTGCTGATTATTATGCAACCCAAAATGACAAAAGGAAAATATCACCAAAAAAGAGTATTCAAATGAAAAATGCTTGAGAGCGAAGGGCAAAAAAAGCTTTGTCCTGTTCACTGGGCTCACTGGGGAATCTGTACACACACCCACACACATACACATGCACATAGTAAGATTTAATTTTCCCAAAAACATGTGATTTTTTTTTTTTCCGCACTGATGCTCTATATACCAGTGTGCTTCCCCTTCACAGCCTGTACACCTGATCTAAACATAGTTGTGGGTCTATTACAGATGCCATATGGTCTGTGTTTGTCACTGACCACATATGTGTTTGATGGCATAAAAAGACGAAGGCAGAAGCTCGAGAGGGTGATTTGAGTTTGGAAATCTGTCACTAAAAGTCTGCATCTTCATCCACACAGGATTTTATAGATCAGGGGTGTCAAACTCATTTTAGTTCAGGGGCCACATACAGACTAATATGGTATAAAGTGGGGCGGACCAGTAAAATAATATAAATAATAGGATAAGAACTGATAAATAATGTCGACACCAGAGTTTTCTTTGTTTTTGACTGAAAAAAGTGAAATTCCATAATGAAAATGTTTACATCTACAAACTCTGCTTGAACAAATATGAACAACCCGAAAATTCTTAAGAAAAATAACTGCAATTTTAGCAATATTACACTTTAGTTTATCATTTTATACATGTGCATCATTTCTTACAGATCTCAGTGGATCTACAAATACACAAAACATGTAGTGACAGGCAGAATATTGGTAAAATTCTACATACTTCTCTTAAGACATTTCAGGTTATTGAAATTTTTTGTAAAAGGCTAGTCTGTAAATGTAAACATTTTTGTGTAATTTTACCTTTCTTACACTAAAACAAAGACACAAATTTGTGGTTTTATTTATTTATAGGTTATTATGATGGTGTTTTACTGGTCTGACCCATTTTAGATTGAATTGACCTAAAATGATTTTAACACCATTGACACCTGTGTTAAAGGTTTAGTCAAATACAGTCGCGGAAAAAATTATTAGATCATCAAAAGTCATCAAAAACAATGGTTATGCAATCAAGTACTAACTCCTGTGTGTATCATGTGACTAAAACAGACAGAAAAGAAAACATGGAATGCCTAAAATCTCTAGTGGGTCAGATCAGTAAAATTCTATTATTAAAAAAATAGAAATAATGACAACTACAAATTTTTCTCTTTGTTTTAGTGTACAAAAGTAAAATTACATGAAAATGCTTACATTTACAAACTATCCTTTCACAAAAAATGTGAATAACCTCTAATGTCTTAAGAGAAATAAGTGTAATTTTAACAATATTCTGCCTGTTACGAAATGTTTTGTGTATTTGCATATCCACTTGAATCTGTAAATTGTAATGGAATGTGCAAATGGGAAGCTGAGGTATCATATTGTTTGAAATTGCACTTTTTTTTCTTCATACATTTTAGTTTGTTCATGGTGGTTCATGCAATTCACATTTTTTAAAAGATAGTTTGTTGATATAAACATTTTCGTAATGTAATTTTTTACTTTTTTCACTCTAAAATGTAGAAGTCAGACATAAAAAGTTTGGAGTTGACATTATTTATATATTATGTTATTATTTAACTGGTCTGACCCATTTCAGATCATATTGACCTGAATGTGGCCCCTGAACAAAAATGAGTTCAACACCACTGCTCTAAGTTGTGTTCATGATAAGCTGAGATATAATATTGTTGAAATTGATCTTATTTTTCTTGTGAAATTTCAGGATGTACATGGTTCTTCACGAGTCACATTTTCATAATGAAATTTTACTTTTTTCCTCATTAACCCATAAAAATCCAGCGCTACTTTTATGTCATTATAATATGATCCTCGGTATTCGGTATTTTATCAGTATAAATCAAGTGTTTTCCTATATTTAATTCACTGATCATGTAGATGTTCATACAAGCTCAGATTAAAGTTGGTTATTATATCAAAAACAGAGAAAACTGCAGAAAAAGTGACTTTTTCAGTCAAATATATCATTAACTGAACATAAAAACAACTCTTCCATCCACTGTCATTTATCAAACTACATGGATTTTACTAATGAATCGATGTTGGAGAAAATGATGTTTCCATGGTAACATCGGAGCCTCTGAACATCCAAATGGGTCATATCTGATGACCATGAAAAGATGACAAACTGCATTTTACACCAATTATTGACAGAATTAGTGGATCAACAGTTTTTGTTTTGTTTTGTTTGTTTTTTTGTACTGTTGTTCTATGTCTTTTAATCTATTCTTGTATTTTACTCTTTTATTTTGGTTTTTATCTTTTCTTATACTGCACTTTGGTCCACTGTGGTTGTTTTAAAGTGCTTTACAAATAAAGTTGGATTGGATTTTAGATCAGCAGATGCTTTTGGTCTGTGGTGGAGGTTTGGGTCTTTATGGGTTAAAACAAAGAGAGAAATTTGGATTCTTATTATTGGAAATTATTATTTATAGTTTATTGTGTTGTTATTTTACTGCTCCGGCCCTTTTGAAACCACATTGGACTGTATGTAGCCCCTAAACTAAAGTGAGTTTGACACCCCTGGTTTTGAGTATCCCATCATGCTGCAATTACATCTTTTTGCAAACACACATACACACATAGTGAGTGTACAAGTAATACTTTTTACTGCGTGCAAGCTAAACTACTGCACCTGGGATTCCTGCCAAAAGTTTTCAGAATAAATCACCGGATGAAAAAAAGAATTATGTATATCATAGTAATATACTAATGGACAGGCTAAATGGGAATATAGTGGCTAACACACAGGCACAGAGACACAATGCATTTGCCAAAGATGCTGATAGTGCCGATTTGTGATTGTAATAGTGAGATATAGTGTTTTCTTAAACCGCGCATCGCCTTTACACTCAAATGAATTTGAGTGGTTCTCAGTGTTGCTGACTACAAAAATAAATCTTAAATGTGAAAAACACCACACGTATCTACAAATCTCTGGGTCTGGGCTGATTTAAAGGTTAGGATAACAGCAGCAACAGTTAGAAATAAATACTGAGAGATTCACTGAGGGATGAGGCAGTTACAGATCCATATCTAAACTGTAGGGGATGGACTGGATGTAGGTTTAAAGTGTGCAATAAGTGATGTGTGATTCCTGTTTAGATATGTGTATTAAATTTAAAAATATAGAATACACACAGGTATTCACACACATAAAGGAGAAAATCAAACAAAACCCACTTAACCCACTCAAATTCCTTGCTGTCACCAGCTCTATATGCATATACAATATGGCACTGTAGATGTAAATAAAATTACATATCGGAGTGTTACATACACATATTCATCTTAGCTTGTTAAGGGCCTTGTACATGCATCGTAGGATTGTCAAAAAAGGTTAAGGGTCAAAACAACAGTAATGTCCCGTCAGAGAGTGAACTTCAATTGATTGCCATTCCAACATTTATTTCAATATAAAGTAGCTCCTTGTTTTGGATAATCCAGTGGTTCCCAACCGTTTTTGGCTCGTGACCCCATTTTAACGTCAGAAATTTCTGGCGAACCCAGACATTCAAAACAGAGATTTTTTTTTTAATAATAAAATTTAATACTTTGCTATACTATGTTACGAATAAACATTCATTTTAGAAAACATTTAGTCCACATAGTGTATATTATTATGAACAGAGGCAGAAAAGCCAGGTGTAGATTACTGCACAAAGGTAGAATTTTATTTTCCTTGGTCAGGATATGTACAGTCAGTCCAGCTTGGATTTACAAGGCTGACAGTTAATACTGAACAAACAAGAACTCACACTATGAATTATGAAAGAGCTGCAGCATCTGAAACTGACCACAATGAACATTTGACAGATAAACAGAACCACAGTGCTTCAGTTTCAGCTTCACAGTTTGTCATGTCTTTTATGTGTTGTGATTGTCTCTCTCAACTCACCATATATTTTTAATTATTAACTTTTTTTTTGTTTTTCCAATTACTAGAAATTTCAGGCGACCCCATTTGAATTCCAGGTGACCCCACATGGGTCCCGACCCCAAGGTTGAAAAACACTGGGATAATCCCTTATGGTCCAACTAAAGCCAAAATGAATTTAGAAGTAAAAATGTGGGTCATTTAGCTTCACTAATCTGTCAGATTGTCTCTAAAATGTCCCGTCAGAGAGATTTCGAATACTGTGGTTTAACCCTTAAGAAAGATTTCCACACTTTTTGAAACTTTGTTCAGAGCCACATAATGTGTATCGGATTTTATCGAGTTTAAGATTGGAGATCACGTCTCTGACCAACAGAAGGTGGGGCAGGTTCCTTCCACCTAGTAAGAATAAGGCAGCGTGCCAACAGAGTACTAAAGGCAACCACCTTGTG
The DNA here is from genome assembly GCF_902148855.1 of Sphaeramia orbicularis. Lineage (NCBI taxonomy): Eukaryota > Metazoa > Chordata > Actinopteri > Kurtiformes > Apogonidae > Sphaeramia > Sphaeramia orbicularis. Next base: position 11,968,145 of record NC_043965.1, read on the forward strand.
TCCACCTGCAGGTAGCTGCAGCCTTTCAGGAGTGGTGCCGAACAATGTGGTAAAAGGGACAAGGGTGATGTTAACCCCTAGTGCAGTAGTAAGTGCTTCAAAAATAAGTGATGTGTGAGTATACAGATGCAGCCAGACTGTGGTGGTCTACCTGAACTTACACACAGATTTTGTACAATGTAACGTTTTTTTTCTAATAGACATGTTGTAACGTAGTAATTTCACATAAATTTTGTAACACTTCAGAACTAATGTTGGTTGTGTGAATAGCTCGAATGCAGACAAATGTAGGTTACTGTAACATCCTTGATGCAAAACTGGTGGACTCAAATGCACGACTCACAAAAAATGATGATTTAACAAAAGTATTTTAATAGTCCAAATGTAATGAAACAAAAGGCGCTCCCAAGGAGAAACAAAACCCTTACAAAATACCTATATCAAACCTGACGAACATGAAAAAGCTGGCTGGGACACTTAACAATATCAGGCAGACTGAACAAGACGAACTGGCACCAGACGAAGGGAGACAGGGACAGTTTCTCAATACCAAGAACGCAGAGTACGGTCTCGGTAAGAACGGTCTCAGAGAACGTACTCCCCAATAACGCAAGTCTATCTGGAATGGGAGCGGCTGCGTACTTGTGAACTTTCCTCCCTGTCTCTGCTGTATTTACACCCCCTGCTCCATGACGTATTTCGCTCAAATCACCGCAATGTCACTCGATTTGATGTCAGTACATTTCTACTAGTATTTACATGTCATTTATACATTTGGTATATTTTTCAAAACTGCCCACTTTTTTTAGTTTAATTTTTTATTTGTTCTGTATTCTACTAAAAAACTTGGATTAGCATCTTCGTTCATATTCGATGTGTGGTTACTGAAATGTACCCAAAAGGGACGTTTTGTATGACCTGCTTTTCAAAATAAACTAGAAAAGCACTTGGAGAGCGCAGACCTCCGCCAAGGCAGATCAGTGCGTGTACCCCCACCCCCATCCCCCCACCCCCCCGATCACCACCAAAATTTAATCATTTGTTCCTTGTGCCCGTATCAACATTTCCACAAATTTTCATCCAAATCTGTCCATAACTTTTTGAGTTATCTTGCACACAGACAGACAGACAGACAGACGCCAACAAAAACAAAACCTCCTTGGCGGGGGTAACAAAGAATGGAGAAAAAAAAAATTGATGTTCTAAAATACAAAAAAAAATAAAATAAAATAAAATACATATTCTTTATATATACTTATTGGATTTATTTATTTTCCACAAATGGACAAAGAACTGAATATGGTACCTTCTTTGACCTTGATTTTATAGATAAAAATAAATTTTTTTTTTTAGATTCCACAAAAGTAATAAAGTCTTGTTATGTCCTCCAATAACACGGGTTGAAATTCTGAATGTCTGAGTACTTCTATAACTGCCCTATAAAGGGTTGAGATATTTAGTAATTTATTTTCTGTGGTTCTGTTATTCACAACTCGCAAATCTTAGTATCATAAGTGAGTTTATATTTTAGGCGTCTTGAACATGGGTATGGTTCCTCTCTGGTAAATGTCACAAGTCAACTCTCTCTTATGATTAAGATAACATAAGTCTTTATTGTCACTGCACCATCATACTATGCACACAGTCCAACGAAATTAGAGCAATAGTAAAAGCGCATTATAAAAACAGAACAGAATACACACAGAATAGGATCTACAAAATGTGCAACAATATGTATATGTACACAGAATACACATGACGTTTCAACTCGATTTGCCAAATTTGGTAGGCACACGAATCAGGTCCAGGTTTACCAAAAATGCCTCTTGGACCCAACAGGAACTCTACCATTTTGACTCCAATATATAATTTCCCTCCCTTTATATGTAATTTCTTGCTGTTTTCCGTCCGTGAAGCTATGTACTGTATAATTAGTGGTTGTTCTCAAGCACCAGATAAATGAACACAGTATTTAACATCTGATAAGAGGGTATGTTCTCCATCCACTGCGGCATTCACTGACATTCTTGATTATGCAATGACCCAAACATCACTTCCTTCAGCTATAATTCTGTTTATTTTCTGAACGTTCTATTTTCCCTTAATTTGTGAAATAATCAAATATTTATATTTTGTATGTTTTTGGTTGGTGGTTAATGAACATAAAACCAGAATCCTGGACCTTTAACAAGGAGCTGGACCCCCTAAACATGTACACTACCAGTCAAAAGTTTGGACTCACCTGGTTTTGCTTTATTTTCATGACTATTTACATTGTAGATTCTCAGTGAAGGCATCAAAACTATGAATGAACACATATGGAACTATGTAGTTAAAAAAAGTGTTAAGTAACTCAAAGCATATTTTATATTTTTCAAAATAGCCACATTTTGCTTTTATTACTGCTTTGCACATTCTTGGCATTCTGTGGATGAGCTTCATGAGGTAGTCATCTGAAATGTTTTCCAAAAGTTCTGAAGGAGTTCCCAGCGATGCTGAGCACTTGTTGGCCATCTGTGGTCCATCTCATGTCATTTAAATGAGAAGGTGAGTCCAAACTTTTGACTGGTAGTGTATAGGATTAGTGATAGACCTATATATATGTGTGCTGCGGGTATGTGACATGTGTGTGTAATATAACTGTTTAATAGAAACATGCACTGTTGTAAAATCCACATTAAATCCAGTTAATTCTCCTCAAGTGAAATGTAAGTATTTAAAACAGTATTTAACAGGAACTTTATTGTGTGAAAGAAGTTGATGTAGGTTGAAATAATGTTGCAGACACAGTTTTCTAATGAATTAACTGTGTGTGTGTGTGTGTGTGTGTGTGTGTGTGTGTGGTGTTACCAGTCTGCTGTAATTGGATGGAATGTTTGATTTATGGTTGCTAGATGTTTGAGAGGACGTCCCTTTCATCTTTTCATCACTCATCTCTCACATCCCTCTCCTCTTATTTTTCTGTCATTCTCCCTCTTTACTCCCATCGTCATCCTGCTCATTTCTCCCATCAGCCTCTCTTTCCTTTGTGCTCTCTGTTCTTTCTTCTTCTCCTCCTTCTTCGTTCCTATCATTCTTTCCTCCCCCCTCCTCGGTTCTCTGTGTTTGCAGCTTGCCTATCTGCATGTCTGTGTTTTGGCTGTGTGGGCGGGATCCTGTCAAAACCTGCTGTGTGTGTGTGTGTGTTTCAATAACTGTGTCCTTGTGCATTGCTTCACTTGTGCATCTGTGTGTTTACGAGGTTCTTGGGTGTGTATGTGGTTGATCTGTGTGTTTGCAGTCGGGTCTGGGTGATCTTTGAGTTCTTTCTCTGTAAGTATGTCAGTGCGCATTTGCTCCTAGGTTGTGTTTGTACGTGTGTACTCTGTTTGTACTGTGTGTGTTTTTTGTCTTCATGGTTGTGCTTTTTTATGTGTGTGTGTGTGTGTGTGTACATACATCTTCCCTTTTCTCTGATTCTCCAATCTGTCAAGCTTGGGAAAAAAGCCTTTTTTTTAAAAAAAATAAACTGCCATTTCTTTTGGATAAAAGAGAAAGGGGAAAAAAATCATTGTTTGATCGATTTCTATCCCAAAGCTTAGCTTTGATTTTACCACGACTAATCAATGCATCCTTATATGCACTTTCAAACATGCTCACACACATGCACACAAAGAAAACGGTTTTGAGATTTTCTTAGCTGCAGGTTGAGTTTTTCAAATGGAGGCGAGTCAAGAGTGTGGCGTCAAGTGCCTCTCAACTCGCTTCCTACTGTTTCCTCCTCCTCTCCTTGGTGAAAACTTTCTAAGCACTTTTCACTTGGCATAAGAGTGTTTTGCCCTTCTGAGGAGGCTTTTTAAGGAGTTATTTTATCACTTATATTTATGTGTGATTTATTTTTTTCCACTGGGGTATATATTGTATTCTTACTCAGGTTCTCTTAACTCTATTGCCTGTAAATATGAATGAGTATTTAACGAGTTGTATTTGTTCAAGTAAATGTGCAAGAATGGCCTCTCCAGCTTGACATGACACACATTTAGTTCTATTTTTTTCATTTTGAATTTTTTGGTCACAAAAAGTGTGATGTGAGCTTGATATGAATGTGTATGTGCTCAGTGTTTTAAAAGAGTGATATTTTGCTTTTTTAAATGGAATTATGCATTTTTAAACATTTCCCTGTGGTCTTCATAAACAATAAATGCTATGCTTGGGTCTGAATTCTTCATTAATTCAACTCCACAGGTCCATCTTCAACCCTATTTCTGAGTAATGACACCAGAAAGGTGGGTTTGAGCGCTGGCCTTGAAATATGCAAATGAGCCATTTCAGGCCCCGCCCCCTCCAGGTTGTTGACTGTGCTGCTCAGTCCTGTTCAGCCACTTGTGTTCGTTAATACAACCAACAAATGAACATTTTAGGAAATCGGTTTGAAGTTTGGACATATTTTCAGTTTTTACTACAACCGTTGCTGCTGACAAACAATTATGATGTACTTGGAGAAATGTTAGTTGGAAATCTTGACCTTATATGTGCAAATGTTGTGACACAACTAGTTATAGATGTAACAAATTAAGAAGGAATTAAAATGGGTTGTAGAAATCCACTCAATTTTTTTGCCAAAATGAATATAAAGATAGCTTTGCAGCACCTGGAGGGTTCAAATTCAAACTTTTTGAACTATTAGGGTCCAAATACACAAATAAATGAACCAAAGACTAATAAAAGTGGGTTTAGCAAAATATGAGCCCTTTAAGCCTCTGTGGTGGTGACAGCCAAACAGTATACCTGTCCTGCTGTCCATAAATCCACACACCTGTCCTTTTATACCATTCTCCTTAATGTGATAGCTCATCAATGACTGAATTGAATCTCTTCAAATATGGAAAACGTTTCCAGTTGGAGTGGAGCATGAACTAGTCAAAGGTCAAGGTCACTGTGACCTCACAAAACACGTTTCTGGTGACAGCAAGAGAATTCAGAAGGTGAATATGATGATGTAAAATGTTATATGATCAAAATGTCCAAGGTCAAATTCTCTCTTTTGAATGTATTATCACTAAAAAGCCTTGAGATGTTCTTTATTTTAATACATGGCATAAACATTCTGTTGGACTCACGGATGAAGTGATTAGATGTTGGGGGTCATCATGGTCATTGTGACATCATAATGTTCTGTACTAATGTTCCTTGTCATTATCAGTGTTGGGAGCAATGTGTTACAAAAGTAATGTATGACAGTAACAGATTACTTTTTGCTGTAACACAATGGTGTAAGGCATTACTAATCACTACTGGGTATGCTCCGATCGTTCGTTCGTTCTATCTATCTATCGTTCTATCGATTGTTCTATCGTTCTATCTATCTATTTATCTATCTATATATATCGATCGATCGATCGTCTGATCATTCTATCTACCTATCTATCGTTCTATTTATCTATCATTCTATCTATCGTTCTATCTATCGTTCTATCAATCGATCTATCTGTCGGTCTGTCCGTCCCTCCCTCCCTCCCTCCGTCCCTCCCGTGTAAGGAAATACTTTTTTTTAAATTCTCTTTTTATTGAAAGAAAAAAGATTTCTTTTTCATACATTGAAAAAACAAATACGCAAACTGTACACATCCAGAGAGTGGGTGTAAAAAAACAAAACAGAAGCATTTACAGCAGCTCATCGTGGTCCTGGCATACAGGATCTCAAAGTAAAGAATCAATGTATAAATAAAGATAAATAAAAACACAAAAACATATTTCCTTCAGAGGATTTTTGGTTCATATTCATGCATTCATCTCAGCAAAATCAAATCTCAAAGGCTTTACATATCTTACCCATCCCTCCCAGTGTTGCACAAAAAAAATCCATCTTCAAATTTACAGTGAAGGTTATTCTTTCCATCCTATGAATTCCCATGGTTATGTCTATTCAATTATTTATTGTTGGTTCTTCTTGTGTCATCCATCGTTTAGTTATTGCCTTTTTTCCTGCAGCTAGTAATATGCTGAATAAGTATCTGTTTATGTTTTTAACCTCTGGAGAAATGTATCCCAAATACATGGTTTTGAAATCAAAAGGTAAGTAGGCATTAAGAATGATTTCTATGGCTTTATGTATTTCTTTCCAATAATGGTTAATTTTTGGGCATTCCCAGAATATGTGGAAATGATGTGCAGTGTGGCAGCTACAATTCCTCCAGCATTGTGAATTCCCATATGTATAGTGTGACAGGAAATACTTTTAAATAACAGTAACAAGTAATCTGTAATGGATTACTATTTGGAAGTAACTTGCACAGGGTGAAAAAGGCCTTCGCTGTATGAATCTGGACAGACATGGACATAAAGTACAACTTGATTTGTTTGTGGCGCCGTTGTTGAGGGTAGTAGTTGTAGTGTTTTACTGTATTCACGCTGCTGTGACATTTAGAAGGACTGCTCCTGGTATGTGGGTGATATCTCATGCTGAATATTGCTGCGACTCTGGGCCCCTGTCAGTAAACGCTGAGTTGTTAGAACGGAACAAACACACTTGACCCTTCCAGCGTTCACTAAATGTACTCCAACCAAAGCAGGATCTGGCTTGAGAATTTGACTGCCACGTTCTCTTCTCAACTGTCGCGTTTTCAAAGAACTGTAGGTGTTGGTACACGTCTGCCTGTCAGGAGCACTTTACTGTTCAGTGCCACATGTAACAGCCAACATTAAGCTGTCTAAAGAAACCATTTTGGGGTCCTTATATCCCTGTATGTCATCATAAATGAACACTACTTTGTGGATATTACCATGGCAACTGAATTTATCCAGAGTGTGGTACATTTGCCAGGTCGACCAACATTTGTGCATGCCTCACTACACAGAATGATGTATTGGAAGTGATTCAGCTTTTGCACATGTCATTTTATCTTGTTTTTTTGTTTGTACATTATGAACTATAGCTGCGCTTTAACTTGTCTATAGAGGCAGCGTCAGGAGCAATCATATTTTGGGCTTTGGTAACATTTAAGGTAGCATATGGTTCAATAACTGCTCCACTGTGCAGCCATTCGTACTGAATACAGAAAACCTATTGTTAGGTTTTCTTTATATACTGTATATAAAAAAGAAATTCCCTTTTGCATGGACTCTGTAACAACTGGAACACGCAGCTGCTGCAAAATAAAAATATTCAGTTCTAACATTTTTTTTATTGTCAATAGGGATGTAGCGGTTACCAGTATAGTGATAAACCGCGGTAAAATTGCAGACAGTATTACCGTTTAAATTCTAATTATTATGATAACCGTGTTTGATTATTGCACTTTTCCTGAGAGAAAACGCCTATGTAAAGATTTGCTTTGATGTCCAATATTTGAGTATAGTTTTAATTTATTACAATTTTAATTGTATATACCTAATATTTGTAACCAATATTCACTTTTAAAGTCTCTTAAAAGGTTCGTTAAGCATCTGTGTTATTTATGCAATAAATTATATACATTTTTCAAATCGGATTTTATACTTTTTTTTGTGTTTTCTGGCCTTTTATGTTTTTATAGTAGGTTAAAGTGGAAAAAAAAGTAGGCAGATGATATAAATGAAGTTGTGTTGAAAAAAGAAGATCCCAAACATGGGTATAGTAAACGTGTTTATATAGTATATAAAGGCAAAATCAAAAGGACTGAAAAACGGACAAAATAGGCTCAGACCACTAAGGGTTAATATTTGAATGTTTCTGCCAACAGAAAGTGCATTGTACCAATTATTTTATTTGTTTTTTTGTTGTTGTTGTTGTTGTTTTTTTTCCAAAATACAACTTGGTTGAATTATTTCAGTGTGTGTATCAGTACTTTTTGAACATTCTGAGCACAATTTCAACAATACCGCGATAATAATGACAACTGTGATCATTTTGGTCACAATAACCGTGATATGAAATTTTGATATCGTACTGAAACACGCATCCCTAATTGTCGAGAATCTTTGAGGTTACCTGAACAACACAAATATCCACTTATATTCCTCCCTCTGTTAAAAAAAATGAAGTCCATATGACAGGGTGCTTGTGCAGGTCTTGAAAGTCTTAAAAAGTCTGGAATTTTGTGTAAAAGTTTTAAAAAGTATGGAAAAAAAGTTGAATTTTAGTGTCTGCTCAAAGGCACATAATCTTGTAAGATAAGAAATACATGAGAAAACTTGATATGATTTCTCTAACTGTGATATCCATGCACTTTTGTGATTTCCATATGTTTTGAAAACGTTTCTGTCTGTAAAACTGCCAATTATGCATTCATTCATTCATACATTTAGTAAAATTTACTTTTCTACTACACAGAACAGGTACACTCTCAACTAAAAAAGTTGGCACGCAAGTATAAAAGTACATAAAGTCAAGGTCTTGGAGAGAAAAATGGCTGTTTTGAAAAAGTCTGGAATTTTTATTTGGATAAAGAGCAAACACCCTGGCATGACCTTAATTTTCCAAAATATCAATGTGGGTACTTCCATGAAACTGGTCCCTAAAAGCAGAGAGGCTAAAATTCAAACCAGATGTAGACTAATGTTATGAAGCAAGTTTGGAAGCACTTTGGGTCTATTTTAAAAATAAATATTTACTGAGATAAAAAAGAAACAATTTTTCAGATAGAACACATTTTTATTTGATGCGTTTGTACAAAAATCTGCATGTAACACAGTAAAAAGAACATGAAAATTACTCAGTACTATTTTTTGGATATCTTTTTATTCTCTCACATGTACATTTTGGGAATCAAAGTAAATATGCGAAGCAGAGTGTTTCACAAAAATTCCTGCTGTTGCAAAATCACTCCCAATTTATATTTGTGTTTAAATGAGCAGGTTCCGCATGTAACGCAAGTGGACACAATGGATTATGCACAAAACCTGGAATGAGACTTAGATTCATGAAAAACCCACATGACTAGATTAGAAAAACCACTAGGATCAACAAATTTAACAGTGTCTTTATTTATAGTGGTATATAAGACCATTTACAGCCATGTTTTCGGATCAAATGCACTGACACCTAGGTAGCTTTTCCTGTCCCAATTTTAGTCCTATTTTTGACCCAAATATTTTATTAAAAATGCGTTAATTTTGGGATGCCTCAAAGTAAGAGAATAATTTTTTTTGCTTTTATCTGAGGTCATCATTAGGTACATCCTGGGGGGAAATGTCTAAATTTCTCTTTTATTATTACATCTAAAAAAGCTGTCAAAGTGCCAAGTACCAAAATGAACCTATTTTCATGGAAAGATCTGTGTACACCCTACAGGTTCAGGTTACTTTATTTACACCTGTAGGTAAAAAAAAAAACTGCAAACCAATACAAAGGCTTGGCCACCACAGATTAGACTGAATCCAGCAAAGGCTTTAGTCTCTGGTTGTTTCCATATTTACACTCAGATCAGAACTAAAGTTAACGTTTTTAACTGAATCACTGATTTTATTTCGGTCGCCAAGTAAATCTGCATTTTCATTATTTAGAAACTTTACTAAATAATCCTGTTTGTATACATTTAGTTTGTGTTAATGAGTGCCTTAATCGTGCTACATGTATCAGCCGATCTCTCGTTAGTTGGTCGCATTAATCTTTTACACAACATCTTTTAATAGACAACACAGACACAGGAAATACAATAAAACACAAAAATTGTCCTAGATAATAGAATCAGCTGATGGCGAAATAATTGTAAAATTGTGGTTTTGGTTGTTGAAGTGTATCTTTATATCACTTGTACATGTGCCTGTTTTCTATGTGTGTGGTGTCCTGCCTTTATGACCTATATTTAATATTTCAGATTCATGTTCACAACACCAAACAACAACAGACACATTTGAATCGAGGTGCGAGGGCATTGTTTTCCCAAACAAACCAGAGTTTATGAACGTCTTCATCTCATGGAAGGCGTAGTAAAGATGAATCTGTGTTTTAGTGTCATAAAATGCAATTTACATGTGTGTGAGACGCATAACGTAGAAGAGAAAATGTAATTTTGCGCTGTGTCTGTATTTGTGTGGAGAGGGCGGTAAGCAAATGCCACTTGAGTATTTAGAGCAGAAGTGGCAAATGAAAATGTCCATGCCATTCACTGCTCAGGGTTTATTGGTTTGTATTAGTTGATATGTTTCTCTTCATGCATGAATGTCCTCACCAAGGCCTCAAAATCTTACATGGTCATCAGAAAATATTGCCTGAAGCGAAGATAATTTACACAGAACCTGGTGTGTGTGTATGTGTGTGTGTGTGTGTGTGTGTCTGTGTGTCATTGTCAGAGAAATTCAGATGCAGATTGTTCGTTTTAGTGCAGCACAGGTGGATGTTGAGGTCTGACAACCGTACACTGCATTTGTTACAGTCAAATATCATTTTATTTTAACACGCACATCTTGCATAATGCTGTACCTTACACAGTTGGAAAGAAAGTGGAAGACAGAGCAAGGGCTGACACAAGGCTCTGGTGGGATGTGACTCTAATCCAGAGGGGATACTGACGCATGGGACTTCAGTTACTATCTTTGGAATTCCAGTCCCATTTTTAACAGTGTGCTGGTTGAACAGCTGCTACACCTTGGCCACATCCTGGAGAGAGGTTGTGTGAAAGACTCAAGCCATGCTCTCATTTTGCCACCTTTTAAGAAACTGTCTGATATTGGCGAAAGACGGTTTGTTGTTCCAAAAATTTGCACGTATTGTTGGTAGATTCATTTAATTTTCAAAATGTAGTAGAATTTACAAATATTATTTTATTGTTTTGTCACCGCCTGTTGTCAAACTGGCGTCTGTTCTGGTCCAGACACTGCTGACAAAACCAAGCAGAGGAATCGCACACATCACCAAACAGTTCCCCTGGTTTTTGCGTGCATTCACGTTCAATGGCTGCTCTCAATTCAGCGACTGTTGCACGTCTCATAGCATAGACTTTGTCTTTTAGGTATCCCCATAAAAAAAGTCCAGTGGTGTGAGGTCTGGTGAATGTGCAGGGTTTTCAACGAAACTCCTTTGTCCAGTCCACCTGTTTGGCAAGTTCACCACACCTCACACCACTAGACTTTTGTTTTATGAGTGCAAATTGGAGTTTTTATACAGTAAGTGGATGCGTGGATCCAGTCTATCAAAAATATATGTTTATGTATACATTACACTGGGTTACAAAAAAATGCTTTTTTGCAAGTTGTCTAGGTTTTTTTCAACTGAATTTGGACCATTTTGCACCGCTAAAACCAAAAATGACATCTGTTTTTCTCAATCAGGTCAGGTTTTTTGCTAATTTGATTTAGAAAAATTTGATCTTCTCATAAAATATAATAATCAATACCAAAATAAGATTGGTAAGCACACTTTATGAAGCTTGTGACTTGATTCCTGTTAGGTACAATGGTGTATTCACCGCAGATGTAGCAGAATACGTCAGGTTTATTTTTGCAAGATCTTCTAGTCGAAGCCATTTCATTCACCTGTAATATTAAAAAAAACATTAATCATAAATTGGCAAAAGTAAAATCTTCAGAACTCGTTTATTGCAAGAAATATGAAAGAATTTTGTATCATATGATGTGAAAATGCCCATAAATGTAAGCAAAAATGTTAAAAAGCCAATATGTAGCATAGTTCAGAAAGTTGACCTGATTGAGCAAAATTAATGTGATTTTTGGATTCAGCACACCAAAATGATCCTAAATCAGCTCAAAAAACTTAAACAATAAATTTGTTGTTGACCAGTGTTATTTACTGTGGGTTTTACGTTGTAATATGTACAGAAAGTGCAAATTGAAGTATTTATACAGTGAGTGGATATGTACAGGAATACAATCTGTAAAAATATATGTTTATGTAGTGCAAATAGAGTTTTTACATAGTGCAAATCACCAAAAACAAAGACTTTGTGCCAAAAAGAAAAGCAATGTCAGTTATCTGGAGTTATTTCGGCTACAAGAAGGATGATACTGAAACACGTGTTCTGTGTCGACAGTGCCTTCCACCTTTTGCCACAACAAGAGGAAACACAACTAATTTGTTTGACCATTTATGTCGGCACCACACAGCTATTATCAGTGTTTTTCAACCTTAGGGTCAGGACCCCATGTGGCGTCGCCTGGAATTCAAATGGGGTCACCTGAAACTTCTAGTAATTGCTAAAAATAAAAACTTACTAAAAAAATATATGGTGAGTTGAGAGAGACAATCACTATATATAAAACATGACGAACTATGAAGCTGAAACTGAGACACTGTGGTGCTGTTTATCTGTCAAATGTTCATTGTGGTCAGTTTCAGATGCTGCAGCTCTTTCATAATTCATAGTTTGAGTTCTTGTTTGTTCAGTATTAATTGTCAGCCTTGTAAATCCAAGCTGGACTGACTGTACATATCCTGACCAAGGAAAATCAAATTTTCACTTCGTGCAGTAATCTACACCTGGCTTTTCTGCCTCTGTCCATAATAATATACATTATATAGACTAAATATTGTCAAAAATTAACAATTATTTGTAACATAGTATAGCAAACTATTACATGATCAAAAACAAATTATTTTTAGCAAAAAAAAAAAAAAATCTCCGTTTTGAATGTCTGGGGTCGCCAGAAATATGTGATGTAAAATGGGGTCACAAGTAGGGATGTCCGATAATATCGGCCCACCGATATTATTATTATTGGCTCGATATTGGCATAAAAATGTAATATCGGTGAATATTGTTATTGTTTTTTTTGCCTATCATTAAAACCGATAAAATAATGCCTTGATTTCGCTGGCATTTACCGACGTGTAAATGAAGCATTGTTTGTAGCTGAAAGAAATGTGCAGTTTTCAAAATTGTACAGTAGAGTTGCCGCACTGTAGTAGACTCATGGAGGGAGGGAGAGAAAATAAATAAATATGACATTTTTTCCACAACTTAAGTTGAAGTATGTATTCTTTGCACAGACAGTGTTTACATTTTGAAAGCCTTGTTGCATTTGAGAATGCATCCAATGGGGCATCACAATAAAATTAGGCATGATGTGTTAATTCCATGACAGGAGATATGTGATGTTACCTAAAATTAGTTTAATATCCCACATAAATCTGCAGCGGTATCGGTACATATCGGAATCAGAAATTAAGCGTTGGACAATATCGGCGTATCGGTTTTTGGCAAAAAAGCCAATATCGGACATCCCTAGTCACAAGCCAAAAAAGGTTGGGAACCACTGTATTAGATCCTCCTGAGTATTTTTTCATATCACAATATATATCGCAGGGTTAAAAAAAATCGCAATATCAGTTTTTTCCAGTATCATGCAGCCCTAATTGTCGGGTAAGTGCAGCCACATTATTTCTACAAAGGTTAGTCTTGTGCAGCTCAGAAATGTACAGTGTATTCTGAAATTAAAATGACTAAGCTCTCATCCTCTCTCCTCCTGGTTGAACAAGTGGCTGCACTCTCACATCAAAGCAGACACTGAGAGGATGCATTTCGCAAACAACAAACCTCGTGACCTTCTTCTCACCTCTCATCTATGCTTTACCTTAACTCTTTGCTCTCCTTTCCCTCTGTCGCTCAGCTCCTATATCTCCATCTCTGTCCCACTGTTTCTTACTCTTCCCTAATAATGTTGTTTAACCTCTCATCCATTTGTTAAAACTTTTGTCCTTGTCTGAAGCTGCCACCTCTCTAGCATTCAACTCTCAACCTTATCTCAGTCACATTGTCTCATATTGACCTTTGTTGGTCTGTGCATGTCCATGTGCAGTGTTGGAAGTAACGTGTCACAAAAGTAATGCATTACAGTAACTGATTACTTTTTGCTGTAATGCTGTTGTGCAGTAGTTCCCAACCTTTTTTGGCTTGTGACCCCATTTTAACATCACAAATTTCTGGCAACCCCAGACATTCAAAACAGAGACATTTTTTCATTTCATTTTTTTGTTTCAGAGACATCCACACAGGCTAAAAAACACCTGGAAATAAAAAATATGAAGCCATGATATGGACACTGAATGTTCCAGACCAAAAAACATGTTTGAGCCAAGGTTGTTATTGTTAACGAAAACTAACGAAATAACGAAAACTAGAATTGCAAAAACATTTTCGTTAACTGAAATAAATAAAAACTATAATTAAAAGAAAAAAAACATAACTAACTGAAACTGTATTGTGTGTTTACAAAACTAACTAAAACCGATGAAAATTAGGGCTAAAATTCCCTTAGTTTTCGTCTTTGTCGAAGTCAGATTGATACGAAATCAATTCATTTTCCTCAAGCAATGTTATCTAGCGGCACCATATGACACTTGACGGTCCGTCACTTGTGGTTTAGAGTCGTCTTCTGGTCCCCACTCTACCTGGAAACATGGAGACTAAAGTTGGGAGAAAGCAGCAGAGTCCTGTCTGGGATTTATTTGAATACGATGGTGAAGAAGAGAAAAGATGTAAAAAAAACCTAAAACTAAGCCTTTAGAAAATAACGAAAACTAATAAAAACTAGCAAACCTGCTCTAAAAACTAATTAAAACTAACTGAATTAGAGAAAAAAAGGCCAAAACTAAATAAAACTAAACTATAATGAAAAATCCAAAACTATTATAACCTTGGTTTGAGCAGATGTAAAATAGCTGAAAGTTTATTTATGCAATCTCAAAAAGTTTCATGATGGACATTTACAGTTGTTTCTGATAATAAATATGCTAAAAACTTCAAGTCTGTTTATTTCATTTTTGCTAAAACACACTAATGAGAATTAATAGCCAGATATTGAAAGTTAAGTTCTTCCTGGAAAAAAAAGGTGCAAAAAAGACACTTTCTGACACTTTTATTGTAAAGAAAACCTGTTATAATGGCAGTCTTACGAGGGTTAACAGGAAGTGAAACTAAGAGATTTGATAAAAGCCATGAAGAATGGGAACAGAAAAAAAGAGAGAAGCTGTAACAGGTAAAGGTTGATGGGAGAAGATAAAGCAGCCTCCACTTGTTCTACGTAAATGCACAAGATAATTGTTTTCAGTCCTTATAACATACTTGAGTCTGACTTCGCAACCCAAGAGCAGGAGATTTATGATAGAAGAGGAGACAAATCTTAAAAGCGATAAGAGGAAAAAGTCAACCAAAGTGAGTAAGAGAGACAGAAGTGCAATGGAAATGCAACGCAATGCAAGAAAAAGGCAAATATGGTGGGAGTAGGAAGAGAAACCTGAAAGGGAATATTAATGTTGAGATTAGAAAAACAGAAAATATGAATTTAGAAAAAAAAAAAAAAAAAAAAAGACGACAGGCGCCTGTGATAAGAGGAATTTAACAGGCGAGGAGGAGACAGAAGGAAGAAGAGGAGGCGGCATAAAAGATGTGACACCAAGAAATGGGAACGGATCCAATTAAAAATGAGTGTGGGTTTGTCGAATCAAGGCCCCGATTCAGATGGGCCAAGAAAACGCTGAGTCGACTGTTTTCCGCTAAGAGTAGGATGGGGAAGAGAAAGGGAGAATGAAAACGGTGAAAGAGGAAAGAATGACAGGTAGTGGATGCGGAGAGGAAGGAAAGTGAAGTGAAAAGCAGGTAGAATGGTAGCAGGTGAGTGGCAAAATAGAAAATATGAACAAGTGGGTAGAAAGAAAGGGGAAAAAAAACCTACAATCTGACATTCACTCACTTTAAGTAGCAGTTTTTTTTTTGTTTTTTTTTTTTCATGCTGAGTCGAACAGAATCCATCAGGAATTGACTGAAACTGTGGGCTCCTTGTATCCTGTCTATCTCTGTGATTGCAGTCAAATATTCCAAAAAATTACATCCTACTCCTGTTTATAAACCCTCTCCTTGATAAAGGTCATGAAAATATGAAGAAGAACCATGTTGTTTAACCCATAAAGACCCAAACATTCACTGGTGACCAAAATTATTCACTTAAATAAACTGTTTAATACATGTTGATCCACTAATTCTATCAAAACATGTAAATAATTGGTGTAAAATACAGTTTGTTTCCTTAGTACACCCATGGTCCTACCACTTCCTCCAAGCAAACACAACTGCGAATGACTTTAAGCATAGGTGTTAAACATGCGGCCCGGGGCCAAATGCTGCCCGCCAAAGGGTCCAATCCGGCCTGTAGGATCAATCTGCAAAGTGCAAAAATGACACTTTAGATATTAACAAATCAAGGGTGTCGTAGTTGTTTTTGTTCAGGTTCCACATACAGACCAATGTGATCTCAACTAAAAAAATAATAGCGTAATAACCTATAAATAATGACTCCAAATTTTCTTAGTTTAATGTGAAAAACCTAATATTATATTTCACCTATAAATAAGTAATGGCAACTCCAAATTTTTCTTTGTTTTAGTGTGAAAGCTTACATTAAATGATGAAAATATTAACATTTACAAACTATCCTTTAACAATAAAATGCAAAAAACCTGAAATTTTGAAAGTGAAATTTTAACCCTTTCATGCATAGTGGTCACTACAGTGGACAGTTATTCTACAGCTGTTCTTTTGTATATTCATGGGTTTAGTTGTTTTAGTTTCATATCAACCAAAACAGTGGACACTTATGCATCATCTCATAAACTGCAGTTCATACCATTACTGTAACTTTACTGTTCTTGATTGGTTCTTGAATGGAAATCAATTGTTAATTGTTATTTTTTGCATATTATCTCCACGAAGTGAGAAATAATTAGTATTAGAATATGTTAACATGTGAGAAAACATCAGATTAGCTGCATTAAACATGGTGTCATTTCACTGTTTTCATATAACTTTATGATATTGGGTTTTAAATACATGTTTCTTTGCTCCAAGAATAAAATTCATGGTGTAGCTGAGTGGACATTTTTGTACATCTATGTAAAAAAAAAAAAACCCAAAAACCTCAATCTCATTGTTTTATTCATGTCTAAGGAGGAATAAAAACAGTACAAAATAAAACAAACAAACAAAAACCTCAACTAAGGTTGTCATAATTCATGCATGAAAGGGTTAATTATTAATTATTCTTCCTGTTATTAAATATTTTGTGCCTTTGTAGATCCAATCCATAAAATATATATGCACATATAAATGGTAAGTTGAGGTGTAATATTGTTAAAATTGCACTTATTTTTCCTCAAGAAATTTCAGTTTTTTTCAGGTTATTCACATTATTTTTGTTTGGATGGTTTGCAAATGTACATATTTTTATAATTTAATTTTGATTGCACTAAAACAAAGAGAAAAATTTGGACTCGTCATTATTTACAGTTTATAATGTTATTGTTTTACTGGTCCGACCCACTTAAGGTGAATTTGGGCTGAATGTGACCCCTGAACTAAAATGAGTTTGACACCCCTGACTTTAAGAGTAACACACACTAAAGATCCACAATATTCCTCAGGCTATCACATGGATCAAAGAATTTCTAAATTTGCTCAGCTGTCCGTTCTGGCTTCATCATACTGTATTATTATTTTTTTCTGGTAAAATGTTTTAATTAAGCTATCTACTGACAGAATTTATATCACTTTTGCCAAACACTGTGATACTTTATTGGCTGCGGTTGCATCTATTTAACTAATTTGACAAACAACACACTTTAACCTGCATGAGGTTATTACAATTTTCAAGATTTATGTGTCTGTAGCTACAACTACTACTTCTTCTTTTCCATTTAATTATTCTACATTGGCAAAACTTTCATTCATTTCTACAGTTTAACCCATAAAGACCCAAACATCCACCATTGACCTAAAACTGTTTAATACCTTATGAACAACCACAATTATTTACTGATATAAAATGTTTAATACCTGTTGATCCACTAATTCTGTCATTACATGTAAATAATTGGTGTAAAATACAGTTTGACGTCTTTTCATGGTCATCAGATATGACCCATTTGGACATTCAGAGGCTCCGTAGTTACCATGGAAACACCGTCATCTTCTACAACATTGATTCACCAGTAAAACCTATGGAGTTGGATCAATGACAGTGGATGGAGACACTTGTTTTGATGTTTGATTGATGATATATTTTACTGAAAAAAATTTTTTTTGTTCAGGTTTCTGTTTTGAATATAATAACACTCGACTTTAACCTAAGCTTTGATGAACATCTACATAATCAGTGCATTAAGTATAGGAAAATAACATATTT
This sequence comes from Sphaeramia orbicularis, assembly GCF_902148855.1. Taxonomy (NCBI): domain Eukaryota; kingdom Metazoa; phylum Chordata; class Actinopteri; order Kurtiformes; family Apogonidae; genus Sphaeramia; species Sphaeramia orbicularis. The sequence goes on from NC_043965.1 coordinate 11,986,235, forward strand.
TCACTGATAAATGCAAAATAAAGAGCATATTATTAAAGTAAATGGTGATCTATCACTTAAGAAAGGTAAACAAATAAAGAAAAATTCATTTGAGAACTGCCACAAAAGCATCACTGGGTTTTAATGGGTTAATGTGATTATATTAACACTGGGTGGATGTTCTGACGATAGACTAGCAATAGCACATATTGTTTGATGCAGGCTGTAAACAATAGCCTCTTTTACACAGCATTTAACCCATAAAGACCCAAACAGCCACTGATATAAACTGTTAAATACCTATTGATCCGCTAATCCTATTAATCCATGTAAATAATTCAGGTAAAATACAGTTTGTCATTTTTTCATGGTCATCAGATATGACCCATTTGGACGTTCAGAGGCTGCGTAGTTACCGTGGAAACACCATCTTCTACAACATTGATTCACCAGTAAAACCAGTGGAGTTGGATCAATGACAGTGGATGGACACACTCATTTTATGTTCAGTGACTGATATATTTTACAGAGAAAGTAACTTTTTCTTCAGTTTTCTCTGTTTCTGATATAATAACCCTCAACTTTTATCTGAGTTTTTATGAACATCTACATGATCAGTGATTTAAATATAGGAAAATACATGATTCTCACAGAAAAACTTCAAAATGCAGAGGATAATATCATAAAAAATGGTGATAAATAACTTAAGAAAAGTTAAATATAGAGAAAAAAAATATTTTGGAACTGCCACATAAGTAGCTCTGGGTCTTAATGGGTTGATGATGATAATAATAATAATAATGATGATAATAATGTACTTATATAGCTTTATATAAGTGCTATTTAAGTATTTGAAAAGAAAGCTAAAATGTAAACACAAGACGGTAGGCAGTAGATAAGATCTGTGATAATGATTATTCAGTGTTGAGTTTTGGCAGTGCATCAGAATATTTTTCCTCCAGAAAAGCCTTAAAATAATGTGATTCATCTTTTACCAAGGCTGCAGACGAGCTGGTGAGACACCATTGCGTAATATTATCCACATGGTAATTCATGAAGGCAGGGATTCACACATCTTTTTACCACCTATTTGTTAAATTCACAAAAAAAGTGCAGAGGTCTGAGAGAAAGAGAGAGAGAGAGAAAAGACGTGAGGACTGAGGTGATGTGGAGGGTAAATGTACTCTAGCAGAAAAGATCAAGACCATGAAGAAAAAACAGTGGGAACAGAGAAATGTATTAAACCCATCTGAGAAACAGAGAAAGACAGCATGACAAGGAGTCTGTCTGAGAAATACAAGAACCTGACAGAAGAGGAGAGGGTTATACTGAACAGTGGAGAACAAAGCCAAAACCAGAAATGATCAGGTTAGCCTCAATAATGTAAAGACAAGGTGATCATTGAAGCAACGCCAAAGACATTATCTCATTACTGGCCTTCTTAACCAGTTCTGATTTTGTGTCTGAATAGAGGGTTTTTATATGTGCATTTGGTATAGATATATACACAGAGTTATATATACACTGTAAAAAAAATCTATAATTTAACAGAATTTTCACTGTTTATTTTACAGATTTTTCCTGTATTTTTAAGATACAGGAAAATATCAATGAAATGACAAAAATAGACTGTGATTTTACACATCAAATGTAAAATAACATGAAAAAACTGTAACTGTGAATAACCATAAAATTTCAATTTTTTAAAATAATTTTTTTCTTTTTTCACAGAAAAATACAGTTAAAATATATTTGCAAATGCATCATAATTTCACAAATATTTCTGTATTTATGAGATTTAAACTGCTAATTTAAAGTCAAATAATAACCCAGGACTAGGGCTGCACGATTTTGGCAAAAAAAAAAAATCCCGATTTTTTTCCTCTAAAAACTCGATTTTCGATTTTGATTTTTGGGTAAAACTACAAAAGACAACAGAAGTCAGCATGCCATTTTCTTGAGCAGCCAACAATGCAAGGCACTCCTCTGACCTCAAATCTGTGATGGGATCACATGATGAACCCACAGAAGTTTTATTCTTAATTAAATCTTTATTGAATGAAGTGGAGTATACAAACAATGTATACAACAAGAAAATAAAAGAAGTTTGTCAGGGGGAATACACTATATAATACAATGTCCAAATCAGAGCAAATACTTATGTTTTTTATAGCCTTTTTTATACCAGCCTTTTTGTTTCCAGATTTATCGAACAGCTTTAAATAAAGTTCAACATCTTTCAAAAAATAAATATTATTTGGTTTTGTGTTACAGAACTTACATTTGTGAATGAAAAATTTAGCAAGTAAGAGGACTAAATTATATATATATATATATATATATATATATATATATATATATATATATATAATATACACACACACATATATTTGTTTTGTTTGTTTTTTTTGTTTTGTTTTTTCTGGGTATCTGGGCCCACAGAAGTGATACCAATGTAAGTCAGTGACAGGCATCAGTCGTGCGTGTGTGCGTGGACCACGTTAATATGAGTGATCCACATGCGGTTCTATTTAAACTGGGGGATCTGTGCGTGGAACAGACCGACCCAGGACACGCTGGAGGGATTCTATCTGTGGAGCTGGTGGATGTGTGTGGGCACAGGGCTGTGTGGGCTCCTCAGCTGAGGCTGATGACCCGAGACCCGGACCCGGTTCGGAAGAAGACAGTACGGTACGGATCAAGGGCAACGTAAGATGAGTGATCCGCATGCAGTTCTATTTCAGTTGCGGGATCCGTGCGTGAAGCCACAGCTTACATTGCTGTAAGTACTGCGGGCTCATGAACACATTTAAAGTCCAGTCATTACACGGACTTCTGTGACAGACCGCTGGCACTGATAGGAGGAGGAGCCTACGGGAGCCCGCAAGCGCGCGGCCCGCAGGCACGAGAGAGTTGAAATCGATTTTACGATTTCCCTTTTTTAAAAATCGTACTAATTAAAAAATCCGATTTCGATTTAAAATCGATTAATCGTGCAGCCCTACCCAGGACACATAAATTTGCGCTCCAAAGTACATGTGGACGGATAGCTCAGTAAATAACGGTACATTCTACGATATTTGAATCCCAGCAGGAACACTTGCATCATTTTTTTCAACATTTTACATGTTCAAACAGGAGGAGCACGCTGGTAGATAAATCTGCAATCGATAAAGAATTGTAACTAGTCATAGAAATGTTAGCTTACCTCGTCGTTGCTGATCAAAGGATCATGCTAATGCTAACTAGCTTCTGTAAAGCAGGGTTAGGGTTAGTAATGAGCATACGTCCATGTGGACAATGGACTGTCTTCAGCCGTCTTCACCCATTGGCTGAACACCAACAGGAAATAGAACTGTACAGACGCATTTTTGATTCACGGTCTTGCAGTTTTTTGTTTTTTTTTTGTTTGTTTTATTTTCATTTGAGCAACTAAATCCGTGACGCAAGCACTATTGAACATGTACCGGGTAAAATAATACTGAAAATTGATTAGTAATGCCTTATAGTACTGTGTTACAGCAAAAAGTAATCTGTTACTGTAATGCATTACTTTTGCAACCTATTACTCCCTACACCACAGATGTCAAACATGCGGCCCGGGGGCCAAAACCGGCCCGCCAAAGGGTCCGATCTGGCCCCTGGGATGAATTTGTGAAATGCAGAAATTACACTGACTATATTAACAATCAAGGATGTTAGAATCATTTTAGGTCAATTCAATCTCAAGTGGGTCAGACCAGTAAAATATTATCATAATAACCTATAAATAATAATGAAAACTACAAATTTTTCTCTTTGTTGTGTAAAAAAACAAAGTAAAATTACCCAAAAATGTTTACATTTACAGACTAGCCTTTTACAAAAAATGGGAATAACCTGAAATTTCTTAAGAGAAGTATGTGGACTTGTACCAGTATTCTGCTTCTTACTAAATGTTTTGTGTATCTGTAGATCCACTGTGATCTGTAAGTTGTCATGCATATGTATAAATGATAAAACCAAGGCGTAATATTGTTCAAATTGCACTTATTTTTCTTCAGGTTCATATTTGTTCATGTTATGTTCAAGTACGGTTTGTAGATGTAAACATTTTCATGATGGAATTGGACTTTTTTCACTCAAAAATATAGAAAAAAACTTTGGAGTTGACATTATTTATAAGTTCTTATCCTATTATTTTTACAGTCTACTCTCGTTAAACCGCCCGCCGTTATACCGCCATTTCCGCCTATCGCCATCCGCCAGCCCAGTTCCATGCACAAACAACACTTATACCATTGATTTCCCGACCGTTATACCGCCAGCGTGATTGCCATCGAGTACACATAAATTTTAACAATGCACTGAAACAAACGCGCCAGACGCTGATCGCGACAAGCTACGAGTAGGTCTACGGAACGGCCACCGTTCATTTATCGCAGAACACTCAGTAGGTCAGGATGTCGGGAAGAGGACGTGGGATTAAGCCAAAGCCTCAAGATGATGGGGTGTCATTTCCCGACACGGTATAATAATGCTTCAAATGTTTCCCCACTTTAAATGATCCCTTACAACATAACAGAATCAAGATTTATTTAGAAACGCAATTAGAACGGGTTAACGGAGGCAGCAGAGACATCATATAGTAAAGACATGCACATTATGGACGCAACCCGTTGTAACGCCATTTTCGCTATACCGCCAATTTGGCCGTGAACGGAAGTTGGCGGTATAACGAGAGTAGACTGTATTATTTTACTGGTCTGGCCCATTATCTATCATATTAGGCTGTATGTGGCCCCTGAACTAAAATGAGTTTGACACCCCTGCCCTACTCTGTTTTGCTATTACGACTGCCTCTATGTACGGGATCTTCCTTATTACATAATTGAAGTCATCAGTTTTGGTAGAAAACATCCATCTCCTCTATGCACTTCTGGATATGAGTCAGTCCAATGTATTTTCCACTTTGAAGTTAGAACTTCAACATACAGGGTCCATGGTCCATGCTGCTGATATTCATACAGTTTTTGCTGTGGTACATTATTCTGATACGTCTGATTTAGATGCACTTTCCTTGAATTCATTTTTCTTTTACCAAATGAACAGTATTGGTATTGATGTTGATGTACATTATTCTTGTTGATGCAGTTAACTGCTGGCTGATGCTGCATTACTCCTGATTGGCGTTATTGACTATAAGCTGGAGGCATGTGTAACATTTAATCAGTGTTTACAACTACACGGCCTTGACTTCACTTTCAATTATGGCACGCAAGATGATGCAGCAAGAGCAAGATACAGTAGAAAGGCAGTGCATTGAAAATAGTGCTAAAAGTCCTCAGGCTAGACTCCAGGACCAAGCGTATTTCAACTAAAGCTGCTGTATTTGACAGAGCATCTGTGACCTAAAGCTTTAATATGTCACACTGCTGCAATAAAGTGTATAAAAATGAACACACATGCATGTTGTTGGCTTGTGCACTTGAATTTACAGTGATAAATGTGACACAACTACAACTTTAAAGCTACTCCTGTACCCACAGGTGTCAAACATATGGCACACGGGTCAAAACCAGCCACCAAAGGATCCAATCCGGCCCCTGGGATGAATTTATGAAATGCAAAATTTACATTGAAGATATTAACAATTAAAGATGTGGAAGTAATTTTAGTTCAGTTTCCACATACAAACCAATTCAATCTCAAGTGGAACAGACTAGTAAAGTACTATCATTGCAATCTATAAATAATGGAAACCCCAAATTTTTGTCTTTGTTTTAGTGTAAAAAAAAAAAAAGTGCAGTTACATAAAAATATTTACATTTACAAACTACCCTTTCATAAAAATGTATATAACCTGAGGATTAATGTTGTTAAAAATGCACTTATTTTTCTTAAGACATTTCAGGTTGTTCGTGTTCTTCCAGTTTTTAAGGAAACTTTGCAGATGTACACATTTTATAATATAATTGTACTTTTTTCACTGTTATTATTTTACTTGTCTGGCCCATTTGACATCATATTGTTTGACACCTCTGCTTTATCCTAACAGTACATCTCACCAAAACTTTTAACTTTGAGTAACAACATACAGACAACTCTTTGTAACAACATATCAGGAGCAATTTTTATTGGAAAGAAAAATAGTTAAGAAGAAAACCACAGATAGAGACTTGTCAAACCTGTATTCTGGCTGGTTGACATGAGATAACAAAAGGTTTTTACATCAAATTTCACAGTATCTAACCATTTGTAAACATAAAGAAAAAATGGATTTAAATCAGAAGAGCATGTGCATTTTAATGTATTTAACAACACTACTCAAACGCTTACAAAAAACAAATATCTATGGGTCATTTGAAACTAAAAATGACAAATGATAAACTTTTTTTCATCTAAATGTGTCATATAAATATCCCAGCCCACCTGCAGTACCTAAACAGCCTACTAGGCCACATGGGACTAAAAGATCCGTCTGGGGAATCCACTTTAACACCAGCCAGGATCAGATACGTTTTCACCTGCAGTGATTTCATGTGACTCCAAAAACGAAAATGTGAATTAAAGATGTTTCCATAAATGTGACTTTAAGTGTAGTTAATAAACTAGGCTGCATCATGTCATCAGGGGGTGGCGCTCTAAGCTACATACACTGTTGGAGTAAATATTAGCTACCTCTGAATTTAAGGATTTTCTAAAACCATCAAAAGCAAGCCAAAAAAGTGCAAAATTTGCAAATTTTATTTAGTTTTTTGTTGTTTCTGACCCTTCTGAATGCAAAGTTAAAAAAAAAAAAAAAAAAAAAAGTACATTAAATACGAATATGAAAATGCACCTAGTGTCATCTACTACTTTTATTCAGATTTTTAGTGACACGCCCCACTGGGATGGTGCATTTAACGTGATCACAGCTGGATCATAGTCCTGAAACTCCCTCAGTGCACTGGAATAGCCGTCGTCATCGCTATATATGGGCCTGTGTCTGTTGTGTGGCTGTTCACTGTGTTTTAATCAGCTTATTTACTGCTCATTAATAATCAGTGTTTTGCAAGTTACTTCCAAACTGTAATCCATAACAGATTACTTGTTACTGTTATTTAAAACTAATTCCTTACCTTATAATATTACTGTATCAGTATTGTAATTTGTTACATGACTCTTGACACTTAATTTTTATTAGTTAATTTTAACATTTGTTACACAGAACATAAATCAAACAAAACAAACAACAATCGGCAATAGGCGTTACATGACTCTTGTATTACTTTAGAGTTAAATACAGGGTCTCATCATAAATGGCACGTGCGCAGTAGAAACCCCCCCACACACACACTACAAGAGACAGAAGAGCCTAATAACCCAGAATGCATAAATTTGCGCCCCGAAGTACATGTGGACGCATAACTTGGTAAGTAACGCTGTGGTCTACGATGTTCGAATCCCACCAGTTGTTTCATTTTTGCCAAAGTGAAGCGCTTGAAATGTCATAAAAAGAAAAAGAAAATGCCGTTTTGGAGTGAATGAACTTGGTGGAAAACTAAACTAAAATGAGTTTGACATCTCTGGTCTAAAGGCATTTGTTTCAGTGCTGTGCAAGTTACTTCCAAACTGTAATCCACTGCAGATTACTTGTTACTGTTATTTAAAAGCAATTCCTTACCTTACAATATTACTCTCTCAGAGTAAAAATACCAAAAATACTTTTGAGTTACATACAGACTCTTGTCATCAGAGGTTGCGCTAGACATTTTTATTGTCCGTCATTTTAACGGACAGGGTCATGAAAATTCCGTCATAACACATTATTATCCGTCATTTCAAATTTTTATTTTTTAATGATAATGAGATATATTTAGTAGTATTTAATGTTCAAAAACATCTCAATGATGCAGCAGCTGTAGTTGCTGCTGGCTGATAAACCAACGTGATATCACCACTCGCATAATTATATACAACACTTTTAATAGGTGTGTTATCTGTAGACATTGTAAGCTTTCCTTGTGTTTGTTCACACAGTGTCAATCCCATGCACTGAGGGTTAGGGTTCAGGTTATGTGAACCACAGGTCTGGGCACAAACTGACATGTCATCAAATAACACATGAAAGGTAGAAAATGCGTACATATAACACACCAAATGCCATCAGAACTGGAGTATTCCTTGGTTGTCCGTCATCCTTCACCGCATCAGTCCCTCTTTTTTCACTGCGTTTATCAATGCCATCACATTTACTGGGCTTTAAAATAACTAAGGAGACTCGGCTGTCTGCACATTTTGCACTAGCAAAGTAGCATCTAATTTTGGCTAAAGTCAGCTAAACAACGACACAAGACTGACACTGACTGATTAATATGCACACTGGCATCAACTGGACAGGGGGTCTACTACAGGTGGACTAACTGGACAGGGGTCTACTACAGGTGGACTAACTGGACAGGGGTCTACTACAGGTGGACTAACTGGACAGGGGGTCTACTACAGGTGGACTAACTGGACAGGGGTCTACTACAGGTGGACTAACTGGACAGGGGGTCTACTACAGGTGGACTAACGGTGAGTCATGTGACTGCAGTACTGCTGTTGTATTCAGTGTAGTTGTGAACAGTGGTGCTGTTGGTTCTATACAGGCAGGATACTGTTATGGAATGTTTGATGCCTTGCTCAGAGACAGACAAACCAGCGATCCTGCAGCAGGTTCTGTTCACAGTGTTGTGTGAAAATTTCTTTGGTAGATTATCCTCAGTATTTTAATCTGTCAAAATGACGGACGGCCTTCAGAATTTTCCGTCATTTTTTTAAAAAAATCCGTCAATGACGGAATATTTTCGGTTAACGCGACCTGTGCTCGTCATAAATGGTGCGTGCACAGTAGACCCCCCCTCCCCCAAAAGTCAAATAATAACCCAGGACACATACATTTGTACCCCAAAGTACATATGGACAGATAGCTCAGTAAGTAACGCTATGGTCTACGATGTTTGAATCCCAGCAGGAACGCTTGCATCATTTTTTTCAACATTTTACATGTTCAAACAGGGGGAGCATGCTGGTAGATAAATCCGCAATTGATAAATAACTGTAATTAGACATAGAAACGTTAGCTTACCTTGTCATTGCTGATCACAGGGATCATGCTAACTAGCTTCTTAAAGCAGGGTTAGGGTTAGTAATGAGCACACTTCCATGTGGACAATGGACTGTCTTCTGCCGTCTTCACCCATTGGCTGAACACCAACAGGAAATAGAACTGTACAGACGCATTTTTGGTTCATTAAGGTCCCACGGTCTTGCTGGGTTTTTTTTTTTTTTTTTTTCATTTGAGCAATTAAATCCATAACGCAAGCACTGTTGAACATGTACCGGGTAAAATAATACTGAAAATTGATTAGTAATGCCTTATAGTACTGCGTTACAGCAAAAAGTAATCTGTTACTGTAATGCATTACTTTTGTAACATGCTACTCCCTACACTGTTTTGCTATTACGACTGCTTCCATGTATGGTATCTTCCTTATTACATAATTGAAGTCATCATTTGTGGTAGAAAACATCCACCTCCTCTATGCACTTCAGGAAACAGAACTGTACAGACGCATTTTTGGTTCCTTTAGGTCTCATGATGATCTCTTGCTGTTTTTTTTTTTTTTTTTTCTTCAATTGAGCAATTAAATTATGGGCGAAAAGTGCGTTTTAACGCAAGCGCTATTGAACATGTACCGAGTAAAATATTACTGAAAATTGATTAGTATTGCCTTACACTACTGCGTTACAGTAAAAAGTAATCTGTTTCTGTAATGCATTACTTTTATAACTCGTTACTCCCAACACTGTTCATAAAAGACACACCAAGCCTCATGTCCAGGTACATTTATTTTTCTGCCCTTGTCTCTGCAGCCTGTCATAAGTCCACTCTTTCCGTTCTCCTCCGTTGCCAGATTTCTCCTGCATATATCTTTTTTCGCTCTCATAGACAAGTGGCAATACCAGACAAGTGGCAGTAAAGATGAAGATGAGCAGAACAGAAGATGAAGGGCAGCGTAGACAGAACAGAAGGCAAGGATAAAAGCATATAGAGTCAGGAGCTGAATGACAGAAACTGAATGAAAGTAAATTTTAAAAAAGGGAGATATATGGTGAGGATAGAGGAAAGTTAAGAGGTAAGGAGAATAAATAGGGGGGAAAAAAAAGCTGATGGAAGGGTAAAGAAAGGGTGAGCTTCCTTTTTGTGTGTGTGTGTGTGTGTGCGCGCGACAGCTATAAATAGATCCAGCTGAGCAATGTGATAAAGTTAACAGGGAGTGAGGAGAGAGGATGTTTATGTGCGAGTGTTAAGATGGTGAATGACATGCTAGTGAGTCAGTGGGCTTTTTTTTTTTTTTTTTTTTTTTTTTATGCCACAAGTGTGCGTGTGTGTGTGTGTCTGAGTACAGAGATGAGATGAGAAGCCTTTAAAAGCCATATTAGCAAGTGCCTTGAAAGCCAAGTGGCAGCTTTTATATTCCTTCACACACACACACACATGCACAATCTCCACACACTCGCACACATTAAGCACGTTAGTCGTCTTTAATCACACAGCATGATAGTGTGTGTGAGCTTCCGCAAGGCCGCTTAATGTTGATAATAACATACTCGTCCACAGTAATAGATCTGTCATTCAGCACAATTAAAGGAGCACACACACACACACACACACACACACACACTTTGATATGTACACGTAAAAGTCAGATACCCTCTGTAAAAGTCCCACAATGCAAAGCTATGTCAAGTGCGCCATTATGAAGTCATCACGCTTCCAAATTAAGAAGTGTGTTTTCCGTTCTGTCACATGCCCCTTTAATTGGCATAGTCAAATTACACAAAGTGACATGCAGACGGCGCACGATCACACGCTCGCATCGGCTTTTGAATTGTAAAGAAAAAAAAATGTAATGCTTGTATTAAGGATTAGGTCACAAGCTGTCACATTTCCTCTCCAGTTATAATTAAGGGTTATGTAATATAATGCTGCCAAACACGCTGTCGGGCTCGTGCGTTTGCATCTTCATATAGTTTTTCACACATGCCTGCACACACACACATATGCTCGCGAATGGATATGCATGTTGTTGAATGGGAGAGGATGTAAAGTATGCTGCCTCTGTGAATTATCCAGTCTACGCCCTGAAACAAGTCATCACACGTATGTATACACACACACACACACACACACACACACACACACACACATATACTGTATAGAAAAGCAGGTAATCAGTTCATGTGTGAGTTTTATCATCCATGTGACACTGGGGACAGAAGTGGAACCCAACAAGTGTCATCCATTAGCAGAGCTGACAGATGGACCCACACTTGTGCACTTGAACCATAAACATGTGAGATCAGACCCACATATAGACCATTAGGTTAGATTACATTATAGTACATTAGATTAGATTACTTTGCATTAGATTAGATGAGATTACATGAGATTACATTATATTACAGAAAATTAGATGAGATTATATTATATTACATAAGATTAGACTAGATGAGATTACATTACACTAGGTTACATTACATTAGATACAAATATTTCTTTTCTATTTATGAGATTAAACTGTTAATTTAAAGTTTAATACCGTAAAAAAAATAAAATAAAACCAGATAAAATTATTGACAATTAACTGTTAAAGAAGTATTTGTTCTGTAAGTTTAACAAGACTTGTTTGGTAATTGACAAATATCTTGTGTAATTATGGGAGGTTTCACAACAAAAATGTTGAATAAATGTATTTTTGTGAATGTATAACATGTATAAGCACTGATAAACTGTCCAAATACAATTTTTATCAGTGGATTGTACAACTCAGTCTCATTGAAAATTATATATATATATAGGTAATTTGATTGTTTTAATACATGTAAATATTCTTTATTAAACATTAAAAAGTCAAAAAAATATGCAAAATCTCATGTAAAGTTAGGGCAAAAAACTGTATTTTAATTATGGAGAATTACCATATTTTTATGAGATGGTTATTTTCAGTTATTTTACAATATTTTTTCAGCACCCCTGCTGCCAGAATAGTACTGTTTTTTTTTTGTTTTTTTTGTGTTTTTTTTTTACAGTGCAGGTTTGGCTGATGTTTCTTGCTTTCTTGCCAAAAATTGTTAAATCATTAGGTTACTGCCTGTTTTTAAAGCATGAACCTGTTCATCCCTTATGTTAAATAAATCAGCAGTATCCCCACAACATTTCCATTAGCATTAGCATAGCACAACATTAGACAAACGAGCAGCACACAGTAAATACATACAGTGATGACACACTGCAGTACACACTGCTAATTTCAGCAGTGTTACGTGTTTAGGGCGGGTGGGACCATTGGGATTAGGCTTTTCCCAAAACAGGTATTTGTACACTCAGGTGATCTATACTTGTACCCCGAGGGCACTGAGGGTAAAGTGGTGATAAAGTGGGTGTGCGATGTCCTGTGCTATTGATGTTGCGGTGCATTCGTTGCAGTGGCCTTGTTGTTAATTTTTGTGAGGTCGGGCGTGGGGAGACAGATAATCTTGGTGGTGTTGGTGAAACCCTTCAACCCCTGAAACATTATTTCAATGAAATGGGCTGCAGAAAAAGACAAAGAGAGGAACGGAAGTTTTACAGGTTTTTACTAAATAAGACACTCGGAATGTGCATTAATAAGAGATCTAGGATGTTGAACATGAACTGCGAACTGGGACACACCAAACATCAACAATTATTTGAGTTTTGGCCCAGTGGTTTTTGTTGTGTGGCTCTTTTTTCCTAATTCAGTCCAGCTGCTTTATGATTCCAGGTTGAACTCCTAAAAGCAGTTACACATAGGGATGCACTGATCTGACTTTTTTAGTTCCGATGCCGAGACCGATGCTGGGGTCTTGCGTATCAGTTGATATCCGATAACTGCTAGCTGTGTACTACCTCCAGCAGCGGCGTCTCCTTTTGATCTGTTGAGCTGCTGGAATTCCTCGTGCCTCCTTTGCGTGGTGCTTCTGCAGGTGCTTAATTAAATTTGTCGTGTCGTAGTTGGAAGTGCTACCATCATTTCTGGCAATATTCACTTTACAAGCATTACAAACTGCCGACAAGCTAATTGATGTGGTAAGGCTGAAATACCTCCAAATCACAGACCCCTTCGTTCGCTCCATTCTGCCTGTCAGTGTTTGCAACAACTCCACTCAACTCTCAGCGTGCATGACGTAGCCTGTGTCGCAAAAATTTAAAGCGGACGGATCGTCTTATGCATTGGTTGCTTTTACAGATCTCTGATCCAGCTAAAATGTTGATATCGGGGCTGATATCTGATCCTAATATTGGATCGATGCAACCTTAGTTACACAGTCAAAACCCGAAACAAATACAGTAAAAAAAAAAACAAAGGAAAATCACACATACATCAACACATACCCACGTTGTTTTTGGGCTGTAGAAAACAGACCAAGATACTGACTATAGCGAATCACAGGTGTTTTCAGGTTAATATTCAGAATCAGCACGTCTGTAAAAAGAAAACCTTCATTGTGTAACAGAGCTTTTATTGTGTTTATTGTGTCCGCTTTTTGTAAATATCTACAAATGACAGTTTGGCTGAAATGTCTAAACACACACACCTGCAGTGGCCGAGACTGGACAAGAACACTTCAGATGAGTGATGTCGAATGACATTTGTTGAACACAACAGCATCTTGACAGCACATTTTAAGGCAAGGACCCTGGTTATTTATATTATGTTCAACCTGGCCTGTATGTGGAAACCAGCCTGTATGTGTTTTGTGTCTAACTCTGGTAGTTTATTAGAGATCCAACGTGTAATTACCCCGCCCCCCAAAGGGGAGGAAAGGGGTATTGTTTTTGGTTCGGTTTGTTCGTTTGTTTGTTAACACTCTAGCAGCAAAACTGTTTGTTGAATTTACACCAAATTGGGTTTATAGATTGCCAGTGACCCAGAATAGATGTGATAACATTTTGGGAACAAAGTTCAAATTTTTTATGAATTTAAATGTTTTCCCCATTTACTTTTAATGGACAAAATTTCAAATGTCTGCAGTGGCAAAACTATTGGTTGAATTCATGCCAAATTGGGTTTATAGATTACCAATGAAGCAGAATAAATGTGGTTACATATTGGGAAAAATAGATCAAAGTGAAAAATTTTTATGATTTTTTTTAAAAAAATCTTTTTTTCCCCCCATTTACTTATAATGGGCGAAATTTCACATGTATCTAGCAGCAAAACTATTTACTGAATTCATACCAAATTGGGTTTATAGATTGCCAGTGACCTAGAATAGATCTGATTACATTTTGGGAAAAGTAGGTCAAAGTTTACATTTTTTATGAATTTTTAAAAATCTTTTTTCTTCTCACATTTAGCCTACTTATAATGGGTGAAATTTCAAATGTCTCTACAAACACCAATTTTGTTTCAATTTTCTTCAAACTTGGCACATATATAGAGGCAACTGATATGCTGACATCATCACGTACGCAGACATGATGACATCAGCTGGATCGATGCCAAAATAAGTTACAGTATGTGTGAGGGGCGGGGTTTGTTGTGCCTGGCACCACTTGTTAAATGATGGAACAATAATTCCAGTGACACATGTAATAATAGAATTAATGTCTCTTGATTTGTCTCTATTAAACATGCAGATTTAACACAACTCACTTATTACTTTATAAGTTAAGTTTATTACTATTTGATAAGTGCTAATAAGTAAAAGTATTTGTCTCGAGGTTAGAAAAAGCTGACATTGAACAGGTAGATTTCTGACAGATCCTAAACTGGTCCAGCAGCCTTTAATACATAATAAATATTTGAATATGGCAGAAGTCAGATTATGGCTTTATTATGGAAGATAATGAAATATTTATACCTGAAATGTTCCGTGTTGTCATTATTTTAGTTGGTGTTACAATTAGGGATGTAACAATATGAAAATTTCATATCACGATTATTTTGACTAAAATTATCATGGTTATCATTATTATCGCGATATTATTGAAATTGTGCTCAAAATGTTCAAAAAGTACTAATACACTGAAATAATTTAACCAAGTTGTATTTTGAAAAAAACAAAACAAAACAAAACAAAACAAAAACAAAACAAAAAAAACCAAATAAAATAATTGGCACAATGTACCTTCTGTTGCAGAAACATTCAAATATTAACCCTTTGTGGTCTGAGCCTATTTTGTCCGTTTTTCAGTACTTTTGATTTTGCCTTTATATACTGTATAAACAAATGTTTACTATACCCATATTTGGTATCTTTTTTTTTTCAGCACAACTTCATCTATATCATCTGTCTGTTATTTTTTCACTTTAACCTACTATATCAAAATAAAAGGCCAGAAAAAACAAAAAAAAATGTATAAAATCTGATTTGAAAAATTTATATAATTTATTGCCTAAATAACACACAGATGCTTAACGAACCTTTTCAAAGACTTTAAAAGTGAATATTGGTTCCAGATATTCGGCCTATAAAATTAAAATTGTAATAAATTAAAACTCTACTCAAATATTTGACATAAAAGCAGATCTTTACATAGGCGTTTTTTTTTCCGGAAAAGTGTGGTAATCAAACACGGTTATCATGATAATTAGAATTTAAATGGTAATACTAACCGTCGGCAATTTTACTGCGGTTTATCATTATACCGGTAAACGTTACATCCCTAGTTACAATATGTGTGAGGGTTTGTTGTGCCTGCCATCACTTTTTGACTTTAGTTTTATATAAAGAAATACAAGTGCATTCATATTTGCATAATGATCTTTTGATTACCATTTCTAGTTTTTATTGTCAGTGCCATCACTAATATAGCGCATGTCTGAGACTGATCAGAGCTACGTTGTCGAGTATATTGTGAAGATGCAGGGTTCTTCCAGTTGTCATTAAAATCTGACTGGAGGTGTCTCTGAAACGGCCTGACATTATCATGACTGACAGTGAGATCGACAAGCGTCTTCCACACATTTCACCGCCGAGACTGTAAGAGACGGATAAAAGACGGCCTGAAAGACAGATGGATGTAAAGATAAATAGATAAGTTGGCTTTCAGACGAAAATGAGGCGTCGGGGAGAGGGGAGAGGGAGTGAAAGTGTGGAAAAAAATGAGATGGATGGATGAATAAAGGGGATTCAGGTCTGGTGCCAAAGCCATGGGAATTTGACGGAGGAGAGAGAAGAAAAGACGGAATGAGACGGACACAGTAGTAGAAATAGAAAGAGACGTAGATAGATAGATGGTAATGGGGTTTTTGCCTACAGTTCAAACCCGTGGCAGTGATGGAGACGGCGAAAAGAGAGAGAGAGAGCAAGGGAGATGGATATGGACAGATAGATGATAATGGGATTTCTGCCTAGTTGTAAGCCACGGGACTAAGCTTCATGTTTGTTGTGTACAGACTGACTGAAAGCCGCTTATAGTGAAATACACTGCACTAAGCTGAATGTTACATTGCTTATTTACTGTAAGCCTACACATTACACCACCACTGCACATTAATAAACAGTCAACAAAGACCTTTGATTGGCTGAACTTAGTTTAATGAAACTTGGACAATTGCTGGTTTGATTTCATTTGTAGCTGGAGTTACAGATGGATGACATTAACCCTTTATCGGCCAAGTGACTATTTTTGCTCATTTCCACTAGGGCTGCACAATATATCGAAAAAATACCGCGATAACAGTGTGCAATATTCATAATTTATTTATTTTTTTCATTAACTTTCTGTTTTACACACCATGGGGTGCCAGAGTGTTTTTTTCTCTACCACTATAACATACTAGTTTTTCTGGCCAAAAAAGCAGAAGTAATGCTTGAATGCAAGTTTACATGTCATTAACCCTCCGGTATCCCATCCAGCAAGGCCCTTACTAAGATCCAAGTGTGCCTTTTTTGCACACTTGTGGAATAATGTCAAAAAAAATTTTCATACAGTTTATTTTTAATTCTTTTACACTTTTTTTTTCTATTTCATCAACTGGAGCCGTAAATAAAAATACCAAATACTCAATAATTGTCACATTTTTTAACCCTTTGAATGCCATGTTTATGATGTAAACGAACCATTATTTTAGATGCAAAAAACACACACAAATTTTTTTTTTTTTTTCAATATACTACATAAAAAGTGGATCACATATTATTTGATTTTTTTCATCTTGGCATATGTCAATGATTAACTCCAGCATTGGTTAATTTGCATTATTATTTTTGGCACTGGGTCAGATGTCCAAAAATTCTAGCATCTGTCACCAAGTGTGCGTAAAATGCACACCTATAAATCAAACTATTAAATATTATATATTGATTTATTTTTCTGCTTAAATTTATTTTATTTTTGTAAATCAAGGTCAGCCCTAATCATACATATCAAATGGAAGAAATAGTGCGTTTTAGGCACACTTGGGAGACAGATGCTAGTCTTGTAATTTTCTTTTGTTTACAATGCGCAAATTTTACTTGGTGGCCAGAATTTTAAAGATCATGCAAAAATGAACAACTTTTGAATTCTAACCTTATTTAAATTGTGAAAAATAATATGAAGTTTTTTAAAAAGAAGTGCAAAGTGTGCCTAAAAAGCACACCCGGATACTGGAGGGTTAATGTTGAAAAGATGAGCACAACTTTGGGCAAGGCCTGAACACTTACATTTAAAGATTTTATTTTTATATGCAGTATTTACCAAACCAGGCAAGGAATGGAATAGTGTTTTGTTAAAGCTCTTACACATCTGGCACTTTAGTTATGAAGTATATCCATGTCATTTATACATTGACACATTTACATATTCAACCATGTTTGTGTCTGAAGATCTATGGTAGCAGCATTACCAGGTTCTTGGACAGAATTGTGTAATTGACTGTAATAGTACAGTATTTTGTCTTAAATTATAAATAATTGAGTCAGCGTACAAACAATTGGCTAATTTTTACATTGTCAAGGAACATTTTTCTCAGTAGATGAAATTGGTATTTCTTTAAGTGAACGAAAAAAATCGCAATGTTAGCTTATAGTTATCGCAATGCTGTACACCCGTATTGCATATTGCAACTTTTGCCAACATCGTGCAGCCCTAATTTCCACATACATTACAAGAGTGTGGCAGCAACAGTTCCAGTGAGGACAGTGAGTCAACATTCTCAGGTCCAATGTGGTCTACAGGGTCTGTAAGGTCCACCTCTGCATGAACAGTGAGTGGACCTGCTTTGTTAGGTACCATGAAGTAATGGTACTAATGTAAGGAATGATGTTCAAAGGGATCATGTGGATGTGGACAGGGGTCTGGATCAGCACTTATGTTGGTCTAATGTTCTAAAATACATGTTCCTTTCACATTACATGTATTTTTCTTGTATTTTTTTTATATATCCTCCTGAGACCCAGCAATGCATTTTTGTCATCTGTAGGGGACAAAAGAGTCACAGTTTTACTTAAAAAAAAACTAAAAAACAGCTGTCCATTGTAAAGGACGTTCCATTAAAAAGTAAATAAATACAAAAAATATTTTAAAAATGTATTTGAAAAAAATGTTGAATTATGCAGTTTACAATCAAGGTAATTGCTAAAACTTTCACTCTCCTGGGTCTCAGGAGGATATACTTCTTGATTTTTGTTTTTGTTTGTGTTTGTTGTTGCCACATATGGGCAAAGAACCAAATATGGTAACTTCACTGACTTTGATTTTCTACAAGACAATAAAAATATTTGAAAAATTTCACAAAAGTAATACATTCTTATTATGTCCTCCAATAACACACTAAGGTTAATAGAATAGAATAGAATAGAATAAGTTTATTGTCATTGTACAATGGCTATACAATGGAACTGGGTAGAGCTTGTCCTCTTCAATGCCCCAAGATAAAAAATGATGAATAACAATACATAAGACAGCTAATAAAATCAAAACATCCAATAAAATAAAAAATAAAAACATGTTTATATTTCAGAGTATTTCTATGAGTGAACTATAAAGGGTTCAGGACTTATTAACAATGTCGGTTAGCCTCTTTTTCTTTGCTTATTTCTGCACTTGAGGGAGTTTTTTGTTGAGTTGTGTGTACTCTAAACAGACAAGAACATGTCAAGGTGAAAGGTTGCTCTTTGAAAATGTGAAAAAGGTCTTTTTTTCTTCTACTGTCTGCCTGTGTGAATATAAAACTGAGTTAGTATGAGTTCCATTTCTTGTGTGAGGTTGGGTATTATTTTCCTGAGCTTTCAAGTGTATGTAGTTGAAGCTTTAATTTGTTGAAGAAATTGACTGGTTTCAGCTTTTTATTTAGTTTTAGTGTCAGTTTGTCAGGTTATTTCGAGGAAAGCTTTGATGTAGAAGTTGAAAGAATGACATTAAATATGATTTACAAAACCACTCATGATTAAAAGTCTCATTTTAGACGTGACCACAATGAAACATTAACATTGCTCAACCCACAGCGTACGTCCATGGACCTAAATCAAAAGAGAAACACGGAATATCTCCTGTATAAAAGAAGCTGATTTCACCTGCAGGTTTTGTTTTTTTTTTTTCATTTTAGTTTGTGTTGCATTACTCATTATTTTCTCTCACTGTGGTTCTTGAAAACTGATTTTAGTTTTACTCTAGTTTTAGACAAATCAACAAAATACATTTTACTATTAATAAACCAGATATGTAGTTCTCTTATGTATAGAAATAGCTATGTTTACATTTTTATATACACAACATAGTCCTGAAAAGAAACCCTTATTCCCAAAAAAGATCATTTTCTAAATCAGTTGTTCACATGGCATCTAAAAAAAAAGAATCTTGTGCTAATATACCTGTGTAGGTGAAGCTGTAACAACCTCTTTCTTTGCTTTTTATTTCACGATTAATCCTCGCTGTGCTCTGCCATGTTGAAAAGTTCAAAGGCTATTTTCACCTCCTTTTTAATTTAATATTATATTATATTATATTGATTCCTCCCACCATTTAAAGGTATACACAGGGACCTTTATATGTGGAGTTTGCATGTTCTGGGGGGGTGGGGGTACATAACGTCACTTACGATAGCATGAAACAAAATTGAAACTTAACATACATTCAATGTCTGACCCCCGACTTTTATGCCTCTGTTACACATAGGATCTTACACAAAATTTTCACAACTTCTAAGCTGTATCCACTGGACCCCTTCCACTGCTGTATGGGCCCCTCACAAATGCTGGGCCCCATGAATTTGTCATGTTTACCCCCACCCCACCCCCGCTCCATATCGGCGCCCCAGCCCATAGGCAGCTGGGATAGGCTTCAGGACCCCCCTGCGACCCTAGAGAGGATAAAGTGGGTTCAGAAGATGAATGAATGATATTAATAATTATTGTTCATCAACTTAATATCATCATGTTTCTATTCTACAATATCCTTTTCTTTTAGAACTTTTTGGAATTTCCTAGATACTATACAAAACTGTCTCACCAAAAAAAATCACTGAAATGCATATTATATCAAAGGTCATGTGAGTTATTGCGTAGTTGACAGAGCTGTGGTTAATGCACTATCTATCATAGTCACATCTTTTTTAATTTTATTTATTATCACCAATCTTTTAACCTGTTTTTCATTACGGTATGGTGTGTGCTGCTTGACCTCTTGGCCAGGTAGCCCTTATAAATTTTATCTGGTTTAACCCTTTGATGCATGAATTATGCGAACCTTAATCAAGATATTTTTTCCTGAGTGTTTTTATTCCTCTTCAGGCATGAAAAAAACAGTCATTGAAATTTTTTATGAACCTGTTTTTTAATGGGGTTTCAAAAATGTCCACTCAGCTGGACAGCATTCGTTTAATTTTTGAAGAAAAGAAACATGCATTTAAAATACAGTATCAGAAAGTGATATACTGTGTGAAAACTATGAGATATTTTTTTAATGCCGCTTATCTGATGTTTTGTCACATTTTATCATACTCTAATACTAGTTATTACTCAATTCATGGACATACATTTTTTTTTTTACTTTTTGTTTAAGAAAACTGTTACAGTCTAATAACAAATAGCAATTGGTTTACTCTCAAACATGTTACTGCAGATCAGGTTTATCAAGTATTTATCAGTAATTGTGTGAATTGCAGTGTTTGTGATGATGCACAAGTGTCCAGTGTGTTGTCTGATATGCAACTAAAACAACAAAATCCATGAATATACAAGAGAACAGCTGTAGAAGAACTGTCCACTGTAGTGACCAGTATACATGAAAGGGTTAATAAAGGTTACATAAAATAAAAAAAACTAAAAAAAACTTTATGAAATTTCTGATTTCCATTTTGAAGTTTCTCCAATGCGAAATTTCAAAATGGTCCTAAAAGTGTGTCCACAAACAAATGGAAATACACCTGCTGTGTGTGATGCGCTCAAGGTTTGATGGTCAAGTCAGGACAACTCCCCACCCCATGATATTTTTCTTTTTTGTCTAAGTTTTGAAATATAACCTGTATTCCGTCAGTGACCTTCCTCCTGCTCTTCACCCAGCCCACAGTACCCCACACCGTATGTTTGTACCGTGACATTTGATCTTAAAACTCGGGCAACAGTTCAATATCAATGTGGTGGATGTGTGCTGCTGAAAGTCCACCTCGTGTACGGTGGTGGTCTGTGTTCTGCCAGCTCCAGTTCAGGTCACTGCCAAGGCAAAGAGTACAGCTGACTTTTTTTTTTTTTTTTTTTTTGAATTTTTCACACACATCAGAGATACAGTAGAAAGAGGGGAAAAGTTCACTTCAGAATTAATGGCTTTTGCTCTTTGTGTGTGTGTATGTGGACTGTGTGTTAGAAGTTAGAGGGCAGCCAATATCAACACTCCGGGAGGCCAGAACAAGCAACGAGCCAGAGATGGAGAGAAATGGAGCAGAGCAGATATTTTACAACCCTTTGTTGTGTGATTACTGGGGGCATTTTTGTAACTTACAACTCTAAAACCAAGATGAAACAATAATTACATAAGCTAGTCCTAATACCATCATATCAGAACAGACAGCTACACAGCAGGAGGTAAACAGAGATGGACAAGGGGGATTTCCGTAATATATTTAGGCTATGTTTACACTTAGGTAGATATGTCTATCTCTCAGTTTACCACTCAACATAAGAGACTCACAGTCATATGCCTCCTTCAAATCACAACTTAAACATTGGATGAAGGAAAACCAAGCCTGTGACCATCAGTAGAGCATCCTTACTGTGTTGTTCTGTGTGTTTTTAGGATTTTTTGCATTTCTGTCTGTCTATTTATGATGTCTTTTACAATATTTTGCCTTTTTGTCAACTGTCTTTCTCGTTACCTGCCAAGGGACTACAGATGGAAATTAGCACTGCTGCTACAATCTGGCATATTTACAGCTGCAGTTGTTGTAGATGTTCATTAATATGCACTGTCCCTATTAAATAAATAAATAAATAAATTAAATAAATAAAAACCTTGTGCAGACATGAATGGTTTCAGGAAAATCTGCGTTGAGCATGCCAGGCCTGTAGAGGGCAATGTGGTGAGATGATCGAGTACCATTAACCAATTAGAATCCCCCAAAAATCACAGCAAAACGTTACTTTTACAGTGAACCTATGGAAATGTACAGGGTGGGGAAGCAAAATTTACAATATTTTGAGGCAGGGATTGAAAGACAGTGTATGACCAATTAGTTTATTGAAAGTCATGAGAATTTATTTGCCACAAGAAAATTGACATAATAGAAAATGTTTTTATTCTATGTGTCCTCCTTCTTTCTCAATAACTGCCTTCACACGCTTCCTGAAACAAGTGTACCTCAAATATTCGGGTGACAACTTCACCCATTCTTCTTTAATAGTATCTTCCAGACTTTCTCGTAATAGTTTTGCTCATAGTCATTCTCTTCTTTACATTATAAACAGTCTTTATGGACACTCCAACTCTTTTTGAAATCTCCCTTGGTGTGACGAGTGCATTCAGCAAATCACACACTCTTTGACGTTTGCTTTCCTGATTACTCATATGGGCAAAATGGATAATAGTGTTAGGTATGATTATGACATCAATATATGTTTGGTTTCAAAACAATTGATGTAGTGCCTGCTAAGAAAAAACAACTAAATGTTCATTGTAAATTTTGCTTCCCCACCCTGTAGTTTATCTGGTTCTGGTCCAAACAAATCCAAGACATGTAACCAATACAATGCAATACAAATGGATGAGCCGGTGACTTTTTTTCTTTTAATTTTACAATCACTAACAGCTTTTTTGACATGTCTGAGTGGATGAAAATGGTTTGATGTCTGTTGAGTCGAATTAGTTCTGTAGTCGTCAACAGCTATAGTCTGTTTTTCAATTATGTTTTGTATTTAGTTCATGTAGACCGCTGTGCACAGACGTAAATTATTCCTTCATTTGCCTTTTACTGAACTGGACAGAACAGAACAGAGAACCCAGTTAGCAAAATCATTATGGCTTAAATCTGGCCCAAAACTGGCATGCCATTTTGGCAAAGTTCTGGGCAGATGTATGGGCCCAAAATAGGCAAGCCAAAATCAAACCAGAAGGAAGCCAAAATTCACCCAAAAGTAATTGCAGACTTCCAAAATATACCCATAATTGTCCCAGGAAAGCCCCAAATCCCCATAATCCAGCCAAAAAGTAGCCAAAACTGACCCAAAGAGAGGCCAAAATTCAGCCAAAATTTGTGTTGATCATGCTTTTAAAATTATTTTTCTTCTGGGTAGAAATTCCCACTCTTTGTGCAGTGTTTTGGCTTTAGAGAAATATGCCAAAACACAACCAAAAAACATCCATATATGGAATGCCGCTCTTTAGTCAATCTTCTGGCTTGCCATAAACATGCCATCCCATCCCTATACTTGATCCTGCTCTTTGCCCAATCTTTTTGGTTAATTAGACATACGCCATAACTCAGCCATATATTGCTGTTGCCTCCATATTTATTATGGATAACCTTAATCATACCACAGTTAAGCCTAAAGGTTTTCATAATGCCCAAAGAAAGCCAAAAATGCCAAATGTATGCCATAATACTGCCAAAATATTTGCTATCTGGGAAAGAACTGATGAACTAAATATGAAGTATGAAGATGTGGAAACGCCTCATAAAAGCCTTATTCTATATCAAGTAAATACACAAAGATTCTATTAAGCAGATGCAGTGGGCGCTAATTAGCTAAGATGCTAAAATTCGCTAGCACTGAACTTCCTTATTTTCTCATTTAACCCATAAAGACCCAAACATCCACCGTCGACCAAAATATCTACTGATCTAAACTGTTTAATACCTGTTGATCCACTAATTCTATTAATCCGTGTAAATAATCAGTGTAAAATATAGTTTGTCGTCTTTTCAAATATGACCCATTTGGTTACCGTGGAAACACCGTCATCTTCTACAACACTGATTCACCAGTAAAACCCATGGAGTTGGATCAATGACAGTGGATGAACACACTGGGTTTATGTTCTGTTAATGATAGATTTGACTGAAAAAGCCACTTTTTCTTCAGTTTTCTCTGTTTTTGATATAATAACTATCAACTTTATTTTGAGCTTTAATGAACATCTACAAGATCAGTAAATTAAATGTAGGAAAATACCTGATTTTCACTGAAAAAACACAAAGTACAGAAGATAATATTACAATAAATGGTGATAAATCACTTAAGGAAGGTTAAATATGGAGAAAATTTATTTGGGAATGGACACAAAAGTAACACTGGGTTCTTATGGGCTAATACTTGTAACTTCACTTATCGGCTCCATCCTCTTCCTCTACTGTATCATCACATGTGAAGTGGTAGAATATTTCCTTTGAAAATGGTGACGTCCCTCTGAGAATCTCCATTTCCGTTTGTTTACGCGAAAACAGAGATTTGCTGAAATCTCCACTTTGGACAAAGTTTTTATAAACAATCATTTTCAGTGCCTGTCGAGAAAAATTTCCATTTTGACAGATGCCCGGCTAAGTGTAAATGTAGTATTACACCACTAAATGGTGCACTGTTTTTTCCCATAGGTTCTACTTGAACAGTAAATCCCAGCTCCAAAGCTAGTCCCTCTTTAGATCTTTAATCAGCTACTTTCAGTTCAAATGAAGGACAGTAAAAGGGGAAAAAAAGACCGCCATCCCCGACCCTGTCTCCCTCTCTCACCAGAAAAGAGAAATAAATTGCTTTTAAATCATTTAGCAGAAACAATTGCTAACCTCCCCTTTCTGTCTCCTTCTCCTCTCTTAGATCTTTGCTGTTAATAATTTAAGGTTTCCTGTGTGTGGAGAAGGAGTTGATCTGCGTCTGTGTATTTGTGTGTGTGCATTTATATTATGAAAAGCTGTCTGACTGTCACTGATCTGGTTATAAAGCACATTTTAAAAGGTTTTGTTTAGCAGTTTGTTTAAGAAGTGAAATGGTGCAATGGATTGATAGCGATGATGAACAGAATTTTACATGATTAATAGCGGCGCTATTTTCGTGGAAAGAATTGTTGGGATAATTTGAAGCTTAAAAAAAAAAAAAAAAAAAAAACTTTCCTCCATAATCCACAAGAAAAAGACTGTTTGACTTTTCATAGGTTAACATTTAAATAACCAATTCCCTCATAATTGTGCATATTTCTTTGCACATATTTGATATAAAGTACTGATGTATTAAAATCTTAAAATAGAATCCACTATACTGTGTTTCTACAAAAAGTTTCCTGGGCTTTTTTTAGATTCAGGTCTTGTATTAGATTCAGGCTTTTATTTTAATTTTTTTCTATTTAACAAAGGAAAACGCTCACACTTAGTACAACACCTAGTTTTAATCCATTTTCATTTGCAATATTTCATGCAATGCAATGCTTGACTTTTTTTTTTCTTCAAAGGGGCAGTGCATATTAATTAATTAATGTGCCAGTGTACAAGATTATTTTATGCTTATTTCCAAGATTATTATTTCCATCTTTAGTCCCTATATAAAGCAACATAACTTGCATAAAAATAATAATAATAATAATAATAATAATAATAACAATAACAATAATAATAATAATAATAATAATAATAAATCAATGTTTAGAGAAAGAAGGTAAAAACCATCTCCAAAGCATTTTGGAAACAAAGATGAGAGTTCAACCAAAACTAACCAATGCAATGGTATTTACCACAATATAAAACTATATTATGACGTTTGTCATTATTCCTTTGTATCCCAGACCCCTGTCAGAAAAGAAACACCTGAATTCAACGTGTCCCAATACTTTTGTCCATATAGTCTATGTGCTCTGGTCTTGGTGTTGACTCAGTCTCACCATCTCTTGGTTTTCGTCACACTGAAAAAAAATCTAAATGTTACTGAGTATATTATTCTCATTTCTAGTCAAAATATCTCATCACACTTAAAATAAGACATAATCACCTAAAGAGTAACTTTTCAGTGAGATATGAGAACTTATTTTTAGACAATAGGTCTGGAAAATCTTTTTTCAAGAAATCTTACTAAGATAATTTTACTTGTTCCATTGGGAGATTTTTTTTTGCTTGAATTACACAAAAAAATCTATTATTATTATTATTATTATTATTATTATTATTATAACCTTTATTTAACCAGGGAACAAGACAGCAGCAGCAGAAGTTTCACAAAATGGAAATCACAGCCATACATCCACACTAAAAATATACATAAACACAATGGAAGTCAGTTCTAAAAACAAACATAAAACTGATAACATATATATAAAACATTACCATTCTTTTAAAAGGTACTAAAAGTACAACAACAATGTTCCTTAAAAGCAACTCAAATTCGAACCCAATTCAAACAATTAGAAAAAAGATTTACACCCACATTTGTCCTTTTCCCAGTGGTTTAAAGGTGTGGGAGACTTTCTTGACCAATTTTTCATCAAATCTGTCAAACCTCAGTCATATCCTCAGTATCATGAATCTGTAAGTCTTTCTGTGATTACTCACCTGAATCTCTTGCATTACGGTGAACAATTTCTTAGTGCCAGCCACCAGAAACAAACCATATGTTTACAAACAGAGCTCGTAGGTAACTTGGGCATCTTTGGAATTTTGTCGTGACGTGCATTGTGGGAAGCGAATGCTTGCACCGCCGCCTGACAGCGGCAGCGCAACCATATGATATTATATGGATGAAAAAAACACGACGTGGAAACGGCTGGAGGAATATGCATAGTCTGAAGGGAGCTCCTGCTGTTTCCACCTTGCGTCTGTAGCAGATGTGACAAAATTCCGAAGATGCCCGCGTTAGCTCCCGGCTCTGTTTGTAAACACATGGTATTTGTTTATGGTGGATGGCACTTTGAAATTGTTCACCGTAATGCAAGAGATTCAGGTGAGTAATCACAGAAAGACTTCCAGATTTGTGATACTTAGGCTATGACTGAGGTTTTACAGATTTGATGAAAAATTCATCACGAAAGTTTCTAGCACCTTTTAAAATGACTTTGAATGAATTTTTACTAGAATGATAAAAATACACTTGGTAAGATTTTGATTTTTGCAGTGCATGACTTGGTCTGGGTTTTGGCAGTGTAAATGACCCAATATCATCTGACTTTGCTTGAAATAAATTGAATGAAAAGGTTTTAAGTAATGTCTAAATCTTGTATCTGTTAAATATATAAGCGTAAACTAAACAGTGGGAAACCTGAACAGGTCGGCAGCTTCACTGCTTTAAACAAGGAGACAAATCTATCACTTAATACACACGCAGGCTTTTATTTGCCATAGGTGAGGTTGGGCTCCTTTAATTAATGGTAGATGGTTTCCTGTATCCTCCACAGGGCTTTTAGCCAATCAGAAAAAGGGCCTCCTCTAACAAACACACCACCAATATATGTGTGTGTGCCAGTGTTTGCATCCGATGTATCCACCTCCCACCTGGTGTAGGTGTGAGAGTGCGTGTTGTTTTTGCACCTGGGTGTTTTTGTATGTCTTTGTGTACGTTTCCTTTTTGCATGTGTAGGAGCGTGCATGGAAAGGAAAAGGTAGGATTACGCGTTTGTTGTTGTGAGATAGGGTAGGATTACGAGGAGGGAAGGAGGAGAGTAAAGGCAGAAGGTGTGACAGGAGCTGAGATAGTGAGACAATGAAAGACACGGTGTGACAGCACGTAGGAGGAAGTCAAGTTTTTTAAAAGAAGAGGTGCGGGTGTGTTTGGAATTAGAGTCGGTAAACCATCAGAAGTATGTGTGGTGTAAAAGAGTCAGGGCTGGGCGATAAAACTAATATTTATCATGATATGAGACGATATCACAAAAAATATAATTAGGAGGATTACCACGAGGTTTAAATTAGTTTGTATGAGTGCTGTCACATGATTACAGTTTTTAATTAGATTAATCACAGGGTTGCATGATTAAATATCATTCATTTTTAATCCATATTAATCATGTTTCATTTTACATGAACAGGCAGACTCAAGAAAGAAGGGAATATATATGCACTTAAGATGTTTCTCACAAGCTGGGTGACACATTAGCTGAAACACTAGCAGAATCCCTGACTAACGTATGCTTCGCGTTAATGCGGTATTTTAAGATGGAAGTGCTTCGGTGAAAAGAAAACTCCTTTCTGCAGAGTGTGTATAATACTTTTTGTCGGTCGACTGTTCCGTCTTGTTTCTTTTGTCCTCATATTTCCATCCAGAGGACCAATGTGCTGTTTAGTGTCTTCCATCTTTCATCTGGGTTGGTTCTGCTGCCTGTTACTACTGGACCTGTGGCTAAGTAGGTAACACTAGGGAGAGTGAGGTTTGAATCTGGGCAGCAGATATGTTTTGCCTTCCACTGATAGGATCTAGAGGAAGTCAGTAGTATCTGTGTCTCATTTAATCACCTCTATGTAACAAACACGGAGCTGTGGCTGCAGAGAAGATTGCCAGCCATTCCAGAGGGTATATATTGCACTTTCAAGGCCGTAACTAATTACAAAGATTGACAAGAAAGCGATAAAGTGAAACCTTACCGTGTCATCCAAGAGTTTGGAGCACTTCCTGTTCACATTCATCAGTCTTGTACTCCAACTCTTCCTGGGCTTCCGCAGAACGGTAGGTGCACATTAAACAAACCATGGTCTGTTGAAAAAAACATGAGCAAAGTGAACTCTGATGGGTTGTTTTTTAAAGAAAACATTTTGTAGACAGTCTGAACAAAAATGATTATTTTGACCAACCGCCAGGAAAGCGTACAAATTTCCATTTTTATTAATATTTATCCGAATAAATCAAACACACTCTGTCATGTAATGTCACGTAAGAGCAATCAAACACATTAAAGTTGTTGTTTTTTTTTTTCCTTTTTTATTTACACTGACTTGCATTGGGGATAGATTTACCAGTATTTCTGCTTATAGAAGACAGAAATATAAAAGCCAGTATGTGACAGTTGTCTGTCTGGGTGCTGCAAAAGGTTAATCTGGTTGTACAGATATTAAAGCGATAGAAGGTTTGCTCTAAAGAGAAATATGGATAACAAAATTACATATGACGTATCGACCGCTTTGCCCGTCTCTACCATGGCTCATGGTAGCTATATATCCTCATTTATTCTCATCTGTTCTGTCCTGTTAGCTTCTGGAGAACTGAACGCTACAGCACTTTTAGGTTACATAGACAATGTGATAGTTAATACTGATATGAATGATGTCAGGAGGGCTGATACAGGGCAGGGCAGGTACTACAAAAACAGTTTGGTTTGGTTTGGAGTTTTAGAATGTTAACCCTTTACTGGACAAGTGACTGTTTGTGGTCATTTTAGCACACATTACAAGACAGTAGTCGCTTTTCCATTGGACATATGTGCAAAATTTTACAGATATTTACTAAATGTTGAAAGAACAGAAATGCCTAATGCCGGTTTTTCCATTAAATCCCAAATGCGATGATTTGTTTTTTTATTATCACGAGATGACAGGAGAAGCCATTCCATAAACATGGCGACGAATGTAAATATCATGTTGATTTACAGATATATTCATTATTATATATTATCCCTCTATCCCGTACTAAATTGAAAAATTATGTTTCTTTTAAAACTCTTCTGAGCTTGTTGTAATGTCTGTCAACATCCGTTTTGTTTTGTTTTTTTTAAATCATGTGACTCTACTTGCAGAAAAAGGTCTATCATTGCAGTTTTGCATGATATACCATTTGCGCTATGCCAAAAAAAAAAAAAACACCTCTTGTCAGTGCAAAAACTTTTTATCGAAAAACAAGAGTTTTGGCGAAATTGTCATTTTTATTCCATTAGGAACATTATTATGTGAAAGTTATATTTGTGCAATTTGAGGGTCAATAGTGAGTGTACCTGCTTTGTTAGGTACATGAAGTAATGGTACTGATGTAAGGAATGATGTTCAAAGGGATAATGCAGCAGCATTTGTTTTTGTAATGTTCCAAAATACATGTTCCTTTCACATTACGTCTGTTTTTCTTGTATTTAAAAAAAAAAAAAAAATTAAATATGCTTCTTGGATTTTTTTTTTTTTTTTTTGCCACTTATGGGCAAGGAGCCAAATATGGTAACTTCAATGACCCATTGAAAAGTAAGTCTTGTTATATCCTCCAATAACACACTGACTGAAATTTTGAATTTCAGAGTATTTCTATGAGTGTCCTATAAAGAGTTAAGGTTTAAAAAAAAAAAAAAAAAAAGACATTTATGCAGCTCTGTGCAGTTTTTTAAGCCTTGATGAACAACTAAGCACTGAATCTATCTAGAATTCACAGGGGGCTATAAATCCTAAACTTTCCTCTTCCCTTTTGCATTCTCAAAAAATTCCTTCCATGAAACACTGTTTGAAAAAACAAGTCATAATTTTAATAATGCCCCAAAATCTAATTGTCATGTCCAGTCCAGCTGCTTTTATTGTTATTAAGCTCCTGTGTCATGCAAATACACACACTTAATGTGTAGTAGTACCAAACATGTGTCTTTGTGAACTTATGATGATGAAATTCTTTATTCAGTCATCACATACAACCAGTGTCAACAAAAACACTACAAACATTACAAACATTACCAACGGGTTAATGACTGAAAAGGCACAGGCAGAAGCAGAATGCGTATATTAATGCCTGTCCTACATAACAAATTCAGCTACCCAGCATTCAATATAGGAAAAAGAAAAAACAACAATGCATACAACCAACCAAACAAGCAAAAACATAAAAAGGTGAAAATAAACCAGAAAAATAGAAAAGTTAACCCACCAAATTAATGGTAATTTAATGTAGAATCAAAAATAAATTATTTACCTATTACTTATTAGAGCTTAACAATTGTATCCTTAAAAAAATTGCCTTACGTACCATTTTTTTTTTAAATATCAAAAATGGACTTAGACTTAGAGAATAATCATAATATTGAAGGGGTGATGTGATTATCAGCCACACTACAGTACTGTCCCCATTGTTTAAAAGTGTTTGATGTTCCTACATACTAAACCCATACCATATGTGCTCAAATATAACCAGGTATCAATTATAACAAAGGTCCCTAATACTAACTGGAATCTGGGTCGACACAGATATAAAATAGCCAAAAGGATAATTCTAGTATGATGCATCAAATAGCAATGTTTATGCTTAAAATTGTGCAGGGCCCTTTACTTTACTGCTTTATCGCTTTTTTGCATTGACAAATGTGTTTTGACATTAAAAAAAACCCATTCAATAGTACTAATAATAATAGTGTTTGATTTATCCCAAAGTGTTAACAGGAAGTAAAGACATTTGGAGACATTACATTCACCTCAAAACCTGAATCTAAAGCAGATGAAAGGATACCCCCCGCCTGTTATTAGCAGAAAGTTCCAGTGTTCAGGTATCACTCAAAGGCACCTCTGTGGTCACTGTTTTTTGGTGTGGAGCCCATGATTTTTAGGGAATTTTTCCAATAACCCCTTGCCCGTCCTCTGGCTTCACAAGAAATTTAGAGTTTGGAACAAAGTGTCCCGAAACTACCTCGCACTGCCGAAAAGTAAATAACATTGGAGGGAATAACACAGTATGGCATTATTAAAATAAGGTTGAAAAAAGCTTCCGATTATTAATGTTTGTTTATATTTGGCTGAGAACTGGCATCTGTTGGAGTGAAATGAATGCAGAGCGAAGCAATAAAGGTAGAGACGGCTGGTTTCCGGAGGTTTATGCTAATCAGCCATCACTTATACATTCATCCCACAGCCACTGTCAACTCAATGTCACCTCCCACCACACCCCCCACCCCCCATACATTCATTCACACTTCCTCTCCAACTATACAGCATTTCCATCCTACTTCCCACTAATGTGTTCCATTACAGTTGGAGCGTAATGCAGCAGCAGTTTGGGAGTAAATAATAAAACATATGGTTACATCTGTTTGTACAAATGTGCTGTGAGATCTGATTTTAGCAACACTTTTGTGCAGTATCTTGTCTGACGTCAGATCAAAGATACATCTGGATCTGGCTGTGGCACAACCCACACTTTTACAAATTGGTGTGTACAGACGTGTGCATGTACGATCCAACAGCTGTTAGTTGGATGTGTCTTCATCACACCTGCAGGTGAGACCCTGAAGTGACAAATGAGTCATCTGTGCTTATGTCGACATCCCTGAAAGAACGATACCTGCCGCACATATGTGACTGTACGTCTAAGTCAGTGGATCCCAACCTTTTTTGGCTTGTGACCCCATTTTAACATCACAAATTTCTGGTGACCCCAGACATTCAAAACAGAGACTTTTTTTTTTTGCTAAAATTAATTTGTTTTTGATCAAGTTATAGTTTACTATAATATGTTGCAAATAAGTCTTAATTTTACATGACATTTAGGTTGTATAATGTACATTTTTATTAGTAAGTTTAAATTTTTAAAAATTTATCAATTACTAGAAATTACAGGCCATCCCATTTGAATTCCAGGCGACCCTACATGGGGTCCTGACCCTAAGGTTAAAAAACACTGCATTAACTGCTCCCAATCCCCTTTTTAAGTTGTGTGGTACAGTCTGTTCTTTCTCAAACTGGTAAAATCTTGCACCACAAACATCTGAAAGCAGTGTTCAAGGGGTTAAACTGAAATGAGGAGAAAAGAGGGTCTTATTTAGAGGCTCACCTGGGGTGTACATCCATCAGCAGCACTGAAGTTTGAATTGTAATAACGTCGATCCTTTTACAGTGAAACCTTGCCAATTTAGCAAGTTTTAATTTTTTTTTTTTTATTAATTACTAGAAATTTCAGGCGACCCCATTTGAATTCCAGGCAACCCCACGTGGGGTCCCGACCCCAAGGTTGAAAAACACTGGTTTAAGTGCACATTCTTTCTGTGGATTCTGTTTTTTGTCATTTCAGCACATAAAGCACGACATTTACATACACTTACAGTACATTCAGTATGTTCTGATCAGTATTTAATAGCTGGGTCGGCTGTCTGTGATTTTGTGTTTGGTTAAAGCAGCGTCTGATGTTCGTCACCAATTTTTCATCAAATCTGTAAAGCCCTAGTGATAGCCTAAGTATGAGGAATCCGTTAGTCTTTCCGTGAACAACTTTGGAGTTGAATCCATCACAACTTGTCCGTTTGTTTACATACTAAACCGAAACCAAATCATCACTCAGGACTTTTTGGAATTCCTCATAGCTGCAGTAGCAAGAAGCAATGAAGTCGTTTCAGTGTTTGTTGCTGCTGCGACCATACTGCAGCGACGTGGGATTCCCATTCCTGCAATACACTTCACAACAAAATTTCCGAAAAGGCCCGAGTGACATATCGGTTTGGTATGTAAACAAACGGACTGCTTGTGATGGAGTACACTTCAAAGTTGTTCACCATGAGGGAAGCGATTCAGGTGCATAAACATGGAAGAGGTGGACCTTACAGACCCTGTAGACCACATTGGACCTGAGATTGTTGACTCACTATCCTCACTGGAACTGTCACTGTCTTATAAAGGCGAAGACACACCAACACAATATTCGGCGGTCGGACATTGCCGGGCAGTCTGGCGAGGTCGGTGACATGAGTCTGTTTGGTGTGTTCCATATGATTGGCCATTGTTAATGCCATCACCAGTCTTTTCGGCTGATTCAACATATGTAATTGGCCACTACCAGTCGTTCAGTCGGGCCAATCTGATTGGTGGAGGGATAGCCCTTGACTAGTGAATCAGTGAACGAGAAGTGTCCATGTGAATCCAGCTGTGCCAAGGTCTTTCACACTATTATTGTCTTCTATAATAGACCATTCACTGCTCATATCGTATCTGAATGAGTGCCAGTCACTGTTTTCTATGGACTTCATTCATTCCATGAAGTGAACACTGCTAGCATTGATAGCACAGTGCGATTTCGCCTTAGTTTTCACCTGTGACATCTTTCTTCTTCCACAAGAAGAAGCCCGAGAGCTGACAACGCCAGTATCTTCTTAGCCATCTGTTCAACAAGAACAACAACAACAACCACCCTTCTGGACTACTCAACACTCCCTGCTGACAACTGACTGATGACAGCGAGCTCTATGTTTAAAGAGATGTTCCGTCATTTTCCAGTTTTACGTCTCCTGCAAGCGCAGAATGTAAGCTCAAGTTGATAGTCGATTTGGTTAATTGATTAATTGCAGTTAATGAGTACACATTCAATAAATTCAGAACCTAATCATACAGCCATGGGTTTCACAGTTGTGCTTGGCAGTGGTCAATGCGTTGGTGTAATTTTTGAGCTTTCCTGAGTCTAGTAGATGTGCACATTAGTCATTATTTTGACCTTTACTTTTTTTTTTATTACAGTTGAGATTATAACCCATAAAGACCCAAACAGCCACTGGCAACCAAAAGCATCTTCTGATCCAAAAATTGTTAATATTTGTTCATCCACAAATCCTATCAATCGATGTAAATAGTTGGTGTAAAATACAGTTTGTCATCTTTTCATGGTCATCAGGTATGACCCATTTGGATGTTCAGAGACTCTGTAGAGAACATGGAAACACTGTCATTTTCTACAACATTGATTCACCAGTAAAACCTATGGAGTTGGATCAATGACAGTGGATGGACACACTGGGTTTCTGTTCAGTTAATGATAGATTTGCTGAAAAAGTCACTTTTTCTATGTTTCTATTATAATAACCATCATCTTTAATTTGAGCTTTTATGAACATCTACATTACCAGTGAATTAAATGTAAGGAAAAAAAACAAACTAATTTTCACTGAAAAAGCACAAAATACAGAAGATAATATTACAATAAATGATGATAAATCGCTTAAGGAAGGTTAAATATTGAAAAAAATTCATTTGGAAACTGACACAAAAGTAACACTGGGTCCTTATGGGTTACATACTCCAAATCAAGGTTATAATAGTTTTGGATTTTTCATTATAGTTTAGTTTTATTTAGTTTTGACTTTTTTTCTCTAATTCAGTTAGTTTTAATTAGTTTTTTGAGCAGGTTTGCTAGTTTTTATTAGTTTTTTTTTTTTTTTTTCCTAAATGCTTAGTTTTAGTTTAGTTTTAGTTT
This sequence comes from Sphaeramia orbicularis, assembly GCF_902148855.1. Lineage (NCBI taxonomy): Eukaryota > Metazoa > Chordata > Actinopteri > Kurtiformes > Apogonidae > Sphaeramia > Sphaeramia orbicularis. Next base: position 12,021,758 of record NC_043965.1, read on the forward strand.
TGTTGTATCTTTTCTCTTCTTCTCCATCATATTCAATTAAATCCCAGACAGGACTCTGCTGCTTTCTCCCAACTTTAGTCTCCATGTTTCCAGGTGGAGTGGGGACCAGTAGACGACTGGAAACCACAAGTGACGACAAGTGACGGACCGTTAAATATCATATGGTGCCAACAGCTAAAATTGCTTGAGGGAAATAAATCACTTTCATATCAATCTGACATTGACAAAGACGAAAACTAAGGGAATTTTATCCATAATTTTTATACGTTTTAGTTAGTTTTGTAAGCACACAATACAGTTTCAGTTAGTTATCGTTTCTTTCTTTTAATTATAGTTTTTATTTCAGTGAACGAAAATGTTGTTACAATTTTAGTTTCATTTCGTTAGTTTTCGTTAACGATAATAACCTTGCTCCAAATATGCAGTTTACATGTAGAATAATAACAATAAATTGCACATCTTCTTTATTTAAAAAAGGAAAACTAAAGTGAAGGCTTTGACCGGAGCTGAGGTCAAACGATGAAGCTGTAGTGAAATAAACAGACATGCAGGACTGCTGTAATGCTGCAACAACACTGTGAACAAGGCTCGCTTTGTCATCCTCTTAGAGTACAGAAGTGTATACGCATTAGTGTGAATGTGTGTGTGCTGACTACACTAAAGTGCGACTGGCACCCCATCCTTCACACTGACCCCCCTTCATCCACCCCAGACACATACACACCTCTGTGTAAGCACCAACTGTCCCTCTAATGAAGTTTAATGACTGTAATGCCAGGCCAGCGCAGGGTGGGGGTGTGTGTACAGGAAATAATAAGGTTTACAAACTACAGTGTCTGATGTAACTATCGCTTTCTCCACCTACACATCCAGCCCAGTGGATGTCAGCGCTCGGAAGTCACAAATTGAAGTGAGCAGCTGAAGGAACACTTGAATATAACGAAAACACGACTTACATCCAGGGCATGTCCAGTAATAATAATGTAGCTGATGACTTCTTGTCATATTAATAATGGGGACTGAGAATTTCATTATGTTTTTCATTCAGTTATGTCATAACTATAGTGTGAACTGAACAATATTTCACTTAAACACTTATAATGATAATAATGGATTGGCTTTTCGAGACACTCAAAGTGCTTTACATTGAATCCATTATTCATCCACACACTGGTGGTATTAAACTCCACACTGTAAAAAAAAAGTCTGTAATTTAGCAGAATTTTCATTGTTTATTTTACAGATTTTTCCTTTATTTTTAAGATACAGGAAAATATCAATGAAATTGCAAAAATAGACTGTGATTTTACATGTCAAATGTAAAATAACATGAAAAATCTGTAACTTTGAATAACCAAAAAAATTCCATTTTTTTTAAAGAAATTGTTTCCTTTTTCACAGAAAAATACAGTTAAAATATATTTGCAAATGTCTCATCATTTCACAAATATTTCTTTTCTATTCATGAGATTAAACTGTTAATTTAAAGTTTAATACTGTAAAAAAAAAATTATAAAATGAGATAAAATTACTGACAATTCACCATAAAAGAAGTATTTGTTCTGCAAGTTTAACAAGACTTGTTTTTTAATTGACAAATATCTTGTGTAATTATGGGAGGTTTCAAAACAAAAATGTTGAATAAATGTATTTTTGTGAATGCATAACATGTATAAGCACTGATAAACTGTCCAAATAGTTTTTTATCAGTGGATTGGATTACATATATATATATATATAATTTGATTGTATTAATACAAGAAAATAGTCTTTATTAAACATTAAAAAGTAAAAAAAAAAAAAAAAAAAAAAAAGAAAAGCAAAATCTCATGTAAAGTTAGGGCAAAAAACTATATTTTAATTATGGAAAATTACCTTATTTTTATGAGATGGTTATTTTCCGTTATTTAACAGTTATATTGCGGCACCCCTGCTGCCGGAATATTACTGTTTTTTTTTGTTTTTTTTTACCGTGCATCTGTAGACAGAAACATGCCAATCCACACCAACAGCCTCTCTAATCAAGGGGGCAAGGTAGCTAAAGTGTCTTACCCAAGGGACCCAAGGTAGCAGGATTTGAACCGCCAACCCTCCTGTTACCTTGTTAACCAACCTGCTTTACCTTCCCCACATGTTGGAGGAAATAAGTCATTTATTAGCGTAAGCTAATGGAACATATCTATTAAAATCACACCTGTGGGCTGTTTGTAATCTACTGTATATTAACCTCTGCTGATGTATATGACAGAGACAGTTTGTGTATTTTTAAGGTGTTCAACCGTGTTATGTTGTATAGGTCATAGATACAGAGGTGAAGCACAGATCTATATGAGCTAGCTTTGAGTTTTGTAAATTAATTATAATGTAAAATTTGATTCATTTTACATTTTAAAATTAATGAATAATCGTCAGCTGTGAAATATGTTGTATCCTGCTGAGATGGCCTTCAGAAGATAAGATATAAGACATGATAAGATAAGACACGGTAAGATAAGATATGTTAAGATAAGATATGATAACATAAGATACGCTAAGACAAGATATAAGATATGTTAAGATATGGTAAGATACATTAAGATAAGAAAGAGACTTTAAGATATGATGAGATACATTAAGATAAGATAACACAGGTTAAGATAAGATACGATAATTTTATTTATCCCAGCATGGGGAACTTTCACAGATAACAGCAGTAACAAACAACAAAAAAGTGCAGAAAAAAGACAGATAGAAAAGCCACAAATGAGCAAAAAAATGAAATATGAAGAGAAAAATTTAAAAAAATTGGTGTTTATATAAATATTCATATAGATATAGAATTAGACTTAAACTTAAATAGTATTTACATAGTTTTCATAGTTTTGTTATTATTTACATGGGTAGCAACTTCCACTGATATTTCCTCTCTTTCTTTAATATCTATGGTATAAGTCAGACATTGTGTGATATTTAAGTGCAAAATTTTCTGCCAGAAAAAAAACAACAAAAAAAACCCAAACCCGAACCTTGATCTTTTCCTAAACCCAGCTAAAGTTTGATGTCTAAACTTAACCAAACAGAGATTGAAAAGTGATATACAGAAATCAGATTACAGGCTGAAGGTCTTGCAATGGATCCATTCATTCATTGTGTCTTTGAATTGTCATGAGACTTACAATGGATAAGATAAGGTAAGATTAGACCTTCTTGATCCCACCATGGGGAAATTTAACAGTTTACAGCAGCAATATGCAACACACCAGTGCAAAAGAAAAGGCAAGTAGAAATAAACGTTGTGAAAAATATGAAAATTTAAGCATAAAGTTTAAAGATATTTACATATTTATATAGCAATATAAGTTGACATTTTGTCTGTTTACATTATGCTTGGATGTAAACTGGCGAATAGCCGCTGTGTGTCATTTGCATAAGTCCAGAGGATCTAATTGCAGAAATGGGATGTACACTCACTGGCAGCTTTAGTGGGTACAACAGTTCCAGCGCTCATTATCACACACAGGACAATCACATGGTAACAAGGTTGGCTGGTCTGGGTGTTCCACAAACTGCTGATCTACTGGGATTTTCACACACAACCATTTGTAGGATTTACAGAGTTGTCTGAAAAAAGGGAAATTATCCAGTGAACAGCAGTTTTCAGAGGTCAGAGGAGAATGGACAGAATGATGGAAATGAATGAATGAATGAATGTTTATTTCAGTTAAATACAACATACAAAACACATACATATTAAAAAAAAACAACAAAACAAAACACATACATATTAAAAAACAAACAAACATAAAATTAACACATTTTGTAACTGAAAAAGGAAGAAGCTGAAGCCGGAGGCTTATTTCTGCTTCTCCTATTCACATCCTTAGTCCAAGTCCACACCTGAAGTTGCAGCAGATAAATACTTAACCACAAATTATACTACGTTCAGTGTTATAAGTCATTTTGTAATCATATTACTTTCATAGCCCTTCATAATTTGACAAATTAAATTCTTTTTGAAACTCAACAGTGAGCTACACAATTTCACTTCATCCTTCAATTCGTTCCATAGCTTGACACCAATAACTGAAACACTGTGATATTTAACGTTTGTTCTTACTTTACATTTTTCAAACACAAACATCCCTCTTAAATTATAATGTCCTCTTAACTTAAAAATTTTCTGAATACAAAAAGGAAGGTTTTTACTTTTAACGCGAAACATAAATTCCATTGTTTTTAAATATACAATATCAAAAAATTTTAGTAAACCAGATTCTACAAAAAGTGGATTAAAAGTAACTTAAATTATCAACGGATTCAACCAAAATACACTGAAGAGCAAAGATGGATGTACGACATGTGGAACCTTAAAGCAGAGGAGCTACAGCACAGGTTAGCAACTTTTACTATCTAAAGAGCCATTTTAGAAGTGAAACAAAAAAAATAAATAAATAAAACTGTCTGGAGCCAAAAGATATCCCCATATGTTTGAGCTCAAAGGGGTGACTGTTTAGGATTAGTTTGAGTCAAAGTTTTTGTGCATTCACAGAACTACACCAAAGAAAACTGACATTTGTCGTTTTTGTGTTTGTGTAGCAAAAATCGACTGGTATATGAAGCAAATGGAGTAAACAGATGAATACCTTTATTCTCATAAAATAAAATATATTCTACTTTTACTACTACTAGTGCTATTTGTTTTAATTCAGACTGACTTCATGGTTGTGACACTAACAAAATGTATTTAAAAAAAAAAGTGTTATACATTTCCATATATTTTTTGACAAAGCCACATGGAGCCACTTGAAAAGGGCCCAGAGGTACATGTTGCCTACCCCTGGGCTACAGCACGGGTGTCAAACATACGGCCCCTGGGCCTAATCCGCCCTCCAAATGGTCCAGTTTGGCCCTTAAAATGAATCTGTGAACACTGAAGGAATTAACTATTTTAGTTCAGGTTCCACATTCAGCCCAAATCAATCTGAAGTGGATCAGAACAGTACAACAACATTAACCTAAAAAAAATGACAACTCTAAATTTTTCTCTTTGTTTTAGTGTAAAAAAAGTATCCTACAAACTATCCTTTCACAAAAAATGTGAATAACCTGAACAAATATGAACAACCTGAAATGTCTTAACCCTTTATAGGGCACTCATAGAAATACTCTGAAATTCAAATTTTCAACCATAGTGTGTTATTGCAGGACATAACAAGATTGTATTACTTTTGTGAACTTTTCAATGGGTGAATGAAGTTACCATATTTGGTTCCTTGCCCATAAGTGGCAAAAAAAACCAAACAAAACAAGAAAAACAAGTGCAAAGTGAAAGGAACATGTATTTTCGAACATTAGAACATCATTTTTTGAACATTAGACCAACATAAGTGCTGATCCAGACCCCTGTCCACATCCACATTCTCCCTTTGAACATCATTCCTTACATTAGTACCATTACTTCATGGTACTGTCTTGTAATATGTGTGGAAATGACCAAAAATAGTCATTTACCCAATAAAGGGTTAAGAGAAGTGCAATTTTTCCAATATTCTGCCTGTTATAAAATGTTTTGTGTATTTGTAGATCCACTGGGATCTGTAAGTTGTAGTTTACATGCATAATTGATAAACTAAGGCATAATATTGTTAAAATTGCCCTTATTTTTCTTAATAAATTTCAGGTTTTTCATGTTATTCAAGTTTAATAGTTTGTAGATGTTAACGTTTCCACTCGTTTCACTCTAAAACATAGATAAAAGTTTGGAGTTGACATTTTCAGATTATTACGCTATTATTTTACCGGTCTGGCCCACTTCAGATCACATTGGGAGGAACTGACCCCTGAATTAAAATGAGTTTGACACCCTTTGGCTACAGCGTCGGCAGATACACTCACCGTCCTCTTTATTAGGTACATCTGGCTCATACTAGGTGTACCTAATAAAGTGTCCAGTGAGTGTATACACGGTTTTCAGTGTAATTACTTATCGTGTTTCATCTCCAGACATAATGGGTCCTCGTGTCCAGCGTTTGCTCTGCCACTTTGTTTTCCATCTTGTTTTTACCTCTATTGTCTGTTCTTTTTTCAGTTACATTTCAACTTAAGCCTCAATTTATTCCAAGATTAAATAATGGTTGAATCAATGAATAGCGGATTGCAACATTAAAGTGGATTATCGTATCCTGTTTTTAAGTATCCAAATTAATGTCCCCCTGAGCCTAAAGCCCAAAACAAACAAACACTGTGTCTTAAGATGGACTTTTTTTCTCTCTCTCTTTTTTTTTTTTTTTTTTTTTTAATGTAGTATTTAGTTTAGTTTGTTTCAGTCTGCAACTTCACAGTTAGATGTCCCTTAAGATTACATAATGAACCTTTAAGCATCAAATTAAATGGAGCGGAATGAGATGGTGAAAACAACCAGTCAAATCTCAATTTGAGAAAAATTATCATAATTAAAAATTTTGTTAGTGTCCCCACGTGTGTTCTTTATAGCTGAATGGAGGTGACTATTGCAATTATGCAAAGTAAGTACTATAACTTCAACTAATAATGATGCAGTGATTATGATATAATTGTAATAAACCTAACTGTCATTTACTGAAGTCCATCTGAATGCATCTTAATCAAGTGTTGTTTCATTTGCATTTTTCCACATTTGGATTTGAACTTGTGTCTCTACTTGCACATTTGAGATGCACAGGGCTATAATACAGTTACTACCATAATTTTTTTTTTTCATTTATAGATTATTAAACTATTATTTTAGTGGTCCAGCCCACCTCAGATCATATTGGGAGGAACTGACCCCTGAATTAAAATTTAAAAAATAAAAAAAAAAATAAAAAAAAATTAAATAAATAATTAAATAAAATTAAAATGAGTTTAACACCCCTTGGCTACAACATTGGCATATACACTAACCGTCCTCTTCATTAGGTACATCTGTCTCGTACTACGTGTACCTAATAAAGTGTCCAGTGAGTGTCTACATTGTTTTCAGTGTAATTACCTATCGTATTTCATCTCCAGATGTAATGGGTCCCCATGGGTCCACATTCAGTCCAAATCTATCTCAAGTGGGTCGGACCAGTAAAATACTATCACAATAACCTATAAGTAACCACAACTCCAACTGCTTCTCTTTGTTTTAGTGTTAAAAAAAAGTAAAATTACATGAAAATTTTTACAATTTCAAACTATCTTTTCACAAAAAATGCAAGTAACCTTAAAAATATTAAGAAAACTGTCATTTTAATGTGTATTTGTAGGCCCATTGTGATCTGTAAGTTCTAATGTCCATGTGTAAATGATCAACTGAGGCAGAATACTGTTAAAATTGTAGTTATTTTTCTTGGAAAATTTCATTTTTTTCATGGTTCTTCACATTTTTTTAAGGATTGTTAGTAAATGTAAACAGTTTCATCATGTGATTTTACTTTTTTTTTTTACACTAAAATCAAGAGAAAAGTTTGGAATTGACATTATTTGTATATTACTCTGTTATTATTTTACCTGTCCGGCCCATTTTAGGTCATACTAGGAGGATGTGACCCCTGAACTAAAATGAGTTTGACACCCCTGACTTAGACTCAAGGACGAACTGATTTCATTTTTAAGGCTAAAGCTCAAGGTCATTGTGACCCCAGAAATCAGGAAAGAACTCCATGAGTTGATTAATATACAGGGATTAGAGGATGCATCCTAACAACAGTAGCCCCATGGATACATTAGCTTCACTATAACATCACCAATAATTTCTGACTTGACCATAAAACTCAGCAATGATTTAAATAGTCCCTCAGGCTTCAACATGCACCATCAGCAGTCCTGATCCCAAAGAGCATGCACAACATTATGTTAGCAAAATAAATTAATGAAAGGTGAGTAACACAATGGGGAACCCTGTACAGTATTTATGTGTGTGGGGTCTGGAGACGCAGGACAGGAAAGACAATGGCATCTAACCATGACTCACCAGTGCAAATTAAATTATCCCCATTGACAACATTGCACAAGTTAACACTAATTTCAGAATACCAAATGTAACTTTAATCAGTTTGTCTCAGTATTAATATATACCTTAACCCTTTCATGCATGAATTATGAGAACCTTAATCAAGATTTTTTTCTTGAGTGATTTTACTCCTCTTTAGGCTTTAAAAAAAAACAATGCAAGTACATTTTTTATGATGCTATTTTTCATGGAGTTGAGAAAATGTCCACTAAGCTGGACACCATGTGTTTAATTTTTGAGGAAGCAAAGAAACATGCATTTACAGATATACTGTGAGAAAACTATGAAATAAAAACATTTTAATGGTGCTAATTTGATGTTTTCTTACATTTTAACATACTCTAATACTAGTCATTACTCATTTCATGGAGATAATATGCAAAACCTAACCCTAACAGTAACAATAACAAGGAATTGATTTACACTCAAACATGTTAGATTAGGTTTATCAAGAACAGCAAAGTTACAGTAATGTTATCAGTTGCAGTGTATGGGATGATGCAAAAGTGTCCAATGTGTTGGCTGATATGAAACTAAAACAACAAAATCCATGAATATATAATAATATAAGAGAACAGCTGTAGAATATCTGTCCACTGTAGTGACCACTATGCATGAAAGGGTTAATTTTACAACTGCAAAATTATATTGTGTGATTTATAGAAAAATACACCTCAAGCAGTTAGTAACATGGAAACAATAATAAACCCACAAATGGGCAAATCCATGCAATTATTAACTCTTTATCAGGCAAGTGACTATTTTTGGTCATTTCCGCATGTATTACAACATAATGTGTGTGTTGACAAGTGTCTGTATCAGCACTTATGTTGTTGTAATGTTCTAAAACAGGGTTCCCGCAAAGTCTTAAACAGTCTTAAAAGTTTAGAATTTACAAATCTGCGTTTGATACCTTAAAAAAGTCTTTAAAAGGTTTTAAATTTAATATGGTAGTTCTTAAGTCATGTTGCCATAACCTTCTTGGCTGTATTGTGTTTAAATGTGTCTGTTAAATATCCAAACTGCAAAGAAAGTAACAATAGTCGACTCAGTTCCACTTGTTCCAACCCGACAATTTATACTGAAATTAGGAACCAATTATTGCTAACTTTGCAGCCCCCGGTTAGAAATGACCACAGAACATTCAGCCCAACACACATACAGCTGTTAGTCACACTGTGTTGCCCAAGAAAGCTGACTTTGGGAACTTTAAGGAACGGCTCGCAAAGGAAAAGTAAGCATGAGGAAGTGCAAATGTATTAATGACTCAGAGAAAAGATCATTCTCGACCAAGTTGACATGAGTTTTCCTAAATTTTGGTCGCAAATTTTTCTAGTATGGCCATGAATTCGGCATTAAATTCTGTCTATTCACTTAAAAGTCTTAAATTTAACTTGTAGAAACCTGTAGGAACCTTGTGAAAGTGATATTTTAATGTTCTAAAATACATGTTCCTTTCATATTACATGCATTTTTCTTATATTTTTTTTATATATACTGGGAGTTATTGGTAAGAAACCAACTATGGTAACTTTGTTAACTTTGAGTTTCTACATAACAATAAAACATTTTGAATAACTTTCACAAAAGTAATAGTCTTATTATGTCCTCCAACAACACACTAAGGTTTAAATATTGAATTTCACAGTATTTCTATGAGTGAACTATAAAGGGTTAAAATAAGAACAGGATAACTAAGGCTACGTTCAGACAGCAGGTCTTAAAGCACAATTTGGATCCAATTTTTTTGTGTGCACGTTCATATTACACATTAACCCTTTCATGCATTAATTATGAGAACCTTAGTTAAGATTTTTTTTCTTGAGTGTTTTTATTCCTCCGTAAGCATGAAAAAAACAATGTGATCAAGTGGTTTTTTTCATGGAGTTACAAAAATGTCCATGCATTTAATTTTTGAAGTAAAGAAACGTGTTTAAAACCCAATATCAGAAATTGATATTAAAACAATGAAATAAAATCTGATGTTTTCTCAAATTTTAACATATTCTAATGCTAATTATTACTCTTTTCATGGAGATAATATGCAAAAAAAAACCAAAACTTTTTTTTCTAACAAATAATTGATTTATACTCAAACATGTTAGTGCAGATCAGGTTTCTCAAGAACAGCAAAGTTACAGTAATGGTATGAATTACAGTGTATGGGATGATGCATAAGTGTCCACTGTGTTGGCTGATATGGAACTAAAACAATAAAACCCATGAATATACCAAGAGAACAGCTGGAGAATAACTGTCCACTGGAGTGACCACTATGCATGAAAGGGTTAAATGCGACTTCTATCAGTTTTGAGTATGAACTGAATGTGACCCTGAAATGACCCGAATGTGCAAAATAGGTCCTGACGGAATACATGACCACGCAGGCATGCACTGTGTTTATGGAAGTAAATATGTTTTTCCTGCCACTTCTGCTCCTAGGACACAGAATTGTGACGTTTGTCGCATTTCAATGACGTAAAGGTCAGATAAATGCGACCTGGCCGTTCAAACTGAAGTCACATTTCAAAATATCAGATACACATCAGATTTAGGACTACATATGAAAGTGGCCTGGGTCAGATTTGTGCTGTTCAAACTGTCTTTAACAGATCGGATACAGGTCACATATGGGTAAAAAAATCCGATTTGGGCCACATTTTTCTGCAGTCTGAACGTAGCCTTAGTGCGGTAATACTGTGCCTCAGATAAATCCAGCTGTTTTCACCACTTTGGATGCAAAAAAAAGGAGACAGTCAAATTGGCTGGAGGCTGTGCTTTCGAAGGGACAAAAAAGGCTGCATCTATTTCTTATGTATCAGCCGCTGACAGGCAACAGAGGTCATGATTTGTATTCTGGCCCATGATGCCCTGAATTTATGCATAGGTATGACTTCTTTATGAATGTCTGTGTGTGAATAAGTCGATCCGTCAAAATGATTGAGGTGCAATGACAGGTAGCAGTGATGTTGATGGATGAATTAGTCAATTCAGAGACTGTTAACGAATTTCAGGCTGCCCAACCGTGGAAGAGAAAAAAAAAGAACTTCCTTAAAATGTTGGAAAATATTGTAATTTATGCAAAGTGTACTTTGGGGTTTGATGTGAGCGGATTTCTCTTTGTTGATGGTAGATGGAGGGGAAAATGGTCCTGCTTTTAGATGTTGGATTGATTTGATCTGTAAATGTCAGTGTGTCATAGCCTCAGGACCAGGACAATAACAGTGTCTTCATCTGATGTTAGCTTGTGTTTTAATTATTAATGAGCATGATAATTATTTAGCCTCACCTTTTATCACTTCTCTTCATTATTTAATCTCTATTAGATTTTTTTTTTTTTTTACATATGGTGTGCCATTTGTGGATAATTTTTCTGAACTCTGTAAAACACAATGGAGAATAATGTGTTTTAATTTGTTTTGCAGCATATTTTATATGAAGAGAAAATCAGTAATGAAAGGTTTTTGTCTCCCAAAGGATTCTGTGTGAGCTTCATGGATGAAAAAAACCCACTCATTTAGTTTACATGGGTTTTTGTAGATATGTAAATCAACAGTTTGCCATTCTAAACTGTTACCTGTTTTATGTGACACCCTTGTCTACCCACACGTCCATTAAAACTAAAGTTTCCCGCATTCAAAGTGGATAAGGTCACAGTGACATCACTCAGTGGTTGTTGCACAACAGTTTTGGCCTCTCTCATTTGGACTTTTTGGATCCAGGAACGATAAAGCTAAACAATAGCTTATGACAGTGGTTCTCAGTCTTTTTCTGTGGGGCCCCCTTTGGAGGATGAAAAATCTCCAGGCCCCTCTCAACCCCAACAACATTATTACAGTGGTGCAATTATAACTTTTATTGAAAGAAACATCAATATCGTAACAATAACTTTTGCTTTTCCTTGAATAATTTTTTGTTCAAATTAAAAGTTACTTAGATTTTTGCTTGAACAATAAAAATAAACTCAACCAGACTGCTGCGAGATAATATTTTCCCAAATAAAAATAGGAAATGTGCAATTATCTTACAACTATGACAACAAAGTTACTTTTTTTTAGAACAACAAACACATTTTGTATCAAAGATGAACATTTGAACAACGTCAGTGGCTGCAGTGAGCCTGTTTCCATTGCACATCTCAGAACATTAAAGTACAAACTGTGCAAAAACAGAAACATTGCACATTTTTCTTTTCCAGTCCAACCCTTGTCCGTTCTCCAAACCTAAACTGTTGGTCTAGTCTAGTGACAGATCACCATGGCAGTAGATTTGTTAGTTGTACGTCCCATTAGTTCCACCTGCTACATGTTCAAACCGAAAAAAAAAAAAAAAAAAAAAATCACCCAGGAGTGATCTCATGCCCACCCTTGGAAAGCCTTTGTGCCTCCGGATACAGTAAGACCCAAAAATTCAAGTTCAACTATAGGTTTTCTTAATGACTAAGGTTGAGGTCAAATGTTTTATTCAACAAACAGAAGCTCTGGATGTCCAACTTGGCAGGATGACAAAAACATTTTTTTTTTAAAAGCATAAACACGTGTAAGAAGAGGAGTCATTTTAAGATGGACCGCCAGAACATTTATATCAGGTTCCAAAGAAAACATGAAACCAGAATGAGCATTGGGAAATTTTTCTTTCAAGATTTCTTGGGATAAGTTTACTCAAAGTGTGTGAGAGTCAGATGTTTTTTGGAGCTAGGATCTTTTTTTTTTTTTTAAACTTATATTTTATTAGTTTTAAAAGAACAACAACAAAAAGAAAACACAACATAAATAAGTCTGGGTAGCACAGTCTTATCAATTATTTTGCTTATATAATGTCCATTTTTTCCATTTTTCGTTCATTTGTGGTTCTTGTAGTCTCAATCTGTGTGCTAGTTTTTCCATTAGAAATATGTCCTCGATCGTAGTTATCCATTGATCCATTTCCATTTCCTTGTTATACATTTTTTTGCAGCTATCAACATCACCTTCACCAAATATTTATCGTATTCACGTATAGTGCCATCACCAAAGTTGCATAAATAAAAAATTTCAGGTTTCTTTGGAATTGTGTATCCTAATACTTGACATAGGACATTGCACATCATTTCCTAATATTCCGAAAGTTTTGAACATTTCCAAAAAAACATGAGAATTGTCAACATCCATCTCCCTGCATTCTCTCCAACACTCCTGATGCCTCTGGAACTGTTTACTTTTAAACTTGGGTGTAATAAAAAATCTTATAAGATTTTTCCAGGCAAATTCCCTCCATGTCCGAGAGCTAGTAGTTGTATGATGTAATTTCCACATGTTTAGCCAATCTATATCATCAGTTTCTATGTCAAATTCTCTTTGCCATTTCACTTTTACATAGTAAGTTGTTTGCTCATCGAGATTTATTAAGGCTTTATATAATGCTGAGTGGAGCTAGGATCTTTAAGTTAGCTCTTTAAGATACTTACGCATTAGCTTCACTTGTTCCCATGGCCCTTGGTCTTGTCAAGGTTGTTCCTCACAGTAACATTATCGTCTGAGGCTGTACTCGGTCTGACAAATGCTTCATGCTGTGTTGTAATTATCCAAATTATGTCCAAAAATAACGAAGCGAGACTCTCGGTTTAAAAATACGCATTCATTTACTGCGTGCGGCAACTTGAAAAACATACAACTCTTTTTTTACAACTCGTGGCATACATACATCTACTTCCGTGAAATTTCCTATACCTTATGGGTAATGCTAAGCCTCATGGGAAACGTAGTTATCTTAATTTTAGCATTCATTATGGCTTATTTTAGCTCAACTTTTAACATAAATCACAAATGAAATATACTGTATATTTTTACTCTGAAATAAATTAACATGAAATTGCATATATATCATAAAATTATAATAAATCCAAACACAAATTACTTGTACTTTATCTTTCCCAAATAAAGTCACAACATGCTGAGCTGATACTTAAGACTCTGATAGTAAATACAGGGGTTGGACAAAATAATGGAAACACCTTAAAAAAATCAACAAAATATAATTTAATATGGTGTAGGTCCGCCTTTTGCGGCAATTACAGCCTCAATTCTCCGAGGTATTGATTCATACAACTTGTGAATTGTTTCCAAAGGAATTTTAAGCCATTCTTCAGTTAGAATACCCTCCAACTCTTTTAGAGACGATGGCGGTAGAAATCGACGTCTTACTTGAATCTCTAAAACTGACCATAAATGCTCAATAATGTTGAGGTCTGGGGACTGTGCCGGCCATACGAGATGCTCAACTTCATTAGAATGTTCCTCATGCCATTCTTTAACAATTCTAGCTGTATGGATTGGGGCATTATCATCTTGAGGTGAAGGTGTTTCCATTATTTTGTCCAACCCCTGTACATTCCTTTCTGCAGATTTTTCACTTAGCAGTGCCCCTGACAACAGTTTAATCTGGATGGTTTTAAAAGTCAAATATCCATTCACTGAGCCAATTAAGTTTTTTCATCAAGTTGCGGCGTTGGCACATGGTATTATCGAATATCCATGGTTTCCACTAACATTTTTGGGCAAAAAAGAGGTTTTCTGGCAGTTGCATTTGCATAATGTCAAGCGAAAGGACAGTGGGTCTGAAGGGAGGCCACAAGCACACCCCTTAATGGCTCCAAATAATGACAATTAGCCAGTTTCCAAGGTCACATGCATCAATTTCCAGATGCTTTTGGGCTGTTTTAAGACACACTGAACTTGGTGTCTGTAAACTTTTGACCCACTGAGAATAGGATAGAATACATAAAAAGTGAAATTAAGATTCTTTGCTGTTGTCCTGAAATGTTTCACCATGAACACCAAAATATGTATTTGGGCTAAACATGCTAACGAAGGGTACATATATACGGTCATATTTGTGGAAAAGTGAGTTTGTGTGCATTGGACCAAGGTTGTTCATATATTCATACATATATAAGAGTCTGCTTTTCATGCCTGTCTGCCCCTCTTCTGTCCTGTCAGGGATGGAAGCTGCTTGTGTTTAACCTTCAGAAATGGACCAGGTTAAATAGTGAGTTCCACTAGAGCAGGGATGTCAAACATGTGGCCCGTGGACTAAAACCGGCCTGCCAAAAGATCCAATTTGGCCCGTTGGATGAATTTGTGAAATGCAAAAATTTCACTGAAGATATTAACAATCCAAGGTTTCAAACTCATTTTAGTTCAAAGGCCTCATTCAGTCCAATTAGATTTCAGTTGGATTGGACATGTAAAATAACAGCATAATAACCTATAAATAATCATAACTCCAAATATATCTCGTGTTTTTTTTTGTGTGTGAATAAAGTAAAATCATAGCCTATAATGAAAATGTTTACATATAACAAGCTATCCTTTCACCAAAAATGTGAATAATCTAAAGAGTCATGAAAAACTTGAAATTGTGAAAATTTAACCCCTTATAGTTCACTCAGAGAAAATGTAACTTCATGATCTTCTGCAACAAAAATAAATCCTACACAAAAGGCGAAGCTAAAATATTAATTAATGGAACTGAAATCCGTCTAGCACCTCACACCACATTTTTGGGTGTTGTTCTGGATGAAGGTCTTAATTGGAATAGCCATATCAATTATGTATGCAAAAGATCAATGAAGATGATTGGTATACTGAGAAAAGTCTGTCCCCTGATTCATCACTCTGACTTTGTATTATAGTTTTCTGTTTCCATATATGAATTACTGCAATATTGTGTGGTCAGGAACTTATCCAACTTATCTTAGCAAACTCTCGATAATCCAGAAGAGATTCCTGAGAACAATCTCACTGTCTAGTAGATACGAACCATCTGCACCAATTTTTAGGAAATATTCAATACTACCCATTCATGAACTCAGTGTTTATCACTCATGTTTATTTGTGCACAAGTTTATCAATAATAAGCAAGATCTTCCGGACACTTTTCATAATTTTTTTAGTTTTTCATCCGATTTACATTTATACTCAACTAGACATAGCAACAATCTTCATTTACCCTTCTGTCGAACATCTGGTCATCAATTTAATACTTTATTTAGAGGTCCTAAATTGTGGAACAATCTAGACATGTCTTTAAAGTCTATATTGTCATTTACATCTTTCAAAAACTCACTGAAAAAACATCTCCTGTCTTGACTTTGTCAGTGTTTTCTGTATTGTTAATTGTTGTTTAATTATTGTTTTCTTATGTTTGTACATTCTATTTTTTTTTATTTTATAATAGATGATGGGAGTGGAACTCTGTACAAGCCCTTTGGGCTTCGTTCCCTCCCTGCACTGTTTTTTTATTGTGCTAAATAAATAAATACAAATACTCAGTTTCAGATATTTTTATTGCAAAGCTTTATCATAGTACAGATTTGAGATCCCCTCATCGGTACGTTCTGCTTCATTTTTGATATCAACATAACAGACGCACATTCAGAAATAAAAAGGAAAAACAGCATTGATAGAGTGAGAGAAGAGGAAGGAAAAAAACAAGCCACACATAATTTAACATCTCACCCAACCCCCCTCCCCATCCCCAGAGCCTCTGAGATAGATCGGTGTAGTGCTACGCTGTGGACTACTGCTTATGTAGTGGATTTTAACTGTCCGCCCCTTCCATATATGACATCACTGGTTTCCAAATTTTTTCAAATTCTCCCAGTTTGTCGTTAAGTGTGTATCTAATCCTCTCTAAGTGACAGGTATCCACCACTGTTGTTATCCAGGCTTTAAAAGTTGGCGTGTCTTTTGTAAAATTACCTCTTCAACCGGGAATCGAACCTGGGCCTACCGCAATGGAGTCCCTAAGCAGCCCCTGTATAGAAATACCGTGAAATCAAAATTTTCAACCTTAGTGTGTTATTGGAGGACCTAAAAAGACTTTATTAGCGTTGTAAAATTTTTCAAAATGTTATGTTATGTAGAACGAACGGTAAAGAGGAACACTTCATGGACCTCCAGCCAATAATGAAAAATAGTAAAAGAGGTGCTCTTTGGAGACGGAATCATCAATGCACAAAAAATATAAAAACCAAGGCACTCTTTTATCATTTTAAAATGCTTTTATTAATTATGGGATGTCTCAATGGACTTCATTGGGTTTGTCCCCTGATGACGGTCAGCTGAAAAGCATTGGGACTCAGTGAGGTCCACTGAGATATGCCATAAATAATAATAAGGCATAATAATGATAAATTATAAATAATAATAAGGCATAATAATGATAAATTATAAATAATAATAAGGCATTTTAAAATTATAAGAGAGTGCTTTGGTTTTTGTATTTTTTGTGCAATAAATTTACCATATTTGGTTCCTTACACATAAGTGGCAAAAAAAAAATCTGAAAAGTTAAAACAAACAAACAAAAAAAAAAACATGTAAGGTGAAAGAAACATGTATTTTCAAACATTAGACCAACATCAGTGCTGATCCAGACCCCTGTCCACATCCACATGATCCCTTTGAACATCATTCCTTACATTAGTACCATTACTTCATGGTACCTAACAAAGCAGGTACACTCACGGTTCATGCAGAGGTGGACCTTACAGACCCTGTAGACCACATTGAACCAGAGATTGTTGACTCACTGTAACTGTTGTTGTCACTGTCCTGAAATGTATGTGGAAATTACCAAAAATAGTCACTTGTCCAATAAATTTTTAACAATATTACACCTGATAATTGATAGGTTATGCTATTATGTGACTGGTCTGCCTGCTTGAAGTCAAACTGGGCTGTATGAGCTAAAATGGGTTTGACACCCCTGCACTAGAGGCAACACGAACGTATATGTATGCCCTTTATTCTTTTTCTTTTTTTTCCTTTAACCAGTCCACACTCCTTAGATTTGAGAAACTTTTAATTGATCATAAAATGTAATTCATCACTTACAATTTTACCTGAATGCCGCAGTCTTCTTTCATTCCTCCCCTTTTTGCTCGCTCTCCATATTACATCTGTCACATCTCCTGCACTGTAAAAAAACAAAAACAAAAAAGGTAATATTCCGGCAGCAGGGGTGCCGAAAAAATACTGTAAAATAACGGAAAATAACCATCTCATAAAAATACGGTAATTTTCCATAATTAAAATCCAGTTTTTTGCCCTAACTTTACATGAGATTTTGCTTTTTTTTGACTTTTTAATGTTTAATAAAGAATATTTTCATGTATTAAAACAATCAAATTACCTATAAATAAATATATACATTATTTTCAATGAGACTCAGTTGTACAATCCACTGATAAAAACTGTATTTGGACAGTTTATCAGTGTTTATACGTTATTCATTCACAAAAATACATTTATTCAACATTTTTGTTGTGAAACCTCCTGTAATTACACAAGATATTTGTCAATTAACAAACAAGTCTTGTTAAACTTACAGAACAAATATTTCTTTTACGGTTAATTGTCAGTAATTTTATCTCGTTTTATTTTAATTTTTTTTTTACAGTATTAAACTTTAAATTAACAGTTTAATCTCATTAGTAGAAAAGAAATATTTGTGAAATTATGATACATTTGCAAATGTATTTTAACTGTATTTTTCTGTGAAAAAAAGAAAACAATTTCTTTTAAAAAACTGAAATTTTATGGTTATTCAGTTACAGTTTTTTCATGTTGTTTTCCATTTGACGTGTGAAATCACAGTCTATTTTTGTCATTTCATTGATATTTTCCTGTGTCTTAAAAATACAGGAAAATCTATAAAATTAACAGTGAAAATTCTGTTAAATTACAGATTTTTTTTTACAGTGGGATTTGTGTGTGCCCTTTATTCTTTATTCTTTTTCTTTTTTTTTTTTTTTTTTCTTTAACCAGTCCACACTCCTCAGTTTTGAGAAACTTTCACTGGATCATAAAATGTAATTCATCACCTACAATTTTACCTGAATACTGCTGTCTTCTTTCATTCCTCCCCTTTTGCTCGCTCTCCATATTACATCTGTCACATCTCCTGCGTACAGTTCCTGTATTTGTCTTCAGGCGGTAGTCTGACTAACCTCTTACTATTTAATCTGCACCATTTCTGCCTTCAAACACTGGTTGGAGAACTGCCAAGGAGACTGGAGTATTTACAGCCACAGCGGACTATAATCTGATGGCTGTAAATTCCCAGCCCAAATGACTAATTAACATTACAAACACACTGAAACTGCCCCCAAATAAGGGTGTTATTTATTTCAAATTTTACCTTAGGTTTGTCCAATTGTATGCTCAGGAGTTTTTTTTATTATTATTATTACTGTTGTTTTTGTTTTGTTTTGTTTTGTTTTTTAGATGCATTGATTTCCAACCTCTGCTGTGAGAGAGGCGAGATTTTCAGACTGGATTTAGTAGGAATACACCATGATAAATGGAGCACAAAACCACATTATAATCAACAAATCACTCCAGTATTTCAACACATTCAACATGAGACATATGAAACATATTTTAAAAAAAAAGAAAAAAAAAAAAAAGAAAGAAAGAAATCCTGTTGATGCCAGTAAATTACTTATTGTAGTGTGTTGCTTCCTTCAGCTGTTAATGACACCAAATCCATACACTGTGTGATTGTGGGATGTCCCCATAGAGATGGGATATCATAGTCATTTTAAATTCAGGGGCCACATTCACACATTTCATCTCGAGTGGGTTAAACCAGTAAAATAATAACATTAAATAACCTTTAAATAATAACAGCTGTAAGTGTTTCTGTTTGGTTTAGTGTGAAAAAAGTACAATTACACTATTAAAATGTAAAAAAAACCCTGAAACACCATATACAACCTGACATTTCTTAAGAAAAGTAAATGCAATTTTAACAATATTAGGTCTCAACTTTTTTATTATTATTATTACTATTATTATTATTATTATTATTATTATTATTATTAGTAGTAGTAGTAGTAGTAGTTGCACTAGTAGTATTTATTTATTTATTTAATTTATTTTTATTTTTTTAAATTTTGGCAATAAATGTATTTCTGCTGTAATTTTGACCATTTAAACATTATTATTATTATTATTATTATTATTATTATTAGTAGTAGTAGTAGTATTAGTAGTAGTAGTAGTAGTATTTTATTTATTTATTAATTTTTATTTGTATTTTTTGGCTATAAATGTGTTTATTTCTGCTGTAATTTTGACCATTTAAACATAGGAGTCTATGGGGACTGACCCCCATTTGGAGCCAGCCCCCAGTGGACCAATGGACATTCAACTTACAGCAGATTTTCACACTTCCACATTGGACATTTGTTTATTATTATTATTATTATTATTATTATTATTATTATTATTATTATTATTATTATTATTATTATTATTATTAGTAGTAGTAGTAGTAGTAGTAGTAGTGGTGGTAGTATTTTATATTATTTATGTATTTAATTTTTTTTTTTTTTGGCTATAAATGTGTTTATTTCTGCTGTAATTTTGACCATTTAAACATGGGGGTCTATGGGGACTCACCCCCATTTGGAGCCAGCCTCCAGTGGACCAATTCATGGACAATTCGTGGACCATTCAATTTACAGCAGATTTTCACACTTCCACATTGGAAGTTTGTTTTTTAGTTTATTATTATTATTATTATTATTATTATTATTATTAGTATTAGTATTAGTATTAGTAGTAGTAGTAGTAGTATTTTATTTTATTTATTTATTTATTTTTATTTGTATTTTTTGGCTATAAATGTGTTTATTTCTGCTGTAATTTTGACCATTTAAACATAGGAGTCTATGGGGACTGACCCCCATTTGGAGCCAGCCCCCAGTGGACCAATGGACATTCAACTTACAGCAGATTTTCACACTTCCACATTGGACATTTGTTTATTATTATTATTATTATTAGTAGTAGTAGTAGTAGTAGTAGTAGTGGTGGTAGTATTTTATTTTATTTATGTATTTAATTTTTTTTTTTTTGGCTATAAATGTGTTTATTTCTGCTGTAATTTTGACCATTTAAACATGGGGGTCTATGGGGACTCACCCCCATTTGGAGCCAGCCTCCAGTGGACCAATTCATGGACAATTCGTGGACCATTCAATTTACAGCAGATTTTCACACTTCCACATTGGAAGTTTGTTTTTTAGTTTATTATTATTATTATTATTATTATTATTATTATTATTATTATAGTAAATGACATCACGGAGTCCATCTTGATATACTGTCCACATTTTCCTCCTCCTCTAGACCTTCCATCTAAACAGATCCATGTCGTCCAACGTGGCCGGACCAGACTTAGAGTGGAGTCTGAAAACATTCCTTGTCCTTTCCATTCTTTGGCCTGTCTATTATAGGTGACATTGTGAAACTTTTCACTCTCACTCCTCTAATCGCTGTCCTTTCACTCTGTATGTTCCTTCTCATATTTAGATGTTTGACCTTAGAATTCAAATCTAATGGTTATTTTATGGCATTTCTGCTTACTGTAATGCACTGATATCAGATGGACAGAGATGAGCTAGAAATGGCCGCAGTGAATGGATGAGAAGGTTGAAAAATTAATTGAAAGTCAAATGGTGGTGTTGAGGACACAGAATGCGGCAATTTGGATGTACTCGTAAAATAATTTGCCTTTAAATGTTTAATGGATGGCCTTATTTAATGGTTACTTTTAATGGTATTTCAGTGTCATTATGCTGCTATATGACCCTGGAAAATGACAAGCAACAAAAGACAGAAGGAAAACTGAGACAAAAGCCAAAATAATGTTACATTGGCTGCAATATGCTTAAAAATGTAATATTTCTTATAAGATCTATACACTGCTTAACTATTTATTGTTCGAGATAATGCCAGTCATGCCAAACTGTCAATGAAAATGCACAGTAGAAGGTTAAAAATGTAAAACTTGTGTACATTTGAAGATAGAAGTGAAGCTTGTGTTTTTGTTTGCTTTGTGCTTGGAATTGGTCATGTATTATAGCTAACTCCATTAACTATATCCATTAGCTACATTAGCCATTAGCTACATTAGCTAACTTCATTCCCAGGTTAACCCATAAAGACCCAGTGCAACTTTTGTAGCAGTTCCCAAATTAATTTTCTCTCTATTTAAGTGATTTATTATCATTTATTATAATATTATCCTCTGTATTTTGCATTTTTTGCTGTAAATCTTGTCATATAATCATGTCATATATTTAATTACCTATATTTAATGTCGATGTTCATGGAAACTCTATATCAAAACAGAGAAAACTGAAGAAAAAGTGATGTTTTTTTCAGTAAAATATCTCATTAACTGAACATTAAGTGATTAATCACCATTTATTATAATATTATCCTCTGTATTTAGCTTTTTTTCAGTCAAATTCAGGTATTTTCCTATATTTAAGTTGCTGATCATGTAGATGTTCAGTAAAGCTCAGATCAAAGTCGAGGGTTATTATATCAAAAACAGACAAAACGGAAGAAAAAGTGACTTTTTCAGTCAAATTTATCATTAACTGAACATTAAGTGATTCATCACCATTTATTATAATATTATCCTCTGTATTTTGTATTTTGTTTTTGGTCAAATTCAGGTATTTTCCTTTATTTAAGTTCATGATATGTAGATGTTCATTAAAGCTCAGATTAAAGTGAGGGTTATTATATCAAAACAGAGAAAACTGAAGAAAAAGTGATGTTTTTTCAGTAAAATATCTCATTAACTGAACATTAAGTGATTAATCACCATTTATTATAATATTATCCTCTGTATTTTGTATTTTGTTTTCAGTCAAATTCAGGTATTTTGCTCTATTTAAGTTCATGATCATGTAGATGTTCATTAAAGCTTAGACTAAAGTTGAGGGTTATTATATCAAAAACAGAGAAAACTGAGGAAAAAGTGACTTTTTTGGTCAAATCTCTCATTAACTGAACATAAACCCAGTGTGTCCATCCACTGTCATTGATCCAACTCCATGGGTTTTACAGGTGAATCAATGTTGTAGAAGATGGTGTTTCCATGGTAACTACAGAGCCTCTGAACGTCCAAATGGGTCATATCTGATGACTATGAAAAGATGACAAACTGCATTTTACACCAATTATTTACATGGATTGATAGAATTAGTGGATTGACAGGGATTGACGAGTTTATATCTGTAGATGGTTTGTGTCACCGGTGGCTGTTTGGGTCTTTATGGGTTAAAGTTGAGGGTTATTATATCAAAAAGAATATACAGAGAAAGCGGATGAAAAAAATGATGTTTTCTGCAAAATATATTGTTAACTGAACATAAACCAAGCATCGCCATCCACTGTCATTGATCCAACTCTATGGGTTTTACTGGTGAATCAATGTTGTAGAAGATGATGGTGTTTCCATGGTAACTACAGAGCCTCTGAACGTCCAAATGTCATTATTGTTTTGTATCCCAGACCCCTGTTAGAAAAGAAACACCTGAATTCAACGTGTCCCAATACTTTTGTCCATTTAGTGTATGAGGCTAACCTAATGCGAGTTGTTAGTTCACACCTCTGCATTAAGTACTGGATGCAGCTGCATGTCAGATAGATGACCTTAGGGAGGTGATGATGAAGACTGAAGCGTACCCGCGAGAGGCGTTTGCAATCCCACAAGGACAGCGAGGTGAAAAAGTGAGGACGTTTATTATTGGTCATCACCTCTGTAAAGGTTTATTTTCAGGTGAAGGTTAATGCCAGTAAGAGGTTTCAGGGTAATGGTGTTAAAAGGCGAGCTTTGTAATGAATAGAATGTCTTTAAAACTGCAGGCGTGTGTGTTTGTTTTAATAAGTGTGAGTCTATGTGTGTGTGGGTTTGAGAGTTGACATTCAAGACGCACTCTTTTTCCACACACCCTCATAAAATGTCAAAGTTACACAGGGCACAATTAGCACTAATAATTTTCACCCACAAGTCAAGAACCCACAGACAAAAAAAAAAATAATAAGCAGAACTGTGTGAACGGTGTGTTTTTGGTGCTGTTTTTTTTTTTTTTTTTTTTTTTGCATTTAACCCATAAAGACCCAAACATCTGCTGTGAACCAAAACCATTTACTGATATAAACTCTTTAATACCTATTGACCCACTAATCCTGTCAATACATGTAAATAATTGGTTTAAAATACAGTTTGTCATCTTTTCATGGTCATCAGACATGACCCATTTGGACGTTCAGAGGCTCCGTAGTTACCATAGAAACACAGTCATCTTCTACAGCATTGATTCACCAGTAAAACCCATGGAGTTGGATCAATGACATGGAGGGAGATACTTGGTTTATGTTGAGTTAATGATATTTTTGCTGAAAAGTTACTTTTTCCTTATTTTTTTTTAATTTCATATAATAACCTTTGAATGTACTCTGAGTTTTTATGAACATCTACTTGATCAGTGAATTGAATACAGGAAAATACATTGATTTACACTGAAAAAACTAAAAAATAAAGAGGATAATATTAACACTTGGTTTATGTTTAATTAATGATATATTTTAGTGAAAAAGTCACTTTTTCTTACGTTTTCTCTGTTTTTGATACTCATAAAGACCCAGTGTAACTTTTGCGGCAGTTCCCAAATTAATTTTTCTCTCTATTTAACCTTTCCTAAGTGATTTATCACTATTTATTATAATATTATCCTCTGAATTTTGCATTTTTTCTAGTTAAAATCATCTATTTTCCTGTGTTTAACTGACTGATCGTGTAGATGTTCATAAAAGCTCAGAGTAAAGTCAAAGGTTATTGTATTAAAACACAAAAACTGAACAAAAAATGACTTTTTCAGTCAACTCTACAATTTATTGAACATAAACCAAGTGTCTCCATCCATTGTCATTGATCCAACTCCTTGGGTTTTTTTGGTGAATCAAAGCTGTAGAAGATGACGGTGTTTCCACGGTAACTATGGAGCCTCTGAACATCCAAATGGGTCATATGTGATGACCATGAAAGATGACAAACTGTATTTAAACCATAATTTACATGTATTGATGGGATTAATGGATGCACAGTTTATAAAAGTAGGTGCTTTTGGTTGATGGTGGATGTTTGGGTCTTTATGGGTTAATTTGACCTTTTATGAACATCTACATGATCAGTGAATTATAGGAAAATACATGATTATCACTGAAAATGCAAAATACAAAGCATGTTATTAGAAGGAATACTGATAAACCACTTAAGAAAGGCTAAAAATAGAGGAAAATTCACTTGGGAACTGACACAAAAGTAACACCGGGTCTTCGTGGGTTAAGTAAGTGGGTGTGTCTCAGATGCGGCGATAAAAATACCTGCTCCTGTCAGACTTAATTAAGTTTGTCCTCATGTGGCCTCTGGAGCGATCGATGGCAATAAGACAGAGAATGACTGATAAACAGGGAATAAGAGACTGACGACAACAGAGGGAAGTGAGACAGGAGAGGACCGAGTGTAAAGGGATGCAAGTGGAAGGGCGATAAAGAGTTACAGATAAACAGAGCTGAGAGATACCGACAAAACGCAGCAGAAACCAGATAAAAAAGTAATGCGGATACAGGCGGACGACTACAAACACAGGGTTCTGTCAACAGCATCAGAATCCTGCTCTCATTTGTGCATCAATCACATCATTCATGACAGGACTCAGTAATTAAAGTGTTAAACATTAACCCATAAACACCCAAATATCCACCAGCGACCAATATCATTCAGTAGTCGCTTTTCCATTGGACATCTGCGCAAAACTTTACCGATATTTACAAAACTTTGAAAAAACAGAAGTGTGTAATGTCAGTTTTTCCATTAAATCACAAATACAGTGATTTGTTTAGTTATTATTGCGAGATGACATGAGAAGTCTTTCCATAAACATGGCAACGAACGTAAATATGGTGTAGATTTACAGATATATTCATTATTATTATATATTACCCCTCTATCCTGTATTAAATTAAAAAATGATTGGGTTTCCTGGTGTGTCCACGCATACTGCACCATGTTTCTTTTAAAATTATTCTTCTTTGCTTGTTGTAACGCCCGTCAACATCCTTGAAGCCCAGAAAGTACGGTAGTTTTTTAAAGGTGTGTCTAAACACCACGACTACAAAGAATAATTTATAATGTAATTCATGTCTTCTTAACCCATAAAGACCCAGTGCTACTTTTATGGCAATTCCTGAATGGATTTTTCTCTCTATGGAACCTTTCTTATGTCACTTATCACAGTTAATCATAATATTATTCTCTGTATTTTGCTTTTTTTCTAATGAAAATCAGGTTTTTTCTTATATTTAATTCACTGATCATGTAGATGTTCATACAAACTCATAAAGTTGAGGGTTATTATATCAGAAACCAAAAAAAAATGAAGAAAAAGTGACTTTTTCAGTAAAATATATCATTAACTAAACATTAACCAAGTGTCTCCATCCACTGTCAGTAGTCGCTTTTCCATTGGACATCTGCGCAAAACTTTACCGATATTTACTCCATGTTGAAAAACAGAAGTGTGTAATGTCAGGTTTTTTTTTCATTAAATCACAAATACGATGATTTGTTTAGTTATTATTGCGAGATGACACGAGAAGTCATTCCATAAACATGGCAACGAACTGAAATATGGTGTAAATTTACAGATATATTCATTATTATTATATATTACCCCTCTATCTTGTACTAAATTTAAAAAATGATTCAGTTTCCTGGTTTTTCCACACATACCGCGCCATGTTTCTTTTAAAACTCTTCTTCACTTGTAACATTCGTCAACATCCGTTTTTTTTTTTTTTTTATTCACCTGACTCTAGTTGTAGAAAAAGGTCTTTCCATTGCAGTTTTACGTGATATACCAATCGCACTACGCCCAAAAACCACCTCTTGACAGCAGAAAAACTTTAAAAATAAGTTATGTTAGTGCAGTTTGAGTGTCAATGGGAAAGCGACTAGTGACATTCAATGTTTAATAGCTATTGATCCACTAATCCTATTAATGCATGTAAATAATTGGTGTAAAATGCAGTTTGTCATCAGATATGACCCATTTGGAAATTCAGTGGCTCCGTAGTTACCGTAGAAACACCGTCATCTTCTACAACATTGATTCACCAGTAAAACCCATGGAGTTGGATCACTAGTCGCTTTTCCATTGACCCTCAAATTATACAAATATAACTTGCGCATAAAAATGTACTTGATGGAAAAACAACAATTTTGCCAAAACTCTGATTTTTCGATCAAAAGTTTTTGCGCTGGCAAGAAGTGTTTTTTTTTTTTTGGGCATAACGCAATTGCTATATCACGCAAAACTGCAATAAAAAGACCTTTTTCCACAACTAGAGTCACATGAACAAAAAAAAAAGGATGTTGACGGATGTTAAAACAAGCTAAGAAGAGTTTTAAAAGAAACATGGTGTGGTATGTGTGGACACACCAGGAAACTGAATCATTTTTGAATTTAGTACAGGATAGAGGGGTAATATATAATAATAATAATAATAAATATATCTGTAAATCAACACCATATTTACATTTATCGCCATGTTTATGGAATGACTTCTTGTGTCATCTCGCGATAATAAATAAAGAAATCATCGCATTTGTGATTTAATGGAAAAACTGACATTACGCACTTCTGTTTTTCCAACATGGAGTAAATATCGGTAAAGTTTTGCACAGATGTCCAATGGAAATGCGACTGATGACAGTGGATTGAGACACTTGGTTTATGTTTAGTTAATGATATATTTTACGGAAAAAGTCACTTGTTCTTCGTTTTTCTGTTTCTGATATAATAACCCTCAACTTTATCTGAGTTTGTATGAACATGTACATGATCAGTGAATTAAATATAGGAGAATACGTGATTTTCATTGAAAAAAAAAAAGCACAATACAGAGAATAATATTATGATGAATTGTGATTAGTTACATAAGAAAGGTTCAATAGAGAGAAACATCCATTCAGGAATTGCCATAAAAGTAGCACTGGGTCTTTATGGGTTAAGAAGACATGAATTATGTTATAAATTATTCTTTGTAGCCATGGTGTTTAGACACACCTTTAAAAAAATAATCAGTGTCTGTCTAGTCCTTGATAGAAGCAGTGAATGAATATGAATATGAAGGCTTGTATCATGGTTAGATTTCCTGTGTGAGTGGTGTGGCAGGTGTGGATGTATTTTTAGTAACTGAAGAGTACTGTGCCAATGTTTCACTCTGTAAGCACAGCAACTGTAACACAGAACCAAACAGCTTGGAAATTGGGTCATTTTTCTAAGTGTAATAAAGTCAGTCAGATAAAAACAACCATCGGATGTACATGAGTTGGTCTCATTTCCAAAGAGTTTTCACTGGGATGATCATAACACAGAGGATATGGAATCACATGCAGTTGTTTTCCAGATGAAAATGTCAACAATTAACTGATTATTTGTAGGGCTGGGCAAGTTAACGCATTATTACCGCGTTAACGCATTCATTAAATAACGCCGACAATTTTTTTTATCTCACGTTAATGCCGTTTTATTATAACTCCTATTCTTCTGCCCCTGCTTGTGTGCGTGTAGCGATTAGCTCGGCAGATAGACAACAGGTTTCCCAAGAAAAGCCGGACGCCCAAAACTTCTCTCCAAATCTTTTACTTGAGACTCACTGTTAAACTGCAACATACATACAGAATATGTCTCAGTTGTGTTCATTGCCTTAGTACATTTACATGGCATTATACATTTAAATGAATGGGAAAAAGATCGCTAGCTCGATGCTAATTTGAATGGGAAAATCCATAGACACGCTAACGACTAGCATTTACATATTAATTAAGATTTACATCTTTTTATCCAGCAACAAAGGTTCACATCAGAGATATTTTATATTATTCATTCTTACAACTGAACATAAAATACTCACAGGCAAACGTATGTCGGGCCATACAAACGTGAAGAAACGTGAAACGTGAAACGTGTCTGTTAGTTCCTTCTTATGTCCGAACTGTCTACGGTAACACCACAAGGACAAAACATACATTAGTGCAATTTATTCCGACCACTAGAGGGCCCCCTTTGCTTGCTTTTAACAACTGACCATCACATATTATTGGGCTTATTAGTATTAGTACTGATTAGTGGGTTTAAGACTCCTGTCAATCACTCACAACCGGAAATAAACTAGTGGGGACATAAACATGGAGAAAAATACTGGTCTTTTACATGGACATTTTCATTTTAAATGTCTTCAGATGGTGGGGTTGAGAAGGACAAAGTTGTTTGTAAGCACTGCAATGTGGAATTATTTTTATCCCCGGAGTACTTTGAGTCTGAAATATCACTTAAAGGCAATACACGCTGTTGATGCCGGCACCCCCCCCCCCCATATAACTATGCGATTAATCGTGATTAATCGCAGAAATTGTCATATTTCACAAAGACCAAGTGAAATAAAGGGATTGTCTCAAAAAAGAAGGATTTATTCGGCACACACAGTAAAAACAAACACTCACAGCAGTGTCCGGAATACCAAATGCCTCTTCGTAACCAGGCTTTTTCAAGGAATCTGCCGAGTTGGACACGTATGTGTTAACGTAAATGGTAGATAAGTCCATGTCTCAGCTGGCGCCACTGCGTCCTTGAAGAAGCCTTGTCACTGTAAGATGGCTTTTCACAGCTTGTATGAACTTTATACAGAGTAAAAAGTACAGAGTTCACCTACAGCATAGTATGGATGAATATAAGAATATAGGTAAAAGAAATTACTAGTATAGATCCACAAAATTCATGCAATTAATTGTGATTAAAAATTTTAATCGCTGCCCAGCACTAATTATTAGTTTATTCAAGTAGTCTTCAGCCGATATAATGATAAATACACAGATACACAATATAATAGTAGCTTACGTTATATTATAATATACAGTATCTTATAATACGCACTAGTGTGTATATATATATATATATATATATATATATACCAATGAATTAATGAATTTTTATTATTGTGTCCTGCTTAAGAATACGCCCAGCCCTTACATGGGTTTATAAGACCCCAAAAATACAAACCAAAGACCAAATACCAGACAATAGGCACAACAGATATAAAGAAGACAATGTACTGACCTATTTAAACAAACACATCCACTGCTTTTTCCAGGCTTTACAAACAAATAACGCTAATTTATATACATTTGAACTAAATAACCATCATCTTGTCATCATCAGTGCCCCAGAACATATCAGGATTTCGGATAAACATGTCATCAAATAAACGACACGCATTCATTTCACATGTAACAGAATATGAACATTTGAGCAGGATCTGAAACTGTCTGTTAAACATAATTTTACTTAATTACTTACTTAAATTTTTTTAGCATTTGTGCGTATTTCTAGTGTAATTACATTTTTTCCAGGAAATAATAAAAAAAACAAAGTAAACAAAACATATCGCCTTGTTAACAGTATCGTAATATATCGCGATTTATCGTATCGTGATCCTAGTATTGTGATTTGTATTGTATTGACAGATTCTTGCCAATACACACCTGTAGTCAGAGAGAACAAAGCTAAAAACATTTCACTCTCTATGTTGTAAGTTAGAATGTGTATACTTTTTCAGTTTTCATCGTACGCTGTTGAAAATAGGTGAATTTACCAAAAAGTTCTTTTTGTAAAATGGAACACACAACCATGCTGACTTGAGTTAAGGTCATAGTGCTTACATGAGGAGTGGAACAAAATAACTACGCATTATTGTTGGAACATTTGTTAAAAAAAAAGTCATTTAAACCATGTTGAGACAACAATTAAGTGTTCTCAACCTTTAAAAAAACCCTTGTAATAACAGCCTACAAGAGCAGTGGCATTTTGTCTGAGTGGAAATCAATGGACTGCAATTAGGTGGTCGATGCTGAACGCTCTGCACTGAAGCAGGATGTAACATTACTGGTGTGTTTACGATTTTAAGGTAGCCCATACGAGTACACATTTAACCAAAAAACACACACATCAGGTATGTGTTCCCCAAGGCTGCTAAACCAGGTGTATTTGTAATGTATTTTTGTTTTTAACACTTTCTTTTTATTGTTCCTTTTTTTTAAGAACATGTAGCAGATATGGACATACAGAAGGAAGACAAAAAAAAGTAAAGAAATACGAACCTCAAAAGAAAAAGAATATTGTGGATTACCATGTTTCTACAGTTTGCTCCAGTGTTGTTACCTCTGCCAAGAACAGCGGAGGCTATGTTTTCATGAGGGTTTGTTTGTTTGTTTGTCTGTCTGTTGGCAAGATAACTCAAAAAGTTATGGATAGATTTGGATGAAATTTTCAGAAAATGTTCATACTGGTACAAGGAATCAGTCATTAAATTTTGGTGGTGATCTGGTGGGACTGATGTGCCTTGGTGGAGGTCTGTGCTCTCCAAGTGCTTTTCTAGTTCCTTGGCGGAGGTTATGTTTTCATCGGGGTTTGTCTGTCTGTTAGCAACATAACTCAAAAAGTTAAGGATGGATTTTGATGAAATTTTCAGGAGATATTGATACTGGCACAAGGAACAAATGGTTACATTTTGGTGGTGATGGGGGTGGGGGCTGATCTGCCTGCTGAGTGCTTTTCTAGTTATCAATAAGGTTGTCCTTATCCTGTCGTTGTATAAGCAGAACATTTCTCCCACTTTTCTTCACATTATTCTTCTTGAGTCCTTATCTTATGGGTCAACAGTTCCATTACATACATCTCACTCATAATTTTTTGCCAGTCATGCTGCGTTGGTAGACCTGCTTTGTACCATTTTTACCGCCGCCAAGAACAGTGGAGGTTATATTTTGATCTGGGTTTGTCTGTTTGTCTGTCTGTTGGCAAGATAACTCAAAAAGTTATGGATAGATTTGGATGAAATTTTCAGGAAATGTTCATATTGGCACAAGGAACTAGTGATTAAATTCTGGTGGTGATCTGGTGGGACTGATGTGCCTTGGTGGAGGTCTGCTCCCTCCAAGTGCTTTTCTAGTTCCTTGGCGGAGGTTATGTTTTCATTGGGGTTTGTTTGTTTTTGTTTGTTTGTCTGTCTGTTAGCAACATAACTCAAAAAGTTATGGATGAGTTTTGATGAAATTTTCAGGAAATATTGATACTGGCACAAGGAACAAATGGTTACATTTTGGTGGTAATGGATACCTAATATTTGGAACCAATATTCACTTTTAAAGTCTTCGAAAAGGTTCATTAACCCTTTCGTGCATAGTGGTCACTACAGTGGACAGCTTCTCTACAGCTGTTCTCTTATGTATTCGTGGGTTTTGTTGTTTTAGTTCCATATCAGCCAACACAGTGGACGCCTATGCATCATCCCATACACTGCAATTCATACCATTACTGTAACTTTACTGTTCTTGATAAACCTGATCTAGAGTAACATGTTTAAGTGTAAATCAATTGCTTTTATTGTTATTAATCCGTAAATAACAGTTTTTTTTTAAATAAAAGTTGTTGTTTTTTTATATATATATCTCCATGAATTGAGTAATGACTGGTATTAGAATGTTATAATGTGAGAAAACATTAGATTAGCAGCATTAAAAACATCTGGTAAAGGTTCACACTGTCTTCCACATATAATTATTGTAGGTAATTCATTTATCAGACAAACTAGTAAAGCATGTAAACAAACAACTACCCCTGTCTGATAAATTAATTACCTACAATAAGCATTAAAAATGTTTTTATTTCATAGTTTTCACACAATATATCAATAAATACATGTTTATTTGCTTCAAAAATTAAACGAATGGTATCCAGCTGAGAGGACATTTTGGCAGCCCCATGAAAAATAGGTTCAGAAAAAAATTTTCTTTAGGCATGTTTTTTTCATGCCTAAAGAGGAATAAAAACACTCAGGAAAAAAAATCTTGATTAAGGGTCTCATAATTCATGCATAAATTATGCAATAAATTATATACATTTTCAAATTGGGATTTTCTGTTTTTTGTCTGTTTTTAGCCTTTTGTGTTGATATAGTAGGTTAAAGTGGAAACATAAAAGTCAGATGAGATAGATGAACTTGTGCTGAAAAAAAAAGATACCAAACATGGGCATAGTAAACATTTCTTTATATAGTATATAAAGGCAAAATTAAAAGTGCTCAAAATGGCCAAAATAGGCTCAGACCCCTATTGGTTAAAACTTGAAATCTTTTGCCTGCTGGCCCAGACTTTTAGTTTAGTTTTAAATATATGTACCTGTTTTATTTTTCTGAAACAGTTATATAATGTTCTTCAGCGCATCTGTCATGTTCAACCTCTGACAGAAAATCAATCATATTTAAATCAAAAATAACCTTCTGATGTCTTCACAGCTAACTTAAGAGAAACGGAAATTTTAAGCTTGGCAAAAATAGTGATTTGATTTATATCGTGATACATATCGATATCGTCTGATATGAAAAAAAAATTGTCGTGATATGATTTTTTTCCCCCTACTCTTGTTGTGTTTCTGTGTTGGGTGGTCTTTTGCAGTCATTACTATCCTTATGGAATTGATTGTGTCACACTGATGACAGCTCAGTCTAATGAATATTCATCACTGTCCTTGAATCTTTCCTATACCAGGGGTGTCAAACTCATTTCAGTTCAGGGCCCGCATTCAGCCTAATATGATATAAAGTGGGACGGACCAGTAAAATAATATAAATAATAGGATAAGAACTTATAAATGATGTCAACTCCAAAGTTTTCTCTATTTTTGAGTGAAAAAAGTAAAATTCCAAAATGAAAATGTTTACACCTACGAACCGTACTTAAACATAACATGAACAAATATGAACAACCTGAAAATTCTTCTGAAAAAAGTGCAATGTTAACAATATTACGCCTTAGTTGATCATTTATACATGTGCATCACAACTTAAAGATTTAGTAAAAGGCAGAATATTGTTAAAATTCCACATACTTCTCTAAAGACATTTCAGATTGTTCATATTTGTTCAGGATATTCATATTTTTGATAAAAGGATAGTCTGTAAATGTAAATATTTTTTTCTACTTTTACTTTTTATTCTAAAACACAGGTGTCAAACATACGGCCCGGGGGCCAAATCCGGCCCGCCAAAGGGTCAGATCTGGCCCATGAGATGAATTTGTGAAATGCAGAAATTACACTGACGATATTAACAATGGTGTCAAAATCATTTTAATTCAGGCTCCACATATTGACACATATAATCTCAAGTGGGTCAATCCAGTAAAATACTATCGTAGTAACCTATAAATAATGACAACCGCAAATTTTCTCGTTGTTTTAGTGTAAAAAAAAAAGTAAAATTACATGAAAATGTTTACATCAACAAACTTTACTTTTTCAAAAAACGTGAATAACCTGAATAAATATGAACAATCGGAAATGTCTTGAGAGATTTAAGTGCAATTTGACCAATATTCTGCCTGTTAGTAAATATTTTGTGTTTTTGTAATTGTAAGGTAAGTTGTAATGCACACGTGTAAATGATAAACAAAAGGCAGAATATTGTTAAAATTGCACTTGTTTTTCTTAAGACATTTCAAGTTGTCCATGTTATTCAGATTTTTAAGGAAACTTCAGAGATGTAAAACATTGACATAATTTAATTTTACTTTTGTCACTGTTATTATTTCTGGTCCAGCCCACTTGAGATCTTATGGGAGTGAATGTGGCCCCTGAACTAAAATGAGTTTGACACCCCTGTTCTAAAACAAAGAGGAAAATTTGCAGTTTTCATTATTTATAGGTTATTATGATAATATTTTACTGATCTGATCCACTTTAGATTGAATTGACCTAAATGATTTTAACATCCTTGATTGTTAATATCTTCAGTGTAATTTTTGCATTTCACAAATTCATCTTAGGGGCCGGACTGGACCCTTTGGTAGGCCGGTTTTGGCCCCCGGGCCGCATGTTTGACACCTGTGTCCTATACTGACTTTAAAATGCATATGAAGCAAATGCAAACCTACCCTACTTGTATTTTTCTTCTCCCAATTTTTTTTTAATTTCAACCCTTTTTTCCCAGCAATATTTCAGACAAACAGTTGAATTATTGTGACTCAAACACACACTTTAAACCAGGGCTGTCAAACTCATTTTAGTTCAGTTCCACATTCAGCTCAATTTGATCTAAAGTGGGCCGGACCAGTAAAATAATAACAGTGAAAAAGTAAAATTATATTATGATCAGGTTTACATCAACAAAGTTTCCTTAAAATCTGAATAACATGAACAACTTGAATTGTCTTAAGAAAAACAGTGCAATTTTAACAATATTCTGCCTCGGTTATCAGTTTATCGTTTACACATGTGCATTACAATCACAAAACATTTCATAAGAGGCAGAATGTTGGTAAAATTGCATTTACTTTTCTTAAGACTTTTTCATTTGTTCATATTTGTTCAGGTTATTCCCATTTTTTGTAAAAGTATAGTTTGGTAATGTAAATATTTACATGTAATTTTACTTTTTTACACCAAAAAAACAAAGAGAACATGTGGGGTTGTCATTATTTATAGGTTATTATGATAATATTTTACTGGTTCTGACCCGCTTGAAATCTAATCGGACTGTATGTGTCTGTATGTGGAACCTGAATTGAAATGATTTTGACACCACTGATTGTTAAAATCTTTAGTGTAATTTTTGCATTTCACAAATTCATTCCACGGGCCGGATTGGGCTCTTTGGCGGGCCGGATTTGGTCCCCGGGCTGCATGTTTGACACCTGTGCTTTAAACAGTTAACCAACCAGCGGAGTCACTTCTTTTCCCTGTTTCACCTTCTCTTTATCGTTGGAGGCCCTGCTTTGTATTCTCTCTCTGGGACATGTTCCATTAATGACGTGTGTGTGTGTGTGTGTGTGTGTGTGTGTGTGTGTATAATGGCTTGTGTTAGTCTTGACACCATGCCTCAGCACTCCTTTTAACCACAAAGGTCAAACATGCAGAGGATGAGTCCTGCTACAGCCTGACGTCCTCATTCTTACATACTTTGTGTGTTTCCATCTACCGTCTTCACATTTTCTTTTTCGTCCTCTCCTTTTCCACTTTCTCCTCCGTCCCCTCTCTCCTCTTCTTCACATTTATCTCCATTAACTCTTGTTTCACCCCCCCCACTCATCTTCCCTGCCTTGTCATCTGCTCTTCTTTTCATGTTTTGTTCTCAGTTTATTTCCCTTCCTGTCTTTTCTTGTCTTCCATTTCTTCTTGTTTTCTCCTCCATCACCTCCTCTTCTCTTCTTCCTCATACTCTTATTTGGGTCATTCCATATGAATCCACAGATTTTAAGAAAATTTCCCCACTAGGGCTGCACGATTAATCGATTTTAAATCGAAATTGGATTTTTTAATAAGGACGATTTTACAAACGGGAAATCGTCAAATCGATTTCATCTTACTTGCTAAATTTTCATTCACAAATGTACGCTCTGGAACACAAACCAATATTTTTTATTTTTTAAACAGGTGTTGACCTTTATTTAAAGCTGTTAGATAATCTGGAAACAAAAAGGCCATAAAAAACATCAGTATTTGCTCTGATGACATTTATTGTAGTGTATTCCCCCTGGCAAACTTTGTTATTTTCTTGTTGTATACATTGTTTGTATACTGTACTCATTCAATAAAAGATTTAATGAAGAAAAAAAAAAACTTCTGTGGGTTCATCACGTGATACCATCACAGATTTGAGGTCGGAGCAGTGGCTTGTATTGCTGGCTGCTTGACTTCTGTTGTCCTTCGAAATCGAAATCGAAAATCAAGTTTTAGGGGAAAAAAAATGGGGATTTTATTTTTTGCCAAAATCGTGCAGCCCTATTTCCCACTTGACCCTCTCAGATTTTTTCTAAATGTTTACATACTTATAGAACATTATATATGATGGGAAAATCCAAAATTTCAAGGCTTTATTGTAAATAGTTCCAAAGTTATGACCTTTTGAAGTAGGTGGGAGTACCCTAAAATTGCGACCAAAATTGCGACTTGAAATTTTCGGCTATTTTCAGGCTTCTATAACTTCTCAACAACAAGAGCTATCAGTCTGAAATTTTCAGAATCATTTCACAGGAATCTATAGTACTAAGAAATGTGAAAAATATTTACTTAAAATTTATAATTGCATGTTACAGAGAATGACAAAGTTGAGATTTTATCATCGCAAACTTCTAAAATGCTACATTGCTACAGTTTTTTCGTGTTATTTTCCATTTGACATGTAAAATCACAGTCTATTTTTGTAATTTCACTTCTATTTTCCTGTATCTTAAAAATACAGGAAAAATCTGTAAAATAAACAGTGAAAATTCTGTTAAATTACACTTTTTTTTTTTTACAGTGTACTTAAAATAACAATTCCATTCAAATCAAGCATTTAAGTTTAATGCACCCAGTTTTCATTACTCATTACTTACATTTTTTAAGGCAACCGGTTTCCTCAAATTTAAGTAAACTCAACTTATTCAGTCTTACAGTGTATACATATAAACCAACATGACAGACTTATTACAATAATTCATATAATTTACTTTTTTTTAAATTTTTTTTTTTTCATTTGAGCAATTAAATTATGGGCGAAAAGTGTCTTATAACGCAAGCACTATTGAACATGTACCAAGTAAAATATTACTGAAAATTGATTAGTAATGCCTTATAAGTAATCCATTGCTGTAATGCATTACTTTTGTAACTTGTTACTCCCAACACAGGTCCTCACACACCTATTATTAGCCTTCCTTCTGTTTTCCTCTCCTCTTCTCTTATTTTCTCTCCTCAGATTCCCTCCACCTCCCCATTGTTTCCTATTGGTCCATTAAGTCAGTGGGGGCTCCAGGTCCTTTAAACCCACACTAAGCAGCTTTTAAAAGTGGCTGTGGACCACTGAAGGATAGAATTGAATGGCACCAAGGCCCGCTGGATTTATCCCTTTGTCACATTCGCAGTCAGGAGATCCTGGAACCGACTCGTACAAAAGTTTGCCTTTAGCGCTCTGTGACAGTATTAGAACCTCGCACTGTGCAGGCCAAACAAGTGATCCAGAACGCTAGCTAGGAACCAGGGCTTTACTGGATTCTGAGCCAGTGGGGTGTTTTTACTTACGATCTAAGGTTGAGGAGAACGTCATTATTGTATACCCCAGGAGCAGACATTATGCACTGGAAAGAGGAAATGAAGGAAGGTGGTGATATCTGACATGACATTTGGTCTTACAGCTGTGACGAAAGATCAATTTTTGTTTTAACTGGAACTATCTATCTATCTATCTATCTATCTATCTATCTATCTATCTATCTATCTATCTATCTATCTATCTATCTATCTATCTATCTATCTATCTATCTATCTATCTATCTATCTGTCTGTCTGTCTGTCTGTCTGTCTGTCTGTCTGTCTGTCTGTCTGTCTGTCTGTCTGTCCTATCTCATCTATCTCTCTTTCTCTCTCTCTCTATATATATATATATATCTTTCTCTTTTTCTCTCTCTCTTTCTATCTCTCTCTATATCTATATATCTCTTTCTCTATCTATCTATCTGTCTGTCTGTCTGTCTGTCTGTCTGTCTGTCTGTCTGTCTGTCTGTCTGTCTATCTATCTATCTATCTATCTATCTATCTATCTATCTATCTATCTATCTATCTATCTATCTATCTATCTATCTATCTATCTATCTATCTATCTATCTGTCTGTCTGTCTGTCTGTCTGTCTGTCTGTCTGTCTGTCTGTCTGTCTGTCTGTCTGTCTGTCTGTCTCTCTTTCTCTGTCTGTCTCTCTTTCTCTCTGTCTCTCTCTGTCTATAAAGTCTATCTCTCTTTCTCGCTCTCTTTCTGTCTCTATATCTATATCTCTCTCTTTCTCTCTATCTATCTATCTATCTATCTATCTATCTATCTATCTATCTATCTATCTATCTATCTATCTGTCTGTCTGTCTGTCTTTCTCTCTCTCTCTCTATCTATATTTCTCTTTTTCTCTCTCTCTTTCTCTCTCTCTCTATCTATATCTATATACCTCTCTCTTTCTCTTTTTCTCTGTCTTTCTCTCTCTCTCTCTCTATCTATATCTATATGTCTCTCTCTCTCTCTCTCTCTCTCTCTCTATCTATCTATCTATCTATCTATCTCACTATCTATCTTATCTATCTATCTATCTGTCTATCTATCTATCTATCTATCCTATCTATCTATCTATCTATCTATCTATGCTATCTATCTATCTATCTATCTATCTATCTATCTATCTATCTATCTATCTATCTATCTATCTCCTTTTCTGTCTCTCTCTTCTTTCCTCTTCTGTCTGTCTCTCTCTAATCGCTATCTCTTCTTTCTCTTTCTCGCTCTCTTTCTGTCTCTATAGCTATATCTCTCTCTTTTCTCTTTCTCTCTATCTATCTATCTATCTATCTATGAACACTAGAGCAGAGGAAGAAGATAAAAACTGAAATAAAAACAAAAACTGTACATCAGAATCATGTTTATTTCATGTAAGTTAAATAGCAATTACTAGGAATTTTGCTTAGTGGTTTGTGCATACATGGAACATGGAGTAGGTAAGAAGCACGCAGTAAAAAGCAGTCTAAAATAGAATGAAATAAACAAGTAAGATAGACCACATTTGACCACATTTCACAAAATACACAATATACATACGTGCTATGTTATAACAGTATAGTCTACAAGGGATGATATTTCAGGAAAAACCTTTTCTAGATGAACCCAACAAAACTTAGATATTGAAAAAAACAAATACATAAACATCACATCCTGGTTTTAAATGTCAAAACATGTAAATGTGTCTACTTTTAAAGGTAAAAACAGAGACGTTTTATTGCATCTTGAGGATAACACCATGGAAACAACACAGCTGGTCTTAACTCATAAAGACCCAAACACACACATCACCTAAAACCATCTACTGATCTAAACTGTTTAATACCTGTTGATCTATTACTCCTATCAATACATGTAAATAATTGGTGTAAAATGCAGTTTGTCATCTTTTCATGGTCATCAGATATGACCCATTTGGACGTTCAGAGGCTCCGTAGTTACCGTGGAAACACCATCATCTTCTACAACA
This sequence comes from Sphaeramia orbicularis, assembly GCF_902148855.1. Lineage (NCBI taxonomy): Eukaryota > Metazoa > Chordata > Actinopteri > Kurtiformes > Apogonidae > Sphaeramia > Sphaeramia orbicularis. The sequence goes on from NC_043965.1 coordinate 12,061,764, forward strand.
TTGATTCACCAAAAGCCCATGGAGGTTTGTAAATGACAGTGGATGGACACACTTGGTTTATGTTGAGTTCATGATTTTTTGCTGAAGAAGTGCTTTTTCCTGATTTTTTCTGATTTGATATAATAACCTTAAATGTACTCCTATATTTAGTTTAGATGTTCATGAAAACTCCAGTCAACTCAAAGGTTGTTCTATGAAAACAGAGAAACTGAAGAAAAAGTGACTTTTTCAGCAAAATGTGCATTGACCCCGAAAGACCCAACCATCGACCAGTTACCAAACCATCTACTGAAATAAAAGGTTTAATACCTATTGATCCTATCAATGCATATAAATAATTGGTGTAAAATACAGTTTGTCATTTTTTCATGGTCATCAATATGACCCGTTTGGACATTCAGAGGCTGCACCAGTTACCCATGGAAACACCTTCATCTTCTACAACATTGATTCACCAGTAAAACCATGGAGTTAGATCAATGACAGTGGATGGACAACACTTGGTTTATGTTCAGTAATGATAGATTTGCAAAGAAAATCACTTGTACTTCAGTTTCCTCTGTTTCTAATATAATAACCCTCAACTGTAATCTGAGCTTCTATGAACATCTACATGATCAGTGAATAAAATATAGGAAAATACACTGATTTACACTGAAAAAAACTAAAAATAAAGCGGATAATAGAAAATAAATGGTTATAAATTACTTGAAAAATATTTAATATAGAGGAAAAATCCATTTGGGAACTGACACAAAAGTAGCACTGGGTCTTTATGGGTTAAAGCATCTGGTCTTAAAAGCAAAAAACACACACAGTGCACATTGTCTTACAACCCAGTATAAGATAAATACATGCAAATGTCGCATTATGCCTTAAAAGTCAATACATTTGAGTAATTAATGGTTGTCTACTTCCTGATTAATTGTGAACATGTGTTAAATAAATCAAATATCATTATCAAATGTTTTTAAGTAGACTTCTCTGTTTTAATTCGTCTTGTCACTTCTTTCGGTATTTCTGATATGTCCATTGTATATTTCAAATGTTTTGTGTTTGTCTCGGCTATATTGTAAAAGAGGTTGCGTCCGATTTAAATAAAGGTTATGAATGAATGAATGAATGAATACCCTGTGATGAACTGTTAAAAACAATTTGCAGAATAAAGCATAATATTTAGAATTACATTTTCCTTCTTGCATCATTTTGGGATAATGTATATTCAACAATTGTTAAATATTGGGTTATGCAATCCTAAAATATGTTGATGATGTATTTCAATGTTTTTGGTAATAATGTAATTTAAAAAATGATAGGTATTTGTTAACCTTTCATGCACAAATTATGAGAACCTTAATCAAATTTTTTTTTTCCTGAGTGTTTTTATTACTCTTTAGCATGAAAAAACAATGTGATTGAAAATTTTCTTCTGAAAAAAAAAAAAAAAAATAAATAAATAAATAAATAAATAAAAGTTAATTTAAAAAATGTAAAAAAAAATACATTAAAAAAATAATAACGAAAAAAAAAAAAAAAAATCCTATGAACCTATTTTTCATGAAGTTGCAAAAATGTCCACTCAGCTGACACCATGCGTTTAATTCTTGAAGCAAAGAAACACGTATTTACTGATAAACTATGTGAAAACTATGGGGAGGGCTTGTGATTCTGGGGGTTTATGCTCAGGAGAGATCTACATAATGTTAACAATTCATGTCAGAAAAGATATGTAGTGTCTTAAAACTTTAATAAAGATACAGGGTGGGGAAGCAAAATTTACAATATTTTGAGGCAGGGGTTGAAAGACAGTGTATGACCAATTAGTTTATTGAAAGTCATGACAATTTATTTGCTGCAAGAAAATTTACGTAATAGAAAATTATTTTATTCTATGTGTCCTCCTTCTTTTTCAATAACTGCCTTCACACGCTTCCTGAAACTTGCGCAAGTGTTCCTCAAATATTCGGGTGACAACTTCTCCCATTCTTCTTTAATAGTATCTTCCAGACTTTCTCGTAATAGTTTTGCTCATAGTCATTCTCTTCTTTCCATTATAAACAGTCTTTATGGACACTCCAACTATTTTTGAAATCTCCTTTGGTGTGACGAGTGCATTCAGCAAATCACACACTCTTTGACGTTTGCTTTCCTGATTACTCATATGGGCAAAAGTTTCTGAAAAGGTATGGATAATAGTGTTAGGTATGATTATGACATCAATATATGTTTGGTTTCAAAACAATTGACGTAGTGCCTGCTGAGAAAAAACAACTAAATGTTCATTGTAAATTTTGCTCCCCCACCCTGTATGTCTAAAAAAATAACAAAAAAAAACCAAAACAAAAAACCCCCCGAAAAGAACAACAAAACCCATGAATATACAAGAGAACAGCTCTAGAATACCTGTCCACTGTAGTGACCACTATGCATGAAAGGGTTAAAACACACCACTGCTTTTACAGAGCAGTTATTACGGCGGCTAGAGCTGTTTCCTAAACACTTCTCCTTTGCCACTATCATTCTCTTTCTCCATCTCTTCCACTTCTCAATCATTCAACCTCCCCACTCGCCAACATCCTTATCTCTCTCCGTCTCTCAGTCCGTTAACTGAATTTCCAGTCTTTGTCTGAGAGTACGAGTCAGGAGGTGATACGGACAGACTGAAAAGTTCAGTGCAGGAGGGAGAGGAGGATGAGGAGGAGGACGAGGGAACTGGAGGTGAATTTTGTGACTGATTGGGAGTGTGTGTCGGTGTGTGTGTGAAGCGGTTGCACTCCATGTCTCTGAGCGTGGACGAGTGAGGCAGCAAATGCAAGGAAGTGTGAAGAGCAATTTCAAATGGCCATCGTAGCACTGAGAAGAGAGAGAAGGAAAGGAAAGACTTCTCTGAGGGGAAGTCAAGCAGCACAGATGGAAGTGGAGGGATGGCATGGACATGGGAAATACATTAACCTGTATATACAGTACACACATGTAGACACGCACATGCAAAATTAGGCCCTGATTCATACATATATGTGCTAGAAATACTTCAAACTTTATCTGTTTATTCAATTTTAGATTAAACTCACACTGAAAATGTAAATGAGGCTTCAGTTCAGTTTCAGTTTAACCCATAAAGACGCAGTGCTACTTTAGTTTCAGCTCCCATTGTTGCCAAGGGGGCCCACACTATATATTAGAGTAAAATGTAAAAAAAAAAAAGGACTCGACTGATAAATTTGTAGGTGAAATATTCTCAGTACGTTTGCCTTTACCTTTTGCAATGGCAAAAAAAGTGAAATTCAGGCTCTGGGAAAAAAAATCAACCATCAGTTTCTTAAGATTTGACAAGTGTTCTAATATTTTTGCACACCACTGTACAGGGTGGAGAAGCAAAATTTACAATATTTTGAGGCAGGGATTGAAAGACAGTGTATGACCAATTAGTTTATTGAAAGTCATGAGAATTTATTTGCCACAAGAAAACTGACGTAATAGAAAATGTTTTTATTCTGTGTCCTCCTTCTTTCTCAATAACTGCCTTCATACACTTCCTGAAACTTGCGCAAGTGTTCCTCAAATATTCGGGTGACAACTTCTCCCATTCTTCTTTAATAGTATCTTTGAGAAAGTCGACATTGCTGTGTGATGTTCTATTGGTAGCATGTTCTAAAACGCCCCAAATAGCAGAATCCAGAGGGTTTAGATCTGGGCTAGAAGGCGGCCATAAACATGATTCCCAAAAATTGCTAAAGTTGGATTTGTTGCTGTTGTCAACAAGTGTTTTGGTGTTCTTGTGTAAGATTTTAACTTCAAATCATATTTTACTGCATTTCTAACGGTCTTGTTGTCTACCTCTAGTTCAGTTGCCATTTTTCTCATGGATTTGGTTGGATCCTTTAGGATTTGGATTGAGGAGCTTTAATAAAAGCTTTGGTATGTTTTTTGTTGCTTCCTCCACGTGCAGACTTTCTCATAATAGTTTTGCTCATAGTCATTCTCTTCTTACATTATAAACAGTCTTTATGGACACTCCACTATTTTGAAATCTCCTTTGGTGTGACGAGTGCATTCAGCAAATCACACACTCTTTGACGTTGCTTTCCTGATTACTCATATGGGCAAAAGTTTCTGAAAAGGTATGGATAATAGTGTTAGGTATGATTATGACATCAGTATATGTTTGGTTTCAAAACAATTGACGTAGTGCCTGCTGAGAAAAAACAACTAAATGTTCATTGTAAATTTTGCTTCCCCACCCTGTATGTAAACATCACATCTGATCATAGCAATTATCAGACTACTCCAAGTTATTGGATTTTTATGGTCATATAAACAGGCTCATTGATCCAACTCCATGGTTTTTACTGGTGAATCAATGTTATAGAAGATGACGGTGTTTCCACGGTAACTACTGAGCCTCTGAACGTCCAAATGGGTCATATCTGATGACCATGGAAAGACGACAAACTGTGTTTTACACCAATTATTTACATGTATTGATAGGATCAGTGGATCAACAGGTATTAAACAGTTTAGATCAGTAGATGTTTGAGTTGTTTGGGTCTTAAAGATCGTAGTGAATTTAACCCATAAAGACCCAGTGTGGGAATTTTTCTCTGTATTTAATCATCCTTAAATGTTTTATCACCACTTATTGTAATATTATCTTCTGTATTTTGTGTTTTTTTCTGTCAAAATCAGGCATTTTCCTACATTTAATTTCCTTATGATGTACATGTTCATTAAAGCTCAGACTAAAGTTGAGGATTTTTTTTTTGTAACTTAAATCTTTGAGTTTTTAATATAATTGTAACAGTATCCCAAAAGAAAAAGATGAAGACAAACAAAAGAGGCCCCACAAAATAAGAGGAGAAAAAAAAACAAACTAATTAAAAAAAAAAAAAAACAATAAAAAGAACAGACAAAGTTGAGGACTATTATATCAAAAAATAGAGAAAACTGGAGAAAAGGTGTTTTGTTGTTTTTTTTTCTGCAAAATATATCAATAACTGAACATAAACCAAATGTCTCCATCCACTGTCATTGATCCAGCTCCATGGGTTTTACTGGTGACTCAATGTTATAGAAGATGATGGTGTTTCCACGGTAACTACTGAGCCTCTGAACGTCCAAATGGGTCATATCTGACGACCATGAAAAGACGACAAACTGTATTTTACACCAATTATTTTGATGTATTGATAGGATTAGCGGATCAACAGGTATTAACCCTTTCATGCATGAAAACCTTAATCAACATTTATTTCCTGAGTGTTTTTATTCCTCTTTAGGCATGAAAAAAACCATGCAACTGAGAATTTTCTTATGAACCTATTTTTCATGGAGTTCCAAAAATGTCCACTTGACACCACGCGTTTAATTTTTGAAGCAAAAAAACATGGATTTACTGATATATTGTGTGAAAACTATGACATAAAAACTTTTTAATGGGCTAATCTGCTGTTTTCTCACATTTTAACTAACTCAAATACTAGTCATCACTCACTTCATGGAAATAATATGCAAAAAAACCCTAACTTTTTTGTTAAAAAAAAAAAAAAAAGTTAATTGCAGTTTAATAACAATAACAAGCAATTGATTTTTTTTTTTTTAGTTTATTTTGAATATGCAACAAGACAAAGTAATCTGACTTAGTATTTAGAAATAAAACAGGTAGTAAGAGGTCATGGAAGAAAACAAAAAAAAACAAAACTTATACATATACATGACTATATTTGCACATTCGAAAAGAAGTGGGAGGAAGTCTAATTTATTTAATCCCCACCCCTTCAACACTCAAACATGTTACTGCAGATCCAGTTTATCTAGAACAGCAAAGTTACACTAATGGTATGAATTACAGTGGATGGAACTAAAACAACAAAATCCATAAATATACAAGAGTAGAGCTTTGAATAGCTGTCCACTGTAGTGACCAGTACGCATGAAAGTGAAAGGGTTAAACAGTTTAGATCAGTAGATGTTTGAATTGTTTGGGTCTTTATAGGTTTAGATAAATCCAACCTGCCATGTGCCTCCACACATTACGTCTGTTTCTTTCTTGTAATGTGTGAGGATAATGAGACCTTGGCAGACGCATCATAGTTAACTGATAGGGCCTGAAGATTTATATGAAATTGTTAATTATGACATTGCCTCCCTCAACTCCCTGTTAAATTACACCTGTGGAATTGGCAGCGCGAAGGGGAGTAAAAGCAGAGGAAAGCTAATACACGGAGGAAAAAAAGAGGCAGACAGATGGATAGAGGAAGGGGCATATTGGGCAGAGCCGGAGGAGTGGCGCAGAAGGAGGGTGGTCAGGCCATATCTGTGGAAGTGTGACTCCACTGACCACATGACAGGCACATCAATCTACAAAGGGGTGTGTACATGTGTATGCGGTCAGGAGTGGTTTCAGAGGACCAGATGATATTCTCTGCACACCTCACGGACAAGGACAAACTCCGAAGTGACTAAATCACAATTAAAGTAAAAGTCAGTTCCTTGTCATGTCGGGGTGAATTCCAATTAAGCAGCTTTAGTCTGTAATTAAAGAGGGCTGCACTCAGCACTTTTATGTTTTTTAAAGCCACAACTTCAGACATATCTGTGAACAAAATCCAGATGAAATGGATCCAGAATAGGGTTTATTTAGCATTTCATTCAGAGCAGATGAGACCGGACCAAAAAACAACATCCAGTCTTTTCATGGAAGTGGCTTTAATTAGAAATCTGCTTAGAATCAGGTTTATAAAAGAAGAAGTGTGAGACCAAAATTCAGGTTGTAGATGTCATTTAAAGCAGGGCACACACTTAAAGATAATCAGGCTGTTTTCGTCCCGATTTTCCTCCTTCCCGACCAAGGACGGCAAATGCCAGATTATCTTATGTTTTATAATGCTGCGTTTCCACCACATGGAACCGGCTCGACTCAACTTAGGTACCAGGTACTATTCCTGGAGACCGTTTCCATTATAGGATACTACCAACTTTACAGTACCTGGACATCATAGCAATGCAGCAAGTTACTTCCGTGTCCTCTGCTCAGAGTTGCTGATAAACTCACTCGTTGTGTGTTGTCTCGTCATGCTCATGATGAATTTTTACATCAGCCACCAAAGACTGAACCTCCTCCTCTCTTGGTGTAGTTTTGGGCTGTCATCATGTGGATTAACCTACCGCTATATTTACTGTAAACTTCCACCTCTGTTTTTAGCTTATCGGCTGACAGGCCGTAAGCTGTTGTTGTCATTTGGCGTCCGTTGTCATCGTCGTCTATCGTCGTCGTCGTCTGTCATCGTCGTCGTCGTCTGTTACAAAACTTTCAATCGTCTTCTTCTCCGAAACTACAATTCCGATTGACTTCATACTTGGTATACAGCTTCTTTATGGTGATGTCAACAAAAGTTAGTGAAATTATTTGGATCCGGATCTGATTCTGGAAAAAACTTTGAAAAATTTTCCTATTATAAGAGGTAGGAAGTGGATTGATCCAATAAATCAGTAAGTATCAATGATATCAAGTTGGAATTTGAATTTTTTACAGATCTGATTGGAATATGACCAAAACATGGGCTATTTCTGTAATAGAATAAATACACAGAACTGGGTGATAATAAATGGCATCTGGATACATTTCCCAAAGCTTTTAATTTGGCGGGTAAACTACAGGGCCACTGGTCCTATTTTTTGTAAAACGATGGGTCACAGAGACGACTCTCTGACCAATCAGTGGTCTGCAGTGTTTACATATCTGTTCCCCAGTCTTGGAACCTCAGCGGAGGTGATACCAAAAAACTAGTACCGGGTACCAGATTCCAGGTCCTATTTCCTAATGGAAACGCAAAAATGCTGAGTCGAATCGAGTCAAGTTGAGCCGGTACCACATAGTGGAAACGTGGCATAAGATGATCCTATCAGATAATCCTGTGGTCTGAGGCGTGTTAAGAGTGAATTTGTCCCGATAATCAGCTCTGAAACGGGTTGAGGCCAACAAAAAATCACCAAAAATCTTCGTGTGTGTGGGGAAAGCCGACAACTCCTGAGCAGAGTCCTGCACAGGTCCACTTTTCCAAACCCACACCCACCCGTACTTGCGTATATTAGACCCACAACCTGACCTGACCTGTTATTAAACCCATTGTCTACACAGTAACTCACTTTTAAGGGCTTCATTTTCCCCCAAAACACACACCATCATTAAATCTCTAATATTTGCTGTTCAGTGACATCTGTGGCTGGATGTAAACAGATGTGAAGCTCACTTTAAAATAAAACCGGATGTGGATCAACCACGGTCAAATTAGATGATCATCATCATTAAATGTTCTGCAAATTATTTTCATCCACAAATTTTTATTTTTTCACTTCCTTGCCTGCTACCCACCTGCATTTCATTCAATTTTACTTGGGCCTGTATCTGCGAAAATTAGTCTCTCTCTATTTTTTTTTTTTTTTTTTTTACCCGGTCTTGCATGTTTTTGTGGGTTACCTGACCTGATGCAGGACTCTGCTCCTGAGTCATACTATGTTTCTTCTTCGTTTTTGTTAGATCACGTTCGATCACGCAACATTTCTGACTTGGAGGACTAGATTCTAGATCGGTGGTGGGACAGAATCCTATTTTGTGTGGTGTGCTGTGCTGGGATTATCGGAACACACCACACACAGTACGATCAAAACTGTTCAAGTCATGTTTTTTAGTCTTCACGTGTGGGGTCTGTAACATAAAAAATCTCTTCAGATTTAGAAAATCCTTGTGTGTACCCCACTTAACCCATAAAGACCCAAACACCCACCAAAAGCACCTACTGATCTAAACTGTTTAATCCCTGCTGATCCACTAATACATGCAAATAATTGGTGTAAAATACAGTTTTTCATCTTTTCATGGTCATCAGATATGACCCATTTGGATGTTCAGAGGCTCCGTAGTTACCGTGGAAACACCGTCATCTTCTACAGCATTGATTCACCAGTAAAACCCATAGAGTTGGATCAATGACAGTGGATGGAGACGTTTGGTTTATGTTCAGTTAATGATAGATTTTGCAGAAAAAAATTACTTTTTCTTCAGTTTTCTCTGTTTTTTGATATAATAATCCTCAACTTTGTCTGTTCTTTTCATTGTTTTTTTTTTTCCTCCTCTTGTTTTGTGGGGCCTCTTTTGTTTGTCTTCGTCTTTTTCTTTTGGGATACTGTAACAATTCTATTAAAAACTCCATAAAGATTTAAGTTCCAAAAAAAACAAAAAAATCTTCAACTTTAGTCTGAGCTTTTATGAATATCTACATCATTAGTAAATTAAATGTAGGAAAATACTTGATTTTCACAGAAAAAAAACACAAAATACAGAAGATAATCTTAAAATAAATGGTGATAAAACACTTAAGGATGGTTAAATATAGAGAAAATTCACACACTGGGTCTTTATGGGTTAAATTCGTTATGAGCTGTGAAGTTTCTGTAGTATCACAGCGCAAGAAATTACAAGTTTGATCTCGTCTCATCTCAGTCTTTTTCGTCTGAACAGGGCTTTATATATTCAATCAGAGCTCACATATATATTTTAAACGTATAAAAAAACAAGCTGCAGGAACTCCTCTCAGGCACAACTTCAACAAATTGATCCATTAGATGCTTCCTGAAAGTCTTGTGTGTTTTTTGCGAGGCTATTGCAGCGGGTTTCATAATGTTGTAAGGTGTTGTGCTTATCCTCAGCCCTTGTACTACTAATTGGCCCCTGCTGACTGTTTATGAATGGCTGTGTGTTACACCAGCAATTCAGCAAGTTTTTAGGAAACCGGTTCCACTGTCAGATTACATTTTAATGGTGCAGCGTCCCACTTTGTTTTGATTTAACACACTTTACTGAAATGCTCCTGTTACGCAATAGAAACACAATGTAGATCACAGGTGTCAAATATACGGCTCGCGGGCCAAAACGGGGCCGCTGAAGGGTCCGATCTGGTCTGTGGGATAAATTTGTGAAATGCAAAAATGACACTGAAGATATTAACAATAAAAGGTGTCAAAATCATTTTAGTTCAGGGGCCTCGAATAGACAAATATGATCTAAAGTGGGTAAAACCAGTAAAATACTATCATAAAAACCTGTAAATATATATTTTTTTAATTTTGTTTTTTACAGTTCTATGTCTTTTAATCTATTCTTGTATTTTACTCTGTTATTTTGGTTTTTATTTATTTTTCTGTACAGCACTTTGGTCCACTGTGGTTGTTCTAAAGTGCTTTACAAATAAAGTTGGATTGGAAATAATGGCAACACATTTTTGCCCTGCCCCTGAGTATTGATTTTAGTTCGGTTTGTTTCTTTGTTTGTTTGTTGTTGAATTCATACCAAATTGAGTTCATAGATTGCCAGTGACCCAGAATAGATGTGGTTACATTTTGGGAAAAAGTAGGTCAAAGTTCAATTTTTTTTATGATTTTTTTTTTTTTTTTACTTTAAATTAACAGTTTAATGTCATAAATAGAAAACACATATTTGTGAAATTCTGATACATTTACAGATGTATTTTAACTGTATTTTTCTGTGAAAAAAAAAAATCTTTTAAAAAAATTTAAATTTTATGGTTATTCAGTTACAGTTTTTTCGTGTTATTTTACATTTGACGTGTAAAATCACAGTCTGTTTTTGTCATTTCATTGATATTTTCATGTATCTTAAAAATACAGGAAAAATCTGTAAAATAAACAGTGAAAATTCTGTTAAATTACAGATTTTTTTTTTTACAGTGTGTTAAGGGACGGTGTGAGGCAGTAAGTAGAGGAAGAGGTAATCCTGGGGGGGGCAGGGAGAAAACCAGAGATGGAGACCACAAAAATAAACTCTATGCCCGTGCTGAATTTTCCGCTCTGAAATGTGAAAAGTGAAAAAATTTCTTTAAAAAATTGAAATTTTATGGTTATTCACAGTTACAGTTTTTTTGTATTATTTTCCATTTGACATGTAAAATCACAGTCTGTTTTTGTCATTTCATTGATATTTTCCTGTATCTTAAAAATACAGGAAAAATCTATAAAATAAACAGTGAAAATTCTGTTAAATTACAGATTTTTTTTTTTATAGTGTATGCAATTGGTTGTATATTAAAAAATACGAGGAATACTTCTAGGTGTTATGTAATGATTTGTTATGTACAGAGGATGGGTGATGTGGCTTAAAGATCACATGACAGGCTTTTGTGCAAAAATCATGATCCACAATTTTCATCATAAATTTCTCACCTTTAACCCATAAAAACCCAAACTATCTAGTCATGCCAAATGTTTAATACCTGTTGATCCATTAATCACATCAATACATGTAAATAATTGGCGTAAAATACAGTTTGTCGTCTTTTCATGGTCATCAGATATGACCCATTTGGACGTTCAGAGGCTCTGTAGCTACTGTGGAAACACCGTCATCTTCGACAACAGTATTTCACCAGTAAAACCCATGGAGTTGGATCAATGGCAGTGGATGGAGACACTTGGTTTATGTTCAGTTAATGATAGATTTTACACAAAAAGTCACTTTTTCTCCACTTTCATCTGTTTCTGATATAATAACACTCTATTTTAGTCTGAGCTTCAATGAACATTTACATGGTAAGTAAATTAACCCTTTCATACACACTGGTCACTACAGTGGACAGCTATTCTACAGCTGTTCTCTTGTATATTCATGGATTTTGTTGTTCTTTTCGTTGTTGTTGTTTTTTACACATATCTTTATTAAAATTTTAAGACACTACATATCTTTTCTGGCCTGAATTGGGAACATTATGTAGATCTTTCCTGAGCATAAAGCCTCAGAATCACAAGCCCTCCCCATAGTTTTCACACAATTTATCAGTAAATACATATTTCTTTGTGTCAAAAATTAAATGTGTGGTGTCCAGCTGAGTGGACATTTTTGTAACTTCATGAAAAATAGGTTCATAAGATTTTTTTTTTTTTTTTAATGTATTTTTGATTTTTTTTTTAAAATTATTATTGTTATTTTTAAAATTATTATTATTTATTTTTCAGAAGAAAATGTTTAATCGCATTGTTTTTTTTCATACCTAAAGAGGAATAAAAACACTCAGGAAAAAATTTTGATTAAGGTTCTCATAATTCGTGCATGAAATGGTTAAATACAGGAAAATATCTTATTTATACTGATAAAATACAAAATACAGAGGATAGTATTAGAAATAAAAGGTGATAATTCACTTAAGAAAGGTTAGATATAGGGAAAATGATCTATATAGGGAATTGATGTATTTTTGTCATTTCATTGATATTTTCCTGTATCTTAAAAATACAGGAAAATCTGTAAAATAAACAGTGAAAATTCTGTTAAATTACAGATTTTTTTTACAGTGTGTTCAGGGACAGTGTGAGGCAGTAAGTAGAGGAAGATGGAAGAAGAGGTAATCCTGGGCGGGGGTGGGGGTGGGGGGGCAGGAGAAAACCAGAGATGGAGACCACAAAAATAAACTCTCTGCCCGTGCTGAATTTTCCGCTCTGAAATAGAACCTCCATCCCTCTCTCATCCCCTTCATCCTCTTTCACCCCGTTATCTCTCCTCCACTTCCTTCCTTCCTTCCTTCCTTCCTTCCTTCCTTCCCTCTCCTTCCACACCACTGTCTTTATCTATACATCTTTCTTCCTGGATCTCCTTCCCTCTCCATTGCCATCTCTCACAGATAGTGTGCCATCTGTGTGATCAATTGTGTTCATTCTTTACAGGAAATTCTCCCATGATGGATTTTTCTTTGGTCTGTCTACCTTATTTTGTGCAATTGTGGCTGTAATTTTCTTCTGTAAAGGGGGAAAAAAATCTAAGTTTGAATGAAGCCTGATGTTTCTATGTTTTTATTTGTCGTCTTTTTATGACAGTTTCAAATAGTGCTAGAAACGTCTCTTCATAACAGCTCTTCCTTATGACCATCTGTCCACATTTACAAGGAACTGTTACTTGTGTAAGCAAGTTTGTGAAGCTTATTTATGTCATATTTGCAAAACGTGCCTTCAGAGTTAATGCACATTAGAGCCTGGATAGTCTAATGTCATTTAACCCTTTCATGCATGAATTTTCCTGAGTGTTTTTATTCCTCTTTAGGCATGAAAAAAACAATGCGACTATTTTTAACGGAGTTGCATGCATTTAGTTTTTGAAGCAAAGAAACATGTATTTGTTGATATACTGTGCGAAAATTATGAAATACATATTTTAATGCTGCTAATCTGATGTTTTGTCAGATTTTAAATATACTCTAATATTAGTTATTACTGACGTTATGGAGATAATATGGGGAAAAAAAATTGTTTAAGAAAAACACTTACAAACAGTCTAATGACAACATTGTAAAAAAAAAAAAAATCTGTAATTTAACAGAATTTTCACTGTTTATTTTACAGATTTTTCCTGTATTTTTAAGCTACAGGAAAATATCAACGAAATGACAAAAATAGACTGTGATTTTACATGTCAAATGGAAAATAACACGAAAAAACTGTAACTGAATAACCATAAAATTTCAGTTTTTTAATAGAATTTTTTTTTCTTTTTTCACAGAAAAATACAGTTAAAATACATTTGCAAATGTATTGTAACTTCACAAATATTTCTTTTCTATTGATGAGATTAAACTGTTAATTTAAAGTTTAATACTGAAAAAATAAATAAATAAAACGAGACAAAATTACTGACAATTAACCGTAAAAGAAGTATTTGTTCTGTAAGTTTACCAAGACTTGTTTGTTAATTGACAAATATCTTGTGTAATTACAGGAGGTTTCACAACAAAAATGTTGAATAAATGTATTTTTGTGAATGTATAACATGTATAAGCACTGATAAACTGTCCAAATACAGTTTTTATCAGTGGATTGTACAACTTAGTCTCATTGAAAATTATTTTTATATATATTTATAGGTAATTTGATTGTTTTAATACATGAAAATATTCTTTATTAAACATTAAAAAGTCAAAAAAAGCAAACTGTCATGTAAAGTTAGTGCAAAACACTGTATTTTAATTATGGAAAATTACCATATTTTTATGAGATGGTTATTTTCTGTTATTTTCCAGTATTTTTTCAGCACTACTGCTGCCGGAATATTACCGTTTTTTTACGAAGGTTTTTTTTTTTTTTTTTTTTACAGTGTAGTATATGGAACTAGACAGATGTATGGAGGGAGTTGGTTTATTATTGTCAATAAATGGATAATTTAAGGAGAGTTGGGAGCGACAGTAAACTTTGAGACCTTCTGCCTTTGCAATACACAGCAACCCTGAAGCAAGCCAATGCAACACCTGCTGAAAGTAAAAAAAAACAAACAAAAAAACAAAAAACAACAAAACCAGACAGGAGAAAACTTAGAGTAGTGGTTCAAATGTGTCTGTTTCAGCATGTTTGTCAGCATGCTGTCTGGTACTGACTTTATCTCATTTGTTAGAGGCAGCAAATGTCTGCAGTTTCTCTCCTCAAGTTGAAGAATCGATGTTTTGTGTGTTCAAAACTGGAAAATGGCAATTCAGCTTAAATAAGAATAAATTATTCCTTTTTTAAATATATATTTTTTTACTTGTTACGCAGTTTTGTTTTGTTTTTCCCATATATTTTGTGATTTCTTCTTTTTTTGTCACTTTCACCTTGTTTAATCTTAATTGTTTTTGTCTTGTTGCATCTTTTACAAAAGTTACATCTTGTTTTTCATTTCATATTATTCCCTTCATGTTATTTTTATTTACATATTCAAATTTTCTTTCTGTATTTTTAGTCTCTTTTCATCTTGCATTCCTTTTTAATTTTTCTTTTACAGTGCTTTTACCTATTCTTATTTATTCTTGGGACTGTTTTGTGTTTGTTTTTTGCCTAGTTTTTGTCTTGTTTCATCTTTTTACTCTTTATTTTTATGCGTTGTGTCATTTTTCTACTTTTGCTGTGTTTGGGCATTTTACCTTAAACATGATTTTGTATTGTTTTGGGATTTATGCTGTTTGAATCTTTTACATGTTTTGTTTTGTCTGTTTTTTGGGGGATTTTTTTTAGATCCCACAGTGATAAAAATTGTAAATAATTCCTCTCAAACACATAAGAAAAGAAATGAGCCTTATTTGTAGATGTTAGGAGTGTAAGTATCTGTGTTAATATATATGGAATAAAAAGAAAAACAAATGTATGAGCTCAGTATTTCTTGAAAACACCAGGTTATTTTAGTTCCATCCCACCTCTGTCATTGTGTTGAATCCAGGCTTCAAGCATGGAACTAATTACAAATAATAAAAAAAATACTTCCATTTTTGTCTGGTAACACAGGCCTATTTTTGTTTTTTTGTTTTTTCCGTATCTTTTGTGACATCTTCTTTCATGTCACTTTGTTTAATCTTTGTTTGACTTTGTTTAAGATAATCTTTTATTTTTTTTGTCTTGTTGCATCTTTTACAAAAGTTTTTCTTCACGTTACATCTTTCATCTTGTTTTTCATTTCATATTATCCCCTTCATGTTATTTTCATCTACGTAATTACATTTTTTTCTGTATTTTTGCGTCTCTTTTCATCTTGGATACCATTTTCATTGTCTACATTGCTTTTATCTTTTGTCATTTTTGTCTTGTTTCACCTTGGACCCTTGCATTTTTTTTTCCCTGGGTTTTGTTTTGTTTTATCTTTATACTCTTTATTTTTGTGCATTTTGCTATGTTAGGGCATTTCATCTTACACATAATTTCATATCCTTTTGGGTTTTATGCTGCTTTTAATCTTTTATGTGTTTTTTCTTGTTTTTTTTTTTTTTTTTTTTTGTAATAAAAATAGTAAATAATTCCGCTCAAACACATCAGACAAGTAGATGTTAGGAGTATAAATATCTGTGTTAACATATATAGAATAAAACGAAAACCAAATACATGACCTCAGTATTTCCTGAAAACACCCGATTATTCGTACTTAATTCCGTCCCACCTCTGTCGTTGTGTTGAATCCAGGTTGGAAGCATGTAGCTAATTACAAATAATAAAAAAGTATTCCAATTTTGTCTTGTTACATACTGTAGGCCTTTTTTTTCCCCCATACATTTTGTGACATCTTCTTTTATGTCACTTTGTTTAGGCTAATCTTTTATTTTTTTTGTCTTGTTGCATCTTTTACAAAAGTTTTTCTTCACGTCACATCTTTCATCTTGTTTTTCAGTTCATATTATTGACTTCATGTTATTTTCATCTACGTCACGGGTGTCAAACATGCGGCCCGGGGGCCAAGTTCGGCCTGCCAAAGGGTCCAGTCCAGCCCTTGGGATGAATTTGTGAAATGCAAAAATTAAACTAAGATATTAATAATCCTTTTAGTTCAGGTTCCACATTCAGACCAATTCAATCTCAAGTGGGCAGGACCAGTCAAATACTATCATAATAACATATAAATAATGACAACTCCAAATTTTTCTCTTTGTAAACGTAAATATTTTCATGTATTTCCACTAAAACAAAGAATAATTTAATAACCTGAATAAATATGAACAACCTGAAATGTCTTAAGAGAAGTGAGTACAATTTTAACAATATTCTGTCTGTTCCTAAATGTTTTGTGTATTTGTAGATCCACTGTGATCTGTTCATTATAATGCACATGTGTAAATGATAAACTGAGACAGAATATTGTTAAAATTACATTCATTTTTTTTTCAGTTTGTTCATGTTATTCACATTGTTTGAAAGGATAGGTTGTAGATGTAAACCTTTTCATAATGTAAATTTACTTTTTTCACTGTAAAATATGGAGAAAAGTTTGGAGTTGACATTATTTATATATTATTATGTTATTATTTTACTGGTTCGGCCCACTTCAGATCAAATTTAGCTGAATGTGGCCCCTGAACTAAAATGAATTTGACACCCCTGATCTACGTAATTAAATTTTTTTCTGTATTTTTTAGTCTCTTTTCATCTTGGATACCATTTTAATTTTCTACACTGCTTTTATCTTTTGTCATTTTTGTCCTGTTTCACCTTGGACCCTTGCATTTTTTATTTATTTATTTATTTTTTCCTGGGTTTTGTTTTATCTTTATACTCTTTTTATTTTTGTGCATTTTGCTACGTTTGGGCATTTCATCTTACACATAATATCATATCCTTTTGGGTTTTATGCTGCTTTTAATCTTTTATGTGTTTTCTATTGGGGTTTTTTTTGTAATAAAAGTAGTATATAATTCCTCTCAAACACATAAGAGAAGTAGATGTTAGGAGTATAAATATCTGTGTTAACATATATAGAATAAAACGAAAACCAAATGCATGACCTCAGTATTTCCTGAAAACACTCGATTATTCGTACTTAGTTCTGTCCCACCTCTGTCGTTGTGTTGAATCCAGGTTGGAGGCATGTAACTAATTACAAATAATAAAAAAGTATTCCAATTTTGTCTTGTTACATAGGCCTGCTTTTTTTTTTTTTTTTTACCATACATTTTGTGACATCTTATTTCATGTCACTTTGTTTAAGCTAATCTTTTATTTTTTTTGTCTTGTTGCATCTTTTACAAAAGTTTTTCTTCACGTTACATCTTTCATCTTGTTTTTCATTTCATATTATTCCCTTCATGTTATTTTCATCTACATAATTACATTTTTTTTTTCTGTATTTTTAGTCTCTTTTCATCTTGGATACCATTTTCATTATCTATACTGCTTTTATCTTTTGTCATTTTTGTCTTGTTTCACCTTGGACCCTTGTATTTTGTTGTTGCTTTTAATATTTTATGTGTTTTGTCTGTTTTGTTTTGGGATTTTTAGTCATAAAAATAGTAAATAATTCCTTTCAAACACATAAGAAAAGTACATGTTAGGAGTATAAATATCTGTGTTAACATATATAGAATAAAACGAAAACCAAATGCGTGACCTCAGTATTTCCTGAAAACACCCGATTATTCGTACTTAGTTCCGTCCCACCTCTGTCATTGTGTTGAATCCGGGCTGAAGGCTTTGCTGTGTTTATTGGTACGTATCTGTGAGCTTGTGTCTAATTAAATAGAAAAATCAGAGCCAATATTTAAACAACACAGTGTCAAGCGGCATTGATACCATTATCGTGTCTTGGTATCTGTCTATTCCGACTTGTACCCATCTGGCTTTGCCTCTCGCTGTCTTTCTTCCTTTCTCTTTCTTCCTGTCCTACACGCTCCACTGTGTTTTGATTATTGGCTGTGTGTGTTTGTGTGTGTGTGTGCTTGGATATAGAGCAGAATGGGCTTTTTTTTTGGGGTGGGGAAAGAAGGATCACAGATGGGCCTTGTCAAATCTCTGTACATCTGGCTTAATGCCTGTCCAATTTTCCACACACACATATTAACACACACATACACACTTATATGTTAAAAATAAATTCACCAGACCCTCCAGATGCACCACGTAGATGAACGTATACACACACGCTATATAACTGTACTGTACCATTCATATCATGGACCCACTCAGGCACTCACAAATCCACACATGGACTCAAATGTCCACACATACAGACGCTTTTGTGCAGCAGGACACAGTGGGTATGGACTCCTGTTGGTTGCTGGCACTTGCCAAGATAATGATGCCAGGGAATCTGGACCGTGCCAAGATTAATGGTAGCCAACGGCATACCAGTGTTTAGATGCCAGATTTCAGAGGCTCCAGCCTGAATTAGTAGCATATAGCACCACCTCGGAGCTCAGAGGAGATGTGTCTCTTATGTCTGAGTAGAAATAAAACTAAATATACATCAGAATCAGACTCTGGAAACAGTGTCATTAGTCCAGGGGTGTCAAACTCATTTTAGTTCAGGGGCCACATTCAGCTAAATTTGATCTGAAGTGGGCCGAACCAGTAAAATAATAGCATAATAATATGTAAATAATGTCAACTCCAAACTTTTCTCCATATTTTACAGTGAAAAAAGTAAAAATAAACAATGAAAATGTTTACATCTACAAACTGTCCTTTCAAACAATGTGAATTACTTGAACAAACTGAAAGAATAAGTGTAATTTTAACAGTATTGTGCCTCAGTTTATCATTTACACATGTACAGGGTGACACAAAAAAACGGGAACTTTTTAACAATCCAATAAAACCAAGAGTGATGGAAGAAAAATATGTTATTCATAGTAATTGAAACCTTAAAACATGCCATTTAAGAAACAATGATGGAATTTTCATTTTTTAAAAATTACTTCCTGTAGATGGCGTCCTCCTGTACGAATGCATTCTTGAAATCTGCTGTTGAGATTCCTCATTGACCGCTGCAACATCTCAGCTGGGATACTGTGAATTTCATCCTGAATTCTCTGTTTTAACTCATCCAGAGTTCTTGATCGAGTCGTGTACACTTTACTCTTGAGATAGCCCCACAAGAAAAAAATCACAAACGGACAAATCTGACTATCTAGGGGGCCAGGGAACGTTACCGAATCTTGAGATCACACGGTTACCCAACAATTCTCGCACAGCCGCCAATGGTTACTAAAATGGGGGTGTGTTTACTTGCTCAAGGTCACTGTCTCGCAGTGCTGCCACTTGCTCATGTCTGCCAATACGCACTTCAAAAATTCCCGTTTTTTTGGGTCACCCTGTAATTTTTAAAAAATGAAAATTCCATCATTGTTTCTCAAATGGCATGTTTTAAGGTTTCAATTACTATGAATAAAATATTTTTCTTCCATCACTCTATGTTTTATTGGATTGTTAAAAAGTTCCCGTTTTTTTGTGTCACCCTGTACATTATAACTTACAGATCACAGTGGATCTACAAATACACAAAACATTTAGTATCAGGCAGAATGTTGTTAAAATTGCACTTATTTTTCTTTAGACATTTCAGGTTTCTCAAATTTGTTCAGATGATTCACATTTTTTTGTGAAATTATACTTTGTTTTAGTGTAAATACATGAAAATATTTACATTTACAAAGATAAAAATGTGGAGTATTGAGTATTTATAGGTTATTATGTTAGTATTTTACTGGTCTAACCCACTGGAAATTGAAATGGTCTGAGTGTGGAACCTGAACTAAAAGGATTGTTAATTTCTTAATATCTATTTTTGTATTTCACAAATTCATCCCGAGGGTCAGACTGGACCTTTTGGCGGGCTGGATTTGGCCCCCGGGCCGCATGTTTGACACCTGTGCATTAGTTGCTTTTCCATTGACCCTCAAATTGCGCAAATATAATATATATGGAAAAACGACAATTTCGCCAAACGTCTCATTTTTCGATTAAAAGTTGGCAAGAGGTGGTTTTTTGGGCATAGTGCAAATGCTATATCACACAAAACTGCAATGGAAAGACCTTTTTTTGCAACTAGAGTCAGGTGAATTAAAAAAAACGGATGTTGACGTTCATTACAACAAGCGAAGAAGAAGAAACATGTCATGGTATTTATGGACACACCAGGAAACAGAATCATTTTTTAATATAGTACGAGATAGAGGGGTAATATATAATAATAATAATGAATACATCTGTAAATCAACACCATGTTTACGTTCGTCGCCATGTTTATGGAATGACTTCTCGTGTCATCTCGTGATAATAAATACACAAATCATCGCATTTGTGATTTAATGGAAAAAACTAACAGTACACACTTTTGTTTTTTCAACATTTAGTAAATATCGGTAAAGTTGCTGTTCTTTACCACTTGTGTTTTACCATTGTTGGTATGTAATTAGTATCATGTAAGCTGACGGTTAACTCTTACCTGTGGTAACATCACCAGGAATGTACTTTGTTTCTATTTTTTTACACACATTTTGGTTATGCAATGTAAATACTGTCAAATGAGTTTATCCTAATTTGGTTTAGGCCTATTTTGTTCTATTTTGTTCATTGTTCTGGCTTGAAGTCAAAGGACAGGAGTGAGTATTTAAAATGTTATTATGTTCAGTTATTTGATGATGAGAATGGGGGTGGGATTAAATACGTTTTTCTTCTTCCCACTCCTTTTCGAGTGTAGATGAATGATTTTTTTATTTATTTTTTAAATTTTGAATTTGCATGTATTCTGTAAATGCTCGAAATACACAAACAAATGAAATGAATGAATGAGTTTTGCGCAGATGTCCAGTGGAAAAGCGATTACTGATAGTACCTGTTAAAGAAAAGTGCTGCTAAGAACATAAAAAGAAAGCGTGTTATTTACTTAAACTTTTACAGATTTTTAATTTATTCTACTCATGGGTCAACCTTTGGATAAATGACAAACCTCTAAGTCTGTGTGTGTGTGTGTGTGTGTGTGTGTGTGTCAGCTGTTCCAGGTCCCTGTCCGGGTTGGGGACATATGCTTCATGAGACTCCTGTGGACACAAACACACACACATGTAGACCATTGCACCTCAAGGACACCCATTGTGATGAGAAATGATGGGCCAAAAAAAAAACAAAAAACACACAAAGTCTAAGTTTATTGATGCTTTTGTGTTGACATGTTTTGACCATGTGACCTGTGTGTCAGTCACCTTTGAATGATCAGAAACTGCTTTTGGAAATTCACTTTGGCTACATTTCAGTCCGTTAAAAGAACCATGCCAAACAAACACTGAAAAAAAAACAACAACCAAAAAACACAATAGCTGTCATCAATATGGCACGTTGTCATACCAGACGCCAACTGTCCACAGGGCAGCACTGAAAACAGATTTTCTAATTGTTTTCACTTTGGAAGAAGATTTTCAGAGTCCATTCTGAGTGACTTAGTGCACAAAAGGACAATACACAAGATAAGGCTTTAGTTTTCTCCCTTTTTAGAAAATAGTTGTATATGTGAGTGTTATGATGAGTTGACTGGTCTACCTTGAACGGTAGATTTTACAGATTGACACAAAGTGCAGATTTCCATATTACCTTCAAAGACTCCAGCGTAGTTAACCCATAAAGACCCAAACATCCACCGACGAGCAAAACCATCGACTGATCTAAACTGTTTAATCCCTGTTGATCCATTCATTCTATCCATACATGTAAATAATTGGTGTAAAATACAGTTTGTCGTCTTTTCATGGTCATCAGATATGACCCATTTGGACGTTCAGAGGCTCTGTAGTTACTGTAGAAACACTGTCATCTTCTACAACATTGATTCACCAGTAAAACCCATGGAGTTGGATCAATGACAGTGGATGGACACACTTAGTTCATGTTCAGTTATTGATATATTTGCTGAAAAAGTCCCTTTTTCTTCAGTTTTGTCTGTTTCTGATAAAATAAGCCTCCACTTTAATCTGAGCTTTTATGAACATCTACATGATCAGTGAATTAAATGTAGGCAAGCACGTGATTTTCACTGAAAAAAATGCAAAATACCGAGGATAATATAATAAATGGTGATAAATCATTTAAGAAACGTTAAATATAGAAACAAAAATAATTTGGGAACTGACACAAAAGTAGCACTGGGTCTTTATGTATTAAACTGTTTAGATTTGTAGATGGTTTTGGTTGATGGTAGAATGTTTGGGTCTTTATTAGTTTTTAGATTGTTTTAATTATCCATTGTGGTCCCTGTTTTACTTAGCTGAAAACCATGTAGACGAATGGAAAAGATTAGACTTTTTTGCAACGTCTTGAACTTTTTTTTTTTTTAACATATATTTATTGTTTTTTCATTCACACAAAACCATCAAACACTGAATATCTTGAATATGGCAGAGAAGAAATAGATAATAACGAATATATATATATATATATATATATATATATATATATATAGTACTTGAAATGAAAATAGATAAATGATTAATGTAAGCGGTGCGTAAGGTGAGAAGGATAGGCAAAAAATAAGCTTCTGCTTCTGGACTATTCCTTTTTTTGTTTTTTTTGCATTTATTGTGGTTGTTGTACTGTGTGCGGTGATTATTGTGCAAACCAAAAATAAACCATTCATTCATTCATAAAATAAAATAAACCTCAAAAAGATGTGACATTTATTGAGCTGAGAGTATCGAATAGAAACAACAAATTAAATTACAGAAAAAATAAAACTTAAGTATAGAGTTGAAATAAAACTGTACATGTACATTCCCACAGTAAATTAAGTATGATCCCAATTAGTCAGTTATTCACCACCCCTTCAATATCACCATTCTTAATTAATTCTAGAAACGTCTTCCAAATGTTATAGAATTCCGAAGCTCTCTTTCTAACCGTACATATGTCAGTTTCTCAAGAGCCAAACTTGAGGTTAAATTCGTTAACCAGAAGTCGAGAGAGAGAGAGAGAGAGGGGCACCCAACAGTTTTCTAACATAAAACAACAGGCCGCTTGGCTGGTATTAAACATAAGTCGAACATTTTTCTTTCTTTAGCCGACAAAGAGCAATTGTACAGTTTGAAACTTTACTTCAGGTTCAGTTGACATTTCTGACACAGATACTTCTGTTCTACAGGCCTGCACTGAAAACTGAAAAAGTTTCTGTTCACCAACAAAAATTCGACCTCAGACAAATTGGCAGCAAATTGTATGCAGTCATCGTGTGTAAAACTACGACTATCTCCAGTCTGTCACATTGAATTATGTGTGTGTGTGTGCAGTGTTTCCTTCTTCTCCTCTGTTGCTTCTCTTTTCTTTTCTTTTCTTTTCTTTTCCCACTGCCTGGTTCTACATCTTCTTTTCCTTCCTCTTCTGTCTCTCTCACTGGAAACATTATTCCAACGTGCCCACGCACCATAACCAAACCAGCCTGCTTATTCACGTTGCACCGAGGTATCACTTTATTCCCGTTCTATTATTTTTTTGTGAAGTTTCCTCAGTATGACTTGCCCCAGACAGCGCTACGCTGTCCCACCCTCATTATATTTTCACACTCGGCTACCCTAGGACACAGGATGCGCACATGCACGTTTACACACATATTCCCACTTCTGTATATGTGGGTTTTGTTTGTGCCACCTCGGGTGCCATGGTGTGTTAAAATGGAAATCTGTCTTCCTATTTTTGTATAGAAAAAAAGAACCATTTTAAAGATTTTCTCCGTGGCAGTCTCTCAGCACGAGCCATATAATGTATTATTGTTCTCTAAACACTATGCAAATAATTACTGGTGTTGACAGAAAATCCAGTAGAAGTTTACACTTTCCACTGCATATGTGACATACTCAAATACGTGTAAGCAAGTGACATTTAACCCATAAACACCCAAACATCCACCGACGGCCAAAATGATTTACTGGTAGGAACTGTCTAATACCTGTTGATTCACTAGTTCTATCAATACGTGTAAATGATTGGTGTAAAATACAGTTTGTCATCTTTTCATGGTCATCCCATTTGGACCTTCAGAGGCTCCATAGTTGCCGTGGAAACAACGTCATCTTCTACAACATTGATTCACCAGTAAAACTCACGGAGTTTGATAAATGACAGTGGATGGAGACACTTATTTTATGTTCAGTCAACAATATATTTTGTAGAAAACATAATTTTTTTCTCCAGTTTTCTCTGTTTTGGATATAATAACCCTCGACTTAAACCCATAAAGATCCAAACATCCACCGTCGACCTAAACCATCTACTGATAGAAAAAAAGAACCATTTTAAAGATTTTCTCCGTGGCAGTCTCTCAGCACGAGCCATATAATGTATTATTGTTCTCTAAGCACTGTGCAAATAATTACTGGTGTTGACAGAAAATCCAGTAGAAGTTTACACTTTCCACTGCATATGTGACATACTCAAATACGTGTAAGCAAGTGACATTTAACTCATAAACACCCAAACATCCACTGATGGCCAAAATGATTTAATGGTATAAACTGTTTAATACCTGTTGATTCAGTAGTTCTATCAATACGTGTAAATAATTGGTGTAAAATACAGTTCGTCGTCTTTTCATGGTCATCAAATATGACCCATTTGGATGTTCAGAGGTTCCATAGTTACCGTGGAAACACTGTCATCTTCTACAACATCGATTCACCAGTAAAACTCACAAATTTTATGGTATTTGTTCGGCACCCCTGCTGTCGGAATATTACCGTTTTTTTACGTATCATAGTGGAGAAGGCAGAAATAACAGAACATGAGTATAGAAGTGTGCTGTTGTGTACAGTTGTCTGAGTTTTTCTTTCTTAGGACATGTCCAATAAATCTCCACTTCCTTCAGCTTATTTTTTACCAGAATTTCCTCTTGGGAGTATTGTGGTCTGTGTATATTGCATTTTCGTTTTGATATTAGTATATGAAAAATGGAAAATGACCCATATTTCATCATTTGTTTTAAAATCAGTAAATAAAAAACAGAAAAAATCTTATATATGTATGTATATATATATATATATATATATATTTATAGGTAATTTGATTGTTTGATTTCATGAAAATATTCTTTATTAAACATTAAAAGGTGAAAAGGTATGCCAAATCTTATGTAAAGTTAGGGCACAAAACTGCATTTTAATGATGGAAAATTACCGTATTTTTATGAGATGGTTATTTTCTGTTATTTTATAGTATTTTTTCGGCAACCCTGCTGCCGGAATAATACCGTTTTTTTTACTTCTTTTTTTTTTTTTTTTACAGTGTACTAGGACGTATGAATGGAAGCTAAACCCTCTACTGTGGCAGCGTGAGCCATGTCAGTGACATTATCGGTTGCGGTTCAGGTGTATATTTAGCTAAAACGTATATACATAGAGTTTACAATAAGTTGCGAGTGCCTTGCAAAATATACTGCTGACACGCCAAACAGCAGACGAATAACAAACAGCGTCTATAAGAGGGTGAGGGTGTGGATCAGAAACCTCCCCCTATCACAGCAGAGTCACCGTAACCCACCCCTGTCCCCTTTGAAATGAGATACTGATCCGAAACCACCAGTAATCCCAGCCTCCAAACTCCCAATCTGTTTGTAATGTCTGGTAAATACATCAGGAAATGAGTAAAAAAAAAAAAAAGAATGTAAATGTATGGAAATAAACCGCCAAAGAGCAATATGTCATTTTTATATGTGCCGGTGTAATGCTTTTCGAATAGGGATTAAAAAAAAAAAAAAAAAAAAAAGTGATGCATTAATGCAGAGCCTGGTGTGTTGCTGAGTCGATCCTCTTGGAAGCGTACACTACTGAGAGCTAATGTGTTTATGCTTATTTCTCCTTGTGCAGAAACTGTTAGGAAACACCATGTACCGTGGTGTATGTCTGTGTCAGCGGGTTGTAATGCATGTGTGAATTTATGGGCAAAACTGATAGATGTGTGCACGTGTTTACATGAGTGTGTGTACAATAAAATTGCATTTCACAGGTCAATGAGTGTGTGATTCTCCTACATGCTGTTTTATGAGTTGATTTTAAACGGCGCGTTTGGATTTCAGTTACGCAAACAAGTTAACCTAGGGGTGTCAAACATGCGGCCCGGGGGCCAAAACCGGCCCGCCAAAGGTTCCGGTAAGGCCCAGGGGATGAATTTACAAAGCGCAAAAATTACACTTAAGATATTCACAATCAAGGATGTCAAAGTCATTTTAGTTCAGGTTCCACACACAGAACAAGAAAAGCACTCGGAGAGCACAGACCTCTGCCAAGACAGATTTGTGAAATGCGAAAATTACACTAAAATATTAACAATCCTTGTAGTTCAGGTTCCACATTCAGACCAATTCAATCTCAAGTGGGCGGGACCAGTAAAATACTATCATAATAACATAGAAATAATGACAACTCCAAATTTTTCTCTTAGTAAATGTAAATATTTTCATGTATTTACACTAAAACAAAGTAGAATTTCGCAAAAAATGTGAATAATCTGAACAAAAATGAACAGCCTGAAATGTCTTAAGAGAAGTAAGTACAATTTTAACAATATTCTGCCTGTTATTAAATGGTTGGTGTATTTTTTATATTGTTATATAAATGTGTAAATGATAAACTGAGGCAGAATAGTGTTAAAGTTACACTTGTTTTTTTCAGTTTGCTCCTGTTATTCACGTTGTTTGAAAGGATAGTTTGTAGATGTAAACATTTTCATGATGTAAATTAACTTTTTTTGCTCTAAAACATAGGAAAAGTTTGGATTTGACATTATTTATATATTATTATGTTATTATTTAACTGGTTTGGCCCACTTCAGGTCAAATTTAGCTGAATGTGGAACTGAACTAAAATGAGTTTGACACCCCTGTTCTAATACAAATGAATAAGAACACTTTTACTTTTTACAGGAGGTGTTATTGGTTCTTCTCTGATATTAATTAATTATTACTATAACTCTGTAATAACCCAGGTTTTTGATGGGACTTGAGCCCATAAAAACCCAGTGATAATTTTGAGGCAGTTCCCAAATTAATTTAATCTTTCTCAAGTGATTTATCACCATTTATTATAATATATATGTATTTTATGTATTTTCATTTTTTCACTGTAAATCATGTTTTGTTTTGTTTTTGTTACTTTTTAATGTTTAATAAAGAGTATTTTCATGTATTAAAACAATCAAATTACCTATGAATGGATGAATGAATAAATAAATAAATAAATATCAATGAGACTCAGTTGTACAATCCACTGATAAAAACTGTATTTGGACAGTTTATCAGTGCTTATACATGTTATACATTCACAAAAACACATTTATTCAACATTTTTGTTGTGAAACCTCCTGTAATTACACAAGATATTTGTCAATTAACAAACAAGTCTTGTTAAACTTACACAACAAATACTTCTTTTACAGTTAATTGTCAGTAATTTTATCTCATTTCATTATTTTTTTACAGTATTCATCTTTAAATTAACAGTTTAATCTCATCAATAGAAAAGAAATATTTATGAAATTATGATACATTTGCAAATGTATTTTAACTGTATTTTTATGTGAAAAAAAAATCTTTTAAAAAATGGAAATTTTATGGTTATTCACTGTTACAGCTTTTTCTTGTTATTTCCCATTTGACATGTAAAATCACAGTCTATTTTTGTCATTTCATTGATATTTTCCTGTATCTTAAAAATACAGGAAAAATCTGTAAAATAATCAGTGAAAATTCTGTTAAATTACAGATTTTTTTTACTGTGTAGCAGTAAAACAGCTTTTTGGAAATGATAATATAATTAACGTGTTCCTTCCTCTTTTCTGGTTTTTTCCTCAGTGTCTGAAAGCCAAGCAGGAGCAGCAGGAGGTGGACCAGGAGGCAGCTTCGACTCCCTCCAGACTCGTTTCTCCTCCTCTCTTCCAACCTACCTCCCCGTCCAGTGCCAGCTGAGCGGCGCAGACTCCGCCTTCTTTCTGCGAGAAGCCAATCAGGAGGTCATGCGAAACGGCAGCTTATCGTCACGGACCGAGCCCTTCTTCATCCAGCAGCTGGAGACCGGCGTCAGCGCCCCGCAGTCCCTGCCCAACATCAACTGTAGCTACGGAAACCTGAGCACCGAGCAACCAATCCCAGTGGAGCTGCTTCAGGGCCCGCCCCCTCATCTGACGCTGACCACCAACCAGGTGACTCTGAACTGGAAGGTCAAGGGTCATGTGGTGGTGCCCAAAGTGGGGTCGACACGGCCCTGGATACAGGTATGAGTGGTTTCATGTTCATCATGTGTGTTACACCAGGTCATCCTACATGTGACTGTCTGGTGGAAACCTCTTATGTCCAGAATGTTATTTTTCATAAAGCTGGAAAAATTATGTATATTCTAAATAAATAGTGGAGTTAAGAGATGTAGCCACAAGCCGTTTAAAACACTTTTCATTGGTTCAATATTTCTAAAACCACCAGACCAACATGAAGACAGACCAAGAGAATTGTATTATGACAAAAAAAAAAGGACTTATGAGGTTTCCACCCGACAGCAATAATGTCACATAAAGCACAATGTAAGCACAATCCAAAAGTCATCATTTGAATATATTCATTTAATAATTCAGTACTGTGGGATAAATACACTACATATGTGTGGACCATGACATGAATAGAACTTACCACTACTGCTACTAGTACTGCTGCTACTGCTACTAGTACTACTGCTACTAGTACTACTGCGACTAGTACTACTGCTACTAGTACTACTGCTACTAGTACTGCTGCTACTGCTACTAGTACTACTGCGACTAGTACTACTACTACTGCTACTAGTACTACTACTACTGGTACTGCTACTAGTACTACTACCACTACTACTACTGCTACTACTACTACTACTACTACTACTACTCCTACTAACACTACATCTGCCACTACTACTACTACTCCTCCTACAAGTACTACACCCTACTAACACTGCTACTACTACAACTACTAGATCTACTAACATTACTTCTGCTACTAGTACTACTTTACTCCTACTGCTGCTACTACTACTACTACTACTGACAGTACTACTACTACAATTAGTACTCCTACTAACACGACTACTGCTTCTACTACTACTACTAATGCGACTACTACTACTACGACTACTAACACGACTACTACTACGACTACTACTACACCTACTACTCCTACTAACACTACTACTGCTACTAGTACTACTACTGCTACCACTACTACTACTAGTAGTACTACTAGTACTGACAGTACTACTACTACTACTCCTACCAACACTACTACTACTACTACTACCACTATTACTACAACTACTACTTCTACTAACACTACTATTGCCTCTACAGTAGTACTACTACTAGTACTACTACTATTACTGCTATTACTTCTAATAACACTACTATTGCTACTTGTACTACTACTACTACTACTAGTACTGACAGTACTACTACTACTACTACTACTACTACCACTACTACTACTGTGCTTCAGAGGGTGATTGAAATGGAAAATGCCTGAAATGGAAAATCACCTTCGGTTTGATTCAAGTGGACTAAAATGAAACCGTCCTTAAAGTAGACCAACAGAAAACAGGCTGTTCTTTCTGTGTTCATATTACAGTTTCTCATTCTATTCCCACTGTGGTTCCTTTGGCGCTCTCCAGACCTTTACAAATGTAGTTGTTTTTTTTTTTTATTTTGTTGTGGCACTGCACTCTGAATGAAGCTCCTCATTTCTTTATCAGCTAGAAACTGACAGTAAACCTTAACATTTATACAGTATGTGTCACAGACAGACTTACTGTATGTAAGTTACTTCCATTTTTCATATTGTGCACTTTTTCAGTGAAAATCAGGTATTTTCCTGTATTTCATTTAATAATCATGTAATTTTATCACCATTCTGATTTTACATTTGAGAGTTATTACATCAAAACTTATGAAAAAGTGACATTTCCAGTAAAATATATCATTAACTGAATGTAAAAATAAGCGTCTCCAAGCAACTGTCATTTATCGTACATGGGTTTTACTGGTGAATCACTGTTGTAGAAGATGACGGTGTTTCCATGGTAACTATGGAGCCTCTGAAAGTCCAAATGGGACCATGAAAAGATGACAAATTGCATTTTACACCAATTATTTACATGTTTTGATAGAATTAATGGATCAACAGGTATTAAATAGTTTAGATGGTTTGAGTCACCAGTGGCTGTTTTTGTCTTTAAAGATTAAGGTCGCAAGGTCTTATTTTTTTTTTGTTTGTTTTTTTGTTGTTTTTTTTCATTTGAACAATTAAATTATAGGCAAAATGTGTGTTGTAACGCAAGCGCTATTGAACATGTACCAACTAAAATATTTCTTAAAGTTGATTATTAATGCCTTACACTCCTGTGTTACAGCAAAAAAGTAATGTTACTGTAATGCATTCATTTTGTGACTCCCAACAGTGGTCACAGACAGCTGCAGGTTAAAGTGTCCTTCATTCCATATGCAGAAAATATGTCGAAAAGCTGCCATAGCTGCTTCCATAGGTCCTCCTCCTCCTCCATTATTTCTATGGTTCCATCTATTTCTCCTTTCAAGCGTCCCAGAGTAATACTTTATGATCTGTTTACAGCCTACAATGCTGAAATCTGTTTAGAGCAGGGGTGTCAAACTCATGTTAGTCCAGGGGCCACATACAGCCCAACATGAGGCCAGATCATTAAAAGAATAACAGAATAATATATAAATAATATCAATTCCAAAATTCATATGTCTAACTTCTGTGTTTTAGCATGAAATTATATAATCAAAATGTTTACATTCACAAACTAACCTTTAACCCTTTCATGCATGAATTATGAGAAACTTAGTCAATATTTCTTTCTTGAGTGTTTTTATTCCTCTTTAGGGATGAAAAAAAACAATACAATTGAATTTTTTTTTTTTATGAACCTATTTTTCATGGAGTTACAAAAATGTCCACTCAGCTGGACACCATACATTTAATTTCTGAAGCAAAGAAACATGTATTTAAAACTCATCATCAGAAAGTGATAAACTGTGTGAAAACTATGAAATAAAAACATTTTTAATGCTGCTAATCTGATGTTTTCTCACATTTTATCATACTCTAATATTAGTTATTACTCATTTCATGGAGATAATATCCTCCTGAGACCCAGGAAATTGACAGTTTTAGCTTTTTTATATTAAAAATGGTCCTGATTGGAAACTGTATAATGCAATAGTTTTTTTCCACATACATTTTAAAAATTATTTTTATTTATTGATTTATTTTTTTAATGGAATGTCCTTTGCAATGGGCAGTATTTTGTAAGTTAAACTGTCAAACTTTTGTCCCCTACAGAGGACAAAATGCATTGCTGGGTGTCAGGAGGATATGCAAAAAAAAAAAAAATTGTTTCAGAAAACTGTTAATTACAGTCTAATAACAATTAGCAATTAATTTACACTAAACCATGTCACTGCAGATCAGGTTTATCAAGAGCAGCAAAGTCACAATAATTGTATGAATGTCAGTGTATGGGATGGTGCATAAGTGTCCACTGTGTTGGCTGATATGGAACTAAAACAACCAAACCCATGAGTATACAAGAGAACAGCTGGAGAAGAACTGTCCACTGGAGTGACCATTGTGCATGAAAGGGCTAAAACATTTAAATCAAGAACAACCATGAAGAAAATGTAATTTATTAAGAAAAAAAGTGCAGTTTTAACAATTTATGCCATTATTTGGCCTCAGCTTCTCATTTTCATCAGTTCATTACAGCTTACAGTGGATCTACAAATACACAAAACATTTAATAACAGGCAGAATATTAGCACAGTTACACTGAATTCTCTTCAGACATTTCAGGTAGTTCACATTTTTTGTAAAAGACCTGTCTATAAATGTAAACATTTTGTGTAATTTTACATTATTCTACACAAAAACAAATAAAAATGTGTGGTTTTCGTTATGTACAGGGTGGGGAAGCAAAATTTACAATGAACATTTAGTTGTTTTTTCTCAGCAGGCACTACGTCAATTGTTTTGAAACCAAACATATATTGATGTCATAATCATACCTAACACTATTATCCATACCTTTTCAGAAACTTTTGCCCATATGAGTAATCAGGAAAGCAAACGTCAAAGAGTGTGTGATTTGCTGAATGCACTCGTCACACCAAAGGAGATTTCAAAAATAGTTGGAGTGTCCATAAAGACTGTTTATAATGGAAAGAAGAGAATGACTATGAGCAAAACTATTACGAGAAAGTCTGAAAGATACTATTAAAGAAGAATGGGAGAAGTTGTCACCCGAATATTTGAGGAACACTTGCGCAAGTTTCAGGAAGTGTGTGAAGGCAGTTATTGAGAAAGGAAGAGGACACATAGAATTATACATTTTCTATTATGTACATTTTCTTGTGGCAAATAAATGCTCATGACTTTCAATAAACTAATTGGTCATACACTGTCTTTCAACCCCTGCCTCAAAATATTGTAAATTTTGCTTCCCCACCCTGTATAGTTTATTATGATAGTATTTTACTGGTCTGACCCACTTTAGATCAAACTGACCTTTATTTTAACATCCTTGATTGTTAATATCTTCGGTGTAATTTTTGCATTTCACTAATTCACAGGTGTCAAACATGTGGCCCGGGGGCCAAATCCGGCCCGCCAAAGGGTCCAGTCCAGCCCTTGGGATGAATTTGTGAAACGCAAAAATTACACTAAGATATTAATAATCCTTTTAGTTCAGGTTCCACATTCAGACCAATTCATTCTCAAGTGGGGCAGGATTCAATAAAATACTATCATAATAACATATAAATAATGACAACTCCAAATTTTTCTCTTTGTAAATGTAAATATTTTCATGTATTTACACTAAAACAAAGTATAATTTCGCAAAAAATGTGAATAACCTGAACAAATATGAACAACCTGAAATGTCTTAAGAGAAGTAAGTACAATTTTAACAAGATTCTGTCTGTTATTAAATATTTTGTGTATCTGTAGATCCACTGTGATCTGTAAGTTCTAATGTACATGTGTAAATGACAGAATATAGTTAAAATTACACTTATTTTTTCAGTTTGTTCATGTTATTCACATCTTTTGAAAGGATAGTTTGTAGACGTAAACCTTTTTATAATGTAAATTTACTTTTTTTGCTCTAAAACATAGAGAAAATTTTGGAGTTGACAGTATTTATATATTATTATGTTATTATTTTACTGGTTCGGCCCACTTCAGATCAAATTTAGCTGAATGTGGAACTGAACTAAAATGAGTTTGACACCCCTGCACTAATTCATCCCAAGGGCTGGATTTGGACCCTTTGGTGGGCCGGATTTGGCCCCCGGGCCACATGTTTGACACCCTTGGTTTAGAGTATTCACATATATGGTTAATTGTAAGGACTAAAATGCACTAAATGTAAAAACACCCATTAATTACAGGTTGTTATCCACTCATAATAGGGGATGGTGCATTTTCTTGTATATGCAAATGTATTTTGATAATTAGCATTTTGGTGTAATTTCCTTCTTAGCAGTAGACATCTCACCGTCATCATTAAAGAAAACTCATTCCAGGACCGAAAAAGAGATGTTTTCTTTTCCATCTCAAAGTGTTTTTTTTCTACAATTGTATAAGAAGTTTTTAGTTTAATTTGTGATTGAGTACTGATGTTTACTTTGATTTGTTTTGTTTTTTCCGTAGGTTTTGTTTTACCTGGTCGGGCGGCGCTGGGACGAGCCGGACCCACCTCCCCCACACCTCCTTCCATGTGTCAGGGCCGTGGCCATCCGGGACAGTAGCGAGGCAGCTCCCTCAGCAGGCTGCCGGCTTGTGGGACCATCTGGCATCTGTGTTGTCCGTCTGGAGATTCCCCCAGCTTGGTTTACACCCCCACAAGTGCGAAAAAGACCTCCTGAAGGGGCTTTACCCACGGTGGATGTGTATTACTCAATCATACCAGTGGAAGGCCTCAGTCCAGATTGTCCGTCTATTGTTAACGAGCCGTGGAAGGGTCAGGGTACCAACGTCGGGCCCATTGGAGGCCTGGGTCTTGGGGGACAGTGGAGCCCCCTAGTGGATGGAGGTCTTCAGGACATGCAGAAAGCGGGGTCTGTTTTAATGAGCATGGGCCTGGTTTTAGCCAAAGGGGAGAGATTGAGACTTGATGAAAATATTGAAGTTCTGGTGCCTCCCAGCCCGGTTCGGCTCGGAAAGACGGTTTCATTTGGCATCTACATGAAGACCAACTCCAACACCGAACAATTTACATTGAGGTAAGAACACATACACTGTCCAGTAGGGATGCTCCGATACCGATACCAGTATTGAGCATCGGCTCCGATACTCAGTGTGTGTACTCATACTCGTACTCGTAAAAGTAATCCGATGCAAATGCACCGATACCACTTACGGCCGTGTGACATTCCCAGTTCAGTGTGGCAGGTACGAGGAGGAGGAATAAGTGTGAAGAGTGTGGAGATTTTTCGAAATAAACGACGGTGATAAAAGTAACGCTGACTGACAGTAACGTTAATGACACAGACAGATACGGACGCAGCGTTCTGTCCGTCCTCTGCGTACATTCCATCCGTTTTCCAGGTGCTGGTGGAGACAGAGAATACCACTGGGAGTACGGAGTGGTGCGGACCACCGCCAGCGGAAGTGAAAATGAAACTTATCACTCATTTCTCTTTTCTCTTCCTGCTGAAGCTTCGCTTTTAAACCTTACCAATGAAAACGCTGCAATATTAGTATCACATTAGTGTTACCTCTGTCGTCTCCATGTTTGTTATTACTGACTTTCTTCTTCTTCTCATAAAACTTTCCTCTTCTTCGTGGTATTTGTCCAGTATGGTTCATTCAGAGCGGCGCCCCCTGGTGGATTAATTGACAAACGCTCATTCCAACACATTAAATGTCAGTAGCAGCACTTTGTTCCAGTCAGACTAATGACAACGATAATAAAGCACATTTACAAAAGGAACTAAGAACTGGAATGAGATTATTAAGTACTGGTATCGGTACTCGGTATTGGCAAGTACTCAAATGTAAGTACTCATACTCGGTCTGGAAAAAAGTGGTATGGGTGCATCCCTACTGTCCAGCTAAGAAAAAAGTTGCACATGCAATATTTGACTGCACCTCCTTTGGTTTTGAGTGCAGGAGACATTCACTGTGACATTTTTTTTCTTTTTTTTTAAACTTTATTTATAGAACTTTTCAACATTTAATCTTTAAAACCTGACATGCCATCGCTGACATGCCCTGTGCATATGCAGTTTGGATGGATGTAACTCATCCACTGTTGGTATAATTGGAAAAATTCCAACAGTTTCTGGAACCTGAGACGTTGCGCTTTATAGGTTTTATTAGGTCATTGCAGTAATTTCACTCATGCCTGTACTAGAAGCTGGAGAATAGGCCGTTTTAGCAGAATTATAACATGCAGAAAATTGTAAATGATTGCTAAATTTTGAAAGTTCTGGAAAAATAGGCAAACGGTCTCACTCACAGCATATTGTCTAACCTTTTTTTAGTCAAAATAAGAAAAAAGGTCCAGGTGGAACATTTTTGGTGTAAAGGGTTAAACACTTAGGCTATAATTTCAGGTAATGTGTTCATAATACAAAGACTGACACCGGACATGATAAACAAACAGAACCCCCCTCCAAAAATACAAAGAAAACATGCATATCAAGACAGGGCATTCTGGTACATTTAAGGAAAAAAAACAAAACAAAACAAAAAACAGGTCAATCACAATGTAAACAACTGAAATGTGTTTACAGTTCCAGGCCAGGTAACATTTTCACAGTGGAAACGAGGCTCTCATATTTTGTTGAATTATTTGTACGGTGCACCTACTTACAGGGTTCCTGCGGGGTCTTAAAAAGTCTTAAAAGTCTTGAATTTACAAACCTGCATTTAATACCTTAAGGAAGTCTTTAAAAGGTATTAAATTTTATATGGTAGGGTTTAAATTATGTTGCCATAAACTTGTTCATTTTATTGTGTTTAAATGTGTCTGTTAAATGTCCAAAGTGCAAAGAAAGTAACGTTAGTCGACTCAGTTCCACTCGTTCCAACCTGACAATTTATACCATGGACTGTTCACGCTGCAGGAGACTCGGATCCAGATTCAGAGACAGTTTCTTCCCCCTGGCCATAAGACTGTTGAACAGCCAAAGAAAATAGGACCTGTTCCAAAGCTGCTGCTGCCCCGTTAGTGCAATAATTTGAAGCACTTTATTGCACTATGCACTTTAGTTTTTAGTCTTTTAGTCTTTTAAGTTTTTATTTAAATTTTTATTCATATGCATTCAAAGTGTTTACAGTATTTTAGGCTACTTTTATATTTTGTGAGGTGTGTTTTTATTTATTTTTTTATGAACTGACACTGTGGTGAGCTAAGCACGGAAATTTCGTTTAATAATGTACTGATGGTGCGTTATTTAATGACAATAAAGTAAGTCTGAAGTAGAGCCCGACCAATTAATCGGCCGTCCAATTATAGCGTATCACCAATTAATCAACATCGGCCAATATGTAGCCGATATTTAATTTTTTGTTTTTGCTGCGCGGAGATTCTGTCACTCGCTGCTCGTGTGTGTGTGTGTGTGTGTGTGTGTGTGTTTGTGTGCGCGCTGCCCGGAGAATAAGCTGAACTTTAAAGCAAGTTAGTTTCACTTTCACTCCTGCTCGGACAATGATGCTATCACCCCCCACACACACACACACAATCACAATCACATAATCCCCCCCCCCCCCCCCCCGCATGCTCTGATAAGGATGGAGTGCTTATCTCCCCCCCCGGCGAAAATCATGGACTGCTACCGCGCACTCTGACGAGCTTGGACCACTATGCCCCCCCCCCCCGCTCTGAAAATCACAGACCCCCCCCTTCGTCGTATGAAGTACTCACCCCCCCACACAAACCCATTTCCATGCACTTCCTGTCTACCTCACAGTTTCATTCTGCCAGCAGGCCTGGGTGTTAATAGTGTAGGGGAGACTGGGGAAAGTTGTAACACGGGTCAGTTGTAACTCTTGCTCCAATCAGGAACAACTTAGGACTCACCTAATTCACTCTGCACATGCTCAGTTTAGTCCTTAGTCCACATAAGAAGTTGTAGTATCGTGTGGCAGACACATCCAAATGTGTGAGTGAAAACATAATTGTGTGGTCAGTCATATTTTTTGCTCTAATTATTTTTGTGATTGCATAGTTTGCATTTGAAAGTTGTGTAAATTATATTAGTGAGATAAAGATGTATGCAACTGTTAACCCACCTGTCCACAATTATCTAATATAAGATTATTATATCCTGTGTAGATCAGTGTTCTTATTTCATATATCGGGCAATATCGGATATCGGCCGATGTATCGGATATCGGCTTTTTTTAGCCCCCAGTATCGGCATCGGCCCCAAAAATCCCATATCGGTCAGGCTCTAGTCTGAAGTCTGATATAAAATTAGGAACCAATTATCGCTAACTTTGCAGCCCCCGGTGAGAAATTATCACAGAACATTCAGCCCGACACACGTGCAGCCGTTAGTTATGCTGCGCTGCCTAAGAAAGCCGAGTTTGGGAACTTTAAGGGACAAAAAGTAAGTATGGGAATGTGCAAATTTAATAATGCCTGGTTGGAAAAAAAAGATCATTCTTGACCTGGTTGACATGAGTTTTCCTAAATTCTAGGAGTCACAAATTTTTGCCAGTTGAAATAGACTGTGATACGGGCATTAAATTCTGTCCAAGTAGTCTTAAAAAGTCTTAAATGTAACTTGTAGGAACCCTGTATTTATAGCATCAGTTAGAGTTCAATAACCTGTTCCAGCTGAAACATTATTAACCACTGCAGTACTTACCAATGAAAGGATCTGAACTGTGTGTTTAGTTAAATCCAGGCAGTCACTTTTTTTTTTTCAATCTAGGCTGTTTATTTAACTGTAACTGCAGTAAGTAGCCTCTCATGTCTTTAAAAAGATTGGACAATGCCAGGACAGATAAAAATTAATGCAACTATGGATAGAAAAAAACATTATGAACCTTATTGTGACACAACATAAGCATTATGTGGCAAAAAAAAGATGTGACAGTGAATGTCTCCTGTAATCCAAACCGAAGGGGGTGCAGTCAAATATAGCATGTGCAACTTTTTTTGGGGCTGAACAGAATTTAATGAGCTTGACTTTTACTTGGCGTTCTGTTTTCCCATTTCGCTTTACATTTATCTGAGTTTGTTTTTTTTTTTTTTTTTATATTTACTTCTTCCTTCCCTCCTCAACCTCTATCTTTCATCTCTGAATACTGCCGCCTCCTGAGGTTGACGGCTGTCACCTTTGTGTACCCAGACTCTTTCAGGAGCCAGTAATGCAAATATCAACGTCATGAATATTCATTACCGATTCAAGGAGAGAGAAACTATAGAGGATTAGACTCAGAAATGTAGGGTGAGTGAAAGGAAAGGTTTGGAGACAGGAAAATGAAAGGGCTTCAAACTCGACTTGACTGGTTTCTCAAACTGTGCTTCTGTTACTCTCATTCTCAGGTCACCTCTTTGGTTTTCCACATAAGCAGCAATATGTTTTCAAATCTCTTTTGCTCCACTGGCTGAAAATAAGTGTTCAGTCCCTGATCTAGACTAAGGATGCATATCTGCATCCCATCTCTGCCTCATCATTTCACTGACTTTGGGGATTTTAAGCTGACAAATGACAGATGTGCAAATTTATCATTCTATCCAAAGAACATCCCAGTGCACAATGTGGCAGGATATGACATTACCATAACAGTTTGTCCCCCTGAGGCTACAACTCTTTGGGACTCTTTTGGAATAAAACTTAGTGACTTTAAATACATTTAGGATTTCTTTCACTGAACCATAACCTAAAACCGTTTTTAACAGGAACATGCCTTTTTATTACTACTAATACTAGTCGCTTTTCCATTGACATGCAAATTGTGTGAATATAACTTTCTCATAAAGATTTGCCTACACTGCCTAAACAAAAATCTGTAATTTAACAGAATTTTCACTGTTTATTTTACAGATTTTTCCTGTATTTTTAAGATACAGGAAAATATCAATGAAATGACAAAAATAGACTGATTTTACACGTCAAATGTAAAACAACACGAAAAAACCGTAACTGTGAATAACCATAAAATTTCAATTTTTTAAAAGAAATTTTTATTTTTTCACAGAAAAATAGAGTTAAAATACATTTGCAAATGTATCGTAATTTCACAAATATTTATTTTCTATTTATGAGATTAAACTGTTAATTTTTTAAAGTTTAATACTGTAAAAAACAAACCAAAAAAAACCCAAAAAACAAATAAAATTACTGACAATTAACCATAAAAGAAGTATTTGTTCTGTAAGTTTAACAAGACTTGTTTGTTAATTGACAAATATATTGTGTAATTACGGGAGGTTCCACAACAAAAATGTTGAATAAATGTATTTTTGTGAATGTATAACATGTATAAGCACTGATAAACTGTCCAAATACTCCAAATACTGTCCAAGAGATGGTTTTTCAGGTGTAGCAAAATTGGTATATCATGCAAAACTGCAATGGAAAAACCTTTTCCCGCACATAGAGCCACATGAACAAAAAAAAACAGATGTTGACAGAAGAGTTTTAAAAGAAACATGGCACAGTACAGGGTGGGGAAGCAAAATTTACAATATTTTGAGGCAGGGATTGAAAGACAGTGTATGACCAATTAGTTTATTGAAAGTCATGAGAATTTATTTGCCACAAGAAAATGTACATAATAGAAAATGTTTTTATTCTATGTGTCCTCCTCCTTTCTCAATAACTGCCTTCACACGCTTCCTGAAACTTGCACAAGTGTTCCTCAAATATTCGGGTGACAACGTCTCCCATTCTCCTTTAATAGTATCTTCCAGACTTTCTG
Source organism: Sphaeramia orbicularis (assembly GCF_902148855.1). NCBI lineage: Eukaryota > Metazoa > Chordata > Actinopteri > Kurtiformes > Apogonidae > Sphaeramia > Sphaeramia orbicularis. Next base: position 12,101,992 of record NC_043965.1, read on the forward strand.
GTAATAGTTTTGCTCATAGTCATTCTCTTCTTTCCATTATAAACAGTCTTTATGGACACTCCAACTATTTTTGAAATCTCCTTTGGTGTGACGAGTGCATTCAGCAAATCACACACTCTTTGACGTTTGCTTTCCTGATTACTCATATGGGCAAAAGTTTCTGAAAAGGTATGGATAATAGTGTTAGGTATGATTATGACATCAATATATGTTTGGTTTCAAAACAATTGATGTAGTGCCTGCTGAGAAAAAACAACTAAATGTTCATTGTAAATTTTGCTTCCCCACCCTGTATGTGTAGACACACCAGGAAACCGAATCATTTTTTAATTTAGTACGGGATAGAGGAGCATTGACGCCTGCAGGTCGCGGTACTTATGGAGAACTCCCTCCCCCCTCTACCCCCCCATTTTATTCATCTCCCCCCAGACCACCCATCTTACGATTAACTGACCCCGTCTAATAAGTATCTTAAGTTTCACTTTCAGTTTTACTGCCATATTGTCTGTGTGTACTCCTCCTGTGGTACAGCATGGACCCCCCCCCCCCCCCCCCCGCCCCATCTTACGATTAACCCCCCACCCCCAGTCCATAGATCCATGTGTTTCTCTGAATTCAGGTCTGCATGTGCACCTGTAGAAGGGTAATATATAATAATAATAAATCTATCTGTAAATCAACATGATATTTATGTTCGTTGCCGTGTTTATGGAATGACTTCTCATGTCATCTCGTGATAATAAATAAAAAAATCATCGTATTTGTGATTTAATGGAAAAAACGACATGACGCACTTCTGTTTTTCCAGCATTTAGTAAATATCAGTAAAGTTTTGCACAGATGTTCAATGGAAAAGCCAGTGTTAAATACTGACTAATATTTGGCTTAAAACCTAACCTTAACCCAAATTTGGACAGATAAAATCATTGACTAATAAAGATGAAATGATTCTACTGATATAAAAATGATATTCTGACATTAAGACAGATGTTGAGTTAAAAGTTTCCCCTAGTTTTATCGGTTTTGTATTCCAGCAAACTGATGTGAAGCAACTTTACGTGGGTAATATATTTTCCACACGTAATTTCATTGCAGTACATTACATCACATCACAAACCGGACTAAATGGTCTCAGACTTGATACTTTAAGTATAATAGCAGGATGGTTCGATGCAGTTGTGCTGCAGTCTCATAGAGGAGATTTTAAGAGAGGTAATTAAAGACAGAGAGAAAATGAAGCTTGGAAATTGGATCTCAACCCACTCTCCCTCTATCACATCAACAACTTGGATATCCTGATGTATGAAACTTTAAAAGGCAGTGTGTTTGTGAACCGCTTTTTAATCACCCTCATGATGATTTTTGAAAGAATGTGCTGTAAAGGCGTCTCATGCATTTTTCATGTCCAACCGTTCCTCTGAGGAAAATGGAGAAACAAGAACAGTCTGCCTTCAACCCTTCAACAAAACTGCATGTTTCTACCTGTTATCAGGAATACACAGAGGCAAAGGGAGATAACCCCCCCAATGACGTCCTGCGGACACTATTTGTTCTTGCAAATGACCACACACTTTTTAACACAGTATGTACATGCACACTGACATCGTACACACTCATTTTTAATTGTTTTTTTTATTTTTTTATCCCTCACATGTTTGTTTATTACGTACAAACACACACAGGAGTGATGAGGCGGCCTCTGTGGTTCTCCTACACACACTTTGTCTTTGTCATATCTAACTCCTGCTGTGTGTGTGTGTGTGTGTGTGTGTGTGTGTGTGTGACTGCAAAAGCTGGAGTTCCTGGACCTAAAATAGAAATCTGGTGTCTCCCCAGGACCCAAAGAATTATAAATTGCTGTAATATCTAAATTTTTTCTGACTTTTAAAAGAATAATGAATAAATTCCCTTTAAAGGAGTGATATTTTGCTCTTTTTTAAATGGAATTATGCATTTTCAAACATTTCCCTGTTGTCATTTCCCTGTAAATGCTATGCTTGGGTCTTAATTCTTCATTAATTACACAGACAGACAGACAGACAGACAGACAGACAGACAGACAGACAGACAGACAGACAGACAGACAGACAGACAGACAGACAGATAGATAGATAGATAGATAGATAGATAGATAGATAGATAGATAGATAGATAGATAGATAGATAGATAGATAGATAGATAGATAGATAGATAGATAGATAGATAGATAGATTGATTGATTGATTGATTGATTGATTGATTTACTTTATTAATCCCCTAGGGGAAATTCAGTTTTACAAAATGCGGTCACTGCTCCATAAGTACAGCCATACCACATCAACACTCAATAAATAAATAAATGCAAAGTATAAATAGCTGTGAATAACTTAGATAAAAAAAGAGGTAGACTTAAAAGACAAGATGTGTTTTCTACCTATCACATAAAAACATAAAAGCATAAAAACATAAAATCATAGAAACCCACCCGAGGGCAGAAGTGTTCCAAAGCTTCTACCTCCTATACACCCCCACACGGCTGCTCCTCCTCCAGTCTCCTCCCACCTCCCCTCCCACTTAGAGAGTTATACATTCAACTCCACAGGTCCATCTTCAACCCTATTTCTGAGTAATGACACCAGAAAGGTCGTTTTGAGCGCTGGCCCTTTAAATGCACATGAGCCACTTCACGCCCCACCCCCTCTGTCCCGTTCAGCCACGTGTGTTTATTAATACAACTAACACAGTGTTTTTCAACCCCGGGGTCACCTGGAATTCAAATGGGGTCGCCTGAAATTTCTAGTAATTGATAAAAATAAAAACGTACTAATAAAAAATATATGGTGAGTTGACAAAGACAAGCCCAATCCATACAATACATGACAAACTGAAGCTGAAACTGAAGCACTGTGGTTCTGTTTATCTGTCAAATGTTCATTGTGGTCAGTTTCAGATGCTGCAGCTCTTTCATAATTCATAGTTTGAGTTCTTGTTTGTTCAGTATTAATTGTCAGCCTTGTAAATCCAAGCTGGACTGACTGTACATATCCTGACCAAGGAAAATCAAATTCTCACTTTTTGCAGTAATCTACACCTGGCTTTTCTGCCTCCGTCCATAATAACATACATTATATACCGTACTTTCCGGACTATAAGCCGTTACTTTTTTCTCGTTTTGAACCCTGCAGCGTATACAGTGATGCAGCTCGAGTATAGATTTATACAGGCTAACGGCCTCCAGGGGGCGCTCTAGCAGGAAGCACAAAAGTGAGACAGACAGATGGAAGAGGTGATGAAGAGGAGAAGTTTTAATCTGAACTTTGAACAATCATTTTGCGTGTCATGCACAAACCCTCATCATGGAAAACATACGAAGAAATGCATATTTTGCAGCTTTGAAGTTAAAAGTAATCGATGTGTCTGTCTAAGACGGAAATAGAGCTGCTGCACCAAAGTGCCATTGAGCAACAATGGAGGAGAGACGTAGAAGGTGTGTGACGGAGCCTTTCTGAGGCTGTTCAACTGAAGAACACTGAAGAAGACGACTGCTGTGGTTTCAATGAGCAGAAGGAAGATGAAGATACAGATCAATGACTTTTCTGGGTTTTTGAACCAGCTGTGTTCCTGCTGTTTCACTGCCGTGTTACAGGCAGTGTTTGGAAAAAAACTGTTAAGGTATGGAAATAAATATTTAAATAATCTGTCTGTTTACCATCTTTCTGTGTAAATATCTCATGTCACAACATGGACACCTGCAGCTTATAGTCAGGTGTGGCTTATAGCCTGGAAAGTACGGTAGACTAAATGTCGTCTAAAATTAACGTTTATTTGCTACATAGTATAGTAAACTATTACATGATCAAAAACAAATTACTTTTAGCAAAAAAAAAAAAAAAGTCTCTGTTTCGAATGTCTGGGGTCGCCAGAAATTTGTGTTGTTAAAATGGGGTCATGAGCCAAAAAAGGTTGGGAACCACTGAACTAACAACTGGGTTTACAGTAAAACTGAAACTTGACATGCTTTACTAATTCCTCTATGCCTCCTGTTGTTCTGCACCTCATTTTTTCCCCCTACCTTTGAAAACTTTTATCTCAGGGGGCAGGACGTTTGTTGCCTCCACCAGAACCGACGCCCTGGTGTTTGCTGTGCCGCTAGAATCGCAAGTGTCGCTAAGTAGTGTATCAAATATGTGACATTCTTGCAAATTAATTACATGCTTTGTGGACAAATGTTTGAGCAGATTGGAGGGATTTCCCCCTTTTGAAGAAATGGAAGCTTTGACAGTGTTACAAGTGGACCTGGTGTCGTCTTTTTGGAGCGTTTCTGCCTCAGTGTCATGTTGGCTACGTTCTGACAATGCAGCATGTATGTGACGTCCTCACGCACGCGCAACAAAGGTAGAATCGATAAGCAGAATCATTAAGCAGACAGGCAAACGATTCCAAGGAATGGAGCTACTGGTTCTCAATTCCCATCCCTACCCCCTCCCCACCCATGTTCAAACTAAACATGGCCAGTCCATAACTAAAGTGCACAAAACCACAATTTTTTTTTAACTCTTTTTCTATTTGAATTAAAATAATATCCAATCCAACTTTATTTGTAAAGCACTTTAAAACAACCACAGTGGACCAAAGTGCTGTACAGAAAAATAAATAAAAACCAAAATAACAGAGTAAAATACAACAATAGATTAAAAGATGTAGAACTGTAAAAATATAATTAAAAAAAAAATAAAAATAAAAATACAGAAGAATAGATAAAGCCTAAATAAAAGAATAAAATACTATAATAGATTAAAAGACATAGAACTGTAAAAATAAAATTAAAAAATTAAATAAATAAATAAAAATACACAAGAAAAGATGAAGCCTAAATAAAAGAATAAAATACAAGAATAGATTAAAACATAAAAAGCTTTACAATTAATAACACTGGAATGTACTTTACTCCAATAAGGCAAGACTATAGACAGGTAGTCCTCATGAGGGGTGTGTACTGGCAAGAATCTGGTGATATGATACAAATCACAATACTAGGAACACGAAATGATATATCATGATATATCACGAGACTGTTAAAAAGGCAATTTTTTAAAATTGGTTTTGTTTCTTTTTTAAAAGATTATCTCCCGGAAGAATTGAATTACACCAGAAATATGCACTAATACTAAATGCATTTTTATTTGATCAGAACATGATCTAATGCTATATCACAAAATTTTCCTGTGTTAAAACTAATATTCTGTTTTACAGACATTACAGTTTAAGATCCTGTTCAAATGTTCATATTCTATTAGTTCAGAACTAACATCAGAACATTAATTTTGTGCAATCCCAACAAAGGAACTAAAATTATTGAATAAGAGTGTTAAATAATAATAAATAAAATATAAACAAAAGAGAAAAACAAAAAAACTAAAATGAACCTTCACAGTATCTGCATTTGAATAAATACCTAAAAATATCGATACAATACTTTTTAATATCGATACAGTATTGTGAAATGAAATATCACAATATATTGCAGAACCGATATTTTCTTTCACCCCTAGTCCTCATTTGTATTATGTCACTTGCAAGGTTATAATAGTTTTGGCTTTTTCATGATAGTTTAGTTTTATTTAGTTTTGACTTTTTTTTTCTCTAATTCAGTTAGTTTTAATTACTTTTTAGAGCGGGTTTGCTAGTTTTTATTAGTTTTCGTTATTTTCTAAATGCTTAGTTTTAGTTTAGTTTTAGTTTTTTTACATCTTTTCTCTTCTTCGCCGTCGCAGTCAAATAAATCCCAGACAGGACTCTGCTGCTTTCTCCCAACTTTAGTCTCCATGTCTCCAGGTAGAGTGGGGACCAGAAGACGACTGGAAACCACAAGTGACAAGAAGTGACAGACCGTGAAGTGTCCGTTAGCTAAAGTTGCTAGAGCGAAATAAATCGATTTCGTATCAATCCGACACTGACAAAGACGAAACCGAAGGGAATTTTATCCATAATTTTTATCCGTTTTAGTTAGTTTTGTAAACACACGATACAGTTTCAGTTAGTTATGTTTTTTTGTCTTTAAATTCTAGTTTTTATTTATTTCAGTTAACGAAAATGTTTTTACCATTCTAGTTTTCGTCATTTCGTTAGTTTTCGGTAACGATAATAAGCTTTGTCACTTGTTCCAGTGTGGACAGTTTTATTCTTTTCTTAGTCCTTCCATAGACGGTCGTATACATTATGTTTCCACTAGTGTCTTGTAGGTGAAGGTCCACTATGAATAGGTGTGAATCTTTGTCCTCTGCTCCAGCATACAGTCCCATGGATAATCTCCCATGTTGGAGGCGCAGTCGGTCATGTAATAAGGCTTAAGTGGATGTCAGTCCTGCATGTGTGTGTGATTTTATGTGTGTGTGTCATAATAAGCCTTAAGTGTGCTCCATCACACAGAGGTGATGTGATTATGATAAACTGCTGTGGAGATGGAGGGACACGGAGGGAGGGAGGGTGAGTGAGAGGGATGGAAAAGGATGGAAAGGGGAAGTGAAAGGAAGACATAGATAAAGACCTAAATATGGATAAGATAGAGAGCGTTTTTTTTTGTTTTTTTTTTTTGTCTCCACTTAGCTCTTTTCCTCACTTCGTCTACATTTCGGAGTTTTGGAGGGAAGTAAGGGAACATGCATTTGCTAAATTGGACCCGTTTCTTCAGTGTATCACCTGTCATGGAGCTTGTAGTCTCACATAACCATACACGATTCTGTCAATTAGTGATGAGACTGCTCATCTGCACCCAACTACTGCAAACTTTAGTGGCTGACATGCGGCGCTGCTTCCAGCTCCAGGTTCTGCTCAGTTTTTTATCCGAGTTCTACCTTCTAATTAGATCTCCTTTTATTAGCTCCTAAAACTTTGAACATACTGCTACTTTTTCAACTGTGTTAAGTTATCAGCACACCTCTTCATTAACTCTTTGCATTGGAAATGAAATCACCATGTATCTGAATAAAGCACATTTAATAGAGCTGAAGATGAAGTTAGTCTTTTGAACCCTTTATAGTTCGCTCATAGAAATACTCCAAAATTCAAAATGTCAACCTTAGTGTGTTATTGGAGGGTGTAACAAGACTTTATTACTTTTGTGAATTTTTTCCAAATTTTTTATTGTTTTGTGGAAAATCAAGGTTAACCCTTTATTGGGCAAGTTAGTATTTTTGGTAATTTCCGCATGCATTACAAGACAGTGACAGCAACAGTTACAATGAGGACAGTGAGTCAACAATCTCCGGTCCAATGTGGTCTACACACTGGAAAAAATCCAAATCTTACCAAATGTATTTTTGTTATTTCTAGACAAAATGTCTCATCACACTTAAATAAGACAATCACCTAAAGAGTAACTTTTCAGTGAGATATAAGAACTTATATTTAGACAATAGATCTCAAAAATATTAGGTCAAGAAATCTTACCAAGATAACTTTCACTTGTTCCATTGGCAGATTTTTTGCTTGAATTAAGAAAAAAAAATAAAAATAAAATATCTATCTATCTATCTATCTATCTATCTATCTATCTATCTATCTATCTATCTATCTATCTGTCTATCTGTCTATCTGTCTGTCTGTCTCTATATATATATATATATATATATATATATATATATATATATACAGGGTGGGGAAGCAAAATTTACAATGAACATTTAGTTGTTTTTTCTCAGCAGGCACTACGTCAGTTGTTTTGAAACCAAACATATATTGATGTCATAATCATACCTAACACTATTATCCATACCTTTTCAGAAACTTTTGCCCATATGAGTAATCAGGAAAGCAAACGTCAAAGAGTGTGTGATTTGCTGAATGCACTCGTTACACCAAAGGAGATTTCAAAAATAGTTGGAGTGTCCATAAAGACTGTTTATAATGTAAAGAAGAGAATGACTATGAGCAAAACTATTACGAGAAAGTCTGGAAGATACTATTAAAGAAGAATGGGAGAAGTTGTCACCCGAATATTTGAGGAACACTTGCGCAAGTTTCAGGAAGCGTGTGAAGGCAGTTATTGAGAAAGGAGGAGGACACATAGAATAAAAACATTTTCTATTATGTAAATTTTCTTGTGGCAAATAAATTCTCATGACTTTCAATAAACTAACTGGTCATACACCGTCTTTCAATCCTTGCCTCAAAATATTGTAAATTTTGCTTCCCCACCCTGTATAGATAGATAGATAGATAGATAGATAGATAGATAGATAGATAGATAGATAGATAGATAGATAGATAGATAGATAGATAGATAGATAGATAGATAGATAGATAGAGCTTTGTAGAAAAAAAATCAAGGTTAATGAAGTTACCATATTTGGTTCCTTACCCATAAGTGGCAAATCAATCAATCAATAAATGAATAAATAAATAAATACAAGTATGTATACAGGGTTCCCGCAGCGTCTTAAAAAGTCTTAAGAGTCTTGAATTTACAAATCTGCATTTAATACCTTAAAAAAGTCTTTAAAAGGTATTACATTTGGTATGGTAGGTCTTCAGTTATGTTGCCATAAACTTGTTCGCTGTATTGTGTTTAAATGTGTCTGTGAAATACCCAAGATGCAAAGAAATTAACATTAATCGACTCAGTTCCACCCGTACCGTAGCAATAATTGGTTCTTAATTTCTAAGAAGAGAAAGAACTCGGAACGATGGGAATCAAGGCATTGGAGTGAATAAATAAATAAATATATTTTCCTAAATTCTAGGAGTCACACATGTTTTGCCAGTATGGTTGTGAAATAGGCATTAAATTCTGTTCTGAGTAGTCTTAAAAAAGTCTTAAAAAGTCTTAAATTTAACTTGTAGAAACCTGTAGGAACCCTGATATTAAAAAAAAATACCACTTTTTTTTTTTTTTTTGCCACTTATGGGTAAGGAACCAAATATGGTAACTTCATTAACCATGATTTTCTACATAACAATAAAACATTTTGGAAAATTTCTCACCATTTCTGCTGAATGTAGTCCTACTTTCACACTCTGAAAGTAAAACAGAAGCTACAAATGAATTATTCCGTTTCAGTAACTGGTGCACCATTACCTCTTTTAAATTCAATAGGAGAAAAAGAGGGCAAAACTCTGATACATTCACACTCAGTGGAGCCGCAGTTCAGCCAAAAAGTATTTAATACAGTGATTAAGTCGGTGGAATCTGTCACAGAAGAAGTTTGGTGTTTTGCATTTATGTTTAAATGAGCGTTGGAGCATTTTTTAGTGCTGCGAATGTTGACGGGCTGAGGGTCAAAGTGATTAGTATCTTCCTCATTAAAAAGCTGTCGTCTTGAACTGTGTGCTCTCGTTGTTTGGTTAGTTAATTAGTGAGATGATTACTGATGAGGGGATAAATGCTGTGAGTGTGTATGTGTGCACGAGGTATAGATACAGACAGATTGAGCCAGTGATTATAAAAAAAAAAAAAAAAAAAAAAAAAAACAGAGCTGGCTTTTTTCCCTCCGAGCCCCAGTTGTGCATGTTTTTTGTATGCAAGTCACATTTTAAAAAGTCCATTTTGTTTTGGTCATGTGAAAGCGGGTTTAACCTTTATTCATTTTTCTGGTCCCACTTAGTGTGTGTTTGTGCAGCCAGTTTTTTTCTTACATTATAGGGACATTAGGAGCCACAATCGCTTTGTCTTTTTGTGTGAGTGTATGTGCACTGTAAAAAAAAAAAAAACATTAAAAAAAACGGTAATATTCTGGCAGCAGGGGTGCCAAAAAAATACTGTAAAATAACGGAAAATAATCATCTCATAAAAATACGGTAATTTTCCATAATTAAAATACAGTTTTTTTCCCCCTAACTCTACATGAGATTTTGCATTTTTTTTGGACTTTTTAATGTTTAATAAAGAATATTTTCATGTTTTAAAACAATCAAATGACCTATATATATATATATATATATATATATATATATACAATTTTCAATGAGACTAAGTTGTACAATCCACTGATAAAAACTGTATTTGGACAGTTTATCAGTGCTTATACATGTTATACATTCACAAAAATACATTTATTCAACATTTTTGTTGTGAAACCTCCATAATTACACAAGATATTTGTCAATTAACAAACAAGTCTTGTTAAACTTACAGAACAAATACTTCTTTTACGGTTAATTGTCAGTAATTTTCTCATTTTATTATTATTATTTTTTTTTTACAGTATTAAACTTTAAATTAACAGTTTAATCACATAAATAGAAAAGAAGTATTTGTGAAATTATGATACATTTGCAAATGTATTTTAACTGTATTTTTCTGTGAAAAAAGAAAAAATTTGTTTTAAAAAATGGAAATTTTATGGTTATTCACAGTTACAGTTTTTACGTGTTATTTTACATTTGACATGTAAAATCAGTCGATTTTTGTCATTTCATTGATATTTTCCTGTATCTTGAAAACACAGGAAAAATCTGTAAAATAAACAGTAAAAATTCTGTTAAATGACAGTTGTTTTTTTTTTTTTGCAGTGTACTACCTGTTCTTGTATGGAGAAACATATTAAGTTTGCCATGTACCAAGCCTTTAAAAACTTGAATGTGTGAAATCGTATTTACCCTTTCTTCATTTTTCTGGTCTTACTTACTGTGTGTTTGTGCAGCCAGTTTCTATCTTACATTATAGGGACATGAGGAGCCACAATCGCTTGGTCTTTGTGTGTGAGTGTATGTGTGTTGAAGGATTACTGGATTTTTCCCAGGATCAGAGGGGAGATGTACTTCTAAGGACCAGCTAGTCCTCTCTAGTGGTTACACATCACTCAAACACACACACACACACACACACACACACACACACACACACACACAACACCTAGGAAGCCTTGATTCCATAAAGCCCTCCCATCGATTTCACCCTAAATGCCCTCACAGCAGAAAGAGCAGGAGCAGATGTTATATGTGTGTGTTGTTCCTTCTTCTCTTAGTGTGTGTGTACATTTTTTCAGTTGTGTCTTTTATCGAACCTGATTTCACATAATGACCACAGACCCCAGATCTGTAGAACAGTGGTTCCTAACTTTTTTGCCTTGTGACCCCATTTTCCCGTTTTAACATCACAAATTTCTGGCGACCCCAGACATTTTTTTTTTTTTGCTAAAATTAATTTGTTTTTGATCATGTAATAGTTTGCTATACTATGTTGCAAATAAATGGTAATTTTAGACAACATTTAGTCTATATAATGTATATTATTATGGACAGAGGCAGAAAAGCCAGGTGTAGATTACTGCACGAAGTGAAAATTTGATTTTCCTTGGTCAGGATATGTACAGTCAGTCCAGCTTGGATTTACAAGGCTGACAATTAATACTGAACAAACAAGAACTCAAACTATGAATTATGAAAAAGCTGCAGCATCTGAAACTGACCACAATGAACATTTGACAGATAAACAGAACCACAGTTTGACATGTCTGTTATGGATTGGGCTTGTCTCTGTCAACTCAACATATATTTTTTATTAGTAAGTTTTTATTTTTATCAATTACTAGAAATTTTAGGCGACCCCATTTGAATTCCAGGCGACCCCAAGGTTAAAAAAACACCACTGTAATGGCATCACAGAATCGCAGAAAATTCCGTGATGGGCCCACCGAAGTGATACCAATTTAAGTTCACGCGTGGATCCCCTGATTCAAATATAACGGCACTGGGATCACTCATTTGTGGTCCACGCACACACACACAGCTGATGTCTGTCACTGACTTAAATCGGTATAACTTCTGTGGGCCCATCACAGAATTTACGGCGATTCCGTGACACTGGGGCGGGGCGATAAAACGAAAACAATATATATCGCGAAATAACTTTACCTCGGTAGAAATATGAGACATGCTCGATACAATTTCAATAGAATTCATTCGTCCGTGTTTCGACAGACGTAAGAACAGCCAATCATAATTAAGTCGTGTCGCGCTGAACCAATCACGCTAAAGCCACGTCAGGTTAGGTTGACGCCCATGTAGTGGCCGTATTCGTGTGTTAGATATGACAAAAACCGAACTTCTTTGGACACTGGCTGTTTATTCCTGGCAGAAACGTATACAGTCAGTCTCATTGGTAACACCCGAGCCTTGTTCTCACACTACTAAGCTAAAATAAAAAAAAGTCAAAGTTAGCTAACACACCACATGTTAGTCGTGCTATGAACAAATAATTAAAAACATTGTCATTTTCACTCAAGAATATGCTCAGCCGATAGGGAGCTAAGCATTACACAAATATAATAGTGTAATACAACCACTTAGATACGAAATTAAAATAAAAAATGTAAAATAATGACGGGACTGACAATGTGTGTACTTACCAGGTAGACAGCACAGGGAAACTGTTGCTATCTCCCTGGGGTGCATGACCCTAGTCCGCAAGAGTGTGGCGTTCAATGTCCATAAAATAAAATTGTAATTAATGGAATAATAGTGTGAGAGATGACAAGTGGAATCACACACTACATACATTAACTCTGTTACACCCACAGCACAGGCGTAAGAGCAGCTGCAGCAGCACGCTAATGTTTGGGCTGATGAAAATAGTGATTTTATTTATATTGTGATTAGGGATGTAACGATTACCGGTGTAAGGATAAACCGACAGTTAGTATTACCGTTTAAATTCTAATTATCATGATAACCGTGTTTGATTACTGCATTTTGAAAGAGAGAGAGAGAGACTATCTATCTATCTATCTATCTATCTATCTATCTATCTATCTATCTATCTATCTATCTATGACAAAGAAACTCAGACAACTCAAACTTGATCTGGAAAATGGTCAAACAATGGCCAGAAGGTGCCATCTTTAGTGCACATTTGTATGTTTCATGTTTACATATTAATATTTGAACGTTTCTGCCAATAGAAAGTACACTGTGCCTATTATTTTATTTGTTTTTCTGTTTTTTTTTTCAAAGTACAACTTGCTTAAATTATTTCAGCGTGTGTATAAGTACTTTTTGAACATTTTGAGTACATTTCAACAATACCGCAATAATACTGATAACTGTGATATGAAATTTTCATATTGTTACATCCCTAATTGTGATACATGTCGATATCTTCTGATATGAAAAAAATATTGTGATATGATTTTTTTCCCATATCGCCCAGCCCTACATGACATCATCTCAGATTTGCGGTAGCGGTCCGTGGCCGTTACACGGAATACTGTGAGACCAGGTTGCTTTTATCATGTGTACATCAGTATTTATACAAGTAAAAAAGAATGCATGTCACGCATGCTGTGGTTTTACATATTCTTTATTGAGCAGTACTGTTTCCTCTGATTGACTTTAACACAGTCTCACTAAGACAGAACACATAAAATGAGAAATAGATGCATTTCTTTCAGCGAGGATAAAGTTAATGAACAGACTTCTCAGATGTTAAAAACACACACAACTGGAAAACATTCCATTTACATGGTGAATGATAGTGTTGAAAGACTTGGTTTTATCCTCAGCTTTTATTACCTTCTTTAATGGGGAAAAAAAAAACTGCAATTTTATAGTGCGGTATTATTTCCTAAATCTTCAATAAGCTTTAAACGTCACTTTAAATTGCCTCTAGGTGTGGATGTTACAGTGAATGGTAGTTTGTCTCTGTGGTGAACTGGTGACCCAGACAGGGTGGACAGGGTGTCAGCGGGGATCAGGTCCAGCCCCCTATGACCCTACAACAGGATTAATCAGTGACAGGAAATGAACAAAAGAAGCTTTAACCCTTTATAGTTAACCCATAGAAATACTCTGAAATTCAACATTTCAACCTTAGTGGGTTATCGGAGGACAGAACAAGACAGTGCCACTTTTGTCAAAATGTTCAAAATGTTTGCTATGTAGAAAATCAAGGTTAATGAAGTTACCATATTTGGTTCCTTGCCCATAAGTGGAAAAAAAAGTGAAAGGAACATGTATTAGACCAACATCAGTGCTGATCCAGACCCCTGTCCACATCCACATGATCCCTTTGAACATCATTCCTTACATTAGTACCATTACTACATGGTACCTAACAAAGCAGGTCCACTCACTGTTCATGCAGAGGTGGACCTTACAGACCCTGGAGACCACATTGGACCTGAGACTGCTGACTCACTGTCCTCACTGGAACTGTTGCTGGCACTGTCTTGTCTTGTCTTGTGTGTGGAAATGACCAAAAATAGTCACTTGCTCGATAAAGGGTTAAAAGACTTTGCCTCATATTTTGGGTATAATCAAATTCAGTATTGTACAAATGTATGGAGCCATTGTGCCATCTGTCATTGGTGATTTCATTTTCATTCTAATGCCATGAGTTTATACTTCGGTCGTCAGATAGTGGATTCATACAAATATCTTGGCACTATTATTGACTGTAAGCTCAGGTTTGACGTCATCACACTGAATTTGTGGTGAAGAGGGGCTAACAGAGAATCCATCTCATGAGGAGACTGAACTCTTTTAATGTCAGTGAGAAGATTTTAAGAAACTTTTATTGTTCATTTATTGAAAGCCTTTTAACTTTTTAGCTTACCAGCCGATTGGCTGTAAGCTGTTAACGTCATGCGGCGTCCGGCGGCGGCGTCTGTCGTTGTCTGTTGTTCGTTACAAAAATTTCAATCGTCTTCTTCTTCGAAACTACAATTCCAATTGACTTCAAACTTGGTATACAGCTTCTTTGTGATGATGTCAACAAAAGTTAGTGAAATTATTTGGATCTGGATCTGATTCTGGATTTGGTGTGACTTTGAAAAATTTCCCCATTATAAGAGATAGGAAGTGGATCGATGCAATAACTCAGTAAATATAAATGATATCCAGTGTAAATTTCTCCAGTCCAGCCCTGATGGGGAGATGACCCAAACATAATGTCCACATGCTGATCAGGATCTTCTTCTGGATCTGGGAACTTATGGAAAATTTAACATGGCCTCTTAAGGGGAAAAACTTTCAATCATCTTCTTCTCCGAAACTCCAGTTCTGATTGACTTCAAAGTTGGTGTACAGCTTCTGTATGATGATGTCAACACAAGGTATTGCAATTATTTCAATCCGGATCTGATTCTGGATTTGGTGCAACTTTGAAACATTTTCCCATTATAAGAGATAGGAAGTGGATTGAATCAGTATGTATCAATGATATCAAGTTGTAATTTGAATTTTTTGTAGATCTGATTGGAATATGACCAAAACATGGGCTATTTCTGTAATAGAATAAATACACAGAACTGGATAAGAATAAATGGCATCTGGATACATTTCCCAAAGCTTTGAATTTGGCCGGTAAGCTACAGGGCCATTGGTCCTGTTTTTCTTTTATCTGTTGGTTCAATGTTTTAACTGTGAAAGACAAGAACAGTCTGCATGCTATTGTAAAAATATGCTCCAAGATCACTGGAGTCAAACTCAGAGACTTGTCTTCCCTCTGGGAGCTTCAGGTGGTGAGAAAAGCCCAGTCCATCATCAGGGACCCTCTCCATGTGTTGCATCTGAAGTTTGCCTTAATGCCTTCAGGCCGGCGTTACCACGCTCCTCAGAGGAGAACCAACAGATATTCTAAATCTTTTATTCCTTCAGCTATCACACCTTTAAACTCTGACAGAAGCCATTGTAGTCATTTTGCATGATTTGTTGTTGTTGTTTTTTTAATATTAGCAGAACCAATAGGGTCTTTTAGTCTTTTAGTCTGCATTGGTATTTATTGATTATTTATTGTTAATTATTTAAATGCATTTATTCGTAGTTGTTTCAATAGTACTGTATTCGTGCACTGATTTATTTATGTTTGTCACATTACACTTTAGATGCAGGTTGATGTCTGTGGTAAGCTGCAAATGAATTGCCCGTAAAGGATAAATAAAGTTTGCTGAATCTGAATCATATTTAACATATTGTCGCTGTCGGGCAGAAACCTCGTAAGTCAATTTTTGGTCTTTTTTTTTTTCATAAAATGATTCTATTGGTCAGTCTTCATGTTGGCCTGATGGTTTTAGAAATATTTCAAGATTCTTTTATTGTCATTCAACATATACATACTCGTAGAACAAAATTCCAATCCACAGGATCGATAGTGAAGCAAGGCAGACATTTAAAAAGAAACACACACATTTAAATAGACAAAAACACGCAATTTAAATAGACAAAAACACATGTTTTTTTGGTTGGTTTGTTTTTCCAAAACACGAAAACAACAAAAGCAGAGTGCAGATAGTAATAATAAGAAATAAACAGGAATAGAGGGTGAGGAGGAAGTGACCAGAAAATATAAACATATTATTGCACATTGTAATGGTGATCAAACTGGATGAATATTGCACCATGTTATTATATTGCACATAAATTAAATGGCACCGAGGTGAGTTATTATTCAGTTATGTTTTGAGAATAACAGTCTTTTTATTTAACCAATGAAAAGTGTTGAAAACGATATAACTTAACTCCATTCATTTATTCAGAATAAACATGATTTTTTCCAGTTTCCTGAAAAATGACATTTTGGACGTAAGAGGTTTCCGCCAGACAGCGACGATATTCAACATCAGGATAAAGCATTTTGGGTGATGGATGAGGTTGTGCTAATTGCTGTCCTACTGATGCTTTTAGACTTTAAAGCCAATCCAAATCATCTGATGGTCTTGTTCGTTCGACTTAACCACAGATTACTTGAGGTGTCTGTCAAAAAATAAAGTTTTCTTCAATGAATGGAAGAAACGAATGAATGCAGACATCAAAGCCTGCAATTAGTCAGAAAAGGGTGAAAGTCCAAGGTCCAAGTGTGTGTGTGTGTGTGTGTGTGTATTTTATATATATATAAAACCTATTTGCTGCTGCATATGTGCTGCACAAATCCAATTCCAAGGACACGGGGTATAAATTTTATGAAATGCCAAATAAAGTTATACCACAACCATTACTTACACTAGTTTCATTACTTATCTACATTGTATAGTGCTACTTGCTCTCATCCATTTTAAGATGAAGTGCTAGGGAGATAATTTTCAGTCTGTGCTCTCATCAATTAATGGATAAATTAAGTGAAAGGGCAATTTCTCAAAAAAAACTAAAAAACACATTTACTTTAGTGCATTTCCATTCTGCTTATTTATGCCAATCATTGTCATTCTATCTTTATTACTTCTTTGTGCCATATTTGCATTTTTTTTTCTTCTTTTTTCCGTTTATCATATCCTCTGAACATCTCCCACATCCCTGGTTTGACATAATTTTTTCTTCCCTTGCAATCTCCATTTCGGTCTGTACTTTCTTAGAAACAGCACTCTAAATAATCACCCAATAAACGGGGCTGGACACAGTACGCACTTACACTCTGTGTATAACCTACTGCTTCAGTGGGCACTCGTAACTGCTGTTAGTTTAAAATAATTCATGCTGGTGAGTGAAAACATGGTTATTTTTTTTCCAAACGGATATAGAGCGGTGTTATGCATGACAGATTGTCCAGTAGTTTTCTGCAATGACTTGGTAAAATTTCATGTCAATTTCCCCAAATGTAATGAACATGTATTATGTGATCATATACGACACCAGACTGGTAGTTTACAGTTTTCCTCTGCTGCTCTCCGCTCTAAAAGCAAAACAATATACTACTACTACTACTACTACTACTATTACTATTACTACTACTACTACTACTACTAATAATAATAATAATGATAATAATAATAATAATAATAATAATAATAATAATAATAATAATATTATCTTTATTTATATAGCACCTTTAAAAACTGAGTTTCAAAGTGCTTTGACAGACAAAGCAACAATGCACAAGAGCAGAATAAAAATATAGTACACAACACAATAAAAGAAATGAGTACAGCAAATATGAAAACGTGACCAACTTTGAATGCACTGTAAAAAAAAAAAATCTGTGATTTAGCAGAATTTTCACCGTTTATTTTACAGATTTTTCCTGTATTTTCAAGATACAGGAAAATACCAATGAAATGACAAAAATAGACTGTGATTTTACACGTCAAATGTAAAATAACATGAAAAACTGTAACTGTGAATAACCATAAAATTTCCATTTTTTGAAAGAAATTTTCTTCTTTTTTCACAGAAAAATACAGTTAAAATACATTTGCAAATGTATCATAATTTCACAAATATTTCTTTTCTATTTATGAGATTAAACTGTTAATTTAAAGTTTAATACTGTAAAAATAAATAAATAAATAAATAAAATGAGATAAAATTACTGACAACTGTTAAAGAAGTATTTGTTCTTTAAGTTTAACAAGACTTGTTTGTTAATTGACAAATATCTTGTGTAATTATGGGAGGTTTCACAACAAAAATGTTGAATAAATGTATTTTTGTGAATGTATAACATGTATAAGCACTGATAAACTGTCCAAATACAGTTTTTATCAGTGGATTGTACAACTGAGTCTCATTGAAAATTATTATTATATTTATAGGTAATTTGATTGTTTTAATACATGTAAATATTCTTTATTAAACATTAAAAAGTCAAAAAATACACAAAATCTCATGTAAAGTTAGGGCAACAAACTGTATTCTAATTATGGAAAATTATATTTTTATGAGATGGTTATTTTCCGTTATTTAACAGTATTTTTCCGGCACCCCTGCTGCTGGAACATTACCTTTTTTTTTTTTTTTTTTTTTTTTTTTTTTACGTTTTTTTTCTTTTCTTTTCTTTTTTTACAGTGTGTATCATAGTGGAGAGGGCAGAAATAACAGAACATGAGTATAGAAGTGTGTTGTATAGAATTGTCTGAGTTTTCCTTTCTTAGGACATGTCCGATAAATCTCCACTTCCTTTAGCGTATTTTTGTCAGAATTTCCTCTTGGGAGCATCGTGGTCTGTGTATATCGCATTTTTGCTTTGATATTAGTATATGAAAAATGGAAAACGACCCATATTTCATCATTTGTTTTAAAATCAGTAAATAAAAAACAGAAAAAATCTTGTATCCTGATGTTTGTCATAAAAAAAAAAGAAAAAAAAAAAGAAAAAAGAAAAAAGAAAAAAGGGAAATAGCTTGGTCAGCGAATTTTTTTGTAATTGGATTTACTTTTCGGAAACAAAAGAAAAACTAGTGGTTAATTGATGTTCGTTTCCCTCCATGAATGTCTATGAACTCCAGATTTCGTACGCTTTGGAAGATTTGTACAAACCTATTGTTCGTACAAATCTTTGTAACCTAGGGGTCAGTGTATCTTTTGGTAATTGGATTCTGTTTTGGGAAACAAAAGAAAAACTAGTGGTTAATTGATTTTCGTTTTAAAATAGAAGAATTAAAATTGAATTTCAAGGCATTTTTCTTTTTCAGTGTCAAAACAGATAAACTAAATTTTAAAAAATTGGCTGATTTTCATTTTCTCTTTCTAATAACAAAAAAAGAAAGTTACTACCTGACAGAAATGGAAAAATGGAACAAAAACGGCAGATTTTTTTCATTTTCTGGGACCGGATGTTGTCATTTTCAAGGACAGAGCGCTAATGCCTAGGTCACAAAGATTCTTCCAGTTCGTACGAAATCTGGAGTTCGTAGACATTCGTGGAGGGAACATATCTACAATCTGCAGATTTTGTATGAACTGGAAGATTCATACAAACCTATCATTCATAAGAATCTTTGTGAGCTAGGCATTAGCGCTCTTTCCTTGAAAATGAAAACATCCGGTTGCAGAAAATGAAAAAAATTTCGTTTTTGGTCTGTTTTTCCATTTCTGTCAGGTAGCAACTTTCTTTTTTGTTAGTAGAAAGAGAAGATGAAAATCCATCCGTTTTTTTCAAATTTGGTTTATCTGTTTTGACACTGAAAAAGCAAAACACCTTGAAATTAAATTTTAATTTTTCTGTTCTAAAACAAAAATCAATGAACCACTAGTTTTTCTTTTGTTTCTGAAAAGAAAATCCAATTACCAAAAGATAAACTAACCCAGCTCTTTAACTGACTTCAGGTGCTGTGGAAAATGGAAAAGTAGGTAGGTCTTGTTTCAATGACCTGGAAAATGTTGTTTTCCTGAGTTTTTAAAAAAGATCTACCTACTACGGCAAAATAGGAATGGAAAAGGAACGACTTTTTTCACAATTTTCCATTTTCCACAGCACCTGAAGTCAGTTACTTGTTTCCATTTTTTTTTTTTTTTTTTTTTCAGTTTGAGTTAACCAATTTTCATTTTCATTCATTCATAACCTTCATTTAAACCCTGGGATATATTGAGGACGCAACCTCATTTACAATATAGCCAAGACAAAACAAAACATTTGAAATATACGATGCACATATCATAAAAACCGAAAAGTAAAAGTGACCAAGACGAATTAAAATCAGAGAAGTCTACTTAAAAACAGGAGCAGCTGGAGGTAAAATAAAATGGAATTATGGATTTAAAACGCAAAATATTTGAACCATACAATGCCATATCAGAGGTACCAAAAAGTAAAAGTGATCAAGATGAACTAAAAACAAAGACATCTACTTAAAAACAGGAGCAGCTGGCGGTAAAATCATTTCAAAACCAAACACAAGTCATTTTCTGTTTTTCATTTATTAACAGCAAAACAGAAATCAGATGACCGTGACGCACACAGACCCATCATCTCCTAACCTCTCATTTTGGGACTTAATCAGCCCACTTTATTTTCAGAATTATTCCAATATACTCAGATTTTCTTCGTCATTTCAGATGTTGTTTTCCGGCGCTCCGACCCAAAAGCAAGTACAATGGCACTGATTTGATGTTGGTGTTTAAAGGCATCAATTTGTTTCTTAATGTGATTGTTCTTGATTTCCAAAGTGGTCGTAGCACAGTGAGTGAGTGTTTTGCTTTATTTCAGTCGGCATCAGTCCCCCCCTTTACCATCACTTACTCAGCTTCAGTTTACAAACTGGTCTGTGAGTTTATTACCCACCTGCCAGTTTTGATTGTTAGTTTAGAGGTTTCACTGATTGTAATCATTTTCACTTTTTCTTTCCCAATCTTCATATCAACTTTAACCCTTTAGAGTTCACTCATAGAAATACTCTGAAATGAAAATTTTTAACTATAGTGTGATATTAGAGGACTTAAAAAGACTTTATTACTTTTGGGAAAATTTTCAAAAAAATTTTTATTGTTATGTAGAAAATCAAGGTTAATGAAGTTAGCATATTTGGTTCCTTGCCCATAAGTGGTCAAAAATAAATAAATAAATAAAGAGGTATACACATAAACAAACTGTACATACATTAAAAATGAATAAATACTATTAAATAAAATAAATAGCAAAAGGTAAATAACTAAGTACACATATCAATCATCTAATCTTGTGCATTTAAAAACATTTCAGGTGGGGTTCCACAGGGTTTAGTATTAGTTTCTTGTACATTTATACTTGCACACATTAGCAACACACTAACATCGTCTCTTCTCTCTCTCTACTCGTTTAACTCCATTTCTCAGTGGCATCGTGGTAATAATGTTGAATCAAACAATCAGTTTCCTGTTGTGAATGGTCTTTTTTTATCAAGTTGTGCGGTAATGTCTATACAGGGTGGGGAAGCAAAATTTACAATGAACATTTAGTTGTTTTTTCTCAGCAGGCACTGTCAGTTGTTTTGAAACCAAACATATATTGATGTCATAATCATACCTAACACTATTATCCATACCTTTTCAGAAACTTTTGCCCATATGAGTAATCAGGAAAGCAAACGTCAAAGAGTGTGTGATTTGCTGAATGCACTCGTCACACCAAAGGAGATTTCAAAAACAGTTGGAGTGTCCATAAAGACTGTTTATAATGGAAAGAAGAGAATGACTATGAGCAAAACTATTACGAGAAAGTCTGGAAGATACTATTAAAGAAGAATGGGAGAAGTTGTCACCCGAATATTTGAGGAACACTTGCGCAAGTTTCAGGAAGCGTGTGAAGGCAGTTATTGAGAAAGAAGGAGGACACATAGAATAAAAACATTTTCTATTATGTCCATTTTCTTGTGGCAAATAAATTCTCATGACTTTCAATAAACTAATTGGTCATACACTGTCTTTCAATCCTTGCCTCAAAATATTGTAAATTTTGCTTCCCCACCCTGTACAAGTTACTGTACGCATGCCTTACACTACTGCGTTACAACAATAAGTAATCTGTTACTGTAATGCATTACACGTTACTCCTGACACTAACAAGAACACAATATGACATTCTGCATGGATCAGTGTGACTCATACAGTTATGTGGGCTACAAACACTTACCTCATGTGCTCTGAACCAGGTACACAGTCTCTGCCTCTTCCTTGTCTATGTATTGTTTTTACTTTAGAAGCTTTGATGGATGATGGATGATAATTGTATCTCCCTGCTTACAGTTATCTTTGTCATTGTACAGTCCAGTTACATTAGACTTACTCTGGCATCGTCTGAGAGTCTTCAATATCAGCTGAAATACACATTATGTAGTGGACGCACAAAATTGCTTTTCCTCTTTTGCATAATATAGAACGGCAGCAGCAACAACCAATTTGATGGCTGGCTAATTCGTGCTGAGTCTAGGAAGTCAAACTGAAGCCTACGTTCAATGTGGTATGGTGGTTTAGTGAATATTGCTTCTTCTAAAATGTCCTGCTGTATAAAACCATACAGCAACAAATGTAAAGCTGCAGTGCTTGGTGTTTTTTTTTTTTTTTTTTTTTTTTTTTTTTTTTTGGAGCGTCCCCAGTCAAAATTTCCATAATTACCTTCCGGCGTATTGCAACTCAAGTGGTCAGTGAGGATAAAAGAATTCTCTCCACTTCTGTTGACTCTATTTCCAAGCTGTAGAATATCTACCCTGTGATGAGGATTTCACAGGTGTTTTTAAGGCAGGTAGTGGGGTTAAATATGTTCACATAACCTCAGATGTGCTCTGCTCTGCTACTGTTCCACAGCAGAGTGAAGTCAGGTCATCTATATTTGTAGTCTTTTTTATTTGCCTCACAGCACAGAGCTGCCGACGGAAGGTGTGTATCTTCGACTTCTGGTGCTTTTTGGGGGGGGTTTCTTTACTCAATTTCAGCTTTTGCAACTTTAAAATATACTTAGGTGAAACTATGCAAACTCCAAATATGTTTATACTAATAATAAGTTTTTGCTCTGGTGATTTTAAGTTTCCAAAAAACTTTTCCATTATGTAGTACCTTATAACGTTACAAGTTAAGGTGAACAGAAATCTCTTTTGTTGCACTGAGCCATTGCAAACCTGACTGAATATTTACTACAAAAGAAGAAGAAGAAAGCGATGCTCTGTATCATGTTATTGATGAGACTCAGTGCTGTGCAATTTGGCCAAGATAGATTCTTGTTGTTCTGAAAATAACTGTGCTTTCGCTGTAGTTCAGTCAAAGTTATCAGGACAGGAGTCAAATGTGAGATAGAAAAATAGGGATTTAAAGGGGAAAATGTGTAAGCTGGTTCAGTGGTGTAGTGGTGGATATACTCTCAATATTTGCCTTTTTTTTTTTTTTTTTTTTTTAGTAGTCCAGAAAAACACTCTTTTTTAGAAACAGTGACATGTCAGACTACTCTATTTAGTTTACCCAAAAACTTGTCAGTAGTATTTGCTCACTATTATAAAATTATCATGACTTGATCAGGAGCAGTTTGTAGGTTTTACTGGTCACACAAGCAGCTGCATGAATGTAAATGTATTTAACATGAGGCAAACAAAGGATAACGCTAGCCTTTCATAACGTTAGCCTTTCATAAGGTTAGCCTACTCACACACTTAAACTATTGGTGACAAAATCTCTTCTCCTCTAAATGTGCAGTCATGTGGCCAGTAGTTGAAAACACTAGTTGCTTTTCCATTGAACATCTGCGCAAAACTTTACCGATATTTACTAAATGTCGAAAAAACAGAAGTGCATAATGTCGTTTTTTCCATTAAATCACAAATGCGATGATTTGTTTATTTAATGTCGTGAGATGACACGAGAAGTCATTCTATAAACATGGTGACGAACGTAAATGTGGTGTTGATTTACAGATATATTCATTATTATTATATATTATCCCTCTATCTCGTACTAAATTCTAAAATGATTAGGTTTCCCGGTGTGTCCATACATACCATAACGTGTTTCTTTTTAAACTCTTCTTCGCTTCTTGTAACATCCGTCAACATCCGTTTTTTTTTTTTTTATTCACATAACTCTAGTTACGAAAAAAGGTCTTTCCATCGCAGTTTTGCGTGATATACCATTTGCGCTATGCCCGAAAAGCCACCTCTTGCCAGTGCAAAAACTTTTAATCAAAAAATGAGAGTTTTGGCAAAGTTGTCGGTTTTCCATTAGGTACATTTTTATGCGGAAGTTATATTTGTGCAACTTGAGCATCAAAAGAAAAGCGACTGGTGACTCATTTGGAAACTACCTTAAAACTTACCTAAGTATTATGTATTCCATGAAAGTAGGTGTTCTAAATACATGTCACTCACTTGAAAGACGTTTTTTCTGCCTCTCTCATTCACATTTCCAATAATCGTGCACCTTTCAACGAGACGTGCAGTGACCTGTCAATCAACTGGGGTGGCACTGGCTCCTGAGGTGTATAATCAGGTTCCAGAGGTGGCCAGCGCTAGTTAGCAATATTTTCCTTGGCATGACCCGCCCTACTCTTCCTCTGATTGGCTCATCAGTCCTCATGCCTAAAGTTAACCAATCTAATCAGTGAAGGCAGCGAGTACTAGCCAATTAGAGGCAGAGTAGGGCGGGTCATGCTAGGGCTGTGTATCGGCAAGAATCTAGCGATACGATACAAATCATAATACTAGAATCACGATACAATATATCACGATATATCACGATACTGTTAAAAAGGCTTTTTTTTTTTGAAAGATTTTTTAATGTTATATTTATTTATATTTATTATTATATTATTATTAATTTTATTCAAATGCAGGTATGGCGGAGGTTCATTTTTGTTTTTTGGTTTTCTTTATTTTTTAAATTATTTTTATTATCATTTATTCATTTTACATTCATTTATTCATATATATTTTTAAGATTTGTATATATTTTTACGATTTTTTTCCTGGAAGAACTGAATTTACACCAGAAATACGCATACATACTAAACACATTTTTATTTGATCCCAACAGGATCTAATGCTATATCACAAAATCTTCTTGTGTTAAAACTTCAGTTATGTTTTCAGATTCAGATTCAAGTTTATTGTCATTCCAGCATATAAAAAATACACAGAAATGAAATATTGTACGCAGGTCCCCGACTGTCAGCAGCATTTAGTAAAATAGTATAGATTACTGATAAAATAATAAAAAATAATAAAATACTGATATAAAAATAGCAATAACAATAACACCCCCCTAAAAAATTACATATAAATAACTAAAAAGTTTCTACAGACATTACAGTTTAAGATCCTGCTCAAATGTTCATATTCTATTAGGTCAGAACTAACATCAGAACAGTATTTTTGTGCGATCCCAACAAAGGAACGAACATCATTTAATAAAAGAGTTTTAAATAATAATAAATAAGATAAAAACAATAAAGAAAACCAAAAAGCATAAATGAACCTCTGCCATATGTGCTTTTGAATAAATACCTAAAAATATCGATACAGTACTTTTTAATATCGATACAGTATTGTGAAATGAAATATCGCAAAATATTTTCTTACAGCCCTAGTCATGGCTTCACCATCCTAGGGGGAAAAATGGGCAATTTGGCTCAGATACGACTGAATGGTGCACATCAGAGGGGATTTAGAAGTGGGTATATGCAATGATGACACAAAAATAAATAAGTATACCGCCGTATACCCTGGACTACACCTCTGGGCTGGTTTGGGGCAACCGTAAGTCAAATGATCAGGTGTACAGGGTGGGGAAGCAAAATTTACAATGAACATTTAGTTGTTTTTTCTCAGCAGGCACTACGTCAATTGTTTTGAAACCAAACATATATTGATGTCATAAGCATACCTAACACTATTATCCATACCTTTTCAGAAACTTTTGCCCAAATGAGTAATCAGGAAAGCAAACATCAAAGAGTGTGTGATTTGCTGAATGCACTCGTCACACCAAAGGAGATTTCAAAAATTAGTTGGAGTGTCCATAAAGACTGTTTATAATGGAAAGAAGAGAATGACTATGAGCAAAAATATTACGAGAAAGTCTGGAAGTGGAGGAAGCAACAAAAAACGTACCAAAGCTTTTATTAAAGCTTTCAAATCCAAAATCCTAAAGGATCCAACCAAATCCATGAGAAAAATGGCAATTGAACTTGAGGTAGACAACAAGACCGTTAGAAATGCAGTAAAATATGATTTGAAGTTTAAATCTTACACAAGAACACCAAAACACTTGTTGACAACAGCAACAAATCCAACTTTAGCAATTTTTGGGAATCATGTTTATGGCCGCCTTCTAGCCCAGATCTAAACCCTCTGGATTCTGCTATTTGGGGCGTTTTAGAACATGCTACCAATAGAACATCACACAGCAATGTCGACTTTCTTAAAGATACTATTAAAGAAGAATGGGAGAAGTTGTCACCCGAATATTTGAGGAGCACTTGCGCAAGTTTCAGGAAGCGTGTGAAGGCAGTTATTGAGAAAGGAGGAGGACACATAGAATAAAAACATTTTCTATTATGTCAATTTTCTTGTGGCAAATAATTGTCATGACTTTCAATAAACTAATTGGTCATACACTGTCTTTCAATCCCTGCTTCAAAATATTGTAAATTTTGCTTCCCCACCCTGTATAAGGGGGATCTGTGGGCTAGATGGAGGATAGGAGACTGGAAACCCTTGTGTTTAAGAGGGTGAGAATGACAAGGAGTAGAGGTGAGGATCTTCAGGCTGAAGAGACTAGAGTATGAAGAGGGATATGAGGAGATGTGTGACTGCACAGAGAGACTGGAGGCCCCAGAGAGCCTCTTATGTGTATCACACACAAGCACAATCACAAAAGGTTAAAGCTCTGGGGAAGAACATGTCTGAGTACAAGGAGAAGGAGGCACAAACCATGTCTGCACCGGGGTCAGAAAAACACAAACCCACTCAAAGACTAACGGACTGGTCTGGAGTTTGACAAACAAGGGGCAGGTAACCAACCAGAGAGGAACTGGTGACTGGAACACAGGAGACACATTGGTAGAGTGTAGGAAACTCACAGAGGTAGAAAAAAAAAAAGAAAAGCAAAACGAGATAATTTGACTCAAGAGAGAACACAGGAAATGGGGCGACTAGATGAAAGGAAGAAAGCAAAGAATCAGAAACTAGAGAAAAATAGACATTGGTCCGACGCCCATGTGTGATCTGATAGGAGATAAAGACTGTTGGGATTGACTCATAAAGACCCAAATAAAAACTGGTGATCTAAAATGTTAATTACTTCTGATCCACTAATCCTATCAATCCAAGTAAATAACTGGTGTCAAATACAGTTTGTCGTCTTTTCATGGTCATCAGATATGAAAGATATAAAACGAAATGACGAAAACTAGAATTGTAAAAACATTTTCGTTAACTGAAATAAAGAAAAACTATTATTAAAAGAAAAAACAATAACTAACTGAAACTGGATTGTGTATTTACAAAACTAACTAAAATGTAAAAAAATTCTGGATAAAATTCCTTTCGTTTTCGTCTTTGTCAATGTCGGATTGATACGAAATCGATTTATTTCCCGCAAGCAATTTTAGCTAGCGGTACTAGGATATTCAACGGTCCTTCACTTTACTGATTTACTGATCTAAAACGTTAATAACTTCTGATCCACTAATCCTATCAATCCATGTAAATAATTGGTGTCAAATACAGTTTGTCGTCTTTTCATGGTCATCAGATATGACCCATTTGGATGTTCAGAGGCTCTGTAGTTACCGTGGAAACTAAGGTTATTATCATTAACGAAAACTAACAAAATGACGAAAACTAGAATTGTAAAAACATTTTCGATAACTGAAATAAATAAAAACTATAATTAAAAGAAAAAACGATAACTAACTGAAACTGTATTGTGTGCTTATAAAACTAACTAAAACGAATAAAAATTACAGATAAAATTCCCTTCGTTTTCATCTTTGTCAATGTTTGATTGATACGAAATCAATTTATTTCCTGCAAGCAATTTTAGCTAGCGGTACCATATGATATTTAACGGTCCGTCACTTCTCGTCACCTGTCATTTAGAGTCAGCTTTTCGTCTTCACTCTACCTGGAAACATGGAGACTAAAGTTGGGAGAAAGCATCAGAGTCCTGTCTGGGATTAAATTGAATACGACGGAGAAGAAGATAAAAGATATGAACAACTAAAACTAAACTAAAACTAAGCATTTAGAAAATAACAAAAACTAATAAAAACTAGCAAACCTGCTCTAAAAACTAATTAAAACTAACTGATTTAGAGAAAAAAAGTCAAAACTAAATAAAACTAAACTATAATGAAAAATCCCAAACTGTTATAACCTTGGTGGAAACACCATCGTCTTCTACAACACTGATTCACCAGTAAAATCCATGGATCACAATTATTTGGTTAACCCATAAAGACCCAAACATCCGGACCACCAGACTCCAAAACAGTTTTTATCCAGAGGCATTGAGAATGATGAACTCCTGCTGAACTTTGAGCCCAGAATGCACATTTAAATTTTTTTGTATCAGTATTTTATTATTTTTATTATTTTATTAGTAACTTATACTATTTTTACTAAATGCTGCTGACAGTCGGGGACCTGAGTACAATATTTCGTTTCTGTGTATTTTTATATGCTGAAATGACAAATAAACTTGAATCTGAATCTACCGGCGACCAAAACCATCTACTGATCTAAATTATTTAATACCTGTTGATCCACTAATTCAATCAATCCATATAAATAATTGGTGTAAAATGCCATTTGTCGTCTTTTCACAAACACTCATAATATATTATAATATACTGAGATAAATATCATTGCATTACATTGGTTTGTTTGGTTTAAATTGTTGTCTTTGCTTCCAAAATGCCTCATTGATAGTTTTTTGCTTATTTATTTCTCTTTTTTAAACCATGATTATGAAGAACCATGAAATAAAGAATATTTACATGTATTAAAACAATCAAATTAGCTATAAATATA
This sequence comes from Sphaeramia orbicularis, assembly GCF_902148855.1. Lineage (NCBI taxonomy): Eukaryota > Metazoa > Chordata > Actinopteri > Kurtiformes > Apogonidae > Sphaeramia > Sphaeramia orbicularis. Next base: position 12,131,110 of record NC_043965.1, read on the forward strand.
TATACAAATAATTTTCAATGAGACTCAGTTGTACAATCCACTGATAAAAACTGTATTTGGACAGTTTATCAGTGCTTATACATGTTATACATTCACAAAAATACATTCATGCAACATTTTTATTGTGAAACCTCCCGTGATTACACAAGATATTTGTCAATTAACAAACAAGTCTTGTTAAACTTACAGAACAAATACTTTTACGGTGAATTGTCAGTAATTTTATCTCATTTCATTATTTTATTTTTTTACGGTATTAAACTTTAAATTAACAGTTTAATCTCATAAATAGAAAAGAAATATTTATGAAATTATTATATATTTGCAAATGTATTTTAACTGTATTTTTCATCTTTCATTTTTCATTCATTTCAACATTTCTTTAAAAAAAAATTTTTTTTTTGGTTATTCAGTTACAGTTTTTTCGTGTTATTTTACATTTGACGTGTAAAATCTGTCTGTTTTTGTGATTTCATTGATATTATCCTGTATCTTGAAAATACAGGAAAAAATCTGTAAAATAAACAGTGAAAATTCTGTTAAATTACAGATTTTTTTGACAGTGCACACATCCATGTATCAGCATTCACCTGTCTTTTCTTCAGAGTAACCCACACACTCCCTCCCTCTCTCTCCCTCTCTCTCTCTCTCTCTCTCCCTCCCTGTTCATCCCGTTAATCCCGCCTGTGCTATCATTCTGTCTACAGCGCTCTTCCTCTACCTTTTCTTCTCCCCAACCCTTCAATTTCCCTGTCATCGCCTCCCTTTTCTTCGCTCTCCTTCTGCTGTTCTCTCTCGCTCCCTGTGCCTCTCTTTCCTTCCTTCAAATCGCTCATGAATATTCATGGGGACTGTTATTTGCATTGCTGGCTCCTGAAAGAGGTTGAGTACACAAAGGTGACAGCCATCAACCTCAGGATAGCAGCGGTGTTTGTGTGTTTGGGCGAACGGCATGTGTGCGAGGCCGCGAAAAAATAGACAGAAGAGTCGACGTAGAAGAGGAGAAGACAGAATGGGGGATTTTGGTATTTTCCTGCTGTTACTTGTAAAATGATTGACATTATCGTGAAAATTCTAATTAATACGTGTCTGAATATGAGCTCAGGCTTGAATTTAAACTTTTTTTCTTTTTTTTTACGCTCTGTTATTGAGATGACAGTGATCCTTTTTGCACATGTGGGCACACATGTTCATTTAGCTCTTTCTTCACCCACAAAAAAAAAAAAAAAATCAACATCTTTCACCCATTTCCAGCTTCTGGCGCTCTGTTTTGGTTTCTTTTCCTTTGCGTGCCCAGATCGCTCTTTGTGTTTCGGTCTGCCGAGGCTGGTTTGAGGATACTTGAAATGCAAATGGTGCCTTATTGTGTTGCATGTATTGTTCATGCCCAGCGCTCCTTGTTGGAGAATATTGCTGTTTAGACACGGGTTCTTCTATTTATCAGCACTGGGAATGCACCAGTTGCTTAGAGAGGCTTTTTTAGCTGTGTGTTTTTTTTTTGTTTTTTTTTTTTGTGTATGTTTGAGCATTTACCTCTAAGTTACCCCAGGAGTTGAAAAGAGGAGTTTAGGGATAAGTTTGTTTTTATTTTAACAAGCTGAAGGGGGAAACAGTTGATATTTTTACTAACAGAAAGGAGAGAAATCACCTCCTGCAGCTTTCAGCCTTGGGACCCAAATAACATTTTTATTTTCTTGGCCTGGGACCAAGGCTCATGAAAACATATTGTCTGTTTTATTATTCTGGGACACACTTGAAATAAGCTACAGATGTTCTTATTGTACAAGTCCCAATATTTTACCCCGTACTGCCTGAAATGCTCCTGCACTTTGGCATGGTTTTCCTCAGGGTATGTTTGAGAAAGACACTATTGTTTTCCTGTGTAGCTGATAGATAATTATGAGTGCATTTTTCTATTGGCTGACCTAATTGTAGAATAAATGTATAGAATCATGAGCCCAGGAGGTCAGAAAAAAAAAAAAATTAAATTAAAATAATTAAAATACATATTGTATTTATATGCTGTTTGTGAAGCGTGTTTGAGTGTCCAAAAAAGCGCGATATAAGTGTGATGTATTTTTTTTTCGCAATATTTTTATTGGTATTTAAGTTTTACATAACAAAACATGAATCAAAACATCATAAACACTCATACACACACCCATTCACACCACGTAGACTTGCACCAAATGATATATAAATACATAAATAAATAAATAAATAAATAAATAAATAAATAATATCTATCTATCTATCTATCTATCTATCTATCTATCTATCTATCTATCTATCTATCTATCTATCTATCTATCTATATTCTTATAAAACTGTGTACATATATGTAGAAAAAAAATATAATAATAATAGTAAATTATTATTATTATTATTATTATTAGTAGTAGTAGTAGTAGTAGTAGTAGTATTATGTATTTGTAGTTTGCTGTGATTAATCTCAATAAATAGCTTTATTCTTAACATTTAATCTTGTACTAAGGGATGTTTAAATGTAAAATTATTCAGAATATCAGAGTTATTGTACAGTCAACACAAAATAAGTATATTTAAGTTAAAATCCCATATTTAAAAATTAAAATAAAATTGTAATTAATACAATAATAGTGTGAGAGATGACAAGTGGAATCACACACTACATACATTAACTCTGTTACACCCACAGCACAGGCGTAAGAGCAGCTGCAGCAACACGCTAATGTTTGGGCTGATGAAAATAGTGATTTTATTTATATTGTGATTAGGGATGTAACGATTACCGGTGTAACGATAAACCGACAGTTAGTATTACCGTTTAAATTCTAATTATCATGATAACTGCGTTTGATTACTGCATTTTGAAAGAGAGAGAGAGACTATCTGTCTGTCTGTCTGTCTGTCTGTCTGTCTGTCTGTCTGTCTATCTATCTATCTATCTATCTATCTATCTATATTCTTATAAAACTGTGTACATATATGTAGAAAAAAAAAGATAATAATAATAGTAAATTATTATTATTATTATTATTATTATTATGTATTTGTAGTTTGCTGTGATTAATCTCAATAAATAGCTTTATTCTTAACATTTAATCTTGTACTAAGGGATGTTTAAATGTAAAATTATTCAGAATATCAGAGTTATTGTACAGTCAACACAAAATAAGTATATTTAAGTTAAAATCCCATATTTAATTGCATCTTTTCAACTTTTAAATCCTCAAAAGCATATGTCTTATCTGCACTAACAGACACAGTTATAAAGCCAAGACCTATAGGGTACAGTTGAATTACTATCAAAGCCTTTAAAACTAGATAACAGCTTAGTTTACATAAGTTTACTAACATATAAACTACTAGATTTGGATAAAAGGTTTGTGAAATATAGTGAAATAGAGAAAAAGCAAATCTGAAAGAAGAACGGTTAGATTCTGCTGTGAACTGAGCCTCCATCTTGCTTTGGAAGGTGTAGTTTGTGTAGATGTTACTGTTAACTGTAAACAGGAAGATGCAATTATCATTCATCATCCATCAAAGCCTCTAAAGGGAAAAAAAACAAAATCCAAAGATGAGGAAGAAGCAGAGACTGTGTACCTGGTTCAGAGAGAGTACTTGCGGTAAATGTTTGTAGCCCACGTAACTGTATGAGTCACACTGATCCATGCAGAATGTCATATTGTGTTATTGTCAGTGTTGGGAGTAACATGTTACAAAAGTAATGCATTCCAGTAACAGATTACTTTTTGCTGTAACGCTGTAGTGTAAGGCATTACTAATCAATTTTCAGTCATATTTCATTCGGTACATGTTCAGTAGCGCTTGTGTTATAACACACTTTTCGCTCATAATTGAATTTCTCAAATGAAAAAAACAAACAAAAACAAAACAGTAAGACTTTAAGGAATCAAAAATGCTCATTACTAACCCTAACCCTGCTTTAAGAAGCTAGTTAGCATTAGCATGATCCCTGTGATCAGCAATGACAAGGTAAGCTAACGTTTCTATGACTAGTTAGAATTCTTTATCGATTGCGGATTTATCTACCGGTGTCCTCTGTGCCACGCCCCCTGTTTGAACATGTAAGATGTTAAAAAAAATGCAAGCGTTCCTGCTGGGATTCGAACCTCGTAGACCGTAGCGTTACTTACTGAGGTATCCGACTGCATGTACTTCGGGCACAAATTTATATGTCCCAAGGCTCTACTATGTCTTGTATTTGGGGGGGGGGGGGTTCTACCGCACATGTGCCTTTTATAATGAGAGTCTGTATGTAACTCAAAAGTAATACAGGAGTCATGTAATGTATTACAATTCTGAGACAGTAATATTATGAGGTAAGGCATTACTTTTAAATAACTGTAACAAGTAATCTGTAATGGATTACAGTTTGGAAGTAACTTACACAACACTGGTGGTTTGCAGTACTGAAGTCTGGACTGAGAGGTGGAAGAATTAAAGGGGTCATATTTTGCTTAACCCACTCTTATTAGTTCTTGGTACATTTATTTGTGTATTTGGAGCCTAATAGTTGAGAAAGTTTGAATTTGAACCCTCCAGGTGCTGCAAAGCTATCTTTATATTCATTCTGGAAAAAATCAAGTGGATTTCTACAACATGTTTTAATATCAGCAGCAGTGGTTGTAGTCCATACTGACAATATGTCCAAAATTTTTGTCAATTACCTAAAATGTTCAGTTGTTGGTTGTATTAACAAACACAAGTGGCTGAATGGAAAGAAAGTACAGTCGACAACCTGGAGGGGGCGGGGCGTAAAGTGGCTCATTTGCATTTAAAGGGCCAGCACTCAAAACCACCTTTCTGGTGTCATTACTCAGAAATAGGGTTGAAGAGGGACCTGTGGAGTTGAATGAATGAAGAATTCAGACCCAAGCAGAGCATTTACAGTTTATGTAGACCACAGGGAAATGTCTGAAAATGTGTAATTCCATTAAAAAAGCAAAATATCAATCCTTTAAATATTTCATCAGATAGTTTAACCCTTTCATGCATAGTGGTCACTACAGTGGACAGCTATTCTACAGCTGTTCTCTTGTATTTTCATGGATTTTATTGTTTTAGTTCCATATCAGCCAACACAGTGGACGCCTATGCATCATCCCATACACTGACATTCATACCATTACTGTAACTTTGCTGTTCTTGATAAATCTGATCTACACTAACATGTTTGAGTGTAAATCAATTGTTTGTTATTGTTAATAGACTGTAATTAACCATTTTTCTTAAACAAAAAGTTTTGTTTTTGCACATTATCACCATAAAGTGAATAATTACTAATATTAGAGTATGTTAGAATGTGACAAAATACCAGATTAGCAGCATTTAAAAAAAAAAAGATTTCATAGTTTTCACACAGTATATCAGTAAATACATGTTTCTTTGCTTCAAAAATTAAATGCATGGTGTCCAGCTGAGTGGATATTTTTGCAGCTCCATGAAAAATAGGTTCATAAAAAAACTTTCAATCGCATTGTTTCTTTTCATGCCTAAAGAGGAATAAAAACACTCAAGAAAAATGTCTTGATTAGGGTCAAAACATGGTATTCAAAATCTCTCTGATGGGACATTTTAGAGACAATTTGACCCACATTTTTTACTTTTAAATTCATTTTTGCTTTAGTTGGCCCATAAGGGATTAGCTACTTTATATTGAAATAAATGTTGGAATGGCAATCAGTTAAAGTTCGCTCTCTGACAGGACATCACTGTGTTCTGACCCATTAAGGTTCTCATAATTCATGCATGAAAGGGTTGTGTCTACTTAAAGCAAAATACAAGAGTTTGGCACGTTCCAAAAATAGTTCAAAATGACTTTGTCTGGTTGAAACTTGGTTACATAAATGATTTTGATGATGGTGGGAAATGGGAAGATCTGGAGGAACTGGTGCTATGTAGACTCTCCACAGAAAGGCAGGACTCCAACCAAGGACCCGGACCTTCTTGCTGTGTGGTGACAATGCTAACCAATCAACCACCGTGCTGCTCCATGTATGAGCCTTGATTTCTGGTCGTATCTCCAACCCACCGCTCAGGGTTTTTACTCTTAAATCAGTATCAGATCAATTTAACCCAACCTGTGACCTGAAATCCTTAAACCGGCCAAAGAAACCCGGTAATTTTTCAACCCAGCAAGTTTCTGCTGATTTCTAGGTCAAAAGGATGCCTTTATATACACAGTTTATTTTATTTATTTATTTATTTGTATCAGACATGTAAATAGTTACAGTCCATAGAGCAGTGTTTTTCAACCTTGGGGTCGGGACCCCCCCATGGGGTCGCCTGAAATTTCTAGTAAATGATAAAAATAAAAAAAAAAACTTAATGATGAAAATATATGATGAGTTGAGAGAGACGATCGCAATCCATAAAAGACATGACAAACTGAAGATGAAACTGAAGCACTGTGGTTCTGTTTATCTGTCAAATGTTCATTGTGGTCGGTTTCAGATGCTGAAGCTCTTTCATAATTCATAGTTGAGTTATTGTTAATAAAATTCTCACTTTGTGCAGTAATCTCAACCTGACTTTTCTGCCTCCGTTTTGTAATAATATACATTATGTAGACTAAATGTCGTCTAAAATTAACATTGATTTGCAACATAGAATAGCAAACTATTACATGATCAAAAACAAATTTTAGCAAAAAAAAAAAAAAGTCTCGGTGTTTGGGGTCGCCAGAAATTTGTGATGTTAAAATGTGGTCATGAACCAAAAAAGGTTAGGAACGTCTGCCATAGAGTATAATGAGCATTAACCCTTTCATGCATTAATTATGAGAACCTTATTTAAGATTTTTTTCTTCAGTGTTTTTATTCCTGCATAGGCATGAAAAAAACAATGTGATCAAGTTTGTTTGTTTGTTTTTTCATAGAGTTACAAAAATGTCCATGCATTTAACTTTTGAAGTAAAGATACATGTTTAAAACCCAATACCAGAAAGTGATATGAAAACAATGAAATAAAATAAAATCTGATGTTTTCTCACATTTTAACATATTCTAATGCTAGTTATTACTATTTTCATGGAGATCATATGAAAAAAAAAATAAAAAATTCTAACAAATAACAATTGATTAACACTGAAACATGTTAGTGCAGATCAGGTTTATCCAGAATAGCAAAGTTTCAGTAATGCTCTGAATGTCAGTGTATGGGATGATGCATTAGTGTCCACTGTGTTGGCTGATATGGAACTAAAACAACAAAACCCATGAATATACAAGAGAACAGCTGGAGAATAACTGTCCACTGGAGTGACCACTATGCATGAAAGGGTTAAAAAAAAAAATAATAAAAAGGATTATAAATATAAAAACAACACGCATGCACACACCCTATCCTCAATAACAAGCATAAAGATGCTGGTGCCAGTATTTAACAAGTGTAGAATCAGCATAAAAGTCAGAGTTAACAATTGTAAAAATCACAACATTTCTAGAGTGACTTAAACGCAGTATAAAATTCAAAATTGCTTTCCGTAACATCTCACAATAAGAACGAACATTATTAAAACAGAACATACCACTAGCACTACAGCTACGATAACAACTATGTATAATATGGAATGCATTGTTAAAAGCAACTCTGACTGAGTGAGCAGTACACCGTTGAAAATTAACCCATAAGTAACAGAGATAAATATTCGAACAAAAAGATATGAACAATTTATTCTTAACGGTAGTGGAACAAAAATAAAACCTGCGAGAGATAAAATGACTCCTGCCGTAAAAACTCCTAGCCTTAGTTTGAATGTCATTATCATCACTAAGATTATAAGATACAATATGTCCAAGGTACTTGTAGGTTTTGACATATTCCAGGGGTTTCAAACTCATTTTAGTTTAGTTCCACATTCAGCTAAATTTGATCTGAAGTGGGCCAGACCAGTAAAATAATAACATAATAATATATAAATAATGTCAACTCCAAACTTTTCTCTATGTTTTAGAGCAAAAAAAAGTAAATTTATATTATGAAAAGGTTTACATCTACAAACTATCCTTTCAAAAGATCTGAATAACATGAACAAACTGAAAAAATAAGTGTCATTTTAACAATATTCTGTCATTTACACATGTACAGTCGAACTTACAGATCACAGTGGATCTACAGATACACAAAATATTTAATAACAGACAGAATCTTGTTAAAATTGTACTTACTTCTCTTGAGACATTTCAGGTTGTTCATATTTGTTCAGGTTATTTACATTTTTTTGCGAAATTACACTTTGTTTTAGTGTAAATACATGAAAATATTTACATTTACAAAGAGAAAAATTTGGAGTAGAGGGTATGCACATGACGTAATCGCTAGCGGAAGTCACCGCGGTTACGTCCACTGAGTGGCAGAAAGAGGGAGATGAGTAGCGGCTTTGGCTTAAATACTACGAAAACTTTAGAACAATCTAAAAAAATGGGGCAGAGCTGTTGTGCCATTGATCGCACAAATAGGTTTAAAAAGCACTCAGAGCTATCGTTTTAGCGGCGACCTAAAGCCAAAGACAGAAGACGCAGATTCGTAGAAATAACTGGAATCCATGCAGCGAAACCTGGATTTGTGGTTGCCATTTTGTGTCAGGTAATGTTAATTTATGCTGTATTCTTGCGTAAAATCATACCTTAAATTACATATCGTTTTGGCTAACATTACTTCTTAGTAAAGCTCTTAATGTTAGCATCTGTCATTTAGTTCTATATTTCATAACTGAAACGTTTTTGTCTTCAGTTGTGTGATTATGAACCTTGTGTTCTATATAATTTATAAACTAGCTTAAACTGAGGCTAACCTAGTTTTCCAAATAAGGGGGTACTCTAGCACAAAGCTGTTGTCGCTGTGTTGTATCATGTATTTGATGTTAACTCTACTTAAATCTCCACAGTACCAGTAGATCATCCACTCACTTGGGTCAATACTAAGGGTTCAACTCCAGTAAATCAGTAGTGAACTGTGAGCACTACTGCTGGGCCTTTACCTTGGAAATCCCCGCCAAGAAAATACGTCTGTACTGACATAAAACCTCAAAAACAATCGTATGTTGAATTGAAAGCACTCACCAGCTGTGATCCTCTAATTAACGATGACGAGGATGTCAACAACTCTTTGGCTTTTGTATGCTTTCAGCCTTTGCATTGTGGATTTTCCCGGCGTTGAAATCAGGTTCATATAAATGTCAGGATATGTGATTTCTGTCCACATATCAATGTTCGTAGACCACTTGTTTGGTAGCTTGTATGGATCCATGTCCAGTCCAACTGTCTTTAATTTCATGTTATATTCCACATTTTTCCTGGTCTTGCTGTAGTTACTGCTATACTCCGCCATGTTGAGCCGGTTTGTTTTTGCCACTCAGTCTGACTTAGAGGGGCGTGGCCTAGGGGGGAAGTGACGTATGTGCATTCCCTCTGTTGTCATTATTTCTGTTATTATGATAGTATTTTATTTAATCCTGCCCACTTTAGATTGAATTGGTCTGAATGTGGAACCTGAACTAAAAGGATTATTAATATCTTAGTGTAATTTTTGCGTTTCACAAATTCATCCCAAGGGCCGGGCTGGACCCTTTGGAGAGCCGGATTTGGCCCCCGGGCCGCATGTTTGACACCTGTGACATATTCTAACTGTATAACCATGTGCTGTGTAATTGGATTAGTTCTGAAAAAGGTGGAGCCCTATAGACATTTTCTAATCCATCTATAATTTTCTCTCCTAGAGTCTTTTAACCTCTTAAACCAGATTCTGTGTCTCTATTTTGAACAGGAAGCCAACATTCACCCACAAGGCCCTCTCTTGTTTCACAATGATAGTATTCTTTTTCGACGCATTCTGCTTTAAGTAGCTTGTTTTCGTCTCAACGCTTGTACATAGCTTCCTTTCTCTCTTCATCTTTATGGTGATGTGCTTACAGCTTTGGCTTTACAAACTTACAATTCACAATGTTGCTTCCCCTTTTAGTACATCTTTCTATTCAGTGCGCGCCACGGGGAACCCCACACAACAGCCCACAGGCTAGGAACAATGCCATTTCCTCTGTGTGTGAGTGCATAATTTATGTGTGCAAACCACTGGGCTCCTGCTTGATGAAAATTGTTTAACAGCGAATTAAGACAAAGGAGAGCATACTGTGATTATGATTGCATTTTCATTTATACGTCTCTTTCACTTCCATTTCGGAACCTGCTGGCACACATGAGCACAAGCAAGCAGAGCGGAATATATATAGTTTGTCATTTGTTTTGTAATTTGTACAATTTCTAGGCAGTTTTTCTGCGTTGGAAAATTAAAAAAAACAACTTTTTTACCATTTTATTCCCTTCACATAGAACCCTATTTGTGCTCAAACAAGTGTCTCCATCTCTGCTTTTAAATTGTAGTTCAGCGATGGAAAAGCAGCTGAATTTACCCAAAGTAACTGAACGCTATGATGACTGTTCTGAAATGTTCACCTACACTGTAAAAAAAAACAAAACAAAACAGCAAAAAAATGGTATTATTCCGGCAGCAGGGGTGCCAAAAAAATACTGTAAAATAACGGAAAATAACCATCTCATAAAAATACGGTAATTTTCCGTAATTAAAATACAGTTTTTTGCCCTAACTTTACATGAGATTTTGCTTCTTGTTTTTTTTTTTTTTTTTTTGACTTTTTAATGTTTAATAAAGAATGTTTGCATGTATTAAAACAATCAAATTACCTATAAATATATATAAAAAATAATTTTCAATGAGACTAAGTTGTACAATCCACTGATAAAAACTGTATTTGGACAGTTTATCAGTGCTTATACATGTTATACAGTCACAAAAATACATTTATTCAACATTTTTGTTGTGAAACCTCCTGTAATTACACAAGATATTTGTCAGTTAACAAACAAGTCGTGTTAAACTTACAGGACAAATACTTCTTTTATGGTTAATTGTCAGTAATTTTATCTCGTTTTATTATTATTATTTTTTACAGTATAAAACTTTAAAAGAACAGTTTAATCTCATAAATAGAAAAGAAATATTTGTGAAATTTCCATACATTTGCAAATGTATTTTAACTGTATTTTTCTGTGAAAAAAGAAAAAAATCTGTTAAAAAATGGAAATTTTATGGTTATCCACCGTTACAGTTTTTTCATGTTATTTTACATTTGACATGTAAAATCACAGTCTATTTTTGTCATTTCATTGATATTTTCCTGTATCTTAAAAATACAGGAAAAATCTGTAAAATAAACAGTGAAAATTTGGTAAATTACAGATTTTTTTTACAGTGTGGGACACATGAACACAAGCAAGCAGAGCGGAATATATATATATAGTTTGTCATTTGTTTTGTAATTTGTACAATTTCTAGGCAGTTTTTCTGCATTCAGCAACTTTTTTACCATTTTATTCCCTTCACATAGAACCCTATTTGTGCTCAAACAAGTGTCTCCATCTCTACTTTTAAATTGTAGTTCAGCGATGGAAAAGCAGCTGAATTTATCCAAAGTAACTGAGCGCTATGAAGACTGTTCCGAAATGTTCACCTACCATCGCAGTAATAGTAAAAATGTGTTGTTACAAACAAACAAAAAAAAAAAACAGCTTGGAGATGATTTTTTTTTTTCTTAGCATTTATTTTACTTCTAGGGATACGTGCTCTTCAAGCGTTTCTCCAAAATACAAGCGGCAATACATGAAAAGGACTGAAAAAAATGAAGAAATGGTGCTTAAAGTGTGTTTAAAGTGCACAGTATGTGTATAACTTTTCTGTAATTTCCAAAGATAAACCATTGTTACACTGTAAAAAAAAAACAAAAACAAAACCTGTAATTTAACAGAATTTTCACTGTTTATTTTACAGATTTTGCCTGTATTTTTAAGATACAGGAAAATATCAATGAAATGACAAAAACAGACTGTGATTTTACATGTCAAATGGAAAATAACATGAAAAAACTGTAACTGTGAATAACCAAAAAATTAAAATTTTTTAAAAGAATTTTTTTCTTTTTTTCACAGAAAAATACAGTTAAAATACATTTGCAAATGTATCATAATTTCACAAATATTTCTTTTCTATTTATGAGATTAAACTGTTAATTTAAAGTTTAATACTGTAAAAAAAAAAAAAAAAAAAACGAGGTAAAATTACTGACAATTAACCGTTGAAGTAGTCTTTGTTCTGTAAGTTTAACAAGACTTGTTTGTTAATTGACAAATATCTTGTGTAATTACGAGAGGTTTCACAACAAAAATGTTGAATAAATGTATTTTTGTGAATGTATAACATGTATAAGCACTGATAAACTGTCCAAATACAGTTTTTATCAGTGGATCGTACAATTTAGTCTCATTGAAAATTATTTATATATATATATATTTATAGGTAATTTGATTGTTTGATTGATTGTAAATATTCCTTATTAAACATTAAAAAGTCAAAAAAAATTTGTAAAATCTCATGTAAAGTTGAGGCAAAAAATTATTTTAATTATGGAAAATTACCATATTTTTATGAGATGGTTATTTTCCGTTATTTAACAGTATTTTTCGGCACCGCTGCTGCCGGAATACCATTTTTTTAACTGTTTTTTTTTTTTTTTTTTTTACAGTGTATGTAGTTCAGACATGTAAACTACCTCGTTGTGTACATTTTCCTTCTTTTCTAAGATTACTTCAAAGTCAAAAGGACCTTCTGTCACGGTTCCTCCAACCTCGTGGACTCTACTGGCTGCCTGTAATGTTGTGATCTTGGGAAATTCTAGCTTCCTCTACTGTTGTGCTAGATCTCAAATCACTCTGGATAAAAGCATCACCTAAAACCCTAAAAAATTAATGATTAAGTTACTTATTAATGACGGAATTGAAGAACTATCCTTTTAGATTTGTGTAAGTGGTCGTTGAGGCACACAATAGCCAACTGGATCTTATTTGAACGGCCAAGTATCTAACACAGTTTCAGTTTGTCCTATTAAATATCCTACACATGTTCAGAGGAAGGTGATGCCTTTCTTCCAGTTTGACACCACACTGTAAAAAAACAAAACAAAACATACAAAAACAGTAATATTCTAGCAGCAGGGGTGCCGAAAAAAAACTGTAAAATAACGGAAAATAACCATCTCATAAAAATACAGTAATTTTCCATAATTAAAATACAGTTTTTTGCCCTAACTTTACATGAGATTTTGCTTTTTTTTTTTTTTTTTTTTTTTTTACTTTTTAATGTTTGATGAAGGATATTTTCATGTTTTAAAACAATCAAATGACCTATATATATATATATATATATATATATATATATATATATATATATATATATATATATATATATACATATAATTTTCAATGAGACTCAGTTGTACAATCCACTGATAAAAACTGTATTTGGACAGTTTATCAGTGCTTATACATGTTATACATTCACAAAAATACATTTATTCAACATTTTTGTTGTGAAACCTCCCGTAATTACACAAGATATTTGTCAATGAACAAACAAGTCTTGTTAAACTTACAGAACAAATACTTCTTTTACAGTTAATTGTCAGTAATTTTATCTCATTTTATTTATTTATTTTTTTACAGTATTGAACTTAAAATAAACAGTTTAATCTCATACATAGAAAAGAAATATTTATGAAATTATGATACATTTGCAAATGTATTTTAACTGTATTTTTCTGTGAAAAAAGACAAAAAATTCTTTTAAAAAATTTAAATTTTATGGTTATTCACAGTTACAGTTTTTTCATGTTATTTTCCATTTGACGTGTAAAATCACAGTCTGTTTTTGTCATTTCATTGATATTTTCCTGTATATTACAAATACAGGAAAAATCTGTAAAATAAACAGTGAAAATTCTGTTAAATTACAGATTTTTTTTTTTTTACAGTGTGGTCGTTGAGGCACACAATAGCCAACTGGATCTTATATGAACAGCCAAGTATCTAACACAGTTTCAGTTTGTCCTATTAAATATCCTACATATGTTCAGAGGAAGGTGAATCCTTTCTTCCAGTTTGACACCATATAGTGACAGAGCTGGACATAAGGTGTGTTATGTTTGTTTGTCCTTAACCATGGACATATAACAGGCGATTTCCAACCAAATCTAACCATTGGATGACAGAAACACTCATAATATAGTTTAATATTGGGATAAATGTCATTGCATTACATTGGTTAGTTTGACTAAAATTGTTGTCTTTGCTTCCAGAATGCCACAGAGATGGTTTTTACTTTTTAATGTATTTCTCTCAACATTGATTTTTTTTTTTTTTTATCCATGTCTGTGATTTTTAACCCATAAAGACCCAAACATCCACCAAATCGACCAAAACCGTCTACTCATCTAAACTATTTAAACCTGTTGATCCAATAATCCTATCAATACATGTAAATAATTGGTGTAAAATACAGTTTGTCATCTTTTCATGGTCACCAGATATGACCCATTTGGACGTTCAGAGGCTCTGTAGTTACCATGGAAACACTGTTATCTTCTACAACATTGATTCACCAGTAAAACCCATTGAATTTCATCAATGACAGTGGATGGAGACACTTGGTTTTATATTCAGTTATTGATATCTTTACTGAAAAGTCACTTTTTCTTCAATTTCTAATATAACAAGTGGTGCCAGGCACAACAAACCCCGCCCCTCGCACATATTGTATCTTATTTTTGCATCGATTCAGCTGATGTCATGTCTATGCTTGTGTTGATGTCAGCAAAGACAAATTTCAGCGATTATAAGTAAAGGGGAATTTTTTTTTTTTTTTTTTTAAATTCATTCATCATTCATAAACTTCATTGACCTTGATTTTCTACATAACAATAAAACATTTTGAACAAGTGGTGCCAGGCACAACAAACCCCGCCCCTCACACATATTGTAGCTTATTTTGGCATCGATCCAGCTGATGTCATCATGTCTGTGCGTGTGCTGATGTCAGTATATCAATTGCCTATATGTATGTGTCAAGTTTGAAGTAAATTGAAATAAAATTGATGTGTTTATAGACGTTTGAAATTTCACCCACTGTAAGTAAATTGGAGAAAATTTTTTATTTTTCTTAATTCCTAAAAAATGCAAACTTCAATCTACTTTTCCCAAAATGTAATGACATCTATTCTGGGTCATTGGCAATCTATAAACCAAATTTGGTATGAATTCAACTAATAGTTTTGCTGCTACAGACATGTCAAATGTCACCCATTATAAGTAAAAAGGGGGAAAAAAAGGATTTTAAAAATTCATAAAACTGTTTAACTTTGACCTACTTTTCCCAAAATGTAATCACATCTATTCTGGGTCACTGGAAATCTATAAACCCAATTTGGTATGAATTCAAATAATAGTTTTGCTAAAGTGTTAACAAACAAACAAACTGAACCAAAAACAATACCCCTTGCCTACCCTTCAGGGGTCGGGGTAATAACCTCAACTTCAATCTGAGCTTTTATGAACATCTACATCACAGGTGTCAAACATGTGGCTGGGGGCCAAATCCGGCCCGCCAAAGGGTCCAATCAAGAATTTGAGAAATGCAGCAATTACACTGAAGATATGAACAATTAATAGAATCAAAATCATTTTAATTCAGGTTCCACATACAGACACATACAGTCCAATTAGACTTTAAGTGGGTCTGAACCAGTAAAATATTATCATTATAACTCATAAATAATGACAACCCCGAATTCTCTCTTTGTTTTTTGGTGTAAAAAAGTAAAATTACATGAAAATATTTACATTACCAAACTGTACTTTTACAAAAAACATGAATAACCTGAACAAATATGAACAAACGGAAATGTCTTAAGAAAAGTAAATGCAATTTTACCAACATTCTGCCTGTTACGAAATGTTTTGTGCGATTGTAATGCACATGTGTAAATGATAAACTGATAAACCAAGGCATAATATTGTTAAAATTGCACTTGTTTTTCTTCAGACAATTCAAGTTGTTCACGTTACTCAGATTTTTAAGGAAACTTTGTAGACGTAAACCTGATCATGATATAATTTTATTTTTTTCACTGTTATCATTTTACTGGTTCGGCCCACTTTAGATCAAATTGGGCATAATGTGGCCCCTGAACTAAAATGAGTTTGACACCCCTGATCTACATGATTACGGAATTATATATAGAAAAATACCTGATTTTCACTTTAAAAATGCAAAACACAAAGCATAATATTAGAGTAAATGGTGTTAAATCAATTAAGAAAGATTAAATCTCCAAAAACATGAATTAGGGAACTGCCCCAAAGTAGCACTGGGTCTTTATGGGTTAAGTAACATCATTTTACACCATAGTAACATTAGCTTTTCAATTTTAAACCACATGGTCTCTTCTGAGTTACCAATTATTCTCACTGTTGGTGGTGCAAAAGCTCCTGTATGATTATATTTTTGTTGATGCCATAACAGAACATTACATGTGTGGACATCCAAACTATGTCATGCATGCTGTGTAGCATTAGCAGAGGAAAACAGCAGTTGTTGTATATCTCTGTAAACGTCTTCAATGTCTGTTCTATTCTGGGATGTTCCTACTGTAAAAAAAAAAAAAAAAAAATCTGTAATTTAACAGAATTTTCACAGTTTATTTTTTCAGATATTTCCTGTATTTTTAAGATACAGGAAAATATAAATGAAATGACAAAAACAGACTGTGATTTTACACATCAAATGTAAAATAACATGAAAAAACTAACTGTGAATAACCATAAAATTTCCATTTTTTAAAAGAATTTTTTTTCCACAGAAAAATACAGTTAAAATACATTTGCAAATGTATCATAATTTTACAAATATTTCTTTCCTATTCATGAGATCAATCTGTTAATTTAAAGTTTAATACTGTAAAAAAAAATAAAAATTAAAACCAGATAAAATTACAGACAATTAACCATAAAGAAGTATTTGTTCTCTAGAGTTTAACAAGACTTGTTTGTTAAAAATCACTTAAGAAAGGTTAAATAGAGAGAAAATTCATTTGGGAACTTCCACACCAGTGGATAAAGACCCAAACCACCACTGATGACCAAAACCATCTGCTGATATAAACTGTTTAATACCTGTTGATCCATTAATTCTATCAATGCATGTAAATAATTGCTGTAAAATGCAGTATTTCATCTTTTCATGGTCATCAAATATGACCTATTTGGACGTTCAGAGGCTCCGTAGTTACCGTGGAAACACCATCTTCTACAAGTAAAACCCATGGAGTTGGATCAATGACAGCGGATGGACACACTGAGTTTATGTTCAGTTATTTATATCTTTGCTGAAAAAGTCACTTTTTCTTCAGTTTTCTCTGTTTTGGTTATAATATCCTCAACTTTAATCTGAGTTTTAATGAACATCTGCATGGTCAGTAATGTAAATGTAGGAAAATACCTGAATTTCACAGAAAAACTGCAGAATACAGATGATAATATTATAATAAATGGTGATAAATAACTGAAGAAAAGTTAAATATAGAGAAAAAAACTAAAATTAGCCCTAGGTGTTTATGGGTTAAAATATATATGACTCCAGGCAAACTAAATAAAAGCCTTCAGCTCAAACATAAAGTACATTTTTCTCTGGATCTTATCAATGACAGTGGTTGGACACACTTGTTTTTACGTTCAGTTATTGATATCTTTACTGAAAAAGTCCCTTTTTCTATGTTTCTATTATAATAACCCTCAATTTTAATCTGAGCTTTTATGAACATTTACATGATCAATGAATATAGGAAAATACTTGATATAAACTGTTGAATACCTGTTGATCCACTGTTCCTATCAATCCATGTAAATAATTGGTGTAAAATACAGTTTGTCGTCTTTTCATGGTCATCAGATATGACCCATTTGGACGTTCAGAGGCCCTGTAGTTACCGTGGAAACACGTCATCTTCTACAACTTTGATTCACCAGTAAAGGGGGTCCAATTGGGCCCATGGGAAATGTACACTATATTGCCAAAAGTATTTGCTCACCTGCCTTGACTCGCGTATGAATTTCAGTGCCATCCCATTCCTACTCTATGGGGTTCAATGTGACGTGGGTCCACCCTTTGCAGCTATAACAGCTTCAACTCTTCTGGGAAGGCTGTCCACAAGGTTTAGGAGTGTGTTCATGGGAATTTTGGACCATTCTTCCAGAAGCACATTTGTGAGGTCACACACTGATGTTGGACAGAAGGCCTGGCTCTCAGTCTGCGCTCTAATTCATCCAGAGGTGTTCTGTGGGGTTGAGGTCAGGACTCTGTGCAGGCCAGTCCAGTTCATCCACACCAGACTCTGTCATCCATGTCTTTATGGACCTTGCTTTGTGCACTGGTGCACAGTCATGTTGGAAGAGGAAGGGGCCAGCTCCAAACTGTTCCCACAAAGTTGGGAGCATGGAATTGTCCAAAATGTCTTGGTCTGCTGAAGCATTCACAGTTCCTTTCACTGGAACTAAGGGGCCAAGCCCAGCTCCTGAAAAACAACCCCACACCATAATCCCCCCTCCACCAAACTTTACACTTGGCACAATGCGGTCCGACAAGTATCGTTCTCCTGGCGACCGCCAAACCCAGACCCGTCCATCAGATTGCCAGATGGAGAAGTGCGATTGGTCACTCCAGAGAAGGCGCCTCCACTGCTCTAGAGTCCAGTGGCGGCGTGCTTTACACCACTGCATCCGGCGCTTTGCACTTGGTGATGTATGGCCTGGATGCAGCTGCTCGGTCATGGAAACCCATTCCATGAAGCTCTCTGTGCACTGTTCTGGAGCTAATCTGAAGGCCACATGAAATTTGGAGGTCTGTAGCCACTGACTCTGCAGAAAGTTGGTGACCTCTTCGCACTATGCGCCTCAGCATCCGCTGACCCCGCTCTGTCAGTTTACGTGGCCTACCACTTCGTGGCTGAGTTGCTGTAGTTCCCAAACACTTCCACTTTCTTATAATACAGCTGACAGTGGACTGTGGAATATTTAGGAGCCAGGAAATTTCATGACTGGATTTGTTGCACAGGTGGCATCCTATCACAGTTCCACACTGGAATTCACTGAGCTCCTGAGAGCGACCCATTCTGTCACACATGTTTGTAAAAGCAGTCTTCATGCCTAGGTGCTGGATTTTATACACCTGTGGCCATGGAAGTGATTGGAACACCTGATTCTGATTATTTGGATGGGTGAGCCAATACTTTTGGCAATATAGTGTATTAAAGAGTTTAGATCAGTAGATGTTTTTGGTCAAAATGAAACTTTGTAAATATTATCATCATGTATTTTTACTTTTTTCCACTGTTATTATTTTATCAGGTCATATTGGGCTGAATGTGGCCCCTGAACTCTGCGTTACAACGACCGGATCGCTGTTAGTGTGTCAGCAGCTGTATTTATGTGTGTGTGTGTGTGTGTGTGTGTGTGTGTGTGTGTGTATAAGGTATCTTTGCAGATCATGTTCCTCGGCTCAGATAAAGATGAGTCCTTCCACCAGGATGTTCAGCAACTAATCACAAGATGACTACTTTAATTAATTAGTTAAGTGTACAGCACGGATAATAGATACTAATTAGGATAAATAGAGGGAGGTAAAAGAAAGGTAAGAAGAGAGAATTATGAAAAATGAGAGGGAAAAGGAGCTACTACGACAAAGGGACAAGGAAAGACAAACAGTAACAGATGGAGGATAGATGTAGAACTGAAGGAGACAGATCATGTTTTCACCGCTTAAATTCTGTTTCTCTTCTAAACATTTACACAACACACTTTTTTTTTCCCACTTTGTTTTTATCCGAAACGTTCCTACTGCCTTTGTTCTCATCTTTCGCAATTTCTTCGCTTTCCTGGAGGGATTCACATACAAAGAGACCTGTTACCAGATCTGCGCCGCATCAAATATATATATAGCAAGCATTTACACAGGCGTCTTGTCTTTTGTTTTGTTTGTACATGTGCTGTATATACACACATGGCTAAATGCCACGCTCATGCTTTTTCTATGTGTGTGTGGTTTCCAGCTATAGGGGTTGGAACATAGAAAAAAAAAAAAAAAAAAAAAGACTTGAAATTACCTTTCTGATGCAAAGAACCAGAAGGGGATCAAACCACATATTGCATCCACTTTAAAAGACTGGAAGTGTGAGTGAGTATGTATAAGCAATTTTTTTCCTGCTCAGATTAGACTAGAGGGAGGTTTTACAGAGGAAAAGAAAGGATGGGAGAAAATAGAAGAGGGGACTAGAGGCGTCGGTGAAGGCTTTGTTTTGCTGTTCAGTGGCGTTAAGCCTCCATTTACAATGTAACTCGATGACTGCCAAACACTTTCCGTAGCCTGCGTTTTGCATCATACTGTACTTTTGGTGGAATATCTGCAGTGATGTACTGTCAGGTCTTTGTTTTTCTCTGTCTCTGTGGCTCAGTGTCAAAATCAGCTATCAAATAGTGAGTGCACAGGTGTCAAACATGCGGCCCGGGGGCCAAATATGGCCCGCCAAAGGGTCCAGTCCGGCCCTTGGGATGAATTTGTGAAATGCAAAAATTTTACACTAAAATATTCACAATCATTTTAGTTGAGGTTCCACATTCAGACCAATTCATTCTCATAATAACCTAGAAATACTCACACCTCCAAATTTTTCTCTTTGTAAATGTAAATGTTTTCATATATTTACACTAAAAAAAGTATAGTATCTAGAGCAGTGGTTCTTAACCTTGTTGGAGGTACTGAACCCCACCAGTTTCATATGCGCATTCACCGAACCCTTCTTTATTAAAAAAAAAAATATGATTTTTTTCAAATTCAAGACACAGGTATATGTTTTACTGGTGCACAAAATGAACCATGCATTAACATCACTGTGTTCAAAGAACAAAACCAATACAGTGCATGAACTTACAACAAATTACATACCTTTTCACAAAGACATGACCTTTTTTAATACTACCACACTGAAATGGTTCTAATTTTTAACCTTATGTATTCCAATTGTGAACTTATTGTATTTATGCTATTTATCATTTTTAACATTTTAACACACACCCATCACCTAATTTCCATCAGGCTACAATAATAATGAATATTTACTGCAAATCAGTGTGACTGACGGCTTTAGCGTAATACGATTTCTCCATCCGCGACGGTGCATCGGTTGTCACATGATTGTAACTGACCAGTGCGGTGACCGAAAAATGTAAACAAACGCTACACATGGCTGCCTCTGTGGTTAACAGGAAGTAGCCAAAGTCATAACAACGATGTGGAAAATACTCAAATAATTCATCGTCAGACGAGTGGAAGAGATTATAAACACTTCTGGATGTGTTGTAGTGCTATAAGCAACAACAATACACCGCGTATATTGGATGTCAATCAGAGAAAGAGTCTCCGAAGCCGTTTGTTTACATACACGGACCTAGCCCGACACACACACCCAACTAATGAGTCGAGTGTGTGTCTTGACCTCCGCCGAAGCCCTGAGACTGACTCACCGAACCCCTGGGGTTCGATCGAACCCAGGTTAAGAACCGCTGATCTAGAGCTACAACCGATTAATCCAGGGGTGTCAAACATGCGGCCCGCGGGCCAAATCCAGCCCGCCAAAGGGTCCAATCCGGCCCACGGGATGAACTTGGATGGTGTAAAAATTAACATAAATAATAAACATTTCTTGATAGCTCTGTTATAGATATTTAATGTATGATCTGACATTTAATGAAATTGTGGATGAGAAATTGTTATTTGTTTTCTTTCTGTATATGAATTATTGAAAATGTATTCTGTACATAAACTGATTCTATGATTGTATTCTATTTTTGTATCTGTATCACATCTCATGTATTGTGTGTATTGTGTTACATGTTAAGTGTTTGACAATATTTGTAAATTGATATCTATATAAAGTAAAAAAAAAAAAAAAAAATACAAAGAGAGAAATGTGAACAGTAAGAGTGAGGAAGAAAGAAAGAAAGAAAGAGAGAGAGAGAGAGAGAGAAAAAAATATAAAGAAAACCCGGTGGAGAGAAGCAGTGATTTTGCTATGAATAATAGCCCATTCATCAGTGCTAATTTGCTAGGCTAATGTTCTCACTGAGCTTAATGGGGAGATTAGCCAGGCAAATTAGCACTGATAAACGAGCAAACATGAGGCATGGTGGTCAATCATGGAGCCAGCCATGTATTCATACCATACAGCCGCACTAGAAAGCATCTGTTCTAATTGAGATTTCAGTTCAAGTTCAATAACTTAGTGCCCCGCACTAATCTGGATAATAATGAGTAGAGATACAAATAGGAACAGGCGTGTCTCATCATCAGTGTGAACATCATTTAATACAGTGACAGATACATATGATGAGGAGGGGTAGATTTAAACAGTAGGAACGTCCCAGAATAGAACAGACATGGAAGACTTTGACAGAGCTATACAATAACTGCTGTTTTCCTCTGCTAATGCTACACAGCATGCATGACATAGTTTGGATGTCCACACATGTAATGTTCTGTTATGGCATCAACAAAAATATAATCATACACTGTAAAAAAAAAAAACAAAAAAAAAAACTGTAAAAAACAGTAAAATTACGGCGATAACCCTATTTGTGCACAAGTGTCTCCATCTCTGCTTTTCAAATGTAGTTCAGCGATTGAAAAGCAGCTGAATTTACCCAAAGTAACTGAACGCTATGAAAACTGTTCCGAAATATTCACCTACACTGTAAAAAAAAAAAAAAAAAACAGTAAAAAAAGAACTGTATTATTCCGGCAGCAGCGGTGCCAAAAAAAAAAAAAAAAAAAGGAAAATAACGGAAAATAAACATCTCATAAAAATACGGTAATTTTCCATAATTAAAATACAGTTTTTTGGCCTAACTTTACATGAGATTTTGCTTTTTTTTTTTTTTTTTTTTTTTTACTTTTTAATGTTTAATAAAGAGTATTTACATGTATCAAAACAATCAAATTACATATATACACACACACACACACACACACACACACATATATATATATATATATATATATATATATATATATATATATATACACCGGGTGGGGAAGCAAAATTTACAATGAACATTTAGTTGTTTTTTCTCAGCAGGCACTACATCAATTGTTTTGAAACCAAACATATACTGATGTCATAATCATACCTAACACTATTATCCATACCTTTTCAGAAACTTTTGCCCATATGAGTAATCAGGAAAGCAAAAGTCAAAGAGTGTGTGATTTGCTGAATGCACTCGTCACACCAAAGGAGATTTCAAAAATAGTTGGAGTGTCCATAAAGACTGTTTATAATGGAAAGAAGAGAATGACTATGAGCAAAACTATTACCAGAAAGTCTGGAAGATACTATTAAAGAAGAATGGGAGAAGTTGTCACCCGAATATTTGAGGAACACTTGCGCAAGTTTAAGGAAGCGTGTGAAGGCAGTTATTGAGAAAGGAGGACGACACATAGAATAAAAACATTTTCTATTATGTCAGTTTTCTTGTGGCAAATAAATTCTCATGACTTTCAATAAACTAATTGGTCATATACTGTTTTTCAATCCCTGCCTCAAAATATTGTAAATTTTGCTTCCCCACCCTGTATATTATTTTCAATGACACCAAGTTGTACAATCCACTGATAAAAACTGTATTTGGACAGTTTATCAGTGCTTATACATGTTATTCATTCACAAAAATACATTTATTCAACATTTTTGTCGTGAAACCTCCTGTAATTACACAAGATATTTGTCAATTAACCATTTATTATAATCTCATCCTCTGTATTTTGCATTTTTTCAGTGAAAATCATGTATTTTCCAACATTTAATTCACTGATCATGTAGATGTTCATAAAAGCACAGATTAAAATTGAGGGTTATTATATCAGAAACACAGAAAAAGGGACTTTTTCAGTAAAGATATCAATAACTAAACATAAAAACAAGTGCTTCCATCCGCTGTCATTGATCCAACTCCATGGGTTTTACTGGTGAATCATTGTTGTAGAAGATGACAGTGTTTCCATGGTAACTACGGAGCCTCTGAACATCCAAATGGCTCATATCTGGATGGTTTTGGTCGTCGACAGCTGTTTGGGTCTTTATGGGTTAAACTAGATGGATAATCCCCATTTATAAAAATCTCCTCATTCGTGTCTCCATGGCCTTACCTCCTTCGACCCTCGGTTCCAAGTGGAGCCCAGGCCATGGATGACACCTCTCCATCAGATCCGGCTCCGGGCTCTCCTTCCTGCTTCATTACACCTGCTTCCCTTCCTCTTAAGCTCTGCCTCAGTATCTTGCTTCCAGCCAGTCTTATGTTCCCCCTTCTTTCGACTCCCTGGGGGGTTCCAGGTCAAAGCCTGGCATACGGTGCTTGGAGTCGTTTTCCCCAAGGTCTGACCAATGTTTCCCCACTTACTGCTCAAGATCTGCTTTTCATTTCCTGGCTCCTGTCACCCACTTTGGCACTGTTCCTTGTTACTGACTTTTTCGAAGTATGTGCCTCAAGGAGCTGTTGATGAAGCTGTAGATCTTCTCCATGAATAAGATCCAGAGAAAAATGGACTTTATGTTTGAACTGAAGGTTTATGTTTTTGTTTGCCTGGAGTCATATATGTTCTTGATGCCGATTAACACATAAATACCCAGTGCTAATTTTAGTTTGTTTTTTTTTTTCTCTATATTTAAGTTTTCTTCAGAGATTTATCACCATTTATTATAATATTACCATCTGTATTCTGCAGTTTTTCAGTGAAATTCAGGTATTTTCCTACATTTACGTTACTGATCATGCAGATGTTCATTAAAACTCAGATTAAAGTTGAGGATATTATATCCAAAACAGAGAAAAATGAAGAAAATGTGACTTTTTCAGCAAAGATATAAATAACTGAACACAAAAACAAGTGTGTCCATCCACTGTCATTGATCCAGCTCCATGGGTTTTACTGGTGAATCAATGTTCTAGAAGATGATGGTGTTTCCATGGTGACGACGGAGCCTCTGAACATCCAAATGGGTCATATCTGATGACTATGAAAAGATGACAAACTGTATTTTACATCAATTATTTACATGTATTGATAGAATTAGTGGATCAACAGGTAGTAAACACTTTAGATCAGTGGTTGTTTGGGTCTTTATCTGCTGCTGTAGAAGTTCCCAAATGAATTTTTCTGTCTTTTTAACCTTTCTTAAGTGATTTTTAAGCATTTATTATAATATTATCCTCTGTATTTTGCATTTTTCCAGTGAAAATCAGGTATTTTCTTATATTTAATTTACTGATCATGTAGATGTTCATAAAAGTTCATTATAATTTAGGGTTATTACAATAGAAACATAGTCCATGGGTTTTACTGGTGAATCAGTGTTGTAGAAGATGATGGCATTTCCACGGTAAAGACCCAGTGCTACTTTTAGTTTTTTTCTCTATATTTAACTTTTCTCCAGTAATTTATCACCATTTATTATAATATTATCATCTGTATTCTGCAGTTTTTCAGTGAAATTCAGGTATTTTCCTACATTTAATTTACTGATTATGTAGATGTTCATTAAAGCTCAGATTAAAGTTGAGTTATTATATCCAAAACACAGAACTCATCTACAAAAGGCATAAGATTCAACCTTTTGCACTGCAGTTCAACTCAGTGTGACTTGATTCAACACAGTGTGATTCAGTGTCATATAATGCACTGAAGAAAGAAAATGATTCAGTTCAATAGATTGTTGGATTCTGTCTTAAGTAGCCAGCAAATAGTACATAGAATTAACGGCATCATTTTGACTTCACATTTGAAGTTTATTGAATTGGTTTCTCTAGTACTGCAGACCAGTGTCTCAGAAATTGTGTTTCTTTTTGACTTGTGAAAATAAAAACATAAAAACAATTAAATAAAATACATTAAAAAAAAAAAAAAAAAAAAAGAATTGGATTCTCATAAGCACCATAGCCAGTGGTGTCTTCCTAGTCCATAATTAGAGCTCTGCAGATAGTGGATTTTTAAATACTATAATAACAGGACTTTTGTGTAGAAAAAAACAACTAATAACCAGGTAATGATTTGGACAATATCATCCCTGAAATTAACTTCCCCCTTTATGAGTAAATAGATAACTGACTGAACATAAAACTCAAAGTGTTTATCAATTTAAAAAAAGAAAAAAAGGCACCAACCTTAAAAGTGAGTGTAAAAAATCTAAGCAATGTTTATTTTTTAATCAAAGTCAGTATTTCCTGTTGAGACACCAGGTATTAGTCACAGCCCATTATCTCCCCAATCAATCATCACAGTTGATAGTTTGTAAAACATCCTAATGCTTTTTTTTTTTTTTTCCCTCAAATCCATTTAAAAAGGATTTTCTGTCTTACCTTTTGTAAAAAAAAAAAAAACAGACAAGGAAATTGTTTTATAAGACATATTTTCTATCAGAACGGAAGTATGATTATATATTGGCCTCTTTCTTGCCCCTGTGGGGATGAATGACAACAAATAGCTACTTTTTTCTTATTACTCATATTCCTATCAATAAGAAATAATGGTGAATAAAAGCCAAATCAAGCTCTTCATAAATGTTCATGGTGTTGTTTTTCATTCACACACTGTGATGTTGTTTATCGACGCTCCTCTTTTTAGGTCACGCTGTACCAAGTCCTTGGAAAATTGATCAATCTACTTATTTTCAGAATTATCCAAACCACAAACATGAACAATAGACCATTTTTGCTTCCAGAGGTTTTCTGAAGATGTTTTTGTTTTGTTTTTTTCTCTTCAACATCTCTTTTGTTTGTTTTCAGCTGTGAGACTCATTGGATGAATTTACAGTAGGTGTCTTGTACAGAATGAATGAAAGCGTAACACACACAAAAACACACTACTGTACTGTGTGTAGTGTTGGATGGAGAGTACACACCAGACCTTTTCATGTAGATTTCAGAGCAGACAACATCACGCGCAGCCACAGACTCTGTAAATGAGGAAGAAAACCAGTAGGAAGCAAAAAAACAAATAAATAAATAAAATAAAGACGACTTGAGGCCAATGAATTCGCTGCTTGGCTGCTATAAAGTCGCTATGCTTGATCTGAGCCAGCGTGAAGGAAGGGTCTGCTATAATGCAAGTTAATTGCTTGAGGTCAGAGATAATACACCAAACAGACTGTTAGAAAATCACAGTATGGAAGAAAGATGGAAGGAAAACAACAGCTGAGGAGAGAAAGGATTGTACACACACATTACATTTTCAAAGGTTTAGTTCTTACAAAAAAGGTCGGTTATTTGCTTGACATTAAAGATCAGTTAAAGTCAATGTGTTTTCATCACTTGGATTAACCTTTTATAGAGCACTCATGGAAGTACTCTGAAAGTTCAACCTTACTGTGTCATTGGAGGACATAAGAAGACTTCATTACATATGGGAAATTTTTATCCCACCCCCTCAGAAGGGAAGCAAGGGGTGTTGGTTTTGGTTCGGTTTGTTCGCTTCTTTGTTTGTGTGATTATTAACACTCTAGGACACAGGTGTCAAACATGCGGCCCGGGGGCCAAATCAGGTCCGCCAAAGGGTCCAATCTGGCCCGTAGGATGAATTTGTGAAATGCAAAAATTACACTGAAGATATCAACAATCAATAGTGTAAAAATCATTTTAACCCTTTCATGCACAGTGGTCACTCCAGTGGACAGTTATTCTACAGCTGGTCTCTTGTACAGTCTACTCTTGTTATACCGCCAACTTCCGTTCACAGCCAAATTGGCGGTATAGCATTACTATATGATGTCTATGCTGCCTCCGTTAACCCGTTCTAATTGCGTTTGTAAATAAATCTTGATTCTGTTATGTTGTAAGGGGTCATTTAAAGTGGGGAAACATTTGAAGCATTATTATACCGTGTCGGGAAATGACACCCCATCATCTTGAGGCTTTGGCTTAATCCCACGTCCTCTTCCCGACATCCTGACCTACTGAGTGTTCTGCGATAAATGAACGGTGGCCGTTCCGTAGACCTACTCGTAGCTTGTCGCGATCAGCGTCTGGCGCGTTTGTTTCAGTGCATTGTTAAAATTTATGCGTACTCGATGGCAATCACGCTGGCGGTATAACGGTCGGGAAATCAATGGTATAAGTGTTGTTTGTGCATGGAACTGGGCTGGCGGATGGCGATAGGCGGAAATGGCGGTAGCTAATGGAATAATGCATTGGGGATTTTTGTGCAATGGTTTTGGTCGGCGGTGAGTGAAAATGGTGGTATAACGGCGGGCGGTTTAACGAGAGTAGACTGTATATTTATGAATTTTGTTGTTTTACTTGCATGTCAACCAACACAGTGGATACTTATGCACCATCCCATAATACACTGCAATTCATGCCATTACTGTAACATTCCTGTTCTTGATAAACCTGATCTGCAGCAACATATTTGAGTGTAAATCAATTGCTAATTGTTATTAGACTGTAATTAACAGTTGGTTTTTTTTTTGTTGTTGTTTTTTTTTTACGTTGTTGGGTTTTGTTGTTTTTTGCACATTATTTGAGTGAGTAATAACTACTATTATAGTATGTTAAAATGTGAGAAAACATCAGATTAGCAACATTAAAAAAAAACCATTTATTTCCTAGTTTTCACACAGTATGTCAGTAAATACATGTTTCTTTGCTTCAAAAATTCAACACATGGTGTCCAGCTGAGTGGACATTTTTGTAACTCCATGAAAAATAGGTTCATAAAAAAAAAAAAAAAAAAAAAAAAAAATCAGTCACTTTGGTTTTTTTTTTTAATGCCTACAGAGGAATAAAAACACTCAGGAAAAAAAATCTTGATTAAGGTTCTCATAATTCATGCATGAAAGGGTTAATTCTGCTTCCATACACACACATATAAACCAATTAGATCTCAATTGGGTCAGACCAGAAAAATACTGTCATAACAACCTATAAATAATGACAACTGTGGATTTTATCTTTGTTTTAGTGTATAAAAAAAAAAAAGTAAAATTACATGAAAATGTTTACATTAACAAAGTATCCTTTTACAACCTGAAGGAATATGAACAACGTGAAATGTCTTGAGGAAAGTAAATGCAATTTTATCAATATTATGAGTATTTGTAATCATATTGTAAGTTGTAATGCACATGTGTAAATGATAAACTGATGCAGAATATTGTTAAAACTGCACTTGTTTTTCTTAAGACATTTCAAGTTGTTCATATTATTCAGATTTTTAAGGAAATGATGTAGATATAAACATTATTATAATATAATTTTACTTTTTTCACAGGTATTATTTTACTGGTCTGGCCCACTTGAGATCAAACTGGGTGTAATGTGGCCCCTGAACGAAAATAAGTTTGACACCCCTGCTCTAGGAGCAAAACTAGTGGTTGAATTCATATCAAATTTAGTTTATAGATCACCAGTGACCCAGAACAGACCTCATTACATTTTGGGAAAAGTAGGTCAAAGATTAAAATTTTTTATGAATTAATTTTTATTTAATTTTATTTTAGCATTTACTTATAATGGGTGACATTTCACATGTTTGTAGCAGCAAAACTATTGGTTGAATTCATACCAAATTGGGTTTATAGATTGCCAGTGACCCAAAATGTAATGACAAAAGTAGGTCAAAGTTCACATTGTTTATGAATTTTAACACCCCCCCCCCCGCCCCCCCTTCCCCCAAATTAACTTATAATGGATGATAATTCACATGTCTGTAGCAGCAAAACTATTGGTTGAATTCATACCAAACTGGGTTTATAAATTACCAGTGACCCAAAACAGATGTCAGTACGTTTTGGAAAAAGTAGGTCAAAGTTCACATTTTTTATTAATGACAAAAAAAAAATCTCCCATTTATTTACCATAGGCGAAATTTCACATGTCTATAAAAACATCAATTTTGTTTCAGTTTATGTATATATATATATATATATATATATACATGTATATATATATGCAATTGATATGCTGACATCAGTAAACACATAGACATGATGACATCAGCGTGATCAATGTCAAAATAAACTACAATACATGTGAGGGGCGGGGTTTGTTGTGCCTGGCACCACTTGTTCAAAATGTTTTATTGTTATGTAAAAAAAAATCTAGGTCAATGAAATTACCATATCTAGTTCCTTACCTGTAAGTGGCAAAAAAAGAAGAATATTTTAAAAAGAAATACAAGAAAAACACATGTAAGGTAAAAAGAACATCACTTTTAGAACATTAGACCAACATTAGTGCTGATCCAGACCCCTGTCCACATCCACATGATCCCTTTGAACATCATTCCTTACATTAGTACCATTACTTCATGGTACCTAACAAAGCAGTTATAATAACCAATAAATAATGACAATTGTGAATTCTTCTCTTGGTTTTCGTGTAAAAAAGTAAAATTATATGAGAATTTTTACATTTACAAACTATCCTTTCTCCTAAAAAATGTGAATAATGTGAACAAATATGAACAACTTGAAATGTCTTAAGAAAAGCAAGTGCAATTTTAACGTTATACATGTTATTACATATTTTGTGCATTTGTAGATCCACTATGATCTGTAAGTTGTAAATGAGAAGCTGAGACATAATATTTTTCAGAACAAATTTCAGGTTTTTCATAGTTGTTCATTTGTAGATGTAAACATTTTCATCCTGTAATTTGACTTTTTTCACTCTGAAACATAGAGAAAAGTCTGGAGTTGACATTGTTTATACATTATTACCTCTGCTAAGGAGGTTATGTTTTTGGTTGGTTGGTTGGTTTGTCTGTCCGTGTGCAAGATATCTCAAAAAGTTATGGATGGATTTGGATGAAAATTTTGGTGGTGATCGGGGGGGGAGGCACTGATCTGCCTTGGCGGAGGTCTACAGTCTCTGAGTGCTTTTCTAGTTATGTTATTATTTTACTGAATCTGATCCACATCAGATCCCACTGGGACAGGGGTGTCAAACTCATTTTAGTCCAGGGTCCACATGCAGCTTAATACGATCTAAAGTGGGCCGGACCAGTAAAATAATATAAATAATAGCATAAGAACTGATAAATAATGTCAACTCTAAAGATTTTTCTATGTTTTTGAGTGAAAAAAATCCAATTCTGTCATGAAAATGTTTACATCTATGAACTGTACTTGAACATAGTATGAACAAATATGAGCAACCTAAAAATTCTGAAGAAAAATAAGTGCAATTTTACAATATTACGCCTTAGTTTATCATTTACACATGTGCATCACAACTTACAGATCACAGTGGATCTACAAATACACAAAACATTTAGTAACAGGCAGAATATTATTAAAATTCCACATACTTCTGTTAAGACATTTCAGGTTGTTCGTATTTGTTCAGGTTTTTCACATTTGTTGTAAAAGGCTAGTCTGTAAATGTTAACATTTTTGTAATTTAACTTTTTTTTTTTTTTTTAACATTAAAACCAAGAAAAAAAGTTTGTGGTTTTCATTATTTATAGTTTATTCTGGTAGTATTTTACTGGTTCTGACCCACTTTAGACTGAATCGACCTAAAATGATTTGAACATCCTTGATTGTTCATATCTTCAGTGTAATTTTTGCATTTCACAAATTCAGCCCACGGGCCGGATTGGACCCTTTGGCGGGCCGGTCTTGGCACCCGAGCCGCATGTTTGGCACTTGTGTACTGGGAGGATGTGACCCTGAAACTAAAGTGAGTTTGACACCACTGATGTAGAGAAAGAAAAAAAATGTGGTCAGTGGTGCAGAGATGTGTCAAAACATGAAAAAAAGGGCATGAAATTTGCCAAGATAACAGATTTATTTCCGTAGCGATGCAGGTGATGATAAGGGCAGAAACATCCAAGAGGAGTGAGCGGGGAGCAGGTGTTTGGCTCTGCTTTCATGCTATGTGCTGTGAAGTCTGCACATGTAGCTAAAGAACAGGCTGTTTGTTTGCTTTGGAGTTGGACTGAGTAGATTTGTGTCGACTTGTGATGGACTTTGAATGGCTGCTTTTCTTGCAGTAGTGCCACCTGTCATAAATCAGATAAAAACTACAAACACATTTTCTGAGGTGCTGTAGCAACAGGCGACCTGTCCCTCTGTACAGATGCCAACCACTCATTCTTTTCTTTTTTTTTTTCATTCTCTTTTTATTGAAATAATTCAGCTTTTTTTTTTTTTTAATACATTGAAAAAACAAACAAATACACAAACTATGCACATTCAGAGAGTGGGTGTAAAAAAACAAAACAAATAGTTACAGCAGCTCATCATGGTCCTGGCATACAGGATCTCAAAGTAAAGCATAAATAAAGATAAATAAAAACACAAAAACATATTTCCTTCAGAGGATTTTTGGTTCATATTCATGCATTCATCTCAGCAAAATCAGATCTCAAAGGCTTTACATATCTCACCCATCCCTCCCAGTGTTGCACAAAAAAATCCATCTTCAAATTTACAGTGAAGGTCATCTTTCCAGGCTTTCCATCCTATAAATTCCCATGGTTATGTCTATCCGATTATTTATTGTCGGTTCTTCTTGTGTCATCCATCGTTTAGTTATTGCCTTTTTTCCTGCAGCTAGTAATATGCTGAATAAGTATCTATGTTTTTAACCTCTGGAGAAATGTATCCCAAATACATGGTTTTGAAATCAAAAGGTAAGTAGGCATTAAGAATGATTTCTATGGCTTTATGTATTTCTTTCCAGTAATGGTTAATTTTTGGGCATTCCCAGAATATGTGGAAATGATGTGCAGTGTGGCAGCTAAAATTCCTCCAGCATTGTGAATTTCTATTTGTATAGTGTGACTTATGGCTAGGGGTAATAAAGAAACGAGTTACGTTTTTCCAACAGAATTCTTTCCATAAGTGCCAACCACTCATTCTAAGGAAGCAAAAAGAGAATGCTTCTTATTTTCATGAACTAATGAACATATCTGTCAGATTATTTTCCATGTCTATGATATGATCCCTGTAGTTTTTACACACTGGGACTTAAAACGACTGTTTATTGTCAGATCATGACAAACACAACAACAAACACAAGTGTATTTCTCTCATTTCGAGTCCAAATATCTCATCACACTTAAAATAAGACATAATCACCTAAAGAGTAACTTTTCATGAGTCGCTTTTCCATTGACCCTCAAATTGCGCAAATATAACTTGTGCATAAAAATTTACCTAATGGAAAAATGACAATTTCACCAAAAGTCTCATTTTTTGATTAAACGTTTTTGCACTGGCAAGAGATGGTTTTTCAGGCATAGCGCAAATGGTATATCACACAAAACTGCAATGGAAAGACCTTTTTTCGCAACTAGAGTCAGGTGCAAGGTTATTATCGTTAACAAAAACTAACGAAATGATGAAAACTAGAATAGTAAAAACATTTTCATTAACTGAAATAAATAAAAACTATAATTAAAAGAAAAAAACATAACTAACTGAAACTGTATTGTGTGTTTACAAAATTAACTAAAACGTATAAAAAATATGGATAAAATTCCCTTTGTTTTCATCTTTGTCAATGTTGGATTGATACAAAAGCGATTTATTTCCCTCTAGCAATTTTCTCTGCTGGCACCATATGATATTTAACGGTCCGTCACTTGTGGTTTCCAGTCGTCTTCTGGTCCCCACTCTACCTGGAAACATGGAGACTAAAGTTGGGAGAAAGCAGCAGAGTCCTGTCTGGGATTTATTTGAGTACGACGGAGAAGAAGAGAAAAGATTAAAAAAAAAAAACCCTAAAACTAAACATAAACTAAGCATTTAGAAAATAAAAACTACTAAAAACTATCAAACCTGCTCTAAAAACTAATTAAAACTAACTGCATTAGAGAAAAAAAGTCAAAACTAAATAAAACTAAACTATAATGGAAAATCCAAAACTATTAGAACCTTGGTCAGGTGAGTTAAAAAAAACGGATGTTGACGTACGTTACAACAAGCGAAGAAGAAGAAACATGTCGCGGTATTTGTGGACACACCAGGAAACCCAATCATTTTTTAATTTAGTACGAGATAGAGGGGTGGTATATAATAATAATAATAATAATGAATATATCTGTAAATCAACACTGTATTAACGTTCGTTACCATGTTTATGGGATGACTTCTCATGTCATCTCGTGATAATAAATAAATATAAATAAAGTTTTAATTGAAAAACCGACATTATGCACTTCTTTTTTTCGACATTTAGTAAATATCGGTGAAGTTTTGCGCAGATGTCCAATGGTAAAAGCGACTAGTGAGATATAAGAACGTATTTTTGGACAATAGATCTTGATAATCCTATATCAAGAAGATAATTTTCTTCTGTCTCACTGAAAAGTTACTCTTTAGGTGATTATGTCTTATTTTAAATGTGATTAGATATTGTGACTAGAAATGAGAAAAAAACACTTGGTAAGATTTAGATTTTTTGCTATCTATCTATCTATCTATCTATCTATCTATCTATCTATCTATCTATCTATCTATCTATCTATCTATCTATCTATCTATCTATCTATCTATCTATCTATCTATCTATCTATCTATCTATCTATCTATCTATCTATCTATCTATCTATCTATCTATCTATCTATCTATCTATCCATCTATCTATCTGCATAAAACCAGTATCTCCATCCACTGTCATCGATCCAACTCCATGGGTTTTAGTGGTGAATGAATGTTGTAGAAGATGACGGTGTTCCCACATACAATACGGAGCCTCTAACGTCCAAATGGGTCATATCAGATGACCGTGAAAAGACGACAAACTGTATTTTACACCAATTGTTTACATGTATTGATAGGATAAATGGGTCAACAGGTATTAAACAGTTTAGATCCGTAGATGGGTCAAAATACAGTGATGTTCCGTCAGAGAGTGAAGTTTAATCGATTGCCGTTCCAACATTTATTTCAATGTAAAGTAGCTCCTTGTTTTGGATAATCCCTTCTGGTCCAACTAAAGCAAAAATGAATTTAAAAGTAAAAATGTGGGTCATTTAGCAACACTAATCTGTCCAATTGTCTCTAAAATGTCCCGTTAGAGAAATTTTGAATACCGTGCAGGGGTTTTTCTAGAAAAAATTAGAAAGAGGGAACACAGGTAGGTGAGGGAACGAAGCGACCAAGCAGGGGGATGGTGCACAGTCTGAAAAGACGCCAATTCGTGTCGTTTTGAACCGTCAGACGGTCTACCTACTATGTTTACGATAGTTTTGGAATAATTATATCGTTTTTGATGACGAGGCACATTGTCATGTGTTATTACTGTAACCCTGAAATATTGCTTGTCTCACCGGGGCTATGGGTAAGGCGGGTTACAATGGTATTCTTGGTGATGATATGTTTTGTTGTCTTCCGTGCTAATAATCACCAAACGGCAGGACAGTTTCAGCCAGCTTTATTATCAGCAGCTCAGCACAACATACACTGCTCGCGCTCCACCATGGACTTAACTCTCGTGTCACGCCAAAACAGGTCGTACTACAAACAATAGGCAGGAACCAAAATATTAAGAAAAAGGCAAGAAGAAACATAATAACATAAATTGAGTAAATAATTAATGAAATAATATGTAAATTACAACATAACAAATGTCAAAATAATAAACAAAAATTAATGATTTGGAAATAAAATAATATTCAAATTAAATGTTACATTACTGTGGTAGTTTCTCCGGGAAAAGATTGTTTTTGGAAAGATTGCGTGTTGTGTAAGTAGTGTTGTATGTAAGTATAAGTGTACAGCGTAACTGTGAGCTTTGGGGTAAAAAAAAAAAAAAAAATTGGAATTTCGGTAAGGGGGCGCTAGCCGGAAGTATGAGGGCACAGTGCTCCTGTTCCCGGGTTAAGAAAAACCCTTGCCGTGTTTTGACCCAGATGCTTTTGGTCGCTGGTGGAGGTTTGGGTCTTTATGGGTTAAACAGTTAAAAAAAAAAAAAAAGAAAAACATAATGAATATAGAATCCCTTTATCCCTTTACCAATGCCATACATACAGACAAGTGCAGTTTGCCTTCACTGAATATTTAAATACTCAAGAGTTCAAACACACATACTCAAATCCAATAATAATACTGTGTTGCCAACATGTTTACTTCTAGTCAGACAGAGAAAACATCTTCTTTCTTCTCTAAAACAATAAACAGAAGTTGATGTGCAGTATCAGCCTTTGGTTTTGCGAGTCTGCGTGCCTGCTATTAGACAGACTATAAAGGACCAGAGACTGAAAAACCCATAGGAGTGAGGGAGAGAGACAGTAATGAGTACTCCAGTGGAGAGTGATAAGAGAGACAGAGGGAGAGTCGGTCTGTATAATGAGTCCTCCAGCATGGAGGTGGTATGTAGGAGGGATGGAGGGACGAGCAGGACCCATCCAGTAGGGAACAGAGACAGGCAGAAACCAGCAGAGGCAGACCGGATCACACAGAACCGCCTGGATAATGAGTTTTCCAAGGGACAGTTAGTAACGTAGAAGGCACGGAGGAGGTACAAAACGGTACCGACTTCAAACCCTTTAAGGACAATGTCTTAAACTAACAGTGATGTGAAGTCAGAGACAATGGAGGACAAGGGTGGATTAGTAAGCGACCTGATCTGCACCCAGCCAGCATGTCCATGTAGGCCCCAGAAGGGTTACTTTTGGGCTGCATATAATGCCCGTTTCCACTACGTGGTATCGGCTCGACTCGACTCGACTCGGCTCGGCCTTTTTGCGTTTCCATTACGAAAAAGGACCTGGAATCTGGTACCCGGTACTACTTTTTTGGTATCACCTCCGCCAAGGTTCCAGGACTGGAGACCAGATACTAAACCGTGACATATAAACACTGCAGACCACTGATTGGTCAGACAGTTTTCTCTGTGACCCACCGTTTTACAAAAAACAGATGTGGAAGTGGACAGTAAATATAGCGGTACATAAATCCACATGATAACAGCCCAAAACTACACCATGGTCGGTCGAGGAAATTCAGTCTTAGGTGGCTGACGTAAAAATTCAGACGAGACAACACGCAACGAGCGAGTTTATCAGCAACTCTCTGAACAGACGACACGGAAGTAACGCGCTGCATCACTATGACGACCAGGTACTGTAAAGCCGGTAGTATCTTGTAATGGAAACGCTCTCCAGGAATACCAAGCCGAGTCGAGCTGGTTCCACGTAGTGGAAAGGCGGCATAAGGGTCCCATTTGGGTTGGCCCACAGTTTCCATGGTGGCCCCACATGTGTTTGCCCATATCAGAATCAGAATCAGAGATCTGAATATGTCATGTTATTTATTCTTCACACTATTTATCCCACGATATTTATATTTCATGTCATTTGCACTACTTCTTATGTTATTTGCACTACTTAAATTCTATGTTTTACAAATATCTTAGTTTGCAATACTTTTTATTTTTTAATGTAAATAACTGTACCTTTTACTGATATTTGGTGTTGTTGTTTTACTGGTATTTGTTGTCTGTCTGCAAATTCTTGCACTGAACCGAAGAGCTGTACCTCAGTTTTGTTGTACTTGGTGCAATGACATTAAAGAGATTCTGATTCTGGGAATACTATCATAATAACATACAAATAATGACAACTCCACATTTTTCTCTTTGTAAATGTAAATATTTTCATGTATTTCCAGTAAAACAAAGAATAATTTCACAAAAAATGTGAATAACCTCAACAAATATGAACAAACTGAAATGTCTTAAGAGAAGTAAGTACAATTTTAACAAGATTCTGTCTGTTATTTTAAATGTTTTGTGTATTTGTTGATCCACTGTGATCTGTGCGTTATAATGTACATATGTCAAATGATAAACTGAGGCAGAATATTGTTAAAATTACATTTATTTTTTCAGTTTGTTCATGTTATTCACGTTGTTTGAAAGGATAGTTTGTAGATGTAAACCTTTTCATCATGTAAATGTACTTTTTTCACTCTTAAACAAAGAGAAAAGTTTGGAGTTGACATTATTTCTGTATTATTATGTTATTATTTAACTGGTTCGGCCCACTTCAGATCAAATTTAGCTGAATGTGGCCCCTGAACTAAAATGAGTTTGACACCCCTGCCCTAACCCTTGCAGCTCCGTTTCAAGGGGTAGGGGTAAGGGGGAGGGCTAAGGGTTGAATTAGGATTGGGCTTCCATCTGGGTGTCTGTGTGTGTGCATGTGCTAGAAAAAAAAAGAGAGAAAAAAAAAGTGGAATATGAAGGAGCACACACAAAAAAAACACAATCCGATTCCACCTAAAAACCCGACCTGCTGTCTGAACGTAGCCTACGTTGCACGTGCCGTTTTGGTGTTAGAACAGAAAGATGAGGCTACACTGCCAGGAACCTATTGTTGCTTTAAGAAATAAACAGTGGGTAAGACGCTATAACCTGCCATGTTTTTGCGTTTGTGTGTGTATGTGTGTTCCCAGAAGCTGTCACATTATGATCAGTAGTGGGTGGCATGAGAAGAGGCCAGTCGACAAAATATCTACACTGATGAGCTCCAATGGATAGGACATGGGGAAGCCAACAAGAAATGGCTAATGCATACACTGTAAAAAAAAAAAAAAAAAAAAAAAAAAAAAAAAAGTAAAAAAAAACTGTATTATTCTGTCAGCAGGGGTGCCGAAAAATACTGTAAAATAATGGAAAATAACCATCTCATAAAAATACGGTAATTTTCCATAATCAAAATAGTTTTGTGCCCTAACTTTACATGAGATTTTGCATATTTTTGTGACTTTTTAATGTTTAATAAAGAATATTTACATGTATTAAAACAATCAAATTACCTTTAAATATATATATAAATAATTTTCAATGAGACTCAGTTGTACAATCCACTGATAAAAACTGTATTTGGACAGTTTATCAGTGCTTATACATGTTATACATTCACAAAAATACATTTATTCAACATTTTTGTTGTGAAACCTCCCGTAATTACACAAGATATTTGTCAATTAACAAACAAGTCTTGTTAAACTTACAGAACAAACACTTTTTTAACAGTTAATTGTCAGTAATTTTATCTCATTTTATTATTTTGTTTATACAGTATTAACCTTTAAATCAACAGTTTAATCACATAAATAGAAAATAAATATTTGTGAAATTACAATACATTTGCAAATGTATTTTAACTGTATTTTTCTGTGAAAAAAGAAAAAAAATTGTTTTAAAAAACGGAAATTTTATGGTTATTCACAGTTACAGTTTTTTCGTGTTATTTTCCATTTGACGTGTAAAATCACAGTGTATTTTTGTCATTTCATTGATATTTTCCTGTATCTTAAAAATACAGGAAAAATCTGTGAAATAAACAGTGAAAATTCCGTTAAATTATAGATTTTTTTTACAGTGTATGTATACACAGACACACGCCAACACAATTAAATATATAGACATGCCAAATTACATAACCTCCTCTTCTCTGTCCCTCCTCCACTTGCAGGAGAGCAAGGGAGGGAAGTTGAGGAAAGGATAAAGTAGTGCAGACGAACAGAAAAGTCGAATATTAACATAATAAATGCTAATACATGTGCGGTTGGTCAAACACTCCGCAGATGCACACATGCCATGACGCCAGACGGACAGTTTCCAAACCAACCTGTCCGTCAGTCTGTCAGCCGTTCATACAAACAACTTATCCATCCATCTGTCCAGTCATCCAGACAGCGATCTTTAGCAAACCACCCATTTAGCCGCTTAGACACACAGGGGGTTGCAGATGGCTGCTTTTGCTAGTCGATTCCATAGAGTCCCCATAATCACAATCCAATAAAAATACAAAGGATTCTACAGATTTGTGCGAAGGAGACACTGCAGGACCAACTGAAGATGCCTATAGAGTTCAATGTGGAGTTACATAAGAGCTTCAGACACGGGAGAGAGGGGGAGATGGAGGTAGAAGCTCCACAGGAATCGAAAACAGAGGGAGTTTTAATGGGAACATGTGGGAAGATGTGTGAGGTGGATGAGAGGAAAGAGTGGGTGTTGATGATGTGATGGGAGAGATGTGGAGGGAATGGAAGTGAAGAGGAAGACGTGACTGCGAAGAGGAAGAGGACAAATTTGTGTTTGGAAGAGTCATTTTATCAGACCAGGATGGCAAGAGCATGACTGCACTGCAAAAAATCTAAATATTACCAAGTGTATTTTTCTCATTTCTAGTCAAAATATCTCATCACACTTAAATAAAATCGGACATAATCACCTAAAGCAGGGGAGTCAAACATGCGGCCCACCAAAGGGTCCAGTTTGGCCATGAGGATGTTTTTGCCCAGTGCAAAAATTCCAGAGTTTTGAATTGAATTAAGCAAAAAAAAAAAAAAAAATTTGCCTGAATTGAGGAAAAAATCTTGAATTAAGCCAAAAAAAAAAAAAAAAAAAATCTTCAATTAAGTAAAAAAAAAATCTTCAGTTAAGTAAAAAAAATCTTCAATTAAGCCAAAAAAATCTCAAATTTAGCAAAAAAATCTTGTATTAAGCAAAAAAAAATCTTCAATTAAGTAAAAACAAAAATCTTGAATTAAGCAAAAAAAAAAAAAAAAAAAATCTTCAATTAAGTTTAAAAAAAATCTTCAATTAAGCAAAAAAAAAAAAAATCTTCAATTAAGTAAAAAAAAAAATCTTCAGTTAAGTAAAAAAAAATCTTCAATTAAGCCAAAAAAAATCTCAAATTTAGCAAAAAATCTTGTATTAAGCAAAAAAAAATCTTCAATTAAGTAAAAACAAAAATCTTGAATTAAGCAAAAAAAAAAAAAATCTTCAATTAAGTTTAAAAAATCTTGAATTAAGCCAAAAAAAATCTTCAATTAAGTAAAAAAAATCTTCAGTTAAGTAAAAAAAAAATCTTCAATTAAGCCAAAAAAAAATCTCAAATTTAGCAAAAAAAAAAAATCTTCAATTAAGTAAAAAAAAATCTTCAGTTAAGTAAAAAAAATCTTCAATTAAGCCAAAAAAATCTCAAATTTAGCAAAAAAAATCTTGTATTAAGCAAAAAAAAATCTTCAATTAAGTAAAAACAAAAATCTTGAATTAAGCAAAAAAAAAAAAAAAAATCTTCAATTAAGTTTAAAAAAATCTTGAATTAAGCCAAAAAAAAAAATCTTCAATTAAGTAAAAAAAAAATCTTCAGTTAAGTAAAAAAAAAAAACTTCAATTAAGCCAAAAAAAAAATCTCAAATTTAGCAAAAAATCTTGTATTAAGCAAAAAAAAAATCTTCAATTAAGTAAAAACAAAAAATCTTGAATTAAGCCAAAAAAAATCATCAATTAAGTTTAAAAAAATCTTGAATTAAGCCAAAAAAAAAAAAAAAAAAATCTTCAATTAAGTAAAAAAAAATCTTGAATTAAGCCAAAAAAAAAATCTAGAATTAACAACTTAAATTTTGTTTTCTTTGTTTTAGTGCAAAAAATAACATAAAATTATGAAAATATTTACATTAACAAACTGTCTTGTAACACTAAAATGTGAATAACCTGAACGAATATGAACAACCTGAAATGTCTAAAAAAAATTACAAACATGCTTTTTCAGCAAATATATCATTAACTGAATGTAAAAACAAGAGTGTCCATCCACTGTCATTGATCCAACTCCATGCGTTTTACTGGTGAAACAATGTTGTAGAAGATGACAGTGTTTCCATGGTAACTACGAAGCCTCTGAATGTCCAAATGGGTCATATCTGAGCTGTATTTTACACCAATTATTTACATGTATTGATAGGATTAGTGGATCAACAGGTATTAAACAGCTTAGATCAGTAGGTGGTTCTAGTAACTGGTGGATGTTTGGGTCGTTATGGGTTCATCAGGTCTCAGATTAAACAGAGACTTTAATGTCTGTTTAGTAAAATGCATCTTTTCCAGATAGGCTGTAAAGTTACTTCTACATACTAAATGTGTCATTAAAGTAAATAATCCATTTCTGTGGAAATTTAACCGTAGACTATGATTACTGTATTGCTCTGTGCTTTTGTCTTCATTTTTATTCAGTGATGAAATCATTTTAAATTAACCACTGAGTGTTTACTTTATCAACAATTTACATAACTCTTAAAAAAAAAGCAAGTTGTGAAATGCTTCCAACCTTTAATATTTAGCTTGAGTGTTGCTATAGAAATAGGTAAACAATGGCAAATAAAAGGAATGAAATAATGCTGCTCAAATGCATCAACCCACACGAGTGGAAAGATGGTTAGAGAGGGAATGAGTGTTTGAGAGTCAGATAAACTGAATTATGAAAAGTGGGATGATCAGGTCTGGTGGGACTGTTCCAGAGCCTTTATCCTACAAGAAAAGAAAGATTCTACTTATAAAATATGTGTAGCGGCTATTTGTCATCAAAATTAAATCAACTTAAAGGTGACTGAACTAAAGACTTTAACATAACTCAAATATTCACTAGATCACAGGTGTCAAACATGCGGCCCGGGGGCCAAAACCGGCCCGCCAAAGGGTCCAATCCAGCCCGTGGGATCAATTTGTGAAATGCAAAAAATTACACTGAAGATATTAACAATCCAGGATGTTCAAATCATTTTAGGTCAATTCAATCTAAAGTGGGTCAGAACCAGTAAAATACTACCAGAATAAACTATAAATAATGAAAACCACAAACTTTTTTTCTTGGTTTTAATGTTAAAAAAAAAAAAAAAAGTTAAATTACAAAAATGTTAACATTTACAGACTAGCCTTTTACAACAAATGTGAAAAACCTGAACAAATACGAACAACCTGAAATGTCTTAACAGAAGTATGTGGAATTTTAACAATTATCTGCCTGTTACTAAATGTTGTGTGTATTTGTAGATCCACTGTGATCTGTAAGTTGTGACGCACATGTATAAATGATAAAACTAAGGCGTAATATTGTTAAAATTGCACTTATTTTTCTTCAGAATTTTCAGGTTGTTCATATTTGTTCATGTTATGTTCAAGAACAGTTCGTAGACGTAAACATTTTCATGACAGAATTTGACTTTTTTTACTCAAGAACACAGGAAAACTTTGGAGTTGACATTATTTATCAGTTCTTATGCTATTATTTATATTATTTTACTGCTCCGGCCCTCTTTAGATCATATTAAGCTACATGTGGCCCCTGAACTAAAATGAGTTTGACACCCCTGCACTAGATGCACCATGGGTTTGTGGTTTACGCAGTCAAAAATACAATGTCCATATCATAGATGTAGTTCAAGTGGTTTATTTTCAAGTTTTTCCAGGCAAACAACAACTAAGGCCTTTTGTGCTGTTCATCCTGTCTGATCGTCTGGTAAAAAACCACTTTATATCATATCAGGCTGTATGTGGCCCATGGACTAAAATGAGTTTGGCACCCCTGGTCTAAACCAATAAGAAAACACAAAACAAAAAGGTGCTAAATACCAAAGAATGAAAACAATAACCATAAAATCAAAAAATATATTCTAAATCTTATACAAACAAAAAATAAAGAAAAAAATAAGCAGCAAAAAATACTGTTGGTAAACAAAAAAAGGTAAATTAACTTTAAACAAAAAACTAAACCAACAAACAGCTCCTACAATATGTGTTGCTTCTTCTTTTCTTTAACCCTTTACAGTTCACTCATAGAAATATTCTGAAATTCAAAATTTCAATCTTATTGTTTTATTGGAGGGCAGAACAAAACGTTATTACTTTTGTGAAATTTCTCTTTTTTTTCATTTTCATGTTGACAATCATGATGAATGAAGTTACCATATTTGGTTACTTGCCCCATATGTAGCAAATAAATAAATCCAAGAAGTATATGGGAAATGACATAAGTAAATTATATGTAATGTTAGGGGAACATGTTTTAGAACATTAGACCAACATAAGTGCTGATCCAGACCCCTGTCCACATTCACATGATCCCTTTGAACATCATTCCTTACATTAGTACCATTACTTTGTGGTACCTAACAAAGCAGGTACACTCACTTGTCGCTTTCCCACTGACCCTCAAGTTGTGCAAATATAATGTGTGCATTAAAATTTACCAAATGGAAAAACGACAAAACTCGTCTTTCAATGAAAGGTTTTTGCGCTGGCAAAAGGTGGTTTTTCGGGCATAGTGAAATTGGTATATCACATAAAACTGCAATGGAAAAAACTTTTTCTGCAACTAGAGTCACATGAATAAAAAAAAAAGGATGTTGACGGACGTTACAACAAGCGAATAAGAAGAGTTTTTAAAAGAAATATGGCGCGGTATATGTGGACACACCAGGAAACTGAATAATTTTTTAGTTTAGTGCAAGATAGAGGGGTAATATATAATAATAATGAATATATCTATAAATCAACACCATATTTACGTTCGTTGTCATGTTTATGGAATGACTTCT
Organism: Sphaeramia orbicularis; assembly: GCF_902148855.1. Lineage (NCBI taxonomy): Eukaryota > Metazoa > Chordata > Actinopteri > Kurtiformes > Apogonidae > Sphaeramia > Sphaeramia orbicularis. Next base: position 12,175,461 of record NC_043965.1, read on the forward strand.
CCTGTCATTTCCTGATGATAGATAAATTGTTACATTTGTGATTTAATGGAAAAACCGACATTATGTGCTTCTCTTTTTTTGACATTTAGTAAATATCGGTAAAGTTTTGCGCAGATGTCTAATGCAAATGCGACTATTGTTCATGCAGAGATGGACCTTACAGACCCTGTAGACCACATTGTTGACTCACTGTCCTCACTGTAACTGTTGCTGTCACTGCCTTGCTATGCATGCAGAAATTACCAAAAATAGTCACTTGCCCGATAAAGGGCTAACTTGAATGTTTTCCTGCTGCTTTCTCTTGCTTTTCTCTCTTCTCTCTAGAAATCTGTGACGTTGACACGAGAGAAGAGAGGGAGGATAAGACCAGATATTATCATTCATGCCAAACTGAAGGGGAGGGGATTGGGTGGGGGGGGGGGTTGCACTGTCGATAGAAGACCACTGACTGAAGCAGGGAACGCAGAAGACAGGCAGTAAGGTGTGGAAGAGTGACATGTACTTTGTGAACAATCAGTTAAGGCTCTCCAGTGACTTTCAAAGCTGCAGCAGTAGCTTTAGTAAGTGTATTTGTGGTGAGTTTACATACTTCACCAAGACGTTTCCAGAGTTCTTTTTACTCTAAGGTGTTTCTAGTGTAAAAATGTTTAGTTTTTGTGCTCCAGACTTCTCACTGAGCTGGAGTAGAACGATAAAACCACCAAATGTGGATTTCATACCAGAAAATTTAGAGAAAACCAAATCAGTGTTTCTCAACGCCCCGGTGGATGTTGACAGGTGTCTGGAACAGCACTTATGTTTTTGGAGTGTTCTACAAATATTGGTTCTAATGTTCTACAAAGTGTATGGAGGACTGAACCTGACATATTAAAAAATATATGCAAAAATATAAAAATGACTGTATAAGTTCATTTCCGTACCATTTATTTGTCTATTTTGTCCTTATTTATATTTTTCCTCATTTAATTTTTATCCCTGGAGGGAAAAAGGGGGAATATTGAAGAAAATGTAAATGAAAAACAACGCAGAAATAAATAGAGGAAGAAAATGCAAAAGGGAAATATTGAAGAGGTAAATATGACTATGAATAAAAAAAATGACAATAAATTAATAAGATGTCAGATGAAAAAAAAATACAGAAATAAATAAGAAAAGAGATAAAGAAAATGTATATAGAAAGCAACGCAAAAATAAATGCAGGGATTAAAATTAAATAAGGAAAAATATAAATAAGGACAAAATAGATAAATAAATGATACGGAAATGAAATTATCAAGACATTTTTATATTCCTGTATATATTTTTTAATATGGCAGGTTCAGTCCTCCATACATTTTGCCTTACATGTGTTTTTCTTGGTTTTTATTTATTTATTTATTTATTTGCCACATACAGGCAAGGAACCAAATATGGTAACTTTATTGACCTTGATTGTCTACATGACAAAAAATTTTGAGAAATTTCACAAAAGTAAAAGTCTGGTTATGTCCTCCTATAACACACAAATGTTGAAATGTTGAATATCAGAGTATTTCTATCAGTGCCCTATAAAGGGTTAATGGCTGGCAACCCATGCATTCTGACTAGGGCTGAAAGTTATATCGTTACCGTATTGATATCTAGATATGAACATTCAAGATATTAACCCTTTCATGCATGAATTATGAGAACCTTATAGCTGAGTTTGTTTGTTTTTTGTTTTGTTTTTTTGGAGTGTTTTTATTCCTCCTTAGGCATGAAAAAAACCAATGAGATTAAGGGTTTTTTTCATAGATTTACAGAAATGTCCACTCAGCTACACCATGAATTTTATTCTTGAAGCAAAGAAACATGTATTTAAAACCCAATATGATAAAGTGATATGAAAACAGTGAAATGAAACCATGTTTAATGCAGCTAATCTGATGGTTTCTCACATTTTAACATATTCTAATACTTGTTACTACTGACTTCATGGAGATAATATGCAAAAAATAACAATTAATTGATTTCCACTCAAGAACCAATCAACAACAGCAAAGTTGCAGTAATGGTATGAATTGCAGTTTATGAGATGATGCATAAGTGTGCACTGTGTTGGCTGATATGGAACTAAAACAACGAAACCCATGAATATACAAGAGTAAAGCTGAAGAAGAACTGTCCACTGCAGTGACCACTGTGCATGAAAGGGTTAATATCGAAAAAGCAACGATATAAACGATATAGATTTCCTCCGCACTTGCCCTGCATGTACAGCTCTGGAAGTCACAACAAATGTAATTTATTCGTACTTTATGTTAACCCTTTCATGCATAGTGGTCACTACAGTGGACAGCTGTTCTCTTGTATATTCATGGATTTTGTTGTTTTTGTTCCATATAAGCCAACACAGTGGACGCTCACACTGCAAAAATCTAGATCTGACCAAGTGTATTTTTCTCATTTCTAGTCCAAATATCTCATCACACTTAAAATAAGACAGAATCACTAAAGAGGAACTTTTCAGTGAGATATAAGAACTGATATATGGACAAAAGATCTGGAAAATCTGATTTCAAGAAATGTTACCCAGATAATTTTCGCTTGTTCCATTGGCAGGTTTTTTTTTTGCTTAATTCAAGATTTTTTTTTTTACTCTTTAGGTGATTATGTGTAATTTTAAGTGTGATGAGATATTTTGACAAGAAATGAGAAAAATACACTTGGTAAGATTTAGGTTTTTGCAGTGCATGCACCATCCCATACACTACAATTCATACAGTTACTGTAACTTTACTGTACTTGATAAACCTGATCTGCACTAACATGTTTGAGTGTAAATCAGTTGCTTGTTATTGTTATTAAACTATAATTAACAGGTTTTTGTGTTGTTGTTTTTTGTTTTGTTTTGGTTTGGTTTTTTTTGCATATTAACTCCGTGATATGAGTAATGACTAGTATTAGTGTATGTTAAAATGTGAGAAAATATCAGATTAGCTGCATTAAAAATGTTTTTATTTCATAGTTTTCATACAGTTTATCAGTAAATATGTTTCTTTGCTTCAAAAATTAAATGCATGGTGTCCAGCTGAGTGGACATTTTTGCAACTCCAAGAAAAATGGGTTCATAAAAACAATTTCAATCGCATTTTTTTTTTAATGCCTAGAGGAATAAAAACACGCACGAATAAAAATCTTGATTAAGGTTCTCATAATTTGTGCGTGAAAGGGTTAATGTTGATGACTGGCAGTGAGTTCTTCTAAATAAAACTGCACTTTCCACATTCTTTTGTATTATGATGTTTGTATTTTTCTGAAAAATGCTTGGTTTTCACCGAACCCGCAGGCATATCATATCGTACTGATATCAAGATATCTGGCATGAATATCGAGATATGAAATTTTGTCCATATCGTTTAGCCCTAATTCTGACCCCATCACAAGTCATCACCTGAACATTAAAAACATCCTTGTGGTCAAATATCTGCTCCCTCAAAATATTTTTAGATCCTGGATCAAATGCTGACAGTGTGTCTTTCCTCAAGAACATGCTTCTTAAACTTTATTTACTCAAAGAATTGCTGAGCACATGTTTTAGGAGCACTTTCCATCATGCTTATTTCCTTCCAAACACCCCACTTGGGAGCTGCTCAGTACAGCATTAGTCGTCTGCTGTTCTGCAGCTGGCAGAGCAGGTGCCAAAACTGGGCGGAGACTAGGTTCACTTAGCTTCACTCACTTTCACGTGGCCGCATATTCTCATTCAAGAGTCAGTAGGAGCAGTGGCAGTTTCTGGCATGTGCAAAATACAAAAAAAAATATATTATGTATGGTTTTCTATTGTGTAATTCAGCGTTTCTTAACCTTTTATGAACAAAGCCCCCCTAACGGCAGCATCAGCCTCCTGCTGCCCCCTACCCTGGCAGCCATCCATCTGTGTCAATGAGAAATCCATCTGAAAGCGCAAGGCTTGAATCCACATATGAAGGCGGGACTAACAGGTGCCGAGTAAACCAATCGCAGATAAGAAGGACTTTAGTCAGAGAAATTTAAGAGTACAGGGTGTAATCTGTAATTCAGTTCTTATTTTTGAATCACGTCAACAACCGACAACAGTTGTTAACCCTTAGGGGTCCAAGGTCATGGCTCTGTGACTGAGAAGACTGGAGAAAACGCCTATGAAAAGCAAACAAACGTGAATAAAAGTATGAAAATGAAGGGGGGGCGGGTGTTATAACTTTTACCATATCTTTGTCATTTTTTGTCCTTTTTCAAAATGGGAAAAAAAGGCCAAATCTGAGGATTCTAACCCACAGACTGCATTAGCATTACAGGTAAGGGTGAGGATGACCCCCACCTGAACTGGACTCGGACTTGGGGGGGTTGAGTATAGTTTTAATTTATTACAATTTTAATTTATATACCTAATATTTAGAACCAATATTTTCTTTTAAAATCTTTGGTTTGTTAAGCATCTTTGTGTTATTTATGCAATAAATTATATACATTTTTCAAATCCGATTTTATATTTTTTGTGTGTTTTTTGGCCTTTTGTTTTGATATAGTAGGTTAAAGTGGAATAATAATAGGCAGATGAGACAGGTGAAGTTGTGCTGAAAAAAAAAAAGATACCAACCATGGGTATAGTAAACATTTCTTTTTATAGTATATAAAGGCAAAATCAAAAATACTTAAAAACGGCCAAAATAGGCTCAGACCCCTAAGGGTTAAGAGATGTGCGGACTTGGAACTGACTTTGATTCGTGACAAAAAGAAATCGGTATGTATGATGCATTACGAAACACCCGCCCCCAGACTTATAATTGGTCAGTATAGAATAGATCGTGCATATTTCACAGTGATTGGCCCAATTCCAAACTGTTTTCTCTGTATTGAATAGAAACCCGGATAGCTATCCAGGTTAGCCACCCCCCCCTTATTCCAGAAAAAATGTGGCAGTGGGGGGCGCTATTGTGAGAGTACTGTGATGAACCTGTATGTGGAGGACGTCAGCTCCTGAACATAAATTTGCAACAGGGTGGATGACAAAGGGGTGTCTCGCACCAAGGTTCTAATAGTTTTGGATTTTTCATTAAAGTTTAGTTTTAATTAGTTTTGACTTTTTTTCTCTATTTCAGTTAGCTTTAATTCGTTTTTAGAGCAGGTTTGCTAGTTTTTATTAGTTTTCTTTTTTTTTTCTAAATTCTTAGTTTTAGTGTAGTTTTAGTATTAATTTTAGTTTTTTTTTATATCTTTTCTCTTCTTCTCCATCATATTCAAATAAATCCCAGACAGGACTCTGCTGCTTTCTCCCAACTTTAGTCTCCATGTTTCCAGGTAGAGTGGGGACCAGAAGACGACTGGAAACCACAAGCGACCACAAGTGACGGACCCTTAAATATCATATGGTGCCAGCAGCTAAAATTGCTAGAACGAAATAAATTGCTTTCGTATCAATCTGACGTTGACAAAGACGAAAACGAAGGGAATTTTATCCATAATTTTTATGCGTTTTATTTAGTTTTGTAAGCACACAATACAGTTACAGTTAGTTAACGTTTTTTTCTTTTAATTATAGTTTTCATTTATTTCATTTAACAAAAACATTTTTTCACTTCTAGTTTTCGTCATTTCGTTCAGGGTTCTCGCTAGCGTCATTGAACGTCAGGGCCCCCGATGCTGAGATTTGACCTGCAACGCTGTCTTTCAACCAGCGTCGTGGTGTTTTTTTGGGTGTGTTATCGTCCAGCGTAATGATAAAAAGATTTGAATTTGAAAAAATATATTCCTGTCTTGGCACAAAGCGCTGCAGACAGGAAATGAGAACAATAGAATCAACACCCTTTGTGTGCCTTGGTATTGTCTGACGCAACATCACTTGCCTTACGCTCATTGGCTGACAATGAGACTTCAATCAATTTATCTTATTTAATCGGACCGATGACCCGTGGAAAATTATATCTAAAATTTAGCCTGTGCGTGCGTGTAGTGTGAGTGCCGCTCTGATTATCCATAATTTTGTGCAAGTAAATACAGGGTGACCCAAAAAAACGGGAATTCTTGAAGTGCGTATTGGCAGACATGAGCAAGTGGCAGCACTGCGAGACAATGACCTTGAGCAAGTAAACACACCCCCATTTTAGTAACCATTGGCGGCTGTGCGAGAATTGTTCAGTAACCGTGTGATCTCAAGTTTCGGTAACGTTCCCTGGCCCCCTAGATCGTCAGATTTGTCCGTTTGTGATTTTTTCTTGTGGGATATCTCAAGAGTAAAGTGTACACGACTCGACCAAGAACTCTGGATGAGTTAAAACAGAGAATTCAGGATGAAATTCACAGTATCCCAGCTGAGATGTTGCAGCGGTCAATGAGGAATCTCAACAGCAGATTTCAAGAATGCATTCGTACAGGAGGACGCCATCTACAGGAAGTAATTTTTAAAAAATGAAAATTCCATCATTGTTTCTTAAATGGCATGTTTTAAGGTTTCAATTACTATGAATAAAATATTTTTCTTCCATCACTCTTGGTTTTATTGGATTGTTAAAAAGTTCCCGTTTTTTTGTGTCACCCTGGATTTTTCTACGATCATGTCTGCGTCGAAGAGCGGGAGCAACACCAGACGTGTATGCGCCAAACGTGTACGGCGTGCATGATGCCCCTACGCTGCGAAAAAATCCTAGTGAGAACCCTGTCGTTAGTTTTCGGTAACGATAATAACCTTGTCTCGCACAGGGTGTCATTCAAGCTAGCACCCCCATGGATTAGGAGCATGTACCCCCCCCCCCCAACTCCCCACCCACCCGGCGTCTCAGTTCTCCAACTATTAGGCTTTCACCGCCTCTATTCCTCGTTGTGATGTTAACACCGTATGGCAGCATAGATGAGTCAGCTGTGGCAAATAAATTCAGAGAGCCCCATTGAAAGAGCTACTAAACGTCTACACCGAAGGTTTTTGTTGAATGGGATCCAAAGAGCTGACTCTCGAAGCGGAAACAAGCTTTCCGTCAGTGGCGCAGTGAATTAGTAGACTTAGTGAAGCCAGGAGGGAGGGGGGATGAGGGTGGGGGGGTGGGAGGGGGCGGAGCTGTTATCACACTGCAGCACCTGGACCAAAGACAGGCAGGACGGGACAGAGATGTCTGTCAAACACACACACACACACACACACACACACACACACACATGAAGCCACCGTCAGGCAGGAGAATCCGCACAGACACAGTGTGAACTATATTTGTTTTTCCATTTCTCTTCAGCTCTTAAAGGTCGTCGCGGCTGTCCTGTCATTTCCTTTTCTCTCTTAATTCATCTCTCTGTCACTCGCCCTATCCCTGTCCTCGCCCTGTCTTCTTCTGTCTCCACTTCCGTATAATTTCTTTCTTTTTGTCTTACAGCATGTTACCCCTCTTAATTTGGGCCCTGTCTTCTTATTCTGACTCTTCACGTCTTTCTCGACTGTCTGTCACACTATAAATAATGTTCCCTCTTCTTTTGTAGTGAATGACAACACAGTTTGTGTCTAAGTCTCAGTGGAGGTTTTAAGTTTTTTTTGGTTCTTTCCCAGTCTCATGAACGCATGAAGTTCTGCAAATGTGCCACGGATTTTCACCTGGTCTTGTCTCTAACTGATTAAAATAAAAAAAAATAAAATTAATAATAATAATAATAATAATAATAATAATAATAATAATAATAATAATAATAATAATAATAATAATTAGGGATGCACTGATACCCCTTTTACTTACATTTGAGTACTTGCTGATACCGAGTACCGATACGAGTACTTAATAATCTCATTCCAGTTCTTAGTTCCTTTTGTAAATGTGCTTTATTGTCGTTGTCATTAGTCTGACTGGAACAAAGTGCTGCTACTGACATTTAATGTGTTGGAATGAGCATTTTTCAATTAATCCACCAAGGGGCGCTGCTCTTAATTAACCATACTGGACAAATACCACGAAGAAGAGTAAAGTTTTTTTGAGAAGAAGAAGAAGAAAGTCAGTAATAACAAACATGAGACGACAGAGGTAACACTAATGTGATACTAATATTGCAGCGTTTTCACTGGTAAGGTTTAAAAGTTTAGCTTCAGCAGGAAGAGAAAAGAGAAATGAGTGATAAGTTTGGTTTTCACTTCCGCTGGCGGCGGTCCGCACCGCTCTGTACTCCCGGTGGTATTCTCCTTCTGGGTAGGCATCCGCCAGCACCATGAAACAGATGGAATGTACGCAGAGGACGGACAGAACGCTGCGTCTGTATCTGTCTGTGTCTTTAACGTTACTTGCAGTCAGCGTTACTTTTATCACCGTCATTTATTTTGAAAAATCTCCACACTCTTCACACTCCACACACATTATTCCTCCTCCTCGTACCTGCTGCACTGAACTGGGAATGTCACACAGCTGTAAGTGGTATCTGTGCATTTGTATCGGATATCTTTTACGAGTACAGGTACGAGTACACACACTGAGTATTGGAACCGATACCCTGTACTCGTATCGATATTGGTGCATCCCTAATAATAATAATAATAATAATAATAATAATAATAATAATAATAATAATAATAAATTCATACATTTAGAAAGCGTAGTGGTCTATCATGGTAAAGAAGGTCTTGATTTACCGGCCAGTCTATGTTTCTACCCTCACCTATGGTCATCAGCTTTGGGTCTTAACCAAAAGGACAGTATCCCAGATACAAGCGGTCGAAGTGCGTTTCCTCCGTAGGCTGGCTGGGCGCACCCTTTGGGATAGGGTGAGGAGCTCAGAGTAGAGCCGCTGCTCCTCTACATCATCAGGGCCCAGCTGAGGTGGCTGGGGCATCTGTTTCGGATGCCTCCTGGACGCCTCCCTGGGGAGGTGTTCCGGGCGTGTCCCACCGGGAGGAGACCTCGGGGAAGACCCAGGACACGTTGGAGAGACTATGTCTCTCGGCTGGCCTGGGAACGCCTCGGGGTCCCCCGGCAGAGCTGGAGGAGGTGTCTGGGGAGAGGGAAGTCTGGGCATCCCTGCTTAGACTGTTGCCCCTGCGACCCAGCCCCGGATAAAGCGGAAGAAAATGGATGGATAGTTATGTTACTTCTTTAAAAATTGCACTTTCTCCTGCTCTGCATAGCCTGAAAAAAAAGTTACAAACACAATATTTCAATGGACCTCATTTAGCTTTGGTGACAGGACACATTCATTATGCCACACCATGCACATGCACTATATGCACCAGTATATGACACAACATTTATTTTTGCCCACAGTCACATATCTATCTATCTATCTATCTATCTATCTATCTATCTATCTATCTATCTATCTATCTATCTATCTATCTATCTATCTATCTATCTATCTATCTATCTATCTATCTATCTATCTATCTATCTGCATAAAACCAGTATCTCCATCCACTGTCATCGATCCAACTCCATGGGTTTTACTGGTGAATCAATGTTGTAGAAGATGACGGTGTTCCCACATACAGTACGGAGCCTCTAACGTCCAAATGGGTCATATCAGATGACCATGAAAAGACGACAGCATAGATATTGTGACTAGAAATGAGAAAAAAACACTTGGTAAGATTTAGATTTTTTGCTATCTATCTATCTATCTATCTATCTATCTATCTATCTATCTATCTATCTATCTATCTATCTATCTATCTATCTATCTAGCTAGCTATCTAGCTAGCTATCTAGCTATCTATCTAGCTAGCTATCTAGCTATCTAGCTATCTATCTATTTTTTTTTAGCAAAGGTATTGCATTGATGATGGGATACTTGAAGTGACAGGTCTTTTCCAGTGAATCCCTCAGATTTTCTTTGGGGTTCAGGTCTCTGTGATGGATCCTGGTATTATAATTTTGGAATATTTAGAAGAAAAACTCCACTGATGTTACAGTATATGATGTTATGATATATTCAGGTTCAGCTGACCTCATTTTTCTGGACACATACTGTTACTGTGCCTTAACCTGACCAACTGAACCAACCCCAGATCAGAACACTGCCCCCCCAGGCTTGAACTAGGCCTGATGGGATAGGGGACAGGATCAGTCTGGACTCATCAGACCATGTGACCTTTTTCCATTGAAACATTGTCCAATTTTTATGCTTCTATCAAACTGATGGTTGTTTTGTTTGGTTCAGACCAGGTGACAAATGAAGACTGTGTCTTTAAGTTTTGCAAAAACAGATTTTAAATCCAGTTTTTTTAAGCAAGAAAAGTGATGCCAGTCAAGTTAGTGACCTTGAAATGAGAGAAAATGATTATAGAGACAAAAAGCAAGCAACTGAAATCTTATATCTTTAGATAAGAATATATTAGCTTTTTTGTTTGGAGTGAAAATATTGTGATTTTCTACACTCCTTCAGTCTGAGCTGTGTGGCAGCCAACAGAGGGAATATATTTAATGCACTTTCACACTGGTTTTAGTATTTAGCTACAGTAAGGAGTTGGGCCTAGTGTCCTTTGCACTGTAAAATACAGGATGAGCTCACACTGCGCTTCTGTTGGACTGCAGTTTAACTGTTTTGAGTAATTAAATATATTAGTACTGTTATTGTTAGATCAGGTTTCATTTGATTGTATAATTAAACCAACATAATTACGAAATGTAGTTTCTGCAACTTAGACTTGCACTTGTAAACATTGTGTCATTATCCATGTGTTCCCAAAACAAAACATTTAAGAATAATGCTTGAGATTGAGGGAAAACATAAACAATACATACATACTGTACATACACACATACATACATACAGTACATACATATATACATACATAATACATACACACAAACATACGTACATACATGCATACGTACATACACACACACATACATACATACATACATACATACATACATACATACTGTACACACACACACACACACACACACACACACATATATATATATATATATATATATATATATATATATATACACACACTAGGGATGTAATGATGCACTTGTTTGTACCAAATCATTTCAGTTTGGGGCCTTTGATACAATATGGAGTTGGACCGAACAAATACATGTAGCAAAGTTCCATTTCTATTACTGTGCGGACTCCATGTACACGTACTCGGTGTCACACAATGTAGTATGATGGAAATGTAGGCAATTATCACAAGAAATGTTGGAAAGTGTAATTGGAAGTCAACTGTGAACCCTTAAACAGCTGTGCGCAGTGCACCCAACTCTGTGGGAGCTTTAAGTTTCACTTTCAGTTTCGGTAGTTACAGAGCACCCCCACACACACACCCCCACCGCCGTTACCCCCCTCCCCCACTGGTCTCCTTCACTGTACCGAAAATATATCAAACCCAAGACTCCTGTACCAAAAACTTACCCAAACAATTTTTTTTCTGCACTGTTACACCCCTAATATGTACATACAGTACATAAAACTCCTTCAGTTCTTTTCTAAGTTCTGACATTATGAGCATTTATCTTTCCTTCCTGATTGGCTGATTGGATCCTGGGTACTTCAACTTTCTATAAAGCACTAAAACACAGCTGGTAGCAAAGATGCATCAGATGGATATGATCAGTATTTTACCAGCTCTGTTTGATAGTGTCAGCACTACACAGATAGTCTCTTCACCTCAAACATGGTTAATTTTTTTTTTTTTTTTTTTCACTTTAATTTTGCTCGGAATTTCCACTAACATTGACCTTGGCCTAATTCTAACACTAAGCTTGAGTCTTGTCCCTGTAACTCTTACCCTACAAACACACTGACACATTTCTCCACCAGGACACAAGAACAAGGAACACACATTAACACTAACTTCACTTTACTTTTGCATTTACACTTTGTTTTCCATTCTTCATTTTCCATTTTTCTTCCATCTCTGTGACATTCCCTATAGTGATCCTTTTCTACCTCCACCTCCCTATTCATGCAGTTCCATCTCTCAGTCTATACCTCATTTAGGTCTATTCTAGGTCTATCCTGTTATTTTTTTTCTCTTTCAAACACAGCCATGCATGCACAAAGAATTTGTAATATAAAAGAAGCCATTATGAGGACTACAATCGCTACTACAATTCAGGCTTGTGTGTACGTGCATAAGGGCGCCTCTGTATCTTATTGTCTTTGAAGCACAGAAGAAAAAACAGGGATTTGAAGATTTTTAAAGTGCACCTCTGCCGGCCTGTTTAATTGCAGTGAGAGTAATGGAACCCTGTTGTGCTGCATCTCTCCCCAGCAGGTGACTGTTTTAACCTTTTAGCTCTGCTTCAGATTAACACAACACCATTAGCATACTGGAAACGGCATACCCACCATGGGCTGGAGTGTTTTCTTCACTGTTCCTGCTTTTTTTTTTTTTTTTTTTTTTTTTTGAAGGGTGTAATCATTTCTGATACTTTGCTGTTTGCTCAGAGTAACTTTAACCCAAGAACGGCCAACGTGCACCAGGAGATACAAACTCTTTAACATCCAGCAGCTGAATGTATATCAGCAGTTTGATCCACACTGACAATATTCTTTTATTCTGATAAAACACTGACTGTTTGTTGTCTGTACCCAATGACATATGGCCTTTGATGGCCTAATCTGAAATAACCATGTTTTCCAGTGGTGCAGAACCCGTAAACCAAATGATATTATTGTCAGTACAGCAATTAATGAAAGTTACGTAAACAAAACAAAACAAAAAAAGGGAACTATTTTAATAATTGGGTGATGGATATTTTTACTATAACTTGGTAACAAATGCTAATAAATAGTTAGTGTAGTAATAAGATGTAATTACCTATTTGAGTCATTTTATTAGTATTTACTAGTATTTTATTGTCATATTGAAATACACAATATTGAAAATCACAACCCATGCACCTTGTTTTTTTTAGTCTTGCCTCGTCCTATACTACCTAAAGGGAAAATACATTAAATTATTAAAACAAAATACAGCATACCTGACAAGTGACAGAAAAACACAAAAACCTCTGGTCAGCGACCCCCGTAAAACAAGCACCTACACAAACCAAAATGACACAGAAATGTGTTTCAGCACATTATAAGCACCTCATACAGCCTGAACTAGCCAGTTCATGTAAAAAATTAAATTAGCAGAGGCTAAACCAAACAAAACTTCTCAGACTGTATGGCTGCTTACCTCTCCCGTAGAAATCCGGAACAAAAGGGAAGAGGCAAAGGTGCGAAAACTCCGGTTATAGCGCAGTGTCACACTGTAAATCGCTCGCTGGGGAACAGACCCAAACCAAAAGTTCCACACACTGACCTGGAGGCCTACAATGTCAGGTACCAGCCAAAAGAAATGAAAATGAAATGAACAGATTTTGTGTAATTATAATAATACACAATATCATATACATACCCACATTGCTGCAAAATAATTGACTATTACATATCTATCTATCTATCTATCTATCTATCTATCTATCTATCTATCTATCTATCTATCTATCTATCTATCTATCTATCTATCTATCTATCTATCTATCTATCTATCTATCTATCTATCTATCTATCTATCTATCTATCTATCTATCTATCCTTATTTGTTGTACATATTTCTTATCTGTAGTATAGAGTTGCTTTTTGTGTATTTTACTTGTTTGTAGTAGTATTTTAGTAGTATATGTGTATTTAATATTTGATCTTGTAGTTCTTTTTTTACATTGCCTATATTTTTCAGTATTTGGTGTGATATTTTTTATACAGTCTAAAATTTTAGTGTTTGCTTCTGCTTCAGTTCTATTCTATTCTTTGAGATTTGAAGTGCTTTATAAATGCAATTTGTTATTATTGTTGTTTTTTGTTGTTGTTATTATTATTATTAGTATAGACTTATTATTATTAGTTTAGAGTTAGCTTTTTGTATATATTAGTAGTATTATGTCTCATTTTTGTAGCATATAAGTACTTTCTATTTTATCTTGTAGTTTTTGTACATTGCCTATATTTTTCAGTGTTTGGTGTGATATTTTTATACGGTCTCTTCACTTTAAATGTTTGTTTCAGCTTCTATTCTATTCTATTTTATTCTATTCTATTCTATTCTATTCTACTGACATTCATCTTCCTTTATGTTTGAAACATTCCCTTTTATTTCAAGTTGAAACTGTACAAACGCACACTCTTGCTGTATTTTTTTTCTCAGTACCTGCTTCCAATTGATTTCATATTTATATGTGACTTAATCGACTCAAATGCCAGCGCAGGAGGACCAGGCAGGTTTAGCCTCTTTGTCATTTCAAGACGCTGCTCAGACATGGACAGCAGGATACAGAAAGAACTTGGAAATAATAAAATGTCAAACAACACGATATTTCTAAGAAAGGTCAAAAACAACAGTACATTATTACCATTTATCACCAAACTACCCCCAACTTTAAGCATGTTAACAACTGTTGAAATACCCCCCAGATACATTAACAGATAAAGCATAGACAGAAAAGTTAAAGTTAGTTTCAAACTTGTTTCAAACACATATTCACTGCAGAAAAAGATATTATTATGCACAGGTATGTACTTTTTGACAGTACACTATATATTTTGCTGCAGGGCATCAGAGTTAGCTCATTTTATGGCAAAAGAGGGGCAACTAGAGAGATGAGAGAGGGGAAAAGAGTGACAGAAGACACCCCTGCTAGCTCGTCAGACTTAGATTCTAGTTGTGAAGGTGAGGGAATAATTTTCATGCATCATGCAGAGACAGAGTCAGGAGAGAAGAGGGGGATGAGGAGATGAATCAGAAAACTAAAAATGCCAAGGGGTTTATGTAACAGTGCAATTCAAATGTGCAATCTCAAGGAAACCCTATTACATAAAGCCAACAATATCACATCATCAGCATATAGAGAAATAACGTCTTGATGAAATGTGAAAATGACTGTGATATGTTCATAATGGAAATACCTTTTTGGTTCTCAGAAAGCACAGTGTGTCACTTCAGTGTTCCAGTTCAAACCTAAGATAACGTAACTGTCAGAGCCATCTATCACACCTTTTACTATTCCCTGTTATAGACCACAGATTTAAAGGTTTTTTTTAGTTTACCCCTTGGCTTTTTCTAATCCGTGTAATAACGTCATAATAGAAACAATGTAGCAATCGATGTAATTGATGTTCCAAATTTATTTTGTTACGGGAAAAGTATTCACAAAACGCATTCCTTAAAAATAACCTTCAAATTAGACAGACAGACAGACAACTTTATTTATTTATTTATCCCACAGTAGGCTTCTTTTAACAGTCTTCAATGCGGTTTGAGTCAATCATAGAAAAGTATACAAAAACAAAACAAAACAAAACACAGACATCGATATTTCAGACATCATCATACACATATACACACTGTCAGTGTGAGCATCTTAATGCGGCCGTTAGTATATACTAGTGTTGTCAAATGATTACAATTTTTAATCAGATTAATCACAGGGTTGCTGTGGATTAATTTCAATTAATCAGGATTAAATATCATACATTTTTAATCTATATTAATCATGTTTCATTTTGCACAAGCAGACTCAAAGAAGGGAATATATATATATATATATATATATATATATATATATATATATACACTTTCATTTTCATTTCATTTATTTTGTTCATGATTGTGCAGCAGATATTCAGTAATCATCAGGTGAACAAACATTTACTCACTCATGTGTGAAAAGGAAGAAGGATGAAGAAAATCTTATATTTCCTGCTCCCTTCTAAATAATAATAGCCTTAATGGTTAGTGATACACAACTAGCTATAAAGTTCTATTGTATACAGTCAGACAAACCAAACTAAATACATCCAAAGACAATACACTTAACATATTTATTAATATTACATTGGCTTCTTTTGACATAGTGCAAAACTCAGGATTACTCACCGGCCTTATATATAAGTAAATAAGACTTATTCAAAAATGGACACAACACCTTAGAATGTATATTAAATAACTGTAGGTTACTGCATTACACAATATTACAGTATAAGAAACATATATATTCACATCAAGGCATCTAATATCACATATTCAACATTAAATAAAGAAATTGTGCGTTCTGGGTTCTCAAAACACTAATACAGTCATATCAGGAGCCTTAGGAAATGAACTGGAGCAAGATACATTAAGTATATAATTCCTGTTATACACGGATCACAGTGAAATAAATGTATTCAGCACGAACTGGCAAACTCTCGCGATAACTGCGAACTCCCGCGAGAATATGTTGTGAAAAATTTACTGCCGCAGGTGGGAGACATCTTTGGTCCCTTTGACGCTCTTCCTCACTGTACTCTGGCATGTTGGATTTACGTCTCTGTACTTCCATCTACGTAGTGGAGCTTCGTCAAGTAAATGCACACGGAGTCAAGTCAAAGTCGGAGATCGAGCAGAATTGGAGCCACATAAAGTATTTATTCATGCATAAAATAAACACTGAGTTGACAGCCGCAGAAGCAACTGACTTTTTCGCCCCGGGAGACCATTTTTATGTGATCAGAAGTAGGTTGGGTTTAGCTACAAACCATACCCATTTTTTATCATATTTTGAACATTAATCTAGTCACGTCGGAAACCCCCTTTTTTAGCTTGTCTCCGATAGGGTACGGTTTTCTTGGTGTCTATCAGGATTGGTCAGAGAATATACATATGCAGTTGATTCCTAGAATTAATTTATCATATATTAATATTAAACTTTTTCCCAGAAAATATCAGTTATTTCCCAGAATGTCCAAAATTTTTCCTCATGTGTACTTCTCTTGGACACCACGTTCACCGAAATGTTCCATGAGCTCACATGCTCTTTCTGCCGGCCCCGTTTTGTAACTCTTCACCATTTCACGGCTTCTTTTGATGGCTTCACGTGTTTGTTCTTTTGTGGGTCTCCCAGGAAAAAGTCAGCCACTCCGGTACAATCCCCACATTACACTGAGAATAACTTCTGGCATGCAAATGAATACAGGTTAAATACTTTTGATTACAAATTGAATACTTTTGATTAAAATACTGATTTTTTGACACCACAACTACGGCGCCATGCGGTTCAGCTTTCCTGCAGTTCAATAAACTTTCATAAAACTGACTGTACAGTCACACAAATCATCACAACATTACTTTCAGCAAATATAAAGGTAATACGAAGCTTAAGGCTTTCATCCATGGTAATTTTAACAGAGTACTGACCTGTAAAATAAAGCTGGTGTCTGAGTGGAAGAAAAACAGAAGCACCTGTATCTTTCTCCAGATTGCGTCTGAAGCGAAACAGGAAATGGGTCCGCACTAGGCAACCGGGGGTGGACGACTACTGTGCCAAAGGTTCCACTTACCATTACTCACCAATATTAACACAGGGCTACATTTTGTAAATGTAAAATAATAATGCTTTTAATTATGAGAGTATATTTGCACAAATAGTGAAACTAAAAAGGTTTTACCTACAGGGTGGGGAAGCAAAATTTACAATATTTTGAGGCAGGGATTGAAAGACAGTGTATGACCAATTAGTTTATTGAAAGTCATGAGAATTTATTTGCCACAAGAAAACTGACATAATAGAAAATGTTTTTATTCTATGTGTCCTCCGTCTTTCTCAATAACTGCCTTCACACGCTTCCTGAAACTTGCGCAAGTGTTCCTCAAATATTCGGGTGACAACTTCTCCCATTCTTCTTTAATAGTATCTTCCAGACTTTCTGGTAATAGTTTTGCTCATAGTCATTCTCTTCTTTCCATTCTAAACAGTCTTTATGGACACTCCAACTATTTTTGAAATCTCCTTTGGTGTGATGAGTGCATTCAGCAAATCACACACTCTTTGACTTTTGCTTTCCTGATTACTCATATGGGCAAAAGTTTCTGAAAAGGTATGGATAATAGTGTTAGGTATGATTATGACATCAGTATATGTTTGGTTTCAAAACAATTGACGTAGTGCCTGCTGAGAAAAAACAACTAAATGTTCATTGTAAATTTTGCTTCCCCACCATGTACAATATAATAAATATTATACCAAATGTGGTTGCACATATTTGGGTGCACCACATATACTGTATTTTCAGAATGGACTTCTTCCTGAAATCCTCCCTAAGTAGATGAAGCCGAGAATGTGCTCCTTCTTTTCTTGTTGTTGTTGTGTGTGTTTGTGTGTGTAGATGTGTGTGTGTAATAGTAGCAGATTACCACCTGAGACCAAGCTGACACCACACACACCCGGAGCTCCTCATCCACCTCACCTGTCTAAGTCTGTCTGAGTGTCTGAGTGGGTGTGAGTGTCAGCCCACTACCTGACAGAATACTTCTCGACGGACGACAAACTGATATGACACGTATTGTTGTTCCATTCACTGGTAGAAACACACCTCAGACTCTGGCGGATGCCCTCTTATCGCTGCGTCTCCATTCCCAGCTGTGGTTTTTGATGTAAGCTGTTGTTTGCTGGTTTTGTGGACATGTTGTTTTTTTTTGTTTGTTTGCCAAGTGACAGTTTACCATTGGTACAGCCCACTGAGGCTTGCATTTTCAGGCTGAAAAAGTGCATGTGTACTTGTGTGTATTTGTCTGTGGTTGCCCATTTCACTGTTAGTTGCCGTTTAGCTATTGGAATACAGTAGATGTGTGGCTTAACCCTTAAAGACCCAAACAGCCACTGGCAACAAAAACCATCTACTGATCGAAACTGTTTAATACCTGTTGATCCACTAATTCTATCAATCCATGTAAATAATTGGTGTAAAATGCAGTTTTTCATCTTTTCATGGTCATCAGTTATGACCCATTTGGACGTTCAGAGGCTCCGTAGTTACCATGGAAACACCGTCATCTTCTACAGCAGTGGTTCCCAAATTTTTTACAGTGAAATATATTTTTTAGCCAAGTACCCCCAACTCTCACTTCATTATTTTTGATTGATAAAAATGAGGCAAAATTTGTTCCTGTGCCAAAGGTGTCTGTTTATATTTTCAAAACTTTGCAATCAATTAATCAATCAATCAAAATGTATTTATATATCACTTTATATACAATAAAATGTAGCTTTATATTGGCTAAAATTTGCTTAGAGGTCTTATTTATGTCTTTGTGCATAAGAAATCAATAGAAGTGAATCCCCAAAGGAACTTTGTGTTGGTAAATGCAAGTTCTGCAAATTTACAGGATTTCAGTTCTGTTGCAACATGTTGATGGTCATATGAACTATGTTTTCAGCTCAAAAATGTCCAATTTCGTCACAATTAATGCTATATTTTCATGTCACAAATGGCCAAGTTATATTTAAACTGAATTTACCTGAAAAACAAATATTCTATTCTTTTAGATTCCCCAGTTTTTCTTACAAGATTACATACTACATATCACATGTTTTATTTTTACAGGTCCAATATGGAGTATGGTGCTGATCCATCCTGCTTATGTTACACCAATACATACATTAAGAATGTCACACATCACTTTTTAAATCAACAGTTTTCTAATAATAAGCATTTTTATAAAGAAATAACAATTCTATATTGTTATTTTCTCTTTAGTATGATGATAAACTATACAATAAATAATTCTGATCCTAGTTTTTGCACAGGGATCATTAGTGTAAACGGTGACATGGCTGCCGAGCATCAGTATGATGGGATCCGTAACAACCATGTCACATCCGTCCACTGCCACATTTTGTGTTTTTGTGTCAGCTGTTATTGTTTTAGATCCACAATACTAACATTTATGAATAAGAGGAGAATTAGCAATAGTAAGTATATAAGTTTATTACTAATAAAGTACTGGTACTGACCAGAGCATCATGGGTAATGTCACGTCCGTCCACCAGCAAAAGTTTTCACATACACGTGCTATTCAAAATCCAATATTTCTGAAAATAGAGCTTCCACTGTTGAACAGTATCAGTAGTCTGTGCACAAATGTATCAGTATTATTTCAACACAGTTCTATGTATTTCTTACAATTTTATTTTTTTTTTGCAAAAATAGCCACTCATTTGACCCCCTAAGTAAATTTTAGCCGGTATGTAAAATCAGTATCCCCCCCCCCCCCCCCACACACACACACACACACACACACACACACACACACACACACACACCGTGCCACCTATATCACTAGTGCTGATACACACAAATAACAGCAGATACACCCCCCCCCCCCCCCCCCCCCAAAAAAAAAAAAGCAAATAACTTATATTTAACTGTAATGTATAAAAAAAACAAACAAATTTGTATATGTACATTTTGTGTGCAAAATATAAACTGAAAAGTGCCCTCTTTCACTGATAAGAAAAATTAACAAATTGGACTTTAATGAATAAATGAACCTTCCATCAACAAAAAATAATTAATTACTCAAATAAACTCATCTTGAATAACATAAAATAAAAACGTCCTTAAAATGTGACCAAACCTTTAACAAGATCATTGATAATAAAACTATTATATGAATGTATTCATTGTGTTTTATATTTCAGCATTAATTCTCATTATTTATTTTGTATTCAGTACATGATGACTATTTAACCTCCTAAGACCCAGCTATGGGTTTTCTCCGCAAAGGATATTCGATAAAAATGTTTAGAAATGCATGTGAAAAAACTGTTGAATCATGATGTTTCCAATATAGGTAATTATTTAATTAAACAAAGCCAAAACTTGTACTTTCCTGGGTCTCAGGAAGTTAATGTATGTTTCCCCAAAAATTTCAAGTATCCCCTGAGGGTATGCGTACCCCCATTTGAGAAAGTCTGTCCTACAACATTGATTCACCAGTAAAACCAATGAAGTTTGATCAATGACAGTGGATGGAGACACTGGGTTTATGTTCAGTTAATGATATATTTGCTAAAAAGTCTCTTTTTCTTCAGTTTTCTCTGTTTCTGATCTAATAACCCTCAACTTTACTCTGCGCTTTTATGAACATCTACATGATCAGTGAATTAAATATTGGAAAATACATGATTTGCACTGAAAAAACACAAAATACAGTTGATAATATTCTGATAAATGGTGATAAATCCCTTAAGAAAGGTTAAATATAGTGAAAAAAATCATTTGGGAACTGTACAAAAGTAGCTGTGGGTCTTTATGGGTTAAACTCTAATGGGACGCCTCAGTTGATAAATATCATCACAAATATCCCCAAAACCACATGTACAGACTCTCCCATTATGATTAGCTTCTCATTGCCATCCCCTCACTTAGCAAGGATTAGGTACTATTGGAACTCTTCCACTCATAATAAATGGGCGCCCACAATCTTGGACTCTTAAATTTTTATCTTTTCATCCAAATGAGCTGCACAGAGCTTTATCACTCTGTTGAGTAATCACTTCTCAGCTACACAAAGCCTATATTTTCCTAATAATCTCCCCAGTGTTATCACCACTGCTATAAATATCTGCTCTTTGTTTATGTATTATCAATGTATACTCCCTAACATTTCCGGAGTTAATTGCAGTATAGTCTTAAAGCTGTAATATCTCATTTTTCTGTATTAAATGTTCAATGAGTAAGACTTATTTCTAAGATAATGCTAGCTAATGCTGCACACTGTTACTGTTGAAGAGGTGGAGAAAGGCATTGAGTCCTTTCAATAGAGAAATCAGAGTACAGGCTGTAGTCGCTTTTCCATTGACCCTCAAATTGCACAAATATACAGTAACTTGCGCATAAAAATTTACCAAATGGAAAAACAACAATTTTGCCAAAAGTCTCATTTTTTGTTTCAAAGTTTTTGCGCTGGCAAGAGGTGGTTTTTCGGGCGTAGTGCAAATGGTATATCATGCAAAACTTCAATGGAAATACCTTTTTTTCCAACTAGAGTCAGGTGAATTTAAAAACCGGATGTTGACGTACGTTACAACAAGCAAAGAAGGAGAAGAAACATGTCGCGGTGTGTGTGGACACACCAGGAAACCCAATCATTTAATTTAGTACGAGATAGAGGGGTAATATATAATAATAATGAATATATCTGTAAATCAACACCATATTTACATTCGTTGCCATGTTTATGGAATGACTTCTCATGTCATCTCGCGATAGTAAATAAACAAATCATCGTATTTGTGATTTAATGGAAAAACCGACATTGCACACCTCTGTTTTTTCGGTAAAGTTTTGCGCAGATGTTGAATGGAAAAGTGACTTGTTATGAAGGAGCAAGAACCCCAGCTCCAAAACGAAGCCAATCTCAAATCTCAATGTTGTTATACCACTGACGGCCACTGGGGAAGCATCAAAAACACCTGGCCCCGATTGACATGCATTGAGCTTCACTGAAAAAGTTGATAATTATTTTGTATTCTTATTCTGGTCTTCTACATCACAGCACTGATTCAGATTCAGAATACTTTATTAATCACTGAAGAAATGATGCATTGGTCCATGTATATATAAAACCAAAACAGTCACCTATGGCTCCAAAAAGTCAACTTGGCGATGGTCAAATCCACAAAGTACTGATGTTAAAACAGAGGTTCAGAAACCAATGTGTGGGTTATCATACTTAACTCTATAACAGCAAACATATCATATCCTCCTGAGACCCAGCAATGCATTTTTGTCCTCTGAAGTGGACAAGAGTTTCACAGCTTTACTTTAAAAAAGAAAAAAATCCACTGAAATGGACATATCAAAAAATATTTCAAATTCTATCTGAAAAAACTGTTGCATTGTGCTGTTTCCAGTTAAGGCAATTATTTAATGTAAAATGGTGAGAATGTTTACTTACTGGGTCTCAGGAGGATATTTGATACATGACTTTTGAAGCCCTCTGCATGATCAGTGTGATATTTTTTTCTTGAAAACCCTGATGTATACAATTAGATACAAGCAATACACAGATAATCCACTAGAGGGAGGAATTCATTTACCAGAGGCCTTTCCAGTGACACTACAAGACTGTCATTAAGGAGGAAGAACTTTACTAATTATGAAAAGGAATTACCAATTTGTTTGACATGTTTGTGTTATGTTTTTATTTGTTCAAAAATAATAATATTTGAGCATTTAGACCTGATGTATCAAATATGATACAAAACTGAAACTCAAAAATGGAAATTGATACTTGGAAAAAAAACATTCGGGGGGGTTGTTCAGAAGGACCAATAAAGGCTCCAGTTTCGAAGAACTGGAATTTTCTGTCAGTAATTTAATGGTTCAGGCTTTACAGGGTTAAGTCTACTAATTATAAAGTCTAGCTATGTTACAAATGTATGTTATACATGTAGGCAGCTGAGATGGTGGTTAGCCCAGAAATGGATTTAACCGATAATTCATAAACCACTTGGCTACAAGCACAACAGAGACTCCAACACAAATCTGATATATTCAACCTTTCACCCATTAAGACCCTGTGGTACTTTTGTGGCAGTTCCCAAATGATTTTTTTTGTATATTTAACCCTTCTTAAGTGATTTATCACCATTTCTTGTAATATTATCCTCTGTATTTTGCGTCTTTTCTGTGTAAATCATATATTTTCTTATATTTAATTCACTGATTATGTCGATGTTCAGAAAAGCTCAGAATAAATTAATAGGTTTTTATATGAGACATAGAGAAAACCAAAGAAAAAGTGACTTTTTCAGCAAATATATCATTAACTGAACATAAACCCAGTGTGCCCATCCACTGTCATTGATCAAACTTTACTGGTTTTACTGGTGAATCAATGTTGTAGGACAGACTTTCTCAAATGGGGGTACGTATACCCCCAGGGGATACTTGAAATTTTTGGGGAAAAATACATTAACTTCCTGAGACCCAGGAAAGTCCAAGTTTTGGCTTGTTTTTAATTAAATAATTGCCTATATTGGAAACATCATGATGCAACAGTTTTTTCAGATGCATTTTTTTTTAAATATTGCATGTCCTTTGCGGTGGACAGAAAACCCATAGCTGGGTCTTAGGAGGTTAAATAAGTCACCATGTACTGAATATATATGATATATGATATATTCAACCTTTAACCCATAAAGACCCTGTAGTACTTTTGTGGCAGTTCCCAAAGGATTTTTTTTTCTGTATTTAACCCTTCTTAAGTGATTTATCACCATTTATAATAATATTATCCTCTGTATTTTGGATCTTTTCTGTGTAAATCTTGTATTTTCTTTTATTTAATTCACTGATTATGTAGATGTTCCCAAAAGCTCAGAATAAATTAATAGGTTGTTATATGAGAAACAGAGAAAACCGAAGAAAAAGTGACTTTTTCAGCAAATATATCAATAAGTGAATGTAAAACCAAATGTCTCCATCCACTGTCATTGATCAAATTCAATGGGTTTTACTGATGAATCAATGTTGTGGAAGATGACAGTGTTTCCACGGTAACTATGGAACCTCTGAACGTCCAAATGGGTCATATCTGATGACCACGAAAAGATAACAAGCTGAATTTTACACCAATTATTTACATGTATTGATAGAATTAGTGGATCAACAGGTATTAAACAGTTTAGGTCAGTAGATGGTTTTGGTCGTCAGTGGAGGTTTGAGTCTTTATGGGTTAAAATACTTAAATGAGACCTGACCTTTGTTGTCTTTTGTATGTACACCACATTAACTGTGTTCAAAACTGTTAAAATTCAGAGTTTTTCACAGTTTTTATTCAATATAATCAGACCTGTTTTGCACATCGCATGACATTTTCAGGAACAGTACATACATGTTACAGAATTCTTTCTAATGAAACACACCAGGGCAAAGCTTTTATTAATTGCAAGACATTTTGCAGTGGCAGTCCAGTAGAGAGCCAATTTATCGATGTAGGTCAGTATCAATCAGACTTGATGTATGGCCCGTTTCCTACAAAAGCCACTAACATAATGTGACCATCTAACTTACATTACATTCAATTTTCTACTATTAAACTGTCATGTAAATTGATGTTAGCTAATGTTATTTGCAGCTATTTCATTCCAATAAAAGGACATAACGTGATTGTGTGTCATTAACCCATAAAAACCCAGTGCTACTGTCGTGTCAGTTCCCACATGAATTTTTCTCTCTATTTAACCATTCTTAAGTGATGTGTCACCCTTTAATGTAATATTATTCTCTGTATTTTGCATTTTTTCAGTCAAAATCATGGTATTTTTCCTTTATTTAATTTGTTGATCATGTAGATGTTCATAAAAGCTCAGACTGAAGTTGACACTTATTGTATCAGAAACAGAGAAAACTGAAGAAAAATTGACTTTTTCAGCATAGATATTAATAACTGAACTTAAAAAAGAACTGTCTACAACCATGGTCATTTATCAGACTTCATGGGTTTTACTGGTGAATCAATGTTGTAGAAGATGACGGTGTTTCCGCGATAACTACAGAGCCTCTGAACGTCCAAATGGGTCATATCTGATGACCATGAAAAGATGACAAACTGTATTTTACACCAATTATGTAAATGTATTGATAGAATTAATGGATCAACGGATATTAAACATGTTAGATCAGTAGATGGTTTTGGTCGCCAGTGTCTGTTTGGGTCTTTATGGGTTAAAAGTAGGGATGGGAATCGAGAACCGGTTCTTTTTGAGAACCGGTTCCCAGTAGCTCGATTCCTTGGAATCATTTGCCTGCCTGCTTAACGATTCTGCTTATTGATTCCGCCTTCATTGCGCATGCGTGATGATTTGCATGATGCATTCTTTTGGTCAGAATGTAGCCAACGGTGAGGCAGAAACGGTCTAAAAAGACGACACCAGGTCCACTGGAACACTGTCAAAGCTTCCATGTCTTCTAAAGAGTGGAATCCCTCCAATCTGCTCAAACATTTGTCCACAGCATGTGAATCATTTACAGGAATTTCATGTATTTGATACGCTACTTAGTGGCACTTGTGAATGTAGCGGCAGAGTGAACGTTGGGCCCAGTTCCGGTGCGGGCAACAAACTTCGTACCCAAATACAAGTTTTCGAAGATAGGGAAAGGAAATCAGGTGCACAACAACGGGAGACGAGCCCAGTCAAACTGGTTCGACGTAGTGGAAATGCAGCAATAGAAGAATTAATAAAGCGTCTTTAGTTTCCCCTTAACCCCCCCTCCCCCCGAACCAGGCCGGTGTCATCTGTTATTATTATTTGCACATACTGTATGTGTCATATTTTCTGTGCAGAAGGAAATATAAAAGACAGTTAATGCAAACACACCTGTTTGTACTCTTTTATTCAATCACCCGATGAGAATCGATAAGGAATCGGATCGATAAGCAAAATCGATAATGGAATCAGAATTGTTATATTCTTAATGATTCCCATCCCTAACAATTACACAGGTGTTTTATATGCAGTGTCTGACCACAATAACACGTGACCTGCAATATACGTCATCTTAGAAGAGCAGAAAAGAACTTTTTTTTAACATGCCAAACATATAATCAATCATAAATTGTCAAATATTTCAAATGTTCACAAGTACAAATAATTTTTTGTGCTCATGTATTTGATTCGCTACTTAGCGGCGCTTGTGAATATAGCAGCAGAGTGAACGCCAGGCCCAGTTCTGGTTCCGGTGCGAGCAACAAACGTCAAATACAAGTTTTCAAAGGTAGGAGAAAGGAAATGAGGGACACAACAGCAATGGGAGACAAGCTGAGTCGAACCGGTTCCACGTAGTAGAAATGCGGCAATAGAGGAATTAGTAAAGCATTTCACTGCACGCCGCTGGCCCCCCCTCCCCCGAACCAGGCCCAGCGTCATCTGTTATTATTTCTACATACTGTTATATGTTATATTTTCTGTGCAGAGATGGAAATATAACAGACAGCTAATGCAAACACACCCGTTTGTACTCTTTTATTCCCTCACCCAATGAGAATCAATAAGGTATCGGATCGATAAGCAAAATCAATGATGGAATCGGAATCGTTAAATTCTTAAAGATTCCCATCCCTAGTTAAAAGTGACATAAATAATACAAACCGTATGTTTAGCTTATGGTTTTAGGTTACAGATATCAAGAAATGTAACTTTTTATGCCACTTTTAATAGTGTATTAAAAAGAACAGAAAAACACCAGCAGATTACTTCAATAAAACAACAAAAAGGAACTGACTAAAATTAAGAAATTAAACACCAGATGGACTGGGATTTTTCCTTTTTTTTTTTTTTTAATTATTACATAATATCCACAATTATTTTATTTTATTTATTATAAATGTGGTACAAATCTGATTACCAGTTTTCTACCAAACTTGTGTATGTTTTCCAGGTATGTGTCTGTTTTAGCATCTTATCTTCTCTTTCATGAACACAGAAATCCCAAGTATCATACTAAGAAAAGCACTGATTATTGAACAGCTGAGTACATGTGCATAGAATTTCCTTAAATTCCGGACAGATTTGATGCAACGCTGTACGTCCTCTTTTATACATTCAAGTCTCTTCCTGCTCAAAGTAATCTTTGGTGGTGTAGCTCGTTGCTTCGCTGCTAATCTGGGACCTCGGCCCAGAGGACTAGCTCGAAGCAACTACAGCAGCCAGCAACCCACTACTATTGTCTGTGCCTTTGTTTACAGAGAAATATGTCGTTCTAATCCCATGTGTGGTGGGAAGTAGAGTGGGCGGCTTTATTCCATGTGTGAGGGGTTTTATTTGAAAAGATTCCAGTATCCAAACATCAAGCTGTACAGATTACATTATCGGTGTCCTGCTTTAAAAATCTGCACAGAGGTAGCGGTAGTAACAGTCCCACGCTTTGCTGCGTTCCTGCTGAACTGCCACTGCACTTTGGCTTCAGTCGCCCAGGGAAAAGCGCCAGAATAAAATCTTATTTGTCGGCTGTCGAGTTTCAAAGAAAAGGTTAGTGTGAACTTTGATGGTTTTACTTTGTGGTTAGAATTACAAGAATGAAGGATTATTGGATTTGCAGCACCATGGACCAAAAGTGCATGATCACCTGAAAATGAAGTCAAACCAATAAAACAACGTACACATAAACTTCAAGCCTGATGTCACTGAAATGAATCACATTTTTGTAGAACAGCTCACATAAGGACATAACGGCCTGTGATCCAGTACCCATGATGAAGGCTTGTGTAACATTGACTTCATGTGCCCTACACTGTAAAAAAAAACAACAAAAAAACGGTATTATTCCGGCAGCTTGGGTGCCGAAAAAATACTGTTAAATAACTTTATTTTATTTTGTACAGGCCTTTTTTTCAGCATGACCTTCTCTGTAGAGAAAAAGGGTCCCCACTCTGTTTGGTCTTCATTTCCACAACACCCCAGACCTTCCACACTAAAACATGGTCAGCTGCATTAACAAACACCTCAGTTTTCAGGGACAAAAACACACTGGAGTGGACATGGCCTTCACGGCTACACAGCTGATCAATTGATAGGTTTTTACTCCAAATACACTTCAATTCAATTCAGTTTTATTTCGGTTTTCTTGGTAGAGCTCAATATCACAAGGTCACCTCACTGAGCTTTACAGAATTTGTTGAATTGATAAAAAAAAAACCACAATGAAATAAGCAAACAGTTGAATAAATAGTTAAACAGTTGATGAAGCAAATGGATTAATGTCCCAGGCACCCCCTGTCTTTAGACCCTCCTTCCCAGCCAGGAAAAAACTCCAGAAGACCCAGAGAGAAAAAGAGAAACCTCAGGGAGAACCACAGTGAAGCAGAGATCCACTCCCATGGACGGACTGACAGACGCTGTAGATGTGACCAGGACTGACGGACATCCATTTGCTGATGTAGTTCCATACTCCAATGCAGTTTAACGCTGCTTTCACTAAATTAAAAAATGCATCTTGTTATGCGTACTGTACAAAACAATTTTTTCGTATCCCATTTTTGTGTTGCATGTAAACATTGTAACCCAATTTCAGAAATGTGGATACACCCTTAGGCTGGATTTTATGTTTGCTGAGGTACTGTGAAAGAAACCAGGATACGGTTGCATATATGCTTCTGACTCCTGTTTTACAAAGAAATAAATGTACTTGTTGGTGTGAATGGGAGCTATTTACAGATGCAGATCTGTACTGTTCTGTTACTTTGTCCCTGGGGTGCTGCTGGCAGTTATGGGCCCCATGAAAGGGTAACGTTGTGGGAACTTCATAAAGTAAAAGTATCTGTAAATTTATTATCGGGGGGGCGCGGTGGGGGGCATAAGTGCTGTAACTGTAAGTTAACTTCAGACGTTCGACTCCTGGTGTCTGTGCCTCTCTTTTACTCTGGAGCTTACATGAAATTTTCACAACTTCTAACTAGGATTACACGATTCTGGCAAAAATGTGAATCACGATTCTTTTGCTTAGAATTACGATCACGATTCTCTGGCATGATTTTTTTGTTTATTGCACCGTTGTCAAAGAAGATGTGTTCTTTTACCTCTGATTCATATCTTTCATATCACTCTGCAAGTAGTCCGGTCACTTGTGCAGTGTTTGCTGTGGAATTGATCTGTTGGTGTGGCTGTGTGTAATGTGGGGAAATGCACGCGCACGGTTCAGCAGGGGGGTGCACGCATATAAGTTTCGTCAGTCGGTGTGTGTGTGTGTGTGTGTCTGGGGGGTTCGGCCACATGCGCGCAGTTCAGCCAAGGGATGTTGCATGTGCGTGCAGTTCGGCCAGTTCCCAGCACGTGTTTCGGTTTCTGTCCTATGGGGGTATGGGGCAGTACGGGCCGCAGAAGTGAAAGTGAAACTTCATGTTCATTTCGCTTTTCTCTACCCTCCTGTCCTGACCTATTGTATATTATACATATGTACAGGGTGTCCCATAAGTCTCCATACATAGGAAAAATAAACGTTTCTTGACATAAACCATTTTTATTTATATAATATGCTCTATATGACTGCCATTTTGTTAGGAACACATTTCAATGCGTGTCTGCTGAAGAACTATAAAGAATATAAAGAAATACATGTTAGAACCATATATGTATGGAATGTATTATGTCTCCTATGTAGGGAGACTTATGGGACACCCTGTATAATACATGACGGTGATGATTTTTTTGTATGAAATGTTTGGTGTGTCGCCATGGATAAACCTTACCAGCGGAAATGCTGCACTTATGGTCCAGGTTGCTAAGCGACGTCAGCTGATCTGTGAAAGTTTGCAGCGCAAAGAAACTTCCCAGCCGGTGGGTGTTCATGTGGGTGACTCACCACTACCACTGGGGTTTTCATCCATTTCACTGTCTTTACCGCAGACGTTCCTCCGCTGTAATTCACTCTTTCTTCACTCAACTACAGCCGACAGCAGCAGCTCATGTGTTTAGAAAGATGCTTTACCATTGGTTGAGGGAAGAGGCGGTGGCGGTTCTGCGTTTGTGGGCATTTATTTGTAATGCAGCCGTGAAATAAAATGCTTAAGAATCGTCCGTGTTTAGACATGAGATCATGTACATGTGTTAATCGAGATCGCAATCTTTTAACGATTAATTGCGCAGCACTACTTCTAACCTATATCCACTGGGAATGCTAGGAATGCTGGGCCCCATGTATTTGTCATGTTTACCCCCCCCGTTTACAGCGCCCCAGCTTTGTCCTGTGACAAAGGCCTGCGATCAAATTGCGGGATGCTTACACCAAGAGCACCATCCAATGTTAGCATTTAATGGAGGCTTCATTTTCAAGAAGCAAAGTCAAACAAATTGAAGGTCAGGCCAACACTTAAAGGAATGTCACATTAAAAGGCCATGGATGTGAAGAACCAGAAAGAATCAATATTAATGGAAATCTCAGACATTAGGACTAAGGAAGGTAATTTCAAATACAACTAACTTAATGATTGTTGTACCATTTTTAAAGATCGGCTTAAACAATGCAGATTGTGACCTTTCTCACCCGTCGGGGGCAGATGTAGGATGGATGCAGGAGGAGGGGCTTCTATAGTGCTTCCCCCTCCAGGGCTGGTGGTGCTGTGCAGCAGTGTAAAACAAAAACCAAGTTCTGGAGCAGAAGGCAACTGATGGCATTTTGGTCACTCATGCATAATTAACATCCAAGTGTAAGCCAACATATGCGTACGCAGGCATGTGCAAGTCCACCGAGCGCTCAGGCATGCAGTGTGAGGGCATTCACATGTTTACCTCATGTTTGTATGCTGAATCAAACATACACACAAACAAAAGCAGACACTCACACACACTCCAACAGCTTTCACCATTATTACACAATAGTCATTTTACTGTGAACTTATGTAACCGCGGAGCCAGCTGCTCACAGACAGCAACGTAGAAGGGTTGTATTGTGTGTGAGGTCAGGGGATTTAGTTCAACCTGCGGAGATAAATGTGCATCTACAGTCACTTTAAGGGAGAACATGTACTGGAGGTCCCTGCAACATCAGTCATCAATATATATAAGGGTTGAGAGTTGATTTAACCCTTTCCCCTCCACTAGGGTTAGGGTTCAGGTTAGGCATGTATCAGACTTTAGAAGAAAGTGAATGTCTTCTAGTTTTTGGTGTCCACCATGCAGCTGAAACACAACCCATGCAACATCCATTTAAACAACAGTAAAACCTAACCCTAACCCTAACCCTAACCTCAAACCTAAAATGGTTTGCTGGTATCCTGGTGGACATTAGAAGGTTATGGGTGCACATGTTTCCAGGGTCAAAGGCCTTTACTTAGCAGAAACATGATGAATATATGATGCAAAAGTGCAAAAATACTCATCTGCAAATATTGTGCATTAAAATTATTCACACCAGAGTGATGTCTGTGACAGCTGTGATAGTTGTTCAATTAAAAATGGGAAAATATTCATAGCAGACACTATGAGTACACAGAAGAATAGTAATGGAATCAACATCTCCTGGAGCCTTGTCTGTTGTCTGTCTGACATAGATATAAATATAGATATAGAAATAGGTATAGGAATATAGATAGAGACAGGTATAGATTTAGGTATATAGATAGAGATAAAGGTATAGCTATACATATAAATAGAGGTATATAGATAGAGGTAGAGATATGTATAGGTATAGATTTAGATATATAGATATAGGTATAGATATTGATAGAAGTATAAATATATATATATATATATATATATATATATATATATATACACACATATATACACATAGATGTATGGATATACTGTAGGTATGTTTATATATAGGTATATATAGATACAGATATAGGTATATAGAGATACAGATAGAGGTATAGATATAGGTATATATAGATACAGATATAGGTATACATAAATAGAGGTAAAGATATAGATAGAGGTATGGATATAGGTATGTATAGATATAGGTATATATAGATACAGATATAGGTATATATAGATAGAGGTATAGATATATAGATATAGGTACAGATATAGATAGAAGTATAGATATAGAGGTATGGATATAGGTATGTATAGATATAGGTATATATAGATAGAGGTATATATATACTGTTGTATACGCAGGAACACATCCTATGTGAGTCTTTCTGAAGGTGTTTTTAGTTTGAAGCTGTTAGTCATCCACTTTTTCAACGCGTCCTCGTCGTCTTCCTGTGAAACTTCCCCAATAACAAAGACTCTGTGGGATAGAACAGTAAATAAGACCTCAGATAAAGGAAAGACTGACAGGGAGAGGAGAATTCACCAGAAAACAGATGTTCTGTCAGAAAAACACATTGGACCTGTGACCTCCAACGTAACACGGCTCTGTTACATCCTCCTTTCAAATGTTCAACAACCGTTTATTGTAAACCTTTCAAACTTCCAGCTCTCCATCTGTCCAACAATGTGTTAAAACAAGTCCACCTGTTTATTCGCAGATTTCCCAAAATCTTGCCTTCCAATCTGTCCTGCTTACAGACTTTTAAAGCACAACAACACGCTGATTGTACGTTTGAAGTTCTAAGTTGGCGTCGTGATTCGTGCATTGTATGTGCAGCTCTTTGAAGGTTATTTCTTCAGATAATACGATAATATTCTATTGTAAAACGGGGAAATTAATGTTCATTCACATGTAATTATGATCTAATAAGATGAGAAAGATGCACGATCACAGGTGGAGAAGTGCATATTTACCCATAAAGACCCAGTGTTCCTTTACTGTCAGGTCCTAAATTTTTTTTTTTACCCCACCCCCTGAATGGGAGGCAAGGGGTATTGTTTTTGGTAACTGGTTTGTTTGTTTTTTGTTTGTTTGTTAACACTCTAGCAGAAAAACTATTGGTTGAATTCATACAAGATTTGGTTCATAGATTTCCAGTGACCCAGAATAGATCTCATTACATTTTAGGAAAAGTAGGTCAAAGTTTCAGTTTTTTTATGAATTACAAAAAAAAAATAAAAAAATCCCCATTTACTTATAAAAGGCAAAATGTCTGTAGCAGCAAAACTATTGGCTGAATTCATACCAAATTTGGTTTATAGGTTGCCACTGACCCAGGATAGATACCATCACATTTTAGGAATAGTAGGCCAAAGTTTAAAATTTTCAAATGAATCTTTAAAATCTTCCCATTTACTTATAATGGGCGAAATATATGCGAGGGGCGGGGTTTGTTGTGCCTGGCACCACTTGTTTTTCTCTATATTTAACTTTAACTGGTATAATTATTGTGTAATAAAAAAGTGTAATGTAATATAAAAATGTAATGTAATAATGTAAAAATGTAATGTAAAAAAAGGATTCTGTTGGGTTTCTGTAAATTGACTTACAGTCTGGTTTTTGACTAACTCTATATATAAAGTGTCATGAGATAACTTTTTTGTTGCGATCTGGCGCTATATAAATAAAATTTGATTGATTGAATGATTTAATTGGTTTTCCCCTGTAAGTCGCCTAGGAAAAAAGCGTCTGCCAAATGCATAAACATAAACATAATATAATATGGTTTAATGTATAATATGGTATTTTGCATTTTTTTTTGAACATCAGGTATTTTCCTGTATTTAATTTACTGATACTGTAGATGTTCATAAAAGCTCAGGTTAAAGTTGAAGGATATTACATCAAAAACAGAGAAAATTTAAGAATAAGTGACTTTTTTTTTTCTTTTTTGCAAAATCTATCATTAATTGAACATAAACCCAGTGTGTCCATCCACTGTCATTGATCCAACTCCACGGGTTTTACTGGTGAATCAATGTTGTAGAAGATGACGGTGTTTCCACGGTAACTACAGAGCCTCTGAGCATCCAAATGGGTCATATGTGATGGCCGTGAAAAGATGACAAACTGTATTTTACACCGATTATTTACATGTATTGATAGAGTTAGTGGGTCATAAGTTATGAAACATTTTAGATCAGTAGATGGTTTTGGTCGTCGGTGGCTGTTTGGGTTTTTATGGGTTAAAGCAGGAACATGGTGACTTCATATAAGCCTATAATTTTTTTTTTTTTTTTTTTATATAAATCTTTGTATTGGATTTTCATACACACATGGTAATATCTAACATACAATATTTCCAAGTGTAACCTTAACCCTTATACCAGTGTTTCTCAAAAAGTGGGGCGGGGGGGCGTGAAGGCTTGCTGGGGGGGGCATGGAATCATTCCTAGGTGTTTATTTTTTCTTCAGGTTAGAACATGTAGCAGGTGGAACTAATGTTTTAGCGTTGGAGCATTCTGGACTCATTTTAGGGACGTACAACAAACAAATCTACTGCCATGGTGATCTGTCACTAGACTAGACAAAGAGTTTAGGTTTGGAGAATGGACAAGGATTGGACTGGGGAAAAAAAAAAGTGCAATGTTTCTGTTTTTGCACAGTTTGGACAGTTTGCACTTTGATGTTCTGAGATGTGCAACATAAATGGGCTCATTGCAGCCGCTGATATTGTTAAAATGTTTATCTTTGTTTCCAAAATGTGTTTGTTGTTCTAAAAAAAAAAATTTATCTTATTGTCATAGTTTTAAGATAATTACACATTTCCTCTTTTTATTTTGAAAAATAATGTCTCAGAGAGCAGTCTTGTTGAGTTCATTTGTATTGTTCAATCAAAAATCTACGTTATTTTTAATTTGCACAACAAATTATTCAAGGAAAAGCAAAAAGTATTTTTACGATATTGATGTTTCTTTCAATAAAAGTAATAATTGCACCACAGGTACAATGTTGTTGGGGTTGAGGGGGGCTTGGAGATTTTTCGTGCTCCAAAGGGGGGCCCCACAGAAAAAGATTGAGAACCACTGCCTTATACAATGTATTTTGAGAACAACAATTTTAATGTAACCTAAATGGCTTCTATGAATGAACTATAATAAGCCATTATCCCTTCCCACCATTGAAACAAAACAAAACACAAACCTAAAAAAAAAAAAAAAAAAAAAACCAAAAAGCAAATGACCACTGCTGGATTTGCAATAAAATAAATGAAATTAAAATAGGTAATTAAAACAAACTAGGGGATGGGGGTGGGGCCATCTAGTCACTCTGTGGGTGAATAGTAATTCTTGATATGAGCCAATAAATTGTTTTAAAAATTGAATTTCCTCAGCTTCTCAATTTGCTGAGAGCTCACCGGTTGGGGAAAAAAACTAAAATAATAATAATAAAAAAATAATCCAGCATCTTTTCTGTGCCACAATCACAACAGCAGATTGTTTTGACTCTGCTGTTTCAAGAGCAGGAAAAGCTGAAAACAATATTTTAATGATTTGACAGTTTGACTCATTTGCGATGCCACTCATGTCCAAAGACAGCAGTCTCTCCGAAATGTGTTGCAGAGGGAAAATACAGGTGCAGTTTGGAATATTCTGTTGAACATCTGTCTGAACACCAGTGTTTTTCTGCTTCTTTTTTTTTTTTTTTTAACTTGTGAATTATCAATGAGTGTAGTATTCTAACATTTGTATTGAAAAAAACCCTGTCTTTATCAGATTTTGCTAACACAAGTGCAGTTTTCCAGCAAAAACATATAATTGCCACTTACTTGGAGACCTTCTGCTGTACTTGGGGACATCTACACTGTGAAAAAAATCTGTAATTTAACAGAATTTTCACTGTTTATTTTACAGATTTTTCCTGTATTTTGAAGATACAGGAAAATATCAGTGAAATGACAAAAACAGACTGTGATTTTACACGTCAAATGTAAAATAACATGAAAAAACTGTAACTGTGAATCACCCAAAAATTTCAGTTTTTTAAAAGAAATGTTTTTCACAGACAAATACAATTAAAATACATTTGTAAATGTATCATAATTTCACAAATATTTCTTTCCTATTCATGAGATTAAACTGTTAATTTAAAGTTTAATACTGTTAAGAAAAAAAAAAAAAAAGATAAAATTACTGACAATTAACCGTAAAAGAAGTATTTGTTTTGTAAGTTTAACAAGACTTGTTTGTTGATTGACAAATATCTTGTGAAATTACGGGAGGATTCACAACAAAAATGTTGAATAAATGTATTTTTGTGAATGTATAACATGTACAGAGGTTGGACAAAATAATGGAAACACCTTCACCTCAAGATGATAATGCCCCAATCCATACAGCTAGAATTGTTGAAGAATGGCATGAGGAACATTCTAATGAAGTTGAGCATCTCGTATGGCCGGCACAGTCCCCAGACCTCAACATTATTGAGCATTTATGGTCAGTTTTAGAGATTCAAGTAAGACGTCGATTTCCACCGCCATCGTCTCTAAGAGAGTTGGAGGGTATTCTAACTGAAGAACGGCTTAAAATTCCTTTGGAAACAATTCACAAGTTGTAAGAATCAATACCTCGGAGAATTGAGGCTGTAATTGCCACAAAAGGCGGACCTACACCATATTAAATTATATTTTGTTGATTTTTTAAGGTGTTTCCATTATTTTGTCCAACCCCTGTATAAGCACTGATAAACTGTCCAAATACAGTTTTTATCAGTGGATCGTACAACTGAGTCTCATTGAAAATTATTTACATATATATATATATATTTACAGGTAATTTGATTGTTTTAATACATGTAAATATTCTTTATTAAACATTAAAAAGTCAAAAAAAAATATGCAAAATCTCATGTAAAGTTAGGGCAAAAAACTGTATTTTAATTATGGAAAATTACCGTATTTTTATGAGATGGTTATTTTCCGTTATTTTACAGTATTTTTTCGGCACCCCTGCTGCCAGAATAATATTGCTTTTTTTTTTTTTTTTTTTTTTTTTTTTTTTACGGGTTTTTTGTTTTACAGAGTAGTAAGACTGGAACCATATAACCAAGACATGATGCTGTTTTTCAGTTAAGACATCCCAGTTTTGGTTGTTTTTGTACTTGTGTCTATATACTGTCTGGACTTTCACAGTAGCCTTCTCCCAAAACATCTGCCCCACTTTGACAGCTTCACAAAACAATATGTCTTCTTTTTCTTTTCTGTTTTGGACGCATCTGTTACTGTACATGCAGAGACGTTTCTGACAAATACCATATGGCTTCAGGTCAGTCTTTTCTTTTAGGAACAGTGACTTTTGGGCTGTATGTTGTCTTCAGGTGTTTAGTTTTAGCTTTTAGACAACAATCATGTGCAGTGAGTGTAAGGACAGAGAAGGATGGAACTGTAAGCAAGTTTGGGAGGGAAATGTTTAGAGGTGCCATGTCAGAAGAAGGTACAAATCAAGGTTATTATTGTTAACGAAAACTAAAGCAATGACGAAAACTAGAATAGAAAAAACATTTTCGTTAACTGAAATAAATAAAAAGTATAATTCAAAGAAAAAAACGATAACTAACTGAAACTGTATTGTGTGTTTACAAAACTAACTAAAATATATAAAAATTATGGATAAAATTCCCTTCGTTTTCGTCTTTGTCAATGTCAGATTGATACGAAACCGATTTATTTCACTCTAGTAATTTTAGCTAGCGGCACCATATGACACTTCACGGTCCGTCACTTCTCGTCACTTGTCGTTTAGAGTCGTCTTCTCGTTCCCACTCTACCTGGAAAC
The DNA here is from genome assembly GCF_902148855.1 of Sphaeramia orbicularis. Lineage (NCBI taxonomy): Eukaryota > Metazoa > Chordata > Actinopteri > Kurtiformes > Apogonidae > Sphaeramia > Sphaeramia orbicularis. The sequence goes on from NC_043965.1 coordinate 12,213,278, forward strand.
ATGGAGACTAAAGTTGGGAGAAAGCAGCAGAGTCCTGTCTGGGATTTATGTGAATATGATGGAGAAGAAGAGAAAAGATATAAAAAAACTAAACTAAACTAAAACTAAGCATTTAGAAGAAAATGAAAATGAATAAAAACTAGCAAACCTGCTCTAAAAACTGAATTACAGAAAAAAAGTCAAAACTACATAAAACTAAACTATAATGAAAAATCCAAAACTGTTAGAACCTTGGTACAAATGTCCCTGTAAATCAGTGTGTAAGGCAGTGTTTTTCAACCTTGGGGTCGGGACACCACGTGGGGTCAATTCAAATGGGGTCGCCTGAAATTTCTAGTAATTGATAAAAAATAAAAATAAACTTACTAATAAAAAATATATGGTGAGTTGAGAGAAACAAGCCCAATCCATAAGACATGATAATTGTAAAGCTGAAACTGAGACACTGTGGTACTGTTTACTGTTCACTGTTGTGCAAGTTAATTCCAAACTGTAATCCATTACAGATTACTTGTTACTGTTATTTAAAAGTAATTCCTTACCTTATAATATTACTGTCTCGGAATGGTAATGCGTTACATGACTCCTGTATTTTACATACAGACTCTCGTCAATAAATGGTGCATATGCAATAGAGCCCACACACACACACACACACACACACACACATACACACATAGATATCGATAGAGAGAAAGAAAAATAGATAGATAGATAGATAGATAGATAGATAGATAGATAGATAGATAGATAGATAGATAGATAGATAGATAGATAGATAGATAGATAGATAGATAGATAGATAGATAGATAGATAGATAGATAGATAGATAGATAGATAGATAGATATTAAAGCTTTTCCAGGCACTTTATTTATTTATTTTAAGATTGACCAGCAGTATTCTATTGAAATCATCGCATCTATAATAATGGAAAACTTTGCAGTGTGGTATAAAAACCTAAAGTTATTGATTCATTTTCTGACTTTTTGCCCTATTTAAAATAATCACTGAGAAGATTGGAAAACAAAAAAAAAAACATTGCTGTGTCTTGAAGCAGCAGATGGTGGAACAGGTGAAAAATGTCAAAAAAAGAGTAAACAAAAGCAGAAAGCAGACCGACATCAGGAGAGGTGACAGTGATGTGGAAGCAGCATCCTCTTTGATGATTAAAGATTAGCTGTTTAAAAAAAAACATATAGAAAGAGCACTGAGGTGGGAAAACTGTACAGTGGTATATATATATGAGCACTGTGTCAGTTATACATGCAGTTATAAAACATTACACATTATAACTGGCCTATGTATCATTTGTTTTTTCAGTGTTAACAGCAGCCACTTTAAATAACACACACTTATGTATGACATGGGTGGGACAGGTCAATCAGCTGATGCCCTTCTGTTTATCACAATGACACACACATCCCCTTTTACCCATCAGCCCCAGCCAGGCCTGTATCCTCATAGATGATGCTTGTAGTTCCATCTCCTCTGGACTGAGACTTGCTTTCCTTCACCCTTTATAGTTCACTCATAGAAATACTCTGAAATTCAACATTTCGTGTGTTATTGGAGGATATAACAGGACTTTATTACTTTTAGAGGTAGACCGATATATCAGCCAGCCGATATATCGATTTCTTTCAATATCAGCCATCAGCCTTAATTTTTTTCTTTTTTTTTTTTGAAAGCCGATATTTAATCAGTAGTAAAAATTTTATAAGGTATTTGATCAGGCACCTGAAGTTCAATTTAAAGTTACACTGCAAAAATATAAATCTTACCAAGTGTATTTTTCTTATTTCTAGTCCAAATATAAGACATAATCGCCTAAAGAGTAACTTTTCAGTGAGATATAAGAACTTATATTTAGACAATAGATCTCGAAAATCTGTTTTCAAGAAATCGTATCAAGATAATTTTCACTTGTTCCCTTGGCAGATTTTTTTTGTTTAATTTGAGATTTTTTTGCTTAATTTGGTGCATCCCTAATTAGTGTATTTTTTTTTATTACCATACACTAATAAAATGAATACAGTTGAATCAAAACAGAGTTGGCTTTAACCTTTTATAGTTCACTCAGAAATACTCAAAATTCAACATTTCAGTCTTAGTGTGTTATTAAAGGACATAACAAGACTTCACTACTTTTTTTTTTATTGTTATATATAAAGTCAAGGTCAGTGAAGTTACCATATTTGGTTCCTTACCCATTAGTGACAAAAAAGGAAAAAAAATACACGAAGTATATATAAACAAGTGTTGAGAGAACGCAAACCTCCGCCGAGCACCCCGAACGGTGTGCATGCGACTATTTCTTTTTAAATTCAACAGTTTCCAGGTTGTTCCATACAGCAGAAAAAGTCGAAGCTTGGTACCAGTCATGTGTATGTCCAATTATGTTCAATTCCAATCAATATTTGTTGAGTTTTAATGAAAAATGTGTGGTAAATGGGATTTTCAGTGTTAAATGTAAATGTCCACAGAGTCCACATTCCACAGTGGATGTGGACAATTTTGTCCCAGATACAAGATACTGTTCTAAGCTACGGGTCTGTCAAATTGGAGGCTAATCGGAGTCGTTTTGAATTTTTTATGAATTTTCAAAAATTGCTCAATGATGAGAGATAGAAAAATAGTAGATTTTGTGACCTTGCTGTGACCTTGAACTTTGGCCTACTTGGCCTAAAATTGAATGGGTTGGTCCCAGGGCCTAGGCCTATCTGTGGGTACAGTTTGGTAAAGATGGTTGGAATAGTTTTCCCGTAAAGTTGCTAACAATCAAACAAACACACAAAGCAAAGTGATCACAATACCTCCACCACAATGCTACTTAAAAATATAAGAAAAACACATGTAAGGTGAAAGGAACATGTATTTTAGAACATTAGAACATCACTTTTAGAACATTCCAATGACGTGACATATATCTGGTGCTGATCCAGACACCTGTCAACATCCACATTGTCCCTTTGAGCATCATTCCTTAAATTAGTAACATTACTAGTTACCAAGGTTATTATCGTTTACGAAAACTAATGAAATGATGAAAACTAGAATTGAAAAAATTTTTTCATTAACTGAAATAAATAAAAACTATAATTAAAAGAAAAAATGATAACTGAAACTGTATTGTGTGCTTACTAAACTAACTAAAATGAATAAAAATTATGGATAAAATTCCCTTCGTTTTCATCTTTGTAAATGGATTGATATGAAAGAGATTTCTTTCGTTCTAGCAATTTTAGCTAGCGGCACCATACGACACTTCACAGTCCGTCACCTCTCATCACTTGTGGTTTAGAGTCATCTTCTCGTTCCCACTCTACCTGGAAACATGGAGACTAAAGTTGGAAGAAAGCAGCAGAGTCCTGTCTAGGATTTATGTGAATACGACGGAGAAGAAGAAAAAAGATACGACAAAACTAAACTTAATACCAAAAGTAAAATTAAACTAAGCATTTAGAAAAAAATGAAAACTAATAAAAACTAGCAAACCTGCTGTAAAAACAAATTAAAACTAACTGAATTAGAGAAAAAATGTCAAAATTAAATTAAACTATAGTGAAAAATCCAAAACTATTTTAACCTTGCTCATTACTACTACTACTACTACTACTACTACTACTACTACTACTATTACTACTACTACTACATTACTAGTACCATTACTTCATGGTACCTAACAAAGCAGGTACACTCACTGTTTATGCAGAGGTGGACCTTACAGACCCTGTAGACCACATTGGACCTGAGACCTTGTTGACTCACTGTAACTGTTGCTGTCACTGTCTTGTAATGTATGTGGAAATTACCAAAAATAGTCACTTTCCTCGCAAAACAACCTTTATAAACTTGCAAAAGTAACTTAATTTGCTGCAGATTCAGTCATGAAAATTGACAGTTAGAGGAAGAACGGCTAAACCTTGTGGGTTTAAAATTAGCTTTTCCTCCAAAAACAATGTTTACCAACTTAATGCCTTTTGATATAACAGGCTAAATCACTTTTAAGCCTTGGTGGAGTCACTAAGCCCTTTGAGTTGTGTTCTTGTTCAAAGATCTGTCAGTTCTATCCTTATAAAGTCCACAGGCTCTAAACACAGCCTTTTGGAGCAATAAGAGCTTATACTATGACGAGTGCTTCCCCAGAGTCCCTGAATTTTACTCACAGATAGTGTTATGTGTTGAGCTAACACTGATGCAGACTCTGGGTTTGACACAACAGCACAGATACATCTGATAGACCTAATATGCAAACATCCCCTACAGGCACGAATGTGTTTTTAACACTCAGTATTCTTACCGAGCTGTGATTCATGTTTTAAGGTCTCCTACACTTTACATTCACAGGCCACTTGAATGTGGTTTAGTCCTTTTGATTTAGTGACAGCAGTCAGATACTGCTACAGATGATCGGACAAGAAGGTGAGCTGGTCTACAACACTGGGAAGGTGGCATTAAAGGAGTGTTCAATTCTATTCTATTCAATTTAGTTCAGTTCAATTTAGTTCAATTCAGTTCAGTTCAATTCAGTTCATTTCAGCTCAGTTCAATTCAGTTCAGTTCATTTCAGCTCAGTTCAGTTCATTCAGTTCAATTTAGTTCAATTCATTTCAGTTCAATTCAGTTCAGTTCAATTCAGTTCAGTTCAGTTCAATTTAGTTCAGTTCGATTTAGTTCAACTCAGTTTTGTTCAATTCAGTTCAGTCCAAGTCAATTTAGTTCAGTTCAGTTCAATTTAGTTCAGTTTAGTTCAATTTAGTTCAGTTCACTTCATTTCAGTTCAATTCAGTTCATTTCAGTTCAATTTAGTTCAATTCAGTTCAATTTAATTCAGTTCAGTTTAGTTCAATTCAGTTCACTTCACTTCATTTCAGTTCAATTCAGTTCAATTTAATTCAGTTCATTTCAGTTCAGTTTAGTTCAATTTAGTTAATTTCAGTTCATTTCAGTTCAGTTCAATTAAATTTAGTTCAATTTAGTTCAGTTCAGTTCAATTAAATTTAGTTCAATTTCGTTCAATTTAGTTCAGTTCAATTTAGTTCAATTCAATTCAGTTCAATTTAGTTCAGTTCAATTCAGTTCAGTTCAATTCAATTTAGTTCAATTTAGTTCAGTTCAGTTCAGTTCAATTAAATTTAGTTCAATTTCGTTCAATTTAGTTCAGTTCAATTTAGTTCAATTCAATTCAGTTCAATTTAGTTCAGTTCAATTCAGTTCAGTTCAATTAAATTTAGTTCAATTTAGTTCAATTTAGTTCAGTTCAGTTCAGTCATTATTATTCTATTTAAAGCCAGTTTGTTCACATACACCATGAACACCTTTAGACCAAACAACCCCGATCATAGACCTGGTTTTATTTGTAGTTCTGCTCATTTTTAGGGCCTTTTTTAAAATTATTATTATTATTAAATTGTCTTTTTAATAGTTTCATTCTTATTCTATTTAAACATTCAGTTGTAGATTACATTCAACTCAATACTCCTCACCTCTCCCTTTGCTTCGTCAGTTGTGGGTGTTTCAGTTTAGTAGATGCTCCACAGTTGTAGATTTTTTTCAGTTTTACAGTGTCATTCCAACAAAGCCCAGTTCTCAGTGTTGAACAGTGAGTGAACAGACGTATGCTTGGGTCTTTTATGTCCTACATGTCTCCTGTTTAGAGTGAATTTAGAGTCCGTCTCTTGTTTTAGTTTACGTCCCTCTTGTCTTGATTTACTCTTTCTTTTATTTCCTCTGTGTCTTCTATCCATCCCACTCTGCCCCTGTGTCCTCGCTGAGTGTAAATCTGCTTTTATATCATCAGATGCTCTTCAAGGAAATCCAGTGTCCGGAGTTATCAGTAACACCGGTGTGATTTAGTGTCTCACACACACATACATTGGACTCATGACCTTGTGTCAGTAGCGGTTGTGTTTTTTTCTGTGTGTAGACAGTGTGTGTGTGTGTGTTTCCTGTTGTTGTTGTTGTCCGCACAACCTGTGAGCTCCCTTTTTTTTTTCTTTTTTTTGAGCTCCCAAAACATTTATTCAACAACGTGATGTTTCGGGCCGAGGCGTTTCATCAGAAAGAAGACAGATAGATTTGCACAGGTGTTTTATATGCAGTGTCTAATCACAACACGTGACCTGCAATATATAAGTCATTTTAGAGAAACAGAAAAAAATCTTTTAAAACTTTTCAATCATATAATCAATCATAAATGATCAATAGTCAAATGTTTCAAATGTCCACAAGTACAATTACACAGGTGTTTTATATGCAGTGTCTGACCACAATAACACGTGACCTGCAATATATGTAGTAGTAGTAGTAGTAGTAGTAGTAGTTTATTCAGTCATGACAACACCAAATATTGTACACAGTATTGACATTTCACGCAAAAGAAAGAAAAAAAATCACAGAATCACAAAATCAAGAATCATGTGTTGAATAATATGTTGAATAATGACTGAAAAGGTATAGGCAGAAGCAGACTGCTTATCAAAGCCTATCCTATATTACAACTTTTTAGGCTACCAACCTCCAAAGAAACAACAACAACAGATAATTAATCACATTTATAAGCTTCAAAAATAGCTTTACAAACCATTTTCTTAAAACCAAAAAAGAATTACATGTTTTTAAATTTATATTGGCATCATTCCAAAATTTAACTCCAATAATGGACACACATTTCCTTTTCATACCTTTTTTAGCTTTTTGTACAGTAAATTTGCAAACACCTCTGAGATTATATGGAATGTCCTGAATTGAAAAGAACCTCTGTATTGGGTCAGGGAGCATTTTTGATTTTGCTCTGAACATAATTTGCATTATTTTATAATAAAAGAGATCATAAAATTTCATCACATAAGAATTTAGAAAAAGTGGCTCCGTGTGAGCATAGTAATCAGCCTTATTGATAATATGTATAGCTCATTTTTGCAGTTTTATTATTGAATTTATGGTGGTTTTGAAGGTGGATCCCCATAATTCCACACAGTAAGTTATATAAGGAACAATCAATGAGTAATAGATTAAATGCAAGGCCTTGGAGTTCAACACATTTCTAGATTTATACAGGATTGCAAGTGATTTTGAGATTTTCCCTTTAATGTATTCAGTGTGTTGTTTCCATGTTAGCTTTTGATCAACGACAACTCCAAGGAATTTAGTCTCAGAAACTCTTTCAATATCAACATTACAAATTTTTAATTTAACATTACAATCACTTGCATTTAGATTCCCAAAAACCATAAATTTTGTTTTCTTAATGTTTAAAGATAATTTATTGACATCAAACCAAGTCTTAAGATTTTCCAGCTCCATTTCTACACTACACAGAAGTTCCTTTAAATTCTTTCCAGAGCAAAACAAATTGGTATCATCAGCAAATATTACATATCTAAAAAAAATCTGTTACATTGCAGATGTCATTGATATAAAGAATAAACTGTTTTGGAGCAATCACTGATCCTTGTGGTACACCGCATGTAATCCTTCTCAGTGCTGACATCGTATCATTAATTTGTACACACTTGTGTCTATTACTTAAATAACTCTCCAGCCAAGAAAGAACAACCCCTCGTATTCCATAAATCTCTAATTTCTCTCTAATTTAATATCATCTTAAAAGAGCAGAAAATAACTTTTTTAAAACATGTCAATAGGGCTGGGCAAGTTAACACGTTATTACCGCGTTAATGCATTCATTAAATAGCATCGACAATTTTTTTTAAAAAAAATCTCCCGTTAATGCCGTTTTATTCTAACTCATATTATTCTGCCCCTGCTTGTGTGTGTGTAGTGATTAGCTTGGCAGATAGACAACAGGTTTCCCAAGAAAAGCTGGACCCCGAAAACTTCTGTCCAAATCTTTTACTTGAGACTCACTGTAAAACTGCAACATACATACAGAATATGTCTCAGTTGTGTTCATTGCCTTAGTACATTTACATGGCATTATACATTTAAATGAATGGGAAAAAGATCGCTAGCTCGATGCTAACTTGAATGGGAAAATCCAGAGACATGCTAGCGATTAGCATTTACAGATTAATTTAAGATTTACAACGTCTTTTTATCCGGCAACAAAGGTTCACATCAGAGATATTTTATACTATTCATTCATACAACTGAACATAAAATACTCACAGGCAAACGTTTGTGAGGCCATACAAAAAGAGTGAAAGAAACGTGTCTGTTAGTTCCTTCTTATGTCCGAACTGGCTACGGGAACACCGCAAGTACGAAACATATGTTAGTGCAACTTATTCCGACCACTAGAGGGCCCCCTTTGCTTGCTTTTAACAACTGACCATCACATATTTTTGGGCTTATTAGTATTAGTACTTATTAGTGGGCTTAAGGCTCCTGTCAATCACTCATAACCAGAAATAAACTGGTGGGGACATAAACATGGAAAAAAGTAGCGATCTTTTCCATGGACATTTTCATTTTAAATGTCTTCAGATGGTGGGGGTGAGAAGGATAAAGTTGTTTGTAAGCACTGCAATGTGGAATTATTTTTTTTATCACCAGAGTAAACCCCCCCCCCATATAACTATTCGATTAATCATGATTAATCGCAGAAATCCACGTGATTAATTGCGATTAAAATTTTTAATCGCTGCCCAGCACTACTTGTCAAACATGTAATCAATCATAAATCGCCAAAAGTTTCAAATGTTCACGAGTACAAATAATTTTTAGTGCTCAAATTGCTCTAAACTCATACATATATAAACACGTATTAATCAGATTTCTTTGCATTTATACAGGTCCATGTAATTATACTGTCCATCTGTTGTGCGGACCTTCCTTTATTTTTTTTTTATCGTAAATTTTGGGATCCTGCACACCTCTTATTTTTTGGACGTGCGTGTCGTGTCGTTCACCTCTTTTCATGTGTTTCCTGCTGTACCTTCAGTTTTAATACATTTTACCTCGTTCTTTTCTCTGTGTTTTCAAAGGTTTAGCAGGTGAGGATGTGAAAAAGAGAACATAAATGAAAGGGTTAGAGGTAAAGGGAATTAACGGAAACAAAAGAGATTCTCCTTTTTAACAGAACCATCCATTATCCTGCTTGTTCGTGTATCGCCTGCTCACCTGGGTCAGCGGTTACATTTGAAGTCATGAGATGTTCTCATAAATTGCCACTTGATTTATGGAGCTCCTCCCGCCAGAAACACTGAGCATCTGAGCAGAAATTAAGCTAAAAACTATCTGGACAAAAGTGATAAAACAAACAAAAAAAAGACCCTCTGTGGCAGAAAAGCATGAATTCAAAAAACAGAAACATGTCCTGCTTAAAAGAGTGGGAGCTAGAAGGGAGTTTAGTCCTTAAAGGTGTGATATTTGGAGACTTCGAAGCATGATGTTTCAGATTAAAACCAGATAAATACCCCTGGATGGATTGATTGATTGATTGAAACCCTTATTTCAAACATATACACAGTGCAATCAAAACAAAACCAACCAACACAATATCAGTAATGATACATAAAAGGTTGATTAGTAAACAAAAAAAGAGAAAATAAATAAAACTAGAAAAGCACTCGGAGAGCGCAGACCACCGCCAAGACAGATCAGCCACCCCCCACCCAACACCACCAAAAGTTAATCATTTATTCTTTGTGCCGGTATCAACATTTCCTGAAAATTTCTTGAAAATCTGTTAATAACTTTTTGAGTTATCTTGCTAACAGACAGACAAACCCAGATGAAAACATAACCTCCGCCATTACACTTGGTGGAGGTAATAAAAATAAGTGAAATTAAACATGCTCGAAAAGGTGTAGGAAGAAGTAAAAACTTATGTACTCCTACCCCCAATCTCTATTCCTTATGATCGCTTTACAGAAATTATTATTTGATATGAATATAATAATAATAATAATAATAATAATAATAATAATAATAATAAGTTGTAAATGGGTATTATCATTTTAGTGTATATATGAAAAAGGATGTGTGATATTATTATTATTATTATTATTATTATTATTATTATTATTATTATTATTATTATTATTATTATTATTATTATATTCATACAAATAATAATTGCTATATAGTGATCACAAGGAATAGAAATTGGGGGTAGGAGTACATAAGTTTTTACTTCTTCCTACTCCTTTTCGAGCATATATAATTATATTTCATTTATTTATTTATTTATTTTTGTTGTCTGTTTGTTCATCAATCATTTATGTACCAGTACTTATATTTTGTTGGTTGATTTTTGTTTTGATTTCACTGTCTACATGCTCGAAATAAAGATTTCAGCCATCCAGCCATTCACAGTAGGAAGTTTTTTTTTAATTTTTCTTTTTTTATCTTATTTACGGCCATTTTAACATCATTGAAGATAAATAAAGGCTGCAGACGTTGCCATTTCCAGCCATGAAAAATCTAAATAAAACAGAACTCGCCTGGAAAACATGGCATCGCTCACACTGCAACTACGATTTAAAAGAGCGAAAGGAAAATGTATTTACTGTATAACTCTTTGGCATTATGCTTTCTTGCTTTTAGCTCCGCACACTCTTTATTTTTCGACTTAAAAACTAGTGTTGAAGTGGCCATAAACAAGGCGCTGCTTCAGAGAAAAGTCAAAGGAAATCAATGATAACGCTGTGTGAGCTCCCTAGTCCAGTGTAAATAAAGTTTAAATATGCTCCATTGACACTGTTGATCGGACTTTGGCTGCGTCGACTGTTTATTATGCAGGAAATTTTACACCATAATGGGGAAGAAAAGGAGACAAAAGGAAAAGCAACAAACTGGTAAATCTGATACGCTGAAGCTTGTTAGTTAATGAGACGGCGTGTGTAATGGATCTGTCGAGCAGTTTGAAGACAGAGCAACGCAGCCGACAATAAAAACATATGTTGGTGAAAACGGAAAAGTTTCATCTGTCTTCCTGTGTCACCTGGAAGGACAGACAGATGGAGGAGGAAGGACAAACAGACACTTATCAGGTTCTGGAGCTGCACTGTAAAAAAAAAAAAAGAAAAAAGAAAAAAAAAACTGTATTATTCCGTCAGCTGGGGTGCTGAAAAAATACTTTTAAATAACAGAAAATAACCATCTCATAAAAATACAGTAATTTTCCGTAATTAAAATACAGTTTTTTGCCCTAACTTTACATGAGATTTTGCATATTTTTTTTTTACTTTTTAATGTTTAATAAAGAATATTTACATTATTTACATTTATTAAAACAATCAAATTACCTATATATATATATATATATATATATATATATATAAATAAATAATTTTCAATGAGACTGAGTTGTACAATCCACTGATAAAAGTGTATTTGGACAGTTTATCAGTGCTTATACATGTTGTACAATGTCACTTGTGTATATTTATCAGACAGCCTCGATGATGTCCAGAGTACAATGACCATCAATGCTCCGGCCAATCACCTGCTCTCTCTCTCTCTTTTTCCCTTGCCCTTCCTCCCTCGTTCTTTTCACTGGGGGTTCCCTTCTATCATCTCAGTATGACTCCATACTCTTTCCTCCCTCCGCTCTCCTTAAACCTGCCTATTCATCCTCCTGTTCTCCATCCAGATGTCTCTTTTGCCTTTCATCCATCCCTCTGCATCCTCTCCTCCCTCCATTCCCTTCCCTTCCCTTTATACATTGTAAAAAAAAAAGAAAAAAAAAAAGTAATATTCTGGCAGCAGGGGTGCTGAAAAAATACTGTTAAACAATGGAAAATAACCATCTCATAAAAATACAGTAATTTTCCATAATTAAAATACAGTTTTTTGCCCTAACTTTACATGAGATTTTACTTTTTTTTTTTTTTTTTTTAATTTTTAATGTTTAATAAAGAACATTTACATGTATTAAAACAATCAACTGACCTATAAATATATATATATATATATATATATATATATATAAATAATTTTCAATGAGACTCAGTTGTACAATCCACTGATAAAAACAGTATTTGGACAGTTTATCAGTGCTTATACATGTTATACATTCACAAAAATACATTTATTCAACATTTTTGTTGTGAAACCTCCAGTAATTACACAAGATATTTGTCAATTAACAAACAAGTCTTGTTAAACTTACAGAACAAATACTTATTTTACGGTTAATAGTCAGTATTTTTATCTAGTTTTATTATTATTATCTTTTTTTTTTTTTTTTTTTACAGTATTAAACTTTAAATGAACAGTTTAATCTCATAAATAGAAAATAAATATTTGTGAAATTACAATACATTTGCAAATGTATTTTAACTGTATTTTTATGTGAAAAAAGAAAAAAATTCTTTAAAAAAATGGAAATTTTATGGTTATTCACAGTTAGTTTTTTCGTGTTATTTTCCATTTGACATGTAAAATCACAGCTTATTTTTGTCATTTCATTGATATTTCCCTGTGTCTTAAAAATACAGGAAAAATCAGTAAAATAAACAGTGAAAATTCTGTGAAATTACAGATTTTTTTTACAGTGTGTAGAGACTGTTTAGAGATGCAGCTTTGTCCATCAGCATGTTTACACACACATGCACACGGACATGCACATACACACACGCACATACGTCCTGACTGTTGCACCATGGGAAGGTGGTGTTTCAGCATTTTCTTATATATATGCTGATATGTGTTTCTGGTACGTTGTATGTAGGAATGGGAATCGAGAACCAGTTCTTTTTGAGAACCGGTTCCCAGTAGCTCAGTTCCTTGGAATCGTTTGCCTGCCTGCTTAACGATTCTGCTTATCAACTCTGCCTTCGTTGCATGTGTGTGATGACATCACACATACGCTTCATAGTTTTGGTTTAGAACGTAGCCAACATGGTGTCCAGGCAGAAACACTCCAAAGTACGGTCATATTTCATGTGAAAAGACGACACCAACTCATACTGGGGAAAAACTACGTATTTTAGATATCACTAATGGAATTTGTAAGATGAATATTTATACATTAATTGTAACTACCAAAGAGCAGGCAGAACGGGGGTGTTGGTGTTCTTTACCAAACTGTTCAAATGGAGGTGTTCAGCATAAGTCTGTTACCAGTAAAACCATGGAGTTGGATCAATGACAGTGGATGGACACGCTTAGTTTATGTTCAGTTAATGATGGATTTGGCTGAAAAAAAAATCACTTTTTTTCTTCAGTTTTCTCTGTTTTTGATATAATAACCCTTAAATGTAATATCATCATAATGATTAAAGTGCATGATCAGTAAAAAAAATGTAGGAAAATACCTGATTTTCACTGAAAAAATGCTAAATATAGAGGATAATATTATGATATATGGTGAGATAAGTTAAATAGAGAGAAAACTTAATTTGGGAACTACCAGAAAGTAGCACTGGGTCTTTATGGGTTAAAAGACCAGGATGCATTATTATATTAGGATTTTTTTTTTTTTTTTGCATTAAAGCTTCCTGCTTGAAAAGGAGTTTGTTATTTATTTCTTTATTTCAGCATGTATTATTTATGATTTGTCTTTGCTGTGACCTTGTCGTGTAGAAATCTCCCGGATGGATTTTTCTCAGCTGGTGTTCAGGAGTACATTTCTGTTCCCTCATACTCCATTCCTGTCAGTCTGTCATTTATATTACATCTTCTGGTTGTCTTTCCCCCCTCGTCGCTCATTGGTTTGCTTTGCGTACTTTTGTTTCCACAGTGTGGATGCACTAAATTTCCTTTGAAGTGGATTATCTTAAATTCTGGGTTGGGTGAAGCAGAGGGTGGATTGACTGGGGAAGAAGAGGGGAGGGGGATGGAGAAGAAAACAAAACAGCAAGTGGAATTGCAAAGAGTTTGCTTTTCTGTTTTTTTATATGAAATATTCAGCTATTGAATTATAAAACAGTCATTTTAACCCATAAACACCCAAACAGCAACCACAATAATCTACTGGTATATAATGTTTAATAACTTCTGAACCACTAATCCTATCAATACATGTAAATAACAGGTGTAAAATACAGTTTGTCATCTTTTCATGGTCATCAGATATGACCCATTTGGACGTTCAGAGGCTCCGTAGTTACCATGGAAACACTGTCATCCTCTACAACATTGATTCACCAGTAAAACTCATGGAGTTGGATCAGATTCATTTAATGATAGATTTGACTGAAAAAAATCACTTTTTCTTCAGTTTTCTCTGTTTTTGATATAATAACAATCAACTTTAATCTGAGCTTTAATGAACATCTACATGATCAGTCAATTAAATACAGGAAAATACCAGATTTTCATTGAAAAAAAAAAGAAAAATACAGAAGATTTTGTAATAAATGGCAATAAATCACTTAAGAAAGACTACATTTAGAGAAAAAAAACCTTTTTGGAACTGAAACAAAAGTAGAACTGGGTCTTTATGGTTTAAGCAACTGCTATCTATCTATCTATCTATCTATCTATCTATCTATCTATCTATCTATCTATCTATCTATCTATCTATCTATCTATCTATCTATCTATCTATCTATCTATCTATCTATCTATCTATCTATCTATTTATTTATTTATTTATTTATTTATTTATTCTACTCTCACTCAAAATGCATATCTGATATTATAGATTTAGACAAACTTTATTGATCCACAGGGGAAATTACTTGGTCACAACAGCTGTTGCAAACAAAAACACTCTTGAAAAAACACTAGCAAAAAAAAAAAAAAGAAAAAAAAAGGAAGTGTGAAGAGATACAAGCAATAAATAATATAAATAGAATACATCAATAAAGCAAAAAAAGGAAAGTAAGTGTGTATGAAGAGATATAAGCAATAAATTATATAAATAGAATACAACTATTAAAACATAAAAACCCAACAAAAACAAATACAAGATTTGCATTGATTTACACTTGAAAAAAATGAACATACTGTACAGAAATATATGTGTATAATATAATATGCTACCCTCAGCAACAACAAACACTTAGAAGACATTTTTCATACCATCCTCTATTATCTTACTAAATAAAAAATAACCTATTTTCTAATTTATGGTTAGCCATATTCACATAAAGTGCTTAATTTTCCCTGCACAGTGGCATTGTGATGATTTACGCTTTTATTATTTTAATATTGCTATTTATATTGGTCCTCTTGATCTATGCTTATTTTATGTGTGTAAGAAGTTCTTGTGTGTCTGTTGAACTGGCTGTAAAGTCTTGTGTAATAATTTTGTTAGAGCCATAAAGTAATTTAGGTATAAGTTTGCATATTGTGCCTCATTTAAATATTAATCTGCTGATTTTGTCGTTATATTAGGATTGTAAAATAGTTTTGCATGTAATCTTTTTCTAATATTAGTTTAACGTAGTATTTGTAAATAAGCAGCCAATCTGTGTTCTATTTGTTCTGTCCTGCTACCGCAAGCTGACCCTCTGCTGTAAAGCGCAGCTAAGTGTAGTAAAGTGATGTGAGGACACCTGCAAAGCACATGCTCTGATAGACTTTCAATTAAACAGGACAGGGAGCAACAGTATTTCTGACTGTAGTTGTCATCTTAGTAGTTGCCGTTTATTACCTCCGCCAAGGAGGTTATGGTTTTGCCAGGGTTTGTTTGTCTGTTTGTCTGTCCGTTAGTGTGCAAGATAACTCAAAAAGTTATGGACAGATTTTGATGAAATTTTCAGGGTTTGTTGGAAATGGGATAAGGAAGAAATGATTAAATTTTGGTGGTGATCGGGGGGGGGGGGGCACTGATCAGCCTTGGCGGAGGTCTGCGCTCTCCGAGTGCTTCTAGGTTAATATTGAAACTTAATTTGGATAGAGAGGCAAAGAACGCTTTAACTGTCAACTTAGTTTTTTGTAACCTTTTTTGATTTTTTCCCTTTTTCTTGGAATGAAGAGACAGATTGCTTTATAATAGAGCTGCAACCTGTTGTATGGAATGGAAGTCGAATGTGTGACTTTAAATCTTGCTCCAAAAAATGTCGGATGAACATCATAAACTAGAAGCACTCGGAGAGCGCAGACCTCCGCCAAGGCTGATCAGTGGCCCCCCCTGTGGGCCCCCCCACCCCCGATCACCACCAAAATTTAATAATTTCTTCCTTTTCCCATTTCCAACAAACCCTGAAAATTTCATCAAAATCTGTCCATAACTTTTTGAGTTATGTTGCACACTAACGGACAGACAAACAGACAAACAAACCCTGGCAAAAACATAACTTCCTTGGCGGAGGTAATCATACATCATGAACCAAAATGGAAAAGAAGAAGAGGAAATGTAATGTTATAAGTTGTCTGCTTAATCTTTGCATTACAAGTTCTTTTGCTTGAAGAACCTTTTATTTTTGCAGATCTAAGTTGTCATATTCTGATTTAATTTTTAACTGTATTTTGTATCCTTATTTGTACTGAACAGTCAGTGAAAGGTTTGGTTCGTGTGTGTGTGTGTGTGTGTGTGTGTGTGTGTGTGTGTGTGGTTTTGATGAACTCACACCTGTCTGTGCTGAACTTAGAGAAAAGGTCAATTGCAACGAGAAAGATCTAATTTTATAGCTTTAGAAAGTAGTTGTGGTAAAGAGAGTAGAGCAGAAAAACCAGATTATGAACTAAGGGGATTTTTGTGGTTAAGAAATGCTAGCCTAATAGTGCAGGTGTTAAGCAAGAGCTGTGCACATGCAAAAGCATGTGCTTTTCTGAGAATTAGCCTCTGGAGTGACTGACATGTTCTGCCCAGTAACTACCATTAACCAATAATAAGTGTACAACGAATGATGTCACTGAATAATGGGAGTCTCCAAGAGTCACTAAAGACTATAAAAAGTAATAAAGGAAACAATTTTTTGGCGGGCTTTTTCTTTTTCTCTCTGTGATGACATGTGCGTTTGATGCTAGATTCTTTTTGTAACTTTTTCTATTTTTGCCTGAAGCAAATAAACCAAGCTATTGTTTTAACTTTTTAAAACCTCAAACCTTCTTTTTGGTGAGTTCTTCATTTCTCCTGGTTTGGTCCGTCCATCCCAAACATAACTGGTGGGTTAATTTAAATTACGTGCCCCCCCCCCCCCCCCCCCCCTCTCTGGTTAGCAGCCTAAGTGGAGTAGTCCAGAGCCACTGTTGGTCCACAGAATCTCTAGAACACGCAGCCTTTTGTCCAAGATAACCAGAGATTTTTTGGTACTGAGGTGGTTTAAAGTTTAAAGGAACTGTTCATTAACCGAAATTAATTGTGGTTTTTGAGATTTACTGCTCGCTGCGTGTTTACAGACCGATTAATCGATTAGGTGCTTGAAGCGAATGCAAAAATTCACGATTCGATCAATCGACTCGAATTGATTGAAGGGAAATATTCTACTGCAGTTTTCCTGAATTGAAGCTTCTTTGTGCGTCACAATAAGCGTCCGTGTGAAACACAACAGTGGAACCAACGTTTAACAGCAGAGAAATGAAGGAAACAAAGCTTTGATTCAGGAGAATTGGGGTTGAATGATTTTTTTGATCACTTTGACTGGATTAATTGCTTGCAGCTCTACTTTATAATCCGTCTGCCTTTTTTTTTGTCTTCCTGGTTTTGGATTATACTTGGAACGCATGAGTCAGAAAACTTCACGTCCTGCAAAGAAGGTTTTGGCTTTGTGTTGCAGCTACAAATTTGTTACATGTGGACAATCAAGATCACTATTCCATTCTAGTTGCAGAACCATGCTCTTTTTGCATTTGCACTCAGATTTTTAACAAGTAGTTCAACATGGAACAGGAAAAAGTAGATTTTTAATTTCCCTCAGGGGTGGCGTTCCCTAATGTAAAAGCATACTGTTTAGTAGAGCACATGTAGTCTATACATACACAAACATATGTACGAGGAGCATGGCAAGGGACTGGCATGACATATTTACAGCCAGTTTTTGGCAAGACATGAAGCACAGGAAAGTGTAATAATGAGAAAGGAGACAAAGAGGATTGGCACCCCCCCACCCCACCCCCGTTAAGAAGAAAAAGTTTATTAGAGAGTTGGCCTGTGCTGGTGTTTCATGTCTGCCAGATACTATTGTACGTGTGTTAATCACAGAGGCAGTAAACAAACCCGCATGTTAATAAAGTGTGTTAATAAACTGAGGGAGGGTCTCGTCAAGGTGATAAATAGAACAAAACACACCGGGACGGATTAGAGAAAAGAAGCGCAGGGAGAAAGAGAAAATAAAGAGATTAACCATAGGATGCCTTGAAATTGGAGGAGGGAGGATCAGCGGAGGGAGGGATGAGGCAACATATGTACACTGTAAAAAAAAAAAAAAAAAAAAATTGTAATTTAACAGAAATTTCACTGTTTGTTTTACAGATTTTTCTTGTATTTTTAAGATACAGGAAAATATTGATGAAGTGACAAAAATAGACTGTGATTTTACACGTCAAATGTAAAATAACATTAAAAAACTGTAACTGTGAATAACCATAAAATTTCCATTTTTTTAAAAGAACATTTTTCTCTTTTCACATAAAAATACAGTTAAAATACATTTGCAAATGTATCATAATTTCACAAATATTTCTTTTCTATTGTTCTACTGTTAATTTAAAGTTTAATACTGTAAAAATAAATAAATAAATAAAACGAGATAAAATTACTGACAACTGTGAAAGAAGTATTTGTTCTGTAAGTTTAACAAGACTTGTTTGTTAATTGACAAATATCTTGTGTAATTACAGGAGGTTTCAAAACAAAAATGTTGAATAAATGTATTTTTGTGAATGTATAACATGTAAAAGCACTGATAAACTGTCCAAATACAGTTTTTATCAGTGGATTGTACAATTTAGTCTCATTGAAAATTACTTTTATATATATTTATAGGTAATTTGATTGTTTTAATACATGTAAATATTCTTTATTAAACATTAAAAATAAAAAATAAAAAAAATTAAAAAAGGCAAAATCTCATGTAAAGTTAGGGCAAAAAACTGTATTTTAATTATGGAAAATTACCGTATTTTTAAGAGATGGTTATTTTCTGTTATTTAACAGTATGATCTCATGAATAGAAAATAAATATTTGTGAAATTACGATACATTTGCAAATGTATTTTAACTGTATTTTTCTGTGAAAAAAAGAAAAAGTTTCTTTTAATAAATGGAAATTTTATCGTTATTCACAGTTAGTTTTTTAATGTTATTTTATATTTGACATGTAAAATCACAGTCTATTTTTGTAATTTCATTGATATTTTCCTGTATCTTAAAAATACAGGAAAATCTGTCAAATAAACAGTGAAAAGTCTGTTAAATTACAGATTTTTTTTTTTTTTCTTTACAGTGTAATATTAGTGTGTCAAGGCCTTCTAGAATACAGTGGCGCCAACTAAGTAATGGACTTATCTACAATTTAAGTAAACACATGTATGTGTAAAACCATAAAAACACTGTTCTCCATATGCAAACTTATACTCAGATGGACTCAGATGCTGATACTCTGTTTACCCTGTATGCCAAATAAATCGTCCCTCTTTAAGCTGTTTAAGCATTTCTCTCGCTTTTTCTGTGAACAAATGATGACAATTAGTACCGTTTTTTATACTTTTATCACAGATTTTATTATGTGCATTATTTATTTATGGATTTTTCTATATTTTATGCTGACTATTTTATTCTGTCTATAAGTGTTTTATCCGAGTGTGTGTTTTTTTTTTTTTTTTAGAGACTAGTGTATCATCATTACATCTGATGGAAATGTTTAAATGAAAAATAAAGAATTTGAATCTGAATCGAGGAAGAGCAGGGGCTTAGGGAACAAAGGATAAACATCACAAAACTGGAAGAGAAAGGATGTACCTAATTAACCCTTTAACCCCTGACGTATCAGTGGTGAGCGTTCTGAATGTATGATTTATTTTGAATATTCATAAACATTCAGCCGTTTGCTCAATAGGAAAAATGTCAAAAGGTGCTGATAGAATAGACCTGGTTTTGTTCCATAGAGATCTGAGCATGCTCAGTGCACCCCTCCATCACCCATGGAATGGGGGGTAAAACACAGAGCAGTGAGAGAGGCTGACTCACTATAAAAATAGATGGTTTTTGGCTTTTTAAATTTTTTTTTTAGCTCTGTTTTCATTCTTCATGTTTTTACTGTTATTTCCAGCGTTGTGGTAATTTTCCTTTGATTGTTTGTATTGTGTTTTTACTGAGTTTTGACCGTGTAACTGCTTTTTGGAGTTCAGCCAGGTGCCAAAAAGCAGCTGGACTGATTTAGAAATAAAAAAATAGAGCTTAAAACAAAAACTACTGGGCAAAATTCAAATCCTTGTTGTTCAGTGTGTTCTAGTTCACAGTTCATGTTCAACATCCTAAACCTCTTATTAACGTGCATTCCGAGGGCCTTATTTAGTACAAATTTGTCAAACTTAAATTCCTCTCTTTGTCTTTTTCTGTTGTTCCACCTGTTTTGAGCCTAAAACACACAGTAAAACAAAACCACTGAAGAAAAGGAACACAAGCACATATTCACAGCTTAACGGATAAGGAGGGGAGAGATGGAGGGTAAGACAATATTTGGGATGAATGGGAAAGATGAGTGTTGAGAATAGGTGCAATACTATCTGAACACTTTTTTCCTCCAAGTGAAGAAACTGAATATGTGTAAAGTAGTATAATATGGTTGGTTTTCAAAGTGTTAGAAAATCCAGTCATCGCTAAAAAACTTTTTCATTGTTCATTGTTTCCATTGTTCTATAATTGTCTGAAACTAAAAATGAAGAAGTGCTGTGTTTTCATGACATTAGAACAGACTACTGCAGTGCTTTTCAACCTTGGGGTCGGGACCCCACGTGGGGTCGCCTGGAATTCAAATGGGGTCGCCTGAAATTTCTAGTAATAGATTTTTTTTTTTAAATTAAAATTAGTAATAAAAAATATATGGTGAGTTGAAAGAGACAATCCTAATTCGTAACAGACATGACAAACTGTGAAGCTGAAACTGAAGCACTGTGGTTCTGTTTATCTGTCAAATGTTCATTGTGGTCAGTTTCAGATGCTGTAGCTCTGTCATAATTCATAGTTTGAGTTCTTGTTTGTTCAGTATTAATTGTCAGCCTTGTAAATCCAAGCTGGACTGACTGTACATACAGGGGTTGGACAAAATAATGGAAAGACCTTAAAAAATCAACAAAATATAATTTAATATGGTGTAGGTCCGCCTTTTGCGGCAATTACAGCCTCAATTCTCCGAGGTATTGATTCATACAACTTGTGAATTGTTTCCAAAGGAATTTTAAGCCATTCTTCAGTTAGAATACCCTCCAACTCTTGTAGAGACGATGGCGGTGGAAATCGACGTCTTATTTGAATCTCTAAAACTGACCATAAATGCTCAATAATGTTGAGGTCTGGGGACTGTGCCGGCCATATGAGATGCTCAACTTCATTAGAATGTTCCTCATGCCATTCTTTAACAATTCTAGCTGTATGGATTGGGGCATTATCATCTTGAGGTGAAGGTGTTTCCATTATTTTGTCCAACCCCTGTATCCTGACCAAGGAAAATTAAATTCTCACTTTGTACAGTAATCTACACCTGGCTTTACTGCCTCCGTCCATAATAATATACATCATATAGACTAAATGTCATCTAAAATGAACGTTTATTTGCAACATAGTATAGCAAACTATTACATGATCAAAAACAAATTAATTTTAGCAACAAAAAAAAAAGTCTACGTCTTGAATGTCTGGGGTCGCCAGACATTTGTGATGTTAAAATGGGGTCACAAGTCAAAAAAAGGTTGGGAACCACTGGACCACTGCATCTTCTTTGCAATTAGCATTTAGATAATGGTTTAATAAGGACCAAAGTAAATAGTCCCCTAATTAAAAAGCTACTGTGCAGAGACATGCAGACGTCATAGTGCTCTTTGGTTCTAAACATACATATCATGAGTATTGCATATGCAGTACGTCATCAAAACATCCGACCATGGTTGTGGAATGAGAGGTGTTCCTTTTACATACCATTCCGGAATCATGATGTTCTGTTACTACCTCCAGAGCCGAGACAGAGGTGGGACCAAATGATTCCACCATTTCGTTTACACAGATGTCGTTCCGGAATAAAGGCGAAATATTTCCATAACAGAAGTGCTGTGTAAAAGGGGCTAAAGATAAGCGTTTGTGTCGAAAAAAAAAAAGACATAGGAAGTATATGAACGGGTGAACAGCATGTGTGAAATAAAACCCTTTAACTCCTCAGAACCTAGTCCTTTGGTGTCGTGTTTCTGATCAGTAAAATCACATCTGGTCTCTAAGATGTAATCTGTATTCGTCATTCTTCTGATTTATCTTCGAGCAGCACTTATTCTCCTCAAAATGTTTATTTTCAAAAGAGCTTCCCCTGTCAGCCTTTTGTCTCTCTCCAAATATATATCGTGGGAGGTGGCACCATACTGTGTGAATCAATTTTAAAAGACATTTTATATAAAGAGAGTATGGCACATATCAGGGATTAAAGAAAATCAGCGAGAAAATCAGGGCAGGGAAATTCCAAGCGAAGCAAATTCAATTTTAAGCAAATTCTCCCTAACTGTCACTGTGACAACCCGGCTTTCTGCCTTGGTTTTGTTTATGATGCGACTGTGTGTATTTTAGATTAACCTTGGTTTTCTTTTTCTTTCTTTCATTTTTTCATATTTCTCTCCTGTCACATTTCCCCTGATTTGTCCTGTCTTTCTTCATTCTCATCCCTTTCTCTTTGCTTTCATCTCTGCAGGGTGTGGTTTCAGTCAGGCATCAACTTCCTGTCTGTGAAACCAAGCAACCTGGTGGCGTGGGAGATCAAACAGGAAATGGCGCCGGGAAGCAGTTCGCTGGCGGTGATGTGTCAGAGGAAAGTCTCCTCCACAGCTGAAAGGTAGGACTAAACTGCGCTTTTCTGCTCATGTTCTACTTAGGGATAGGAATAGAGAACCGGTTCTTCTTGAAAATCGGATCCCAGTAGCTTGATTCCTTGCTTAACGATTCTGCTTATCGATTCCGCCTTCGTTGCGCAAACGCGATGACGTCACGCGTACGCTGCATTGTTTTGGTCAGAACGTAGCCAACATGGCACTGAGGCAGAAACGGTCTAAATAGACGACACCAGGTCCACTGGAACACTGTCAGAGCTTCCATTTCTTCAAAAGGGTGGAATCCCTCCAATCTGCTCAAACATTTGTCCGCAGCATATGATTCATTTACAGGAAGGTCACATATTTGATTCGCTATTAGCGACACTTGTAAATCTAGCGGCAGAGTGAACGCCAAGCCGTCATCTGGGCCCAGTTCTGGTTCTGGCAACAAACATTGTACCCCCTCAAATACAAGTTTCCGAAGGTAGGGGAAAGGAAGTGAGCTGCACAACAACGGGAGATGGGCAGAGTCAAAGCGGTTCCAAGTAGTGGAAATGCGGCAATAGAGGAATTAGTAAAGCGTCTTTAGTTTCACGTTCACTGCACACACCCCCGGGCCCAGCGTCATCTGTTATTATTATTTGCACATGTTGTACATCTTATATTTTCTGTGCAGAGATGGAAATATAAAAGACAGTTAATGCAAACACACCCGTTTGTACTTTTATTCCCTCACCCAATGAGAATCGATAAGAGAATCGATAAGGAATCAGATCGATAAGCAAAATCGATAATGGAATTAGAATCGTTAAATTCTTATTGATCCCCATCCCTAGTTCTACTACATATGTTCAGCTGTACAGGTTCATGTACTTGCTTTGCAAAGGATGTCGCTGGATGTATAAAAAGTTGAAAGGTCATTGTACAACAGATTGTTCCGGTCTTTCATAATGGCTGGCTGACTTACATTCAAGGTCATTCTAAAGGACTCCTATGAGCATATTACACAAGTGTTATGGTGCTATATGTGCGGAACTCTTTGCAAATGTCTGATTTCTTGGGTGAACCAAGCGTGGATGATGTGTTGAAAACAGTTGAAAGACAGACAGTATAGAAGAGGAAGGTATGACATGAAACTTCCCAAACAGAGGATGCTTGTGCTATATCCTTGCTTATGGCTCCGTGCAATTAAAATGCAACTGTCCAGATTCGACCCAATACCAGCACAGAGGAGTGCTAACATAACTCACCCTTCACCTACCACTTGTCAGACTTTCATATTGAATATGTCAATCCATGACGTTTTGCATTTCATCAGCGTCAGACTCTCCAAAGAACGGTACAGAAATATCAGAAGGAGACAGAAAACATTACAAACTTACTTCTGTGTGTTTTGTTTGCTCTGTCAGACACTAATGATGCTAATGCTAGCTATCTTAGCACATAGGTGTTAGCAAAGAATGCCAAATATTAATTACTTATTTCTTTTGTTCAGTTCGGTTCACATTTTGTGTACAAATCATTTAAAAATACGTATGCAACTTGTATTCATAATTTACAGCAAGATATGATTATGTAAAAAGGGTAACCCCACAAGCTATGTATAGCTTATAAATGGGGGCCCTAGACATTAAGCAAACAGCATAATTGATTATGAAGACAATCCCTATTTCTGCCTAAGCTTGTTGTGTAGCTGTTGAGGACCGTTTGAGGTAAAATAAATAAATAAATAAATGAATGAATGAATGAATGAATAAATAAATAAAAAAATAAAAACAACTATATGTTACATAAAGGAAACACTAGTAATGTGGTTCTTCTTTTCTTTGCTGTGTGCTAGCAAACAATAGTTAGCATCTAAGGTTGAGCAATGACACATGGCAAAGGAGAAGTGTTGAACGTTGATTACACTGGGTTACAAAAAAATATTTTTTGCAAGTTGTCTAGGTTTTTTCAACTGAATTAGGACCATTTTGCACCGCTAAATCCAAAAATGACATCTGTTTTTCTCAATCAGGTCAGGTTTTTTTGCTAATTTGATTTTGAAAAATCTGATCTTCTCACAAAATATAATAATTAATACCAAAATAAGATTGGTAAGCACACTTTATGAAACTTGTGACTTGATTCCTGTTAGGTACAATGGTGTATTCACCGCAGATGTAGCAGAATACGTCAGGTTTATTTTTGCAAGATCTTCTAGTTGAAGCCATTTCATTCACCTGTAATATTAAAAAAAAAAACAGTCATAAATTGGCAAAAGTAAAATCTTCAGAACTCGTTTATTGCAAGAAATATGAAAGAATTTTATATCATATGATGTGAAAATGCCCATAAATGTAAGCAAAAATATTAAAAACCCAATATGTAGCATAGTTCAGAAAGTTGACCTGATTGAGCAAAATTAATGTGATTTTTGGATTCAGCACACCAAAATGATCCTAAATCAGCTCAAAAAACTTAAACAATAAAGTTGTTGTTGACTAGTGTTATCATATTCCACCTTCCATGGATGGGATATATTGTGCTGCAAGTGAACATTTCATTTGTTGGATGGCACAAAATGGGTAGGGTAAGGATCTGAGTACCTTTTGCAGTGGTCAAATTGTGACGACTTGACGACTTGGTGAGAACACCTTCAAAACTGCAGGTCTTGTTGGGTATCCATGGTTTGCAGTGGTTATTACTTGCCAAAAATGGACAAGGACAACCAATCTCAACCCACTCAAGCAACATTATTTCCACCTGTCTGATCCTCTTTTGCTGCCAAAACAGCCCTGACCTGAGACCTGGACTCCACGAGGTCTCTGAAGGAGGGCATCAAGGTATCAACAGCAGCTATTTCAGTCATAGCTAATGTGGACTGATGGAAGAATACAACATGAACAGTGGGTTTGAATATTTTTCTGTATGCGCCTTATATGTTTCTAATGACTCCTCGTTGTGGTTGGAACATCATGATCTGTCCCAAGAAGCACCTGAGCCCAGAGCAGGAACTGTTTGTATGATTACTGTTGGATGTGACAATTTTTTGACTCTGTAAAAGGAGCTACAGTCCTTTGAGCTCGTCAGTCACCTGCTGCAGCTGCTGAATGTAATCGACTCCTTGCTGCAAGTAAAACCTTTTTGATACGAGAATCCAGCAACTCTGCCTTTTGTCTCCGAGGATCTGACTTTTTTTTAAAGAACATCCCACAGATGCTTGACTTCATTTAGATCTGGTTTCCCTTCGTAGACCATTTTTGGTAGTTACGTACGGGGTTCGATTTGTCAATAAAACAAAGGGGGATATTATTATTATTTTTTTTTTTTTAAATCATGAAAAAACAAGCAATCAACCGGCCCAATTCTTTTTGAAGTTAACGGTAGGGCTTATTACATGTCAAACAGTAGAACATTCATCTTTTTTTTTTTTTTTTTTTGAACTTTTTATTTAGATTTTTGCACAACACAAAACAAAACAAAACATCTGGGATAAGACACATAAAAAAAAAAAAAATTTACACCACATAGCAGTATTATTGTTGCAGACACTACACTACATCTATAGATACATTGCCAAATATCAAAACATTCGTATATTTGTATACATTTGCACACATCTATATAAATACAAAACACCTCATGTCAGGGCTTATAAGAGCAATTTTCGTTAACAACCCAAAAAGTTTAATTATACAAATAATCTTCAACCATGTGCCATCTCCGCTTAAAAAAATCCATTTTCATTTGTAGTGATGCAGTCATTCTTTCCATAGTGTACACTTGTTTCAGTCTTTGTTTCCATTCTATTACCGTTGGTGGTTTGACACTCTTCCAATTTACTGTTACTATTTTTTTTATCAATCAATAGTAAAATATGTAAAATATATCTCTGCTCTGCATTAAAATCATTGATCGGTATGACTCCAAGTAAATAGAAAAAAACATTTGAAGGGACTTCTCTTTTTACAATTCTTTCAATTTCTTCTTTGATATTTTTCCAGTATATAAACAAGCTCGGACAGTCCCAAAATACATGTGTATGGTCACCTGTTTTACCACAATTTCTCCAGCATAAAGCTGTAGATGGATCCTTGACAAAATAAGATATAAGAACATTCATCTTTAATGCAAACATAAAAATACATGAAACATTTAATTTTCTGCGACAGACACACCTGTGATATGGGAGATGGCTTAATTAAGTTTTAGGACCATGGGTAAGGGCCGATCACGCAAATATGGTAGATGATTTATGGTGACCGGGCAACTCAATCAGACTGTAAAACGTAACATAAAACCTTATCGATTAAGATTTCACAGCATTAGCTAATTAGACTAAGTAAACAATTTGTTCTAATGTCGGACTTCACGTGTTGAACTTGCCGTTGAACATGTACATTAGCGCCTGCAGACGTCTGCTATGTGTACGTCGCATGTAATGAGTGACATTTCAGAGAGAGAGAGAGACTGATATATACAGAGAGAGAAGGGTAAGGTATACAATGTATTTTTGTGCATGGGAATGTTCGCGAATTCAGTAGTCAGACTGGACCCTTTGGGGGGCCTGTTGAGCCGCATTATACAGGGTGACCCAAAAAAACGGGAATTTTTGAAGTGCGTATTGGCAGACATGAGTTCCCGTTTTTTTGTGTCACCCTGTATAATAAATTCCCATTATGTAATAAAAGTTCAAACTGTAATAAGAATGTCACGTCATCTTGTAATAAAGCCGCATTATGTAATAAACTGACGCATTTTGTAATAAACTACGTCAACGCATTATATAGTAAATTTTTTCACATTATGTAGTAAGTTATTACAATTTGAGAAATTTATTACAAAATGCGCTTGACACATTTTTATTTTTAAAAAATGTAATAACATGGTTCATTATTTAATAACAATCCAAATTAACCCTTTCATGCATGAATTATGAGAACCTTAATCAAGATTTTTTTCCTGAGTGTTTTTATTCCTATTTAGGCATAAAGAAACAATGCAATTGAATTTTTTTATGCATCTATTTTTCATGGAGTTACAAAAATGTCCACTCAGCTGGACAGCATGGATTCAATTTTTGAAGCAAAGACACATATAATTACAACCCATCATCATAAAGTGGTATACTGTGTGAAAACTATGAAATAAAAACATTTTTAATGCAGCTAATCTGATGTTTTCTCAAATTTTATCACACTCTAATTCTAGTTTTTACTCATTTCATGGAGATAATACATTAAAAAAAACAAAAAACTTTTTTTTTTTGAGAAAATTAGCTGTTGATTTGCACTCAAACATGTTAGTGCAGACCAGGTTTATCAAGAACAGCAAAGTTAAAGTGATGGTCTGAATATTAGTGTAGATGATGCATGAGCGTCCACTGTGTTGGTTGATATCCTCTTGAGATCCAGTAAAGTGAAAATCTTTAGCTTTTTTACATTAAGCAGTCATCTTGATTGGAAACTGCACAATGCAAGTTTTTTCAGATACATTTTAAAAATTATTTTCATTTACTTATTTTTGAATGGAATGTCCTTTGCAATGAACAGCATTTTTTTTTTTTTTTTAATTAAAACTGTCAAACTTTAGTCCCTTACAGAGGACAAAAATGCATTGCTGGGTCTCAGGAGGACATGGAATTAAAACAACTAAACCCATGAATATATAAGAGAACAGCTGGAGAATATCTGTCCACTATAGTGACCACTATGCATGAAAGGGTTGATATAATTTCAGAGCGATTTAGAAGAAATTAGTCACAGGAGCTACAGGTAATGTAATCAGAACTTTAACCACACAGTTTAAAGATTAATTTAGCACATTGTTATTCTATCGCCGTGTCAGTTGTGTCTGATACAGTATCTTATGATCTTGGAAAAATGTTCCTTGACACCCTCAGATTGAACAGCAAACATTTATTGTGTGTTTTATCGATTTACGTCACAGAGATAAGCTCCAGTCCATTTTCCTGGAAATAAAAATGTATCAAGTGCATTTTGTAATAAATTTCTCAAATTGTAATAACTTACTACATAATGCAGAAAAATTAAAATAAATAAATAAATAAATAAAACCATATAAAATTACTGACAATTAACCATAAAAGAAGTATTTGCTCTGTAAGTTTAACAAGACTTGTTTGTTAATTGACAAATATCTTGTGTAATTACGGGAGGTTTCACAACAAAAATGTTGAATAAATGCATTTTTGTGAATGTATAACATGTATAAGCACTGATAAACTGTCCAAATACAGTTTTTATCAGTGGATTGGACAACTGAGTCTCATGGAAAATTATTTATATATATATTTATAGGTAATTTGATTGTTTTAATACATGTAAATATTCTTTATTAAACATTAAAAAGTCAAAAAAATGTGCAAAATCTCATGTAAAGTTAGGGCAAAAAACTGTATTTTAATTATGGAAAACTACTGTATTTTTATGAGATGGTTATTTTCTGTTACTTAACAGTATTTTTTTGGCACCCCTGCTGCTGGAATAATACTGTTTTTTTTTTTTTTTTTTTTTTTTTTTTTTTTACAGTGTATTTCTCACAGTTTGTATGAACTTTATACAGAGTAAGAGTGTGTACAAGGGTTAAAAGTCATATAATATGGTTAAATAATGAAAATTTACAACATAATGCATTGATGTAGTTTATTACAAAATGCGTCAGTTTATTACATAATGCGGCTTTATTACAAGATGACGTGACATTCTTATTACAGTTTGAACTTTTATTACATAATGGGAATTTATTACATAATACGGCTCAACAGGGCCGGACTTGGCCCCTGGGCCGCATATTTGACACCTCTGGTCTAAACGTAGCCTGAATGCCTTTCTTTTGGATGTGGTTTTGAAATACAGGAGGTCCTCGGTATACGAACGAGTTCCGTTCCTACGCTGGCGACGTAACCCGAATTTCCACGTAAGTCGGAATTAACCCTTTAATACCCCCTAAATACCTAATACTAAGTGGCTGGAGAAGAAGGAGGGGAGGCTGTGAGAGCTGCTGCTGGGGAATCTGGATTATCTGGAGGGGTAGCAGGTGCAGGATCTTCTGTAGACGTTGAAGGTACAGGTTCTACTGGCCTCTCCACCTTGGTGAAGTACTTGGAGATGTCCGTCTGGAAGGAAATCTTCGTCTTTTCCTCCCAGATCTCACGGCAGCACCGTACACTGTCCATCACTCCCCTTGAAGCTTTCGAAAATCGTTCCATATTGGGATCCTCTGCGGACGAGACTCAGGCGTCGTAAAGTAGAAACAGCGTAGGTCGAGTACCGCGTAACCCGAGGACCTCCTGTAGTCAGCTGGAACCTGAGTTAGGTACGACTGAAGGAAAAGATCTGTGATATACAGGGTGGGGAAGCAAAATGTACAATATTTTGAAGCAGGGATTGAAAGACAGTGTATGACCAATTAATTTATTGAAAGTCATGAGAATTTATTTGCCACAAGAAAATTTGCATAATAGAAAATGTTTTTATTCTATGTGTCCTTCTTTCTCAATAACTGCCTTCACACACTTCCTGAAACTTGCACGAGTGTTCCTCAAATATTCGGGTGACAACTTCTCCCATTCTTCTTTAACAGTATCTTTAAGAAAGTCGACATTGCTGTGTGATGTTCTATTGGTAGCATGTTCTAAAACGCCCCAAATAGCAGAATCCAGAGGGTTTAGATCTGAGCTAGAAGGCGGCCATAAACATGATTCCCAAAAATTGCTAAAGTTGGATTTGTTGTTGTTGTCAACAAGTGTTTTGGTGTTCTTGTGTAAGATTTTAACTTCAAATCATATTTTACTGCATTTCTAACGGTCTTGTTGTCTACCTCAAGTTCAATTGCCATTTTTCTCATGGATTTGGTTGGATCCTTTAGGATTTTGGATTTGAGAGCTTTAATAAAAGCTTTGGTACGTTTTTTGTTTCTTCCTCCACTTCCAGACTTTCTCGTAATAGTTTTGCTCATAGTCATTCTCTTCTTTCCATTATAAACAGTCTTTATGGACACTCCGACTATTTTTGAAATCTCCTTTGGTGTGACAAGTGCATTCAGCAAATCACACACTCTTTGACGTTTGCTTTCCTGATTACTCATATGAGTAAAAGTTTCTGAAAAGGTATGGATAATAGTGTTAGGTATGATTATGACATCAATATATGTTTGGTTTCAAAACAATTGACGTAGTGCCTGCTGAGAAAAAACAACTAAATGTTCAGTGTAAATTTTGCTTCCCCACCATGTAAGCGTGTAAAATGTCTACCTTCTCTTTTTTCTTTTCCTCTACTGAATTAGAACATCACTGCTGAATGGTTCTAAACTCCATGAAAGTATTAGCCGGACACCCTTGTTTAATTAGCACCACTTAACTAGCCGTTAGCTACAAGAAATAATTCAGCTTTGGTACAGAGGCCTGGTGATAACACAGCCACTTTGAGCTTATGAAAACTGAGAGCGTAAAATAGTCCCGGCATTGTTCTTGTAGTTGTAGGTCATGTTCGATAAGATATGTGACTGTTTAAATACCCATTTTCACTCTTTTACGGCCCCGTGCACAAAGCTTTTGTCAGTTTGACAGACTCGCCATGTGTCAGCAAAGGTTTTTAAGTGTTATTGGACAATAGAGTGCTGCAGAAATGAGACTTGAAACCTAGAAATGAGTTTCCCTCTGGTTCCTTTATGTCAACGTCAGTGGGTAATTTCATTGGGTTCTTGATACCAGTGATAAGATCTGCGGTTAACATGAGCTGAATAGTTTTTGTGACATAATATAGAGAAGTAAATAGCCCACTTTTGAATTTCAAGGCTTTTTTCTTTCAAAGGATTTGGTGATAAGTAACTGAATAAGTCTAGGTACTTTGTTAGGGAGATTCAGCACCTTCACACCAAAACAGAAAACTCGTACTCGCCAATCCACCTTTACAACCTTGTTATGTTACAATTTTGAAATCTATTCACTCGATGGATCACATCACTTTTAGAGGAAAGGCTTTTGTAGGAGGCTTTGGTGCATGAAATTGCTCTAAATTTCCAATGGGAAGCTTAATGGTGGAGGCACTGAAGTCATGATGTCGTTTTTTTAGGCAAATGTAAGAGTTGTTTTTGTTGATTGTAGTTACACTTTTGGGTTGGAGGTTATATTACTGAGCAAAACATCTAACTATGATAGACTTTTGTTTACCACAGAGCTGATTTTCTGCAGTAACTTCATCCAAAAGCCAGTGGAAGAATAGTTTTGGGTTGAAGGTGGAGCTTTAACCCATAAAGACCCAGTGCTACTTTTATGTTCCCAAATGAAATTTTCTTGTATATTTAACTTTTTTTAATTGATTTATTACCATTTATTCTAATATTATATTCATTACTTTGCATTTTTTTGGTGAAAATCTGGTATTTTCTTATATTTAATTTACTGATCATGCAGATGTTCGTAAAAGCTCAGATTTAATTTGAAAAAAACGTGACTTTTTCAGCAAAGATATCATTAACTGATCATAAACCCAGTGTGTCCATCCACTGTCATTGATCCAACTCCATGGGTTTTACTGGTGAATCAATGTTGTAGAAGATGATGGTGTTTCCATGATAACTACGGAGTCTCTGAACATCCAAATGGGTCATCTCTGATGACCATGAAAAGATGAAGAACTGTATTTTACACCAATTAGTTACATGTATTGACAGGATTAATGGATAAATAGGTACACTGTATAAAAAAAAAATTTAAAAAAAATCTGTAATTTCACAGAATTTTCACTGTTTATTTTACAGATTTTTCTTGTATTTTTAAGATACAGGAAAATATTAATACAATGACAAAAATAGACTGTGATTTTACACGTCAAATGTAAAATAACACGAAAAACTGTAACTGTGAATAACCATAAAATTTCCATTTTTTAAAAGAATTTGTTTCTTTTTTCACAGAAAAATACAGTTAAAATACATTTGCAAATGTATCCTAATTTCACAAATATTTCTTTTCTATTTATGAGATTAAACAGTTAAATTAAAGTTTAATACTGTATAAAAAAAAAAGAGATAAAATTACTGACCATTAACTGTTAAAGAAGTATTTGTTTTGTAAGTTTAACAAGACTTGTTTGTTAATTGACAAATATCTTGTGTAATTATGGGAGGTTTCACTACAAAAATGTTGAATAAATGTATTTTTGTGAATGTATAACATGTATAAGCACTGATAAACTGTCCAAATACAGTTTTTATCAGTGGATTATACAACTGAGTCTCATTGAAAATTATTCATATATATATTTATAGGTAATTTGATTGTTTTAATGCAAGAAAATGTTCTTTATTAAACATTAAAAAGTCAAAAAAATATGCAAAATCTCATGTAAAGTTAGGGCAGAAAACTGTACTTTAATTTTGGAAAATTACCGTTTTTCTATGAGATGGTTATTTTCTGTTATTTAACTGTATTTTTTTGGTGCCCCAGCTGCCAGAATAATACCGTTTTTCCTTTTTTTTTTTTTTTTTTTTTTTACAGTGTATTAAACAGTTTAGATCAGTAGATGGTTTTGGTCGTCAGCGGATGTTTGGGTCTTTATGGGTTAAGAACTCAGGAGGGTTGTTTACAGCTTCTTATCATGGCTGTTGGTAAAAACAGGTGTTAATTGAGGCCTTCGGTAACAATAGATGATGTTCCCAGCACAACACAGACAATAAACATCTAACTTTAACTCAATATAAGCACATATTCTGTGTTTTTTTTCCCCTGATATTCCTAAAATTTTACGAGAATTTATACTCCGCAGCATGGTGGGTGAAATACTGAAAGCGTTTGATGGATTTTGGGATGTGGCAGCCACTGTGGCCTTGAGGCAAAAAGTTATTTTCCTGGCCGGTGTCATCCATCAACATGGTGTTGTTTGAGGTAGATTACTGAAACAGAGGTGATCCTAAATATATAGACAATTTTTTTTTTTTTTTAATTCCAAGCTTTACTACTTATCCATATGTGGTATCAGTTTTTTTTTTTTCACTTCAAGCCCAGAAGGAAAGACTCATCAAAGTGACATCAAGGTAAACACAGAAAGTGATGCTTTGGAAATCAGATTATAACACGGTTTTCACAAAAACACACACAAAGAATGGCAGATGCATCAGCACGCAGGGTACGTACACACTCACACCGTCTTCAAAGTGATACCGTAAACAAAGAGGTGCCTCAGAGCTCAGATTATCATGCAGCAAGCACAAGTATAGACACATGTATTGATGTACAACTGTATATGTGCACAAAAACAAGAATATAAACATGGGAAGCAGATTTAGTTTCTTCTCTAATGATTCTATGCAATAAAGCCTGTAGGTGGGAGTGAAGCTGACATTTTATACACACAACACACACACACACACACACACACACACACATGCACATGCACTTTCAGACTGTTGCTAGGATATATACACTGTAAAAAAATCTGTAATTTAACAGAATTTTCACTGATTTTTCCTGTATTTTTCAGATACAGGAAAATATCAATGAAATGACAAAAATAGACTGTGATTTTACACGTCAAATGGAAAATAACACAAACAAAACTGTAACTGTGAATAACCAAAAAAATTATTTTTTTTTAAAAGAATTTTTCTTTTTTCACAAAATAATACAATTAAAATACATTTGCAAATGTATCATAATTTCACAAATATTTCTTTTCTATTAATGAGATTAAACTGTTACTATAAACTTTAATACTGTCATATATATATATATGTATATATATATATATATATATATATATATATATATAAAACCAGATAAAATTACTGACAATTAACCGTTAAAGAAGTATTTGTTCTGTAAGTTTAACAAGACTTGTTTGTTAATTGACAAATATCTTGTGTAATTACAGGAGGTTTCACTACAAAAATGTTGAATAAATGTATTTGTGTGAATGTATAACATGTATAAGCACTGATAAACTGTCCAAATACAGTTTTTATCAGTGGATTGTACAAATGAGTCTCTTTGAAAATTTTATATATATATATTATATATATGTATATATATATATATATATATATAAGCAAAATCTCGTGTAAAGTTAGGGCAAAAAACTGTATTTTAATTATGGAAAATTACTGTATTTTTATGAGATGGCTATTTTCCTTTATTTTAACAGTATTTTTTCGCCGCCCCTGCTGCCGGAATATTACTGTTTTTTTTTTATGTTTTTTAAAAATTTTTTACAGTGTATATGTGCACATAAACAAGAATATAAACATGGGAAGCAGATTTAGTTTCCTCTCTAATGATTCTATGCAATAAAGCCTGTAGGTGGGAGTGAAGCTGACATTTTATACACACAACACACGCACATGCACATGCACACACATGCACATGCACACACATGCACATGCACTTTCAGACTGTTGCCAGGATATATACAACAGGCAAGATCGCAGGCTTTTATCAGCAATTGTGTGGGCAGGATGGCTAATTAAAAGAGCTGATCTGTATTAATCTCTAATGAGATATTGCTGGTTGAGACATGAAACAGTCAGTGTGTTTTTTATGAATGAGAGGCTGGGAAATATTATTACCTCTGACAATTATTCTTGCAAGTGAATCGCTGCACCTATTGTTCTCCTATGATATAATATGATCTGACATGATACGGTGCTCAGCGTACGCTTCTGATAGGAAACGCACGTTGAGTGGATGCAGTAATTAAAACGGCCGCGTAGGCTCGTCTGTGTGTAGGTGTGTGCATGTGTTTGTGTCTCAAGTGCATGTCGCTTTGTTGATTTGCATATATATTGTTGTTGCATATGTATACATAGGTTTAAACCTGTCCTCGTCTAAAAATAGCAACTAATTGTTGATCGTAATGACTGTAATTATCGTTTGCCATCAAGAGTCCCTTGACACCGCAGTTATTTTTCCATTAAATTGCCCCATTTGTGCAGATGTGTGGATTATAGCTCGCCCTTTTGTTTGCATATTGATTCTGACTGAACTACAATTAGTCATTATATCCCTGAAATCGGGTTTCGGCGATATAATGGTTTTACCTCGAATGCCGCCCAGTGTTGCCAATTTGGCGACTTGCAACTTGTTGCTAAATGTGGCAAATTTTCAAACTCTCTTGGTGACTTTTTTTTTTTTTTTTAAAGCAGTTAGTGACAAATCTAGCGGCTTTTGTGGTGGTACTGGAGACTTTTATGGTGTTTTGGAGACTGTGACATGAAAGCACGTATTTAATGCCGTAATTAAAATCCATCATCTTAATGCAGTGGGTCTCAACCTTTTTTGGCTCATGACCCCATTTTAACATCACAAATTTCTGGTGACCCCAGACATTCAAAACAGATTTTTTTTTTTTTTTCCTAAAATTATGTATTTTTGATCATGTAATAGTTTGCTATACTATGTTGCAAATAAATATTACTTTTAGATGACATTTAGGCTATATCATGTATATTATTATGAGGCAGAAAATCCAGGTTGAGGATTTTATTTTCCTTGGTCAGGATATGTACAGTCAGTCCAGCTTGGATTTACAAGGCTGACAATTAATACTCAACAAACAAGAACTTGTTAGATAAAAAAAAAAACAGACTAAAAAAAAAAAAGTAACGAGATATCACTAAAAATGCCAATAGAAAACCTGTTAAAAGCAGCATAAAAACACTTGTGTTGGGGGGTGGGGGGGTGGGGGGGCTCTATTGCACATACACCATTTATTGACAAGAGTCTGTATGTAACTGAAAAGTAATACAGGAGCCATGTAACACATTACAATTCTGAGACAGTAATATTATAAGGTAAGGAATCACTTTTAAATAACAGTAATAACAGGAATTAAATAACAGGAATTACTTTTAAATAACAGTAACAAGTAATCTGTCATGGATTACAGTTTGGAAGTAACTTGCTCAACACTGATTCTTTGTGTATTTTGTAACTTTTTGGCTATTCTGCTGTAATTTAGATGTAATGACACAGCCTTGTTGTAACGTCATACTTGTTAGATAAAAAAAACAGAGTAAAAAAAAAAAAAAAAAAGGAATCAGATATCACTAAAAATGCCAATAAAAAAACCTGTTAAAAGCAGGATAAAAACACTTGTTGTGGGGGGGGGGGGGGGGGGGGGGGCTCTATTGCACATGCACCAATTATAGATGAGAGTCTGTATGTAACTCAAAAGTAATATAGGAGCCATTAACGCATTACAATTCTGAGACAGTAATATTATAAGGTAAGGAATTACTTTTAAATAACAGTAATAACAGGAATTTAAATAACAGGAATTACTTTTAAATAACAGTAACAAATAATCTGTAATGGATTACAGTTTGGAAGTAACTTGCTCAACACTGATTCTTTGTGTATTTTGTAACTTTTTGGCTATTGTGCTGTAATTTAAATGTAATAACACAGGCTTGTTGTAACGTCATACTTGTTAGATAAAAAAACAGACTAAATTAAAAAAAAAAAAAAAAAAAAAAGTCATCAGATATCACTAAAAATGCCAATAGAAAACCTGTTAAAAGCAGGATAAAAATACTTGTATGGGGGGGGGGGGGGGGCTCTATTGCACATGCACCATTTATAGATGAGAGTCTGTATGTAACTCAAAAGTAATATAGGAGCCATTAACGCATTACAGTTCTGAGACAGTAATATTATAAGGTAAGGAATTACTTTTAAATAACAGTAACAAGTAATCTGTAATGGATTACAGTTTGGAAGTAACTTGCTCAACACTGATTCTTTGTGTATTTTGTAACTTTTTGGCAATTCTGCTGTAATTTAAATGTAATAACACAGCCTTATTGTAACATCATACTTGTTAGATAAAAAAAACAGAGTAAAAAAAAAAACAAAAAAAAAAAGTCATCAGATATCACTAAAAATGCCAATAGAAAGCCTGTTAAAAGCAGGATAAAAATACTTGTATGGGGGGGGGGGGGGGGGGGGGCTCTATTGCACATGCACCATTTATAGATGAGAGTCTGTATGTAACTCAAAAGTAATATAGGAGCCATTAACGCATTACAATTCTGAGACAGTAATATTATAAGGTAAGGAATTACTTTTAAATAACAGTAATAACAGGAATTTAAATAACAGGAATTACTTTTAAATAACAGTAACAAATAATCTGTAATGGATTACAGTTTGGAAGTAACTTGCTCAACACTGATTCTTTGTGTATTTTGTAACTTTTTGGCTATTCTGCTGTAATTTAAATGTAATAACACAGCCTTGTTGTAACGTCATACTTGTTAGATAAAAAAACAGACTAAATTAAAAAAAAAAAAAAAAAAAAAGTCATCAGATATCACTAAAAATGCCAATAGAAAACCTGTTAAAAGCAGGATAAAAATACTTGTATGGGGGGGGGGCTCTATTGCACATGCACCATTTACAGATGAGAGTATGTATGTAACTCAAAAGTAATATAGGAGCCATTAACGCATTACAGTTCTGAGACAGTAATATTATAAGGTAAGGAATTACTTTTAAATAACAGTAACAAGTAATCTGTAATGGATTACAGTTTGGAAGTAACTTGCTCAACACTGATTCTTTGTGTATTTTGTAACTTTTTGGCTATTCTGCTGTAATTTAAATGTAATAACACAGCCTTATTGTAACATCATACTTGTTAGATAAAAAAAACAGAGTAAAAAAAAAAAAAAAAAAAAGTCATCAGATATCACTAAAAATGCCAATAGAAAGCCTGTTAAAAGCAGGATAAAAACACTTGTATGGGGGGGGGGGGGGCTCTATTGCACATGCACCAATTATAGATGAGAGTCTGTATGTAACTCAAAAGTAATATAGGAGCCATTAACGCATTACAATTCTGAGACAGTAATATTATAAGGTAAGGAATTACTTTTAAATAACAGTAATAACAGGAATTAAATAACAGGAATTACTTTTAAATAACAGTAACAAATAATCTGTAATGGATTACAGTTTGGAAGTAACTTGCTCAACACTGATTCTTTGTGTATTTTGTAACTTTTTGGCTATTCTGCTGTAATTTAAATGTAATAACACAGCCTTGTTGTAACGTCATACTTGTTAGATAAAAAAACAGACTAAATTAAAAAAAAAAAAAAAAAAAAGTCATCAGATATCACTAAAAATGCCAATAGAAAACCTGTTAAAAGCAGGATAAAAATACTTGTATGGGGGGGGGGGGGGGGGGGGGGGCTCTATTGCACATGCACCATTTATAGATGAGAGTATGTATGTAACTCAAAAGTAATATAGGAGCCATTAACGCATTACAGTTCTGAGACAGTAATATTATAAGGTAAGGAATTACTTTTAAATAACAGTAACAAGTAATCTGTAATGGATTACAGTTTGGAAGTAACTTGTTCAACACTGATTCTTTGTGTATTTTGTAACTTTTTTGGCAATTCTGCTGTAATTTAAATGTAATAACACAGTCTTATTGTAACATCATACTTGTTAGATAAAAAAAACAGAGTTAAAAAAAAAAAAAAAAAGTCATCAGATATCACTAAAAATGCCAATAGAAAGCCTGTTAAAAGCAGGATAAAAACACTTGTGGGGGGGGGGGGGGGGCTCTATTGCACATGCACCATTTATAGATGAGAGTCTGTATGTAACTCAAAAGTAATATAGGAGCCATTAACGCATTACAATTCTGAGACAGTAATATTATAAGGTAAGGAATTACTTTTAAATAACAGTAATAACAGGAATTTAAATAACAGGAATTACTTTTAAATAACAGTAACAAATAATCTGTAATGGATTACAGTTTGGAAGTAACTTGCTCAACACTGATTCTTTGTGTATTTTGTAACTTTTTGGCTATTCTGCTGTAATTTAAATGTAATAACACAGCCTTGTTGTAACATCATACTTGTTAGATAATAAACAGACTAAAATAAAAAAAAACAACCTCATCAGATATCACTAAAAATGCCAGTAGAAAACCTGTTAAAAGCAGGATAAAAACACTTGTATGGGGGGGTGCTCTATTGCACATGCACCATTTATTGACGAGAGTCTGCATGTAACTCAAAAGTAATACAGGAGTCTAATGCATTTCATTTCTGAGACAGTAATATTATAAGGTAAGGAATTACTTTTAAATAACAGTAAAAAGTAATCTGTAATGGATTACAGTGTAGAATTAACTTGCACAACACTGATTATTTGTGAATTTGCAACTTTTTGACTATTGTGCTGTAGTTTAAATGTAATAACACAGCCCTGTTGTGGAGTCATACTTGGGTTGGTGTGTACAATGGCTCTGAAAAACATCAAATTCACCGAGTTGGAACCTTGTGTTGTATGTAACTAAGTACACCCCTCACAAACACACACCCTCTAGCAACATCCGTCTTTCGCCTGAGTTCCTTTTGAATATCATTTGAAATTATTACTGGCTCTTGCTGTCTGAGCTATTTTAATATCATTTTCATCTTTTATTTCATTATGTGGTATAATGGAGATTCCAGTGTTTGAGCTGTTTTCCATTTCTGCGTTGTGCTGCTTATGCTGTCGGCCTGACCTTGTGTTGTCAGCGTTGTTACAGATATTCTTGAAGTCCTTTAGGAGTTATTTACGAAACTGCTTTCCCTTCTTTTCTGTTTCTCCATATTATGTCCTTTTAAAAATATATATTAGCATTATTATTGTACTTTTTTATATCAGGGGCTGGCCAAGTGCTAACAGATGGACAGCCTTACTTCACTTTCGTTTGACCTTTCACAACTATTTATGGTAGAAAGATGAATGACACCTCAGTTTGCAGTGAATATTGAGCACTTTTAGATGTGTGACTGGAAAAAAAAAATGTTTAACCTAATTTTCTGTCTTAAAAATAGTAACTAAAATAAAAACTCCTTGGTAACGGATGGACAAAAATTTAACATCTGTTTTTGACCACTTTATAAAACCTGCCTTAAAGTGCGGCTCCAATTTTCATGAAACTGTGGGTTCTCTAGGGTGTCTATTTTCCAAAACAGTAAACAGTTTCTATTTTTTCAATATATAAGGGCATAAAATAGCAAGAGTTTTGCTAAGTGTTTCTTTAACGGATGACAAGGGAGAATAATAATAAGTTTCAATAGCTTATTTAGCATTTTTATTAGTATATACAGGGTGGGGAAGCAAAATTTACAATGAACATTTAGTTGTTTTTTCTCAGCAGGCACTACATCAGTTGTTTTGAAACCAAACATATACTGATGTCATAATCATACCTAACACTATTATCTATACCTTCTCAGAAACTTTTGCCCATATGAGTAATCAGGAAAGCAAACGTCAAAGAGTGTGTGATTTGCTGAATGCACTCGTCACACCAAAGGAGATTTCAAAAATAGTTGGAGTGTCCATAAAGACTGTTTATAATGGAAAGAAGAGAATGACTATGAGCAAAACTATTACCAGAAAGTCTGGAAGATACTATTAAAGAAGAATGGGAGAAGTTGTCACCCCAATATTTGAGGAACACTTGCGCAAGTTTCAGGAAGTGTGTGAAGGCAGTTATTGAGAAAGAAGGAGGACACATAGAATAAAAACCTTTTCTATTCTGTAAATTTTCTTGTGGCAAATAAATTCTCATGACTTTCAATAAACTAATTGGTCATACACTGTCTTTCAATCCCTGCCTGAAAATATTGTAAATTTTGCTTCCCCACCCTGTACATTGCATATATAATATCTACAAAGTCAAATACTTTAATAAACATATTTAATACATTTTAACATATATTTATCTCAGGTTATTAGATATTTGTAACCATTGCAAAAAGAGAAGTGTGTTCATTCATAGTTTTGGTGCCTTCAGTGAGAATCTAAAATGGAAAAAGTTATGAAAATAAAGAAAAAACAGGTGAGTCCAAACTTGACTAGTAGTTTATATGTGTCATTGAGAACATGTACATATTCAGTACATTTTAAAACTCAATCACATGTACAGGGTGGGGAAGCAAAATTTACAATATTTTCAGGCAGGGATTGAAAGACAGTGTATAATAATAATAATAATAATAATAATAATAATCTTTATTTATATAGCACTTTTCATACATAGAGACTGTAGCACAAAGTGCTTTACATATCAGTTTAAAAATCAGTACCACCCCCCCACCCCCCCCCCCCCCCCCCCCACACACACACACACACACACACACACACATATGCAAACCCACAAGCTCACACATACTTAAAAAGACTGACTGAGCACGAGTAGAACAGAGCGAAAAAGTAAAAGTAAAAAAGGAGGTGCTGTCTCAGGGAGCCATCCGCACCAGGAGGCAGCCGCCAACCCCGGCAACCAGGCGCCAGCGACGCAGCACCACATCCCAACCAGTGGGAGAGGGCCAACTGGGACCCCCAACCACCAGAAAGGAGCCAACCCCAGTGAAAGGAGGCGCCACAGCCACCGGAGTCCACAGCCACCCCCCCGGCACGGAGGGCTCCCTCTGATGAAACACTGGAGAATAAGAAACATTAAAAAGATATAAAAGAATTGATTAAAAGAGGCTAAATTTAAGACATATATGAAAATAATACAAATATTAAACATTAAAATGATAAAACAGAAGCACTGGTTAAAATAATCTTAAGATATATATATTAACTAGAAGCACTCGGAGAGCGCAGACCTCCGCCAAGGCTGATCAGTGCCCCTCCCCCCCCCCGTGGGCCCCCCCACCCCCGATCACCACCAAAATTTAATCATTTCTTCCTTATCCCATTTCCAACAAACCCTGAAAATTTTATCCAAACCTGTCCATAACTTTTTGAGTTATGTTGCACACTAACGGACAGACAAACAAACAAACAAACAAACAAACAAACAAACAAACAGACAAACAAACAAACAAACCCTGGCAAAAACATAACCTCCTTGGCGGAGGTAACTGTAAAACATTTGAGTAGATAAAACAGAGGCATTAGTTAAAGCCAAATTAAAAAGGTGGGTCTTGAGCCTGGTTTTAAAAATGTCTACATTCTCTGCGGCCCTGAGGTATGACCAGTTAGTTTATTGAAAGTCATGAGAATTTATTTGCCACAAGAAAATGGACATAATAGAAAATGTTTTTATTCTATGTGTCCTCCTTCTTTCTCAATAACTGCCTTCACACGCTTCCTGAAACTTGCGCAAGTGTTCCTCAAATATTGGGGTGACAACTTCTCCCATTCTTCTTTAATAGTATCTTCCAGACTTTCTGGTAATAGTTTTGCTCATAGTCATTCTCTTCTTTCCATTATAAACAGTCTTTATGGACACTCCGACTATTTTTGAAATCTCCTTTGGTGTGACGAGTGCATTCAGCAAATCACACACTCTTTGACGTTTGCTTTCCTGATTACTCATATGAGTAAAAGTTTCTGAAAAGGTATGGATAATAGTGTTAGGTATGATTATGACATCAATATATGTTTGGTTTCAAAACAATTGATGTAGTGCCTGCTGAGAAAAAACAACTAAATGTTCATTGTAAATTTTGCTTCCCCACCCTGTATGTAGCTTTTCATACTAGCTTCAGTTTTCTAAGTACAGTTATCCGAACAATACCATTTTTTAGCATCATCATAAACATGTTCTGTGTTGACTTTGCTGAAATGCATATTCATGTGGCGACCCAAATAAACTCTCTCGTGTCCCAGTCTTTGAGTTTAGATAGTGTGGTTCTAGTATGTCGTGATATTCAAGTCCCCGACCAGATTTAACTGCACAGATAATTCACAATTAATGTAGGTTTCTGCTCATACATTTATGCAACCGCACATGCAAAAGTGTGCATAATGAAGGGCAAATAGATAGTCACACCCATGCAAATACATGCAAAACACCCCTCCCTCAAAAAAAGGCACAGAACCACTTGGATATGCACACTGACACAAGTCTAAACACATAGGTAAGATGACACACAGCATTAGTTATTCATCAGCCACAGTCATGAGTTTCATAAATATTATATGACGCTTTCATAAGTCGTTAAAACACAAACACGTACGCCCACGAACTCAGCGTCGGATAAGCACCAGCACGTATCTTCACATTCCTTCTTTTAAATACAGTCAATACAGACACGTGTGTAAGTTCTTTAATTTGAAGATAGGAAGTACAAACGCAGAAATCATGTCATGTTATATCAGCTGATGAATTAGTTCAGTCGACAGAACAAACACAGACGCCTGATGGCTGACCCTGTGAGGTCAACCTAATTAATGCAGTCTACACAGTATGTATTTTATTTTTAGTTATTTATTTTT
The DNA here is from genome assembly GCF_902148855.1 of Sphaeramia orbicularis. Taxonomy (NCBI): domain Eukaryota; kingdom Metazoa; phylum Chordata; class Actinopteri; order Kurtiformes; family Apogonidae; genus Sphaeramia; species Sphaeramia orbicularis. The sequence goes on from NC_043965.1 coordinate 12,257,345, forward strand.
TATTTAACCTTTATTAAACCAGATAAAATCCCATTGAGATAGATTTTTTTTTTACAAGGGTGACCTGGCCAAGAGGTCAAACGGCACACACCATACCATAATGAAAAACAGGTTCAAAGAAAGGTGATAATAATAATAATAATAATAATAATAATAATAATAATAATAATAATAATAATAATAATAATAATAAACACGTCTTCCAAACCAAGATTAAAGTAGTAAATGTACATGAAAAAAAAAACACTTGGTCATACACATGAAAAAATAAAAATAAAAAAATAAATAAATAAATAATAATAATAATAATAATAATAATAATAATAATAATAATAATAATAATAATAATAATGATAAACACATCTTCCGAACCAAGATTAAAGTAGTAAATGTACATGAAAAAAACATTTGGTTATGCGCATGAAAAAATAAAATAAAATAAAATAATAAGCTTTATGGTTTTAAAAACCACATCTTCCAAACCAAGATTAAAGTTATAAACGTACATGAAAAAAACACTTGGTCATTCACATGATAAAAAAGACACAAATAAAAGAAAAATAATAAATACATACATACATAAACTAGCACAGACCTCCACCAAGGCAGATCAGTGCCCCCCCCCCCCCCCCCCCCCCCATGTCTGTCTGTCTGTGTTGAAGATAACTCAAAAAGTTTTGGACGGATTTGGATTTGTGCCAGTATCAACATTTCCTGAAATTTTCATCCAAATCCGTCCATAACTTATTGAGTTATCTAGCACACAGACAGGCAGACAGACAGACAGACAGACAGACAGGCAGGCAGACAGACAGACAGACAGACAACGACAAAAACATAACCTCCTTGGCGGAGGTAATAAATAAATAGGTAGGTGTCAGGCATAGATTAACTACTGGATTAAAACTTTCACATGGGGCACTTCCTACACACCACCTAATCAGCCAAACTATACTGGCATACTTTCCAAGACTTTATATGAATTTCTGAATTTAAATCCCTTTTTTTTTTTTTTGGGAAATTCACTACTTCATTCTCAGAAAATATCCACCTTTTTTTTTTTTAATGAACATATCAAAAGTTGTTATATTGATGTATTCAAGGACCAAAGAGAGTGTGGGAAAAACCATAATTGGGCCAAAATTGAAGATTTTACCCTGGTTACACCTATTCTATTCTATTCTATTCTATTCTATTCTATTCTATTCTATTCTATTCTATTCTATTCTATTCTGTTTCTTCATAACTTTGTTAATTTCAGTTTAATCCAGTGTAAATCACACTGTATTCAGCTTAGATGGTGCAGCCTCCAATTAAGTGGATTTACAGTTTTTTTTGGTTTTTTTACAAACTACAAAACTGCCATTTCTTCAAACTTTTCTCCAGAGATACTTTAAAATGTACATAAAAACACACTGATGGAAACATGTCAGAAACCCAGATGGCCTTTAGCCTTTTATGTTTCCCAGCTGGTTAAAATCCAAACAAGAAGAGTCAACAAAACACACAGGGCACAAGGTTAAGTGTTGTAGAATTGGAGTCTTGTGTAAAGACTAACTAACTTAACAAAGACTCTTTGTTTGAGTGTTGGCGTCCTCCCCAGGATCCAAACAAAGACACACAACATAGACATGAGGCCAAGATGTCTTACAGTCTGTGTCGAGACACATGGGGATTAAAACACAGTGATAGGGAGGAAGCATTGGACGAGGGAGGTTTGTACACTGTAAAAAAAATTCAAAAACAGTAAAAAAAAAAAAACGGTATTATTCCAGCAGCAGGGGTGCCGAAAAAATACTGTAAAATAACGGAAAATAACCATCTCATAAAAATATGGTAATTTTCCATAATTAAAATACAGTTTTTTGCCCTAACTCTACATGAGATTTTGCTTTTTTGTTTTTTTACTTTTTAATGTTTGATAAAGAATATTTTCATGTATTAAAACAATCAAATTACCTATAAATAAATATATATAAATAATTTTCAGTGAGACTAAGTTGTACAGTCCACTGATAAAAACTGTATTTGGACAGTTTATTATGTTATACATTCACAAAAATACACTTATTCAAAATTCTTGTTGTGAAACCTCCCGTAATTATACAAGATATTTGTTGATTAACAAATAAGTCTTGTTAAACTTACAGAACAAATACTTCTTTAACGGTTAATTGTCAGTAATTTTATCTCATTTTATTATTATTATTATTATTATTATTATTATTATTATTATTATTATTATTATTATTTTATTTTTAAAATTTATTTATTTTTTTATTATTTTTACAGTATTAAACTTTAAATTAACAGTTAAATCTCATAAACAGAAAATAAATATTTGTGAAATTATGATACATTTGCAAATGTATTTTAACCCTAATTTTTATGTGAAAAAAAAAATAAATTAAAAATTGAAATTTTAGGGTTATTCACTGTCATTTTTTCGTGTTATTTTCCATTTGACTTATAAAATCCCAGTCTATTTTTTCATTTCATTGATATTTTCCTGTATCTTAAAAATATTAATTTTATTATTATTATTATTATTATTATTATTATTATTATTATTATTATTTTATTTATTTATTTATTTATTTTTTAAATTTAACCTTTATTTACCCAGGCAAGCAGTTAAGAACAGATTCTTATTTACAAATGCAGCCTGATCAAAGAGCAATGGCTCCTTGAGGCGTAGGGGGTGAGGGGCTAAAAGTAAAAACAAGGTTTAACAGAAACAAACAGTTAATAAATAAATACATTACAACAATAATATATTTTTACAGTATTAAACTTTAAATTAACAATTTAATCTCATAAATAGAAAATAACTATTTGTGAAATTATGATACATTTGCAAATGCATTTTAACTGTATTTTTCTGTGGGGAAAAAAAAAAAAAAATCTTTTAAAAGTCAGAACTAAACATGGAGAATCAGCGTTCAGTTTCTATGCTCCGTATATCTGGAACAAACTACCAGAAAACATCAGGTCTGCTGAGAGTCTGAGTTCTTTTAAGTCCAGGTTAAAGACTCACCTGTTCACTGCTGCCTTTGACTAAAAGGATTTGGACTTTTTAAATTTTATATTCTCTTTCCAAACTCTGCGCTGCAACTCTTACTTTAATATGTGTGTTTTTATATTTTTTGGATTTTATGTGTTGTTTTCTTACTTGCTGTTTTTAATCTCCTTTTACATATTTCTTTCATAATGTTTTAAATGTGTTTTTTTTTCCTCTCGTATTTCAGTGTCCTGTGTGAAGCACCTTGAATTGCCTTGTTGTTGAAATGTGCTATACAAATAAACTTGCCTTGCCTAAAAAATCTAAATTTTATGGTTATTCACAGTCAGTTTTTTTGTTTTATTTTCCATTTGACGTGTAAAATCACAGTCTTTTTTTTTGTCATTTCATTGATATTTTCGTGTATCTTAAAAAAAATACAGGAAAAAATCTGTAAAATAAACAGTGAAAATTCTGTTAAATTACAGATTTTTTTTTACAGTGTATGAGAAAAAAAAAAAGAGAGAAGGAAGCAGAGAGGAAGAAAGGGAGTAAATAGGATGAAGAAATAAAACAACAAAAATGCGAGTAAAAGGCCTGGGGAGCCTGGCTCTGCTGCTGCTCCGGTCCCTGGAGAGAGGCTAAAACAACACATTCCCCTCCGACAGTGACACACACTGTTTTCATTCACACGGCCATGTTAGTGTTCGACAGAAGAAAAAGAGCAGTAGAGAAATATTTATATGTCACAAGCATGTCCAATCAAACTGCGTGCACGCATGTCAGACATGCCTCAGCGCTCCATCACTCTAACTAGGGCTAAAATACTTGCCCCACTTTATCCTGCAGGATATGTCGCCCCCTGACACCATATGAGCACACAAAAATGGACTTCACACGGACACACACACTGACATGTTCAACCTGTTTTCCATCCCTTTCTTCCAACGCGCCATGACTCTGAGGAAACCAAAACCAGTGGACCTGTAGAACCGACGGAGGCTTTTCCTCAAGTCTAATAAGAGACTTTACTTGAACATTTCTGTTTTATGCAAATATACTGAACAACAAAAGAAACGCAAGTATGATTCGGTATTGGTTTATATGGGAGTTTTATTATGAATATTGGTTTCATATGAGCTGTGAAATTTACAGCGGGTGTCTCTTGCCGTCCTTGTAGCACTGAGTTGACGGTCACGGAGATGGGCCAAGCGAATATGGCGATCCTGATTACGGGTGGTCACACGTGGTCTTCCGGATCTTGGTCTGTCCCGAGTGGTCCCTGTGTCACGGAATCGTGTCCTCAGCCTACTGATGGTGGACTCGTGCACTTGCAGATGTCTGGCAACATTGCGAGCCGTTAAACCAGCGTCAAGCATACCAATGGCGCGTTCTCTCAGATTATTGTTAAGGCGAGGCATCGTGGTAATGCAGTAACTTTTGAATCGTACCATTTCTTTTTATAGCCCCCGGATAAACAAAGGGAATTGCCACTCCCATTTGTTGCTCCCACTACCATATCACTCAAAACATACCGCACCTCCGATACTTTGTACAGGGTGGGGAAGCAAAATTTACAATATTTTGAGGCAGGGATTGAAAGACAGTGTATGACCAGTTAGTTTATTGAAAGTCATGAGAATTTATTTGCCACAAGAAAATTGACATAATAGAAAATGTTTTTATTCTATGTGTCCTCCTTCTTTCTCAATAACTGCCTTCACACGCTTCCTGAAACTTGCGCAAGTGTTCCTCAAATATTGGGGTAACAACTTCTCCCATTCTTCTTTAATAGTATCTTCCAGACTTTCTGGTAATAGTTTTGCTCATAGTCATTCTCTTCTTTCCATTATAAACAGTCTTTATGGACACTTCGACTATTTTTGAAATCTCCTTTGTTGTGACGAGTGCATTCAGCAAATCACACACTCTTTGACGTTTGCTTTCCTGATTACTCATATGGGCAAAAGTTTCTGAAAAGGTATAGATAATAGTGTTAGGTATGATTATGACATCAGTATATGTTTGGTTTCAAAACAACTGACACAGTGCCTGCTGAGAAAAAACAACTAAATGTTCATTGTAAATTTTGCTTCCCCACCCTGTACATGTGCTCAGCACCACTCATGGTCGTGTTTGCCTGCAAACACTCGCTCCGATGGTTACAACTCACTTATTGTAATGTGTATCTCAGTTGACAGCTCAACAGGACAGCTGAACTCTTGCCTAAATTAACGACCAAAACTTGCGTTTCTTTTGTTGTTCAGTATATATTCATCATCACGAATTAGGGATGTAAACAGTTAATCGACTATCAATTAATTGTCGATAAGTATTTGCTCGATTACATTATTAATTGTCGGTTAATTGCCTTTTTCCACGTAGGGGGCGCCACTGCCCAAACTAGGCTTCATCACTGACGTTGAATAACAGGATAGCTGGTCATCGAACTGGATCATGGCGTTGATGAGTTAGAATCGCTTTAGGGACATGGTGGAGCGAAACACAGAGGGGCACGTCTGTTAAAGGGAGCGGTGCACCCCCGCCTAAATGCACACACAAATGTGGGGTCTGTATCGGACCGGTCCTGAACAGAGCGTTTTCCCTGGAGGTTGGTCTAGTCCAGTGGTCCTCAACCCCTGGTCTGATCATTTGGTACCGGGCTGCAAAGAAAAAAAAAAAGTGGTTAATATTAAAGCAATTTTTTTTCCATTAGTCTTGCAAGATTTTATTTTGAAAAGCAACCGTTTCCGCCCTCGCCTCACAACCGCCCTTGAGTCTGGTGCGCCATTTTATGAATCAGTAGTAACACAAGTTAAAGAAATGAGCCAAAACAAAATTCACTGGAGAACTTTTTCAGGAAGAAACAAGGAAACGATGAGGCGGCAGAAGGGTCACAGACTGCCCGCAAACACAAAGCTGCATTAGAAATAAATATCAGGATTCCTGCCGAAGTTACAGGTTCATCGCAACAGGTGACACACAAGCGCCTCCAAACTGCTCCACATCCATCCATGTTTGAGACAACTTCAAACCTCTGTGCATTCTGGGTTCAAGTTAAAGCACAATATGTGGATATCGCCACAAAAGCCCTGAAAGTCCTTCTTCTGTTTCCAACCTCACATCTGTGTGTGGCTGGGTTTTCTGCGATGACCATTACCAAGTAGTACAGGGTGGGGAAGCAAAATTTACAATGAACATTTAGTTGTTTTTTCTCAGCAGGCACTACGTCAATTGTTTTGAAACCAAACATATATTGATGTCATAATCATACCTAACACTATTATCCATACCTTTTCAGAAACTTTTGCCCATATGAGTAATCAGGAAAGCAAACGTCAAAGAGTGTGTGATTTGCTGAATGCACTCGTCACACAAAAGGAGATTTCAAAAATAGTTGGAGTGTCCATAAAGACTGTTTATAATGGAAAGAAGAGAATGACTATGAGCAAAACTATTACGAGAAAGTCTGGAAGATACTATTAAAGAAGAATGGGAGAAGTTGTCACCCCAATATTTGAGGAACACTTATGCAAGTTTCAGGAAGCGTGTGAAGGCAGTTATTGAGAAAGAAGGAGGACACATAGAATAAAAACATTTTCTATTATGTCAATTTTCTTGTGGCAAATAAATTCTCATGACTTTCAATAAACTAATTGGTCATACACTGTCTTTAAATCCCTGCCTCAAAATATTGTAAATTTTGCTTCCCCACCTTGTAGACTGGATATATGGAACACAATTGGAAGGGGGCGTGGCAGCATCTCCGCTGAAATCTTGCGCCATCGTTTCAGGTAGTGATGCAAAGTCAGAAATGCCCATTTCTTCTAAACTGCTCCTCTTCAGATCCACTTATTTTATTTAATTCCCCGTGTGCTTGCAATGCAAGACACAGGGGACTATTCTTCTGACTTCTGACTTATACAAAAAACTTTGAAAAAAAAATGCGGCCCAGACCATTGGAAACAGACCAAAACATGTAATTACAACAAGAAAAGCACTCAGAGAGCGCAGACCTCCGCCAAGACAGTATGCCTCCCATGCGTGTTTGTTTGTTAGCAAGGTAACTCAAAAAGTTATGGACGGATTTTGGTGGTGATTGGGCCTAGAGGGGCGGGGAGTTATCTTGCTAACAAACAAACACGCATGTACACAAAGCAAAGCGATCACAATACCTCCTGGCAGAGGTAAAAATGTGCAGTCTGGTCTCGAACAGTGGCAGCTGCTTGTCTTTTAGACAGGGGAAGCTCATTGTCGGCTTACATCAAAAAAAAAAAAAAAAAAGTCAAGTTATTTAAACATACATTCGGCCCTCCGTTCCTTTTTAAGAAAATGGTCAGTAACCTTATCGTACCAAGTAGGCGTCTTTCCCAGGGACTGGACCAGTGTCCTCTCTGCTTAGACGACCTTGGCCCATTGTGTTGTGGGTGTAAGACTTCAGCCTTTTTAAACAAGAGATGCTCCTTTCACTCCGACCTAGCCAACAGTTTGATTTAACTATCTACAAAACAATATTAAACTCGAACAAGAAATGATTAAATTATGTAACTGAAACAAGAAAACACTGAAATTATGTTAAATTGAAACAAGGAAGTACAATGAGTGTGTTTTATTTACAGTGCAAGAAATGAACAAGTAATTTCGTAGTGGTTTCTCTCTCCATTTCACAGCAGAATGTGCGACGGTATTAAACTGAACTGTGTCAGTGAAGGAGCAGATCTCAAAATAGCTGTCAATCAAACGGGATTCAGCCTTTTGACTGATCCTCCAATCAGCACGTGGGATTCTGGCGTCCAGCCCGGCCGAGCTCCGCCCACAGCTCCATTCACCCCCAGAGACGCCCGGGGTCCGGGGGCGGGACAACATCGTGGCATTTATCCAATTACCGTCCAGTTTTGAGGCAATGAAAAAAACTGTTCCACTCAGTCCCATTGAAGTGCATAGACGCCCGCAGTCTGCAGACAAATGCACTGAGCAGAGAGCGAATGAGGAAACACAGACACGGGAATGTATGAGAAGTGAACAACATCACGTCCGTTGGTTTGTGATAAAGCTGATTCTGAATGAACTCATCTTTAAGATGAACGTGTTCTAACACATTTGTAGTCAATAAAATGTCAACACAACCGAACATATTTAACCATTTCATTTTCGTAATTTTAGGGGAAGCCGGGCCTCCCTTGCAGTCTATGAGAAATCGCCACTGGTCTCGAAAGATGTGTTATGTATATGGCTTGACATTCCGATGCACAGATTTCATTAAAATTGCAAAAAACTGGTCAAATTTGTCCATCCGAAATTAATTGAGCCATTTTCAAGTGGCTACCATTCCCAAATGATTTGTGCTAAAACTATTCGGTCAACACAGAAGCGTTCGGCTTGGCCCAAAAAAAATCCAGAATCCAAAAAATCCAAGAAGTATTTATAAAAAACACATGTAAAGTGAAAGGAGCATGTACTTTAGAACATTAGAAGAACATTTTTAGCACCTCCACATGATCCCTTTGAGCATCATTCCTTACATTAGTACCATTACTTCATGGTACCTAACAAAGCAGGCACACTCACTGTTCATCCAGAGGTGGACCTTACAGACCCTGGAGACCACATTGGACCTGAGACCTTGTTGCCTCATGGTAACTGTTGCTGTCATTATCTTGTAATGTGTGCAGAAATTACCAAAAATAGTCACTTGCCCTATAAAGGGTCAAACCATGTCATTGACCCACAAGGTCAGTGACATAAAGAATTTTGCGGTTTATTTTAACAAACTGTGGAAATGACCACAGTCTGTGTATTTCAGTTTGCCGTGCCTCTCTGGCCTCTCTCTTTTCATTTCCCTTCATTTCATAACAGAATTGGGGCCAAAGGCACATACACATCCTCAAACAATATGTGTTTTCATTGCTTTGTAGTGTACAGGCACTTCACTGATGTTTTTTTTTTTTTTTACTCTTTCACTTTTTCTAATTTTACTCCAATCTGGGTTTTTTTTTTTTTTTTCATCTCCCATTTCCCCCTCCTTCACCTCTCATTCCAGATTGCTTACAGATTGACTACTCTGTTTTCTATGTTGTTATTTTCTATTTCAATTCCGCTCGGAGTATGTGTGGCTTGCAAAAGGTCGCCATACCATCTCTGTGCTGCTTTGTCCTCTCATATCTTGACCCTGAAGGAGTGTGGTCCCAAACAAACATTTCATTTCTCCACAAAAGAGCTTTTTGACTGTTTTTTCTGGGTGAAGAATGGTTTTGTGACGGAGAGCCATAAACATGTCCAGATTTTAGAGCTGATAAACATCAACAGGACTTTCACAGGGAAGGTTGAGGGGGGAGGACTTATAATATAAGAGAGTATAAACTGAAGGAGAAGAAGATGAAGAAAGTGGGAAGAGGAAAATGAAAGACAGAAAACTAAAGAACAATGCAGAAACCAGGTAAAAAAGTGTCATTACATAGTTCTGCCATTCATCATTATGTATCATCTCAGTGTGTGTGAACCAAAACCTGTGGTGTAGTCCAGGGTATATGGCATATACCTCCTTATTTTTCAGTCATCATTGGGTATAGCCACTTCTAACCCCCCCCCAGGCTCAGTCAGGTTCGGCCAATTATTTCATTCCGACCGAATAAAATGATTGGTCAGAATTTTATCAGAAATATATGAGAATTAAACATTTTTTAGTTTCAAAACCCAGTGGATTTATTTTACATTTTAGTTTGACACACGCTTATTAGGAGCATTTGAAGGTGACAGAAGAAAAGTGTAAAAATGCCAGATTTTTCGGTATAGCTTTAAGTCTTCAACTATCTAATTACCTCCGCCAAGGAGGTTATGTTTTTGCCAGGGTTTGTTTGTTTGTCTGTTTGTCTGTCCGTTAGTGTGCAACATAACTCAAAAAGTTATGGACAGATTTTGATGAAATTTTCAGGGTTTGGTGGAAATGGGATAAGGAAGAAATGATTAACTTTTGGGGGTGATCCGGAAGAAATCCTGGATTCTGGATCACTTTGAAATTTTCGTTAACATTGTGGTAAATGGGGCCAAAATTTTCGTTTCCCAATATCTCGCTTAATTATTGACCAAAACTCATGAAATTTAACTCAGGAATTGACAATGGGGTCCTCTATCACATTTCAAAGGCTGATCCGGATCTGATCCAGAAGGCGGATTTTATCTCAATTTATATAAAAACTGGGGGTGCCCTTACTTTTTGGCCTACTGTGCCTTTAATATTAAAGGTAGAAATTTCTGACAAGCGCCATCGTGTAGCTCAGTCAGTTCCGCATCGAGAGTATGCCACCGGATTTCATGTAGCTTTAATACTTAAGGAGCTAGATCCAGAAGAAAACCGCCATTACGAGAAATGTGATTTTCGTGAATAACTACTGAACTAATAAGGATATAATTATGAATCCAGTTGCTAATGGTATGTTTTAATGGTCAAGGAATCTTAAAATATAGGTCAAATAAATATGGGACTAATATTTATGGTGGAAATCACAATATGGGGGAATTGTGCAAATCTCATGCAATTTGACTCAGGGATTTACAATGGGGTGTTCTATCAAATGGCAAAGACTGATCCGGATCTTTCAAAAAGTTATGGACAGATTTGGATGAAAATTTCAGGAAATATTGATACTGGCACAAGGAACAAATGATTAAATTTTGGTGGTGATCAGGGGGGGGCACTGATCTGCCTTGGCGGAGGTCTGCGCTCTCAGAGTGCTTTTCTAGTTCAAGATGCTTTTGGTCAGTGGTGGCTGTTTGGGTCTTTATGGGTTAAAAATGATGCCAGATGTCATGCATTAAAATGGCACTGACCACGAATCAGTATATGATGAGTGAGAATATGAACTCCAGGCTTCTTTTGTAGTCAGGGTTACCTGGCTTAAGGCTGGCAACAAGAATGAAGGTCTCACTCACAAATGTCAATCAAAAAGTAATCACTTTACTGGCTGAAAATGACCTATTACTTTGTTGTTGAGGTAAGTCAACAATGTATGAATGAGTGAACGTATGGTGTGATGTATGTTCTGTGGTGCAAAGAACCAAACAAAGAAAGGATAAGGTGGATGAAGGAGGCTGAGATGGGCCTGAAGGTTAGATGAACCTCCCAGTCCAGGGATGAAGATGCACCCATTCAATCGTCTGTATCTGCAGCTGATAAACAACAGCACAAACAAGTACTAGACAAGACAAAGGGTCATGTCAGAGCATCATGTTTAACCCTTAAAGACCCAAACAGCCACAGGCAAACTAAAGCATCTACGGATCTAAACTGTTTAATACCTGTTCATCCATTAATCCTGTCAATACATGTAAATAATTGGTGTAAAATACAGTTTGTCGTCTTTTCATGGTCATCAGATATGACCCATTTGGACTTTCAGAGGCTCTGTAGTTACCGTGGAAACACCGTCATCTTCTATAACAAGGGCGTCAAACTCATTTTAGTTCAGGGGCCATATTCTAAAAGCTAAATTTGATCTGAAGTGGGCTGGACCGGTAAAATAATAACATAATAATATATAAATAATGCCAACTCCAAACTTTTCTTCATATTTTACAGTGAAAAATGTAAAATTAAACAATGACAGTGTTTACATCTACAAACTGTCCTTTGAAACAATGTGAATAACTTGAACAAACTGAAAGAATAAGTGTAATTTTAACAATATTCTGCCTCAGTTTATCATTTTCACATGCTCATTACAACTCATTACAGATCACAGTGGATCTACAAATGCACAAAACATTTAGTATCAGGCAGAATGTTGTTCAAATTGCACTTATTTTTCTTTAGACATTCCAGGTTCTTCAAATTTGTTCAGGTTATTCACATTTTTTTGTGAAATTATACTTTGTTTTAGTGTAAATACATGAAAATATTTACATTTACAAAGAGAAAAATGTGGAGTTGTTTATAGATTATTATGATAGTATTTTACGGGTCTGACCCACTGGAAATTGAAATGGTCTGAATGTGAAACCTGAACTAAAAGGATTGCTAATTTCTTAATATCTATTTTTGCATTTCACAAATTCATCCCAAGGGCCAGACTGGACCCTTTGGCGGGCCAGATTTGGCCCCCGAGCCACATGTTTGACACCTGTGATCTAGAACATTGATCCACCAGTAAAACCCATGGAGTTGGATCAGTGACAGTGGATGGAGATGCTGGGTTTATGTTCAGTTAATGATATCTCTGCTGAAAAAGTCACTTTTACCTAATTTTTGTTTCTGATGTAATAAACCTCAACTTTAATCTGACCTTCTATGAACATCTACATGAGTGTTTCCCAAACTTTTTGAGCCATGGCACCTATTTTACATTCGAAAAGTCACAAGGCACACCACCAAACAAAACTCTCACGAAAAGTGTATTTATTGAAATATAATGCAAATCTAGTCTCAATTTACTTCCTCGGTGTGAAACCTGGGCCTGTTTAGTTGAACACAAAGCTGATATTTTTGCAGGAACTGAAGAAAGACACACATGAATCCTCCTCAACAGCTCTGAGTCTCTCTCTTTTATATCAGTCATGCTTGAAAAGCCCACTTCGCATAGATACAGTGGTTTGTGGAGAAAGGGAACAGAGCTGAAATAGCTTGGTTTGCCAGAATGGGGAACTCCTCGGGTGCACAGGTGACACTGTTGCGGGGCGTTTGGAACACGAAAGCTGAGAGGGGTGCATCAGCGACCCCTCGGACAGACCCCCAGCTTACGGATTGAGGTCTGTTGTACAGGGTGACACAAAAAAACGGGAACTTTTTAACAATCCAATAAAACCGAGAGTGATGGAAGAAAAATATTTTATTCATAGTAATTGAAACCTTAAAACATGCCATTTAAGAAACAAAGAAATTCATCGTCATTGTTTATGTTGGTTATCATTTGTTGACAGAATTCTAATCGCAGCTGGTAATCATTTTCCCTCAGTTGTTGCACTGTCTGCAGCTTGTATGGATGAAATTTCAAATCTAAAGTAAGAATTCTGCGAACACTCTCCCGGGACGTTTCAACCGCAGCTGCTTGCTGATGAATTGAACGCTGTGGGCTCCGCAAGACAGACTCGCGTACAACATCAGTGTTCTGAGGAGTACGAGCACTTCTTGGTCGTCCTGTTGGTTTCTTCTTTAGGGCAGATCCAGTCTCTTCAAAGTTATTAATCCAACATTTTATCGCGTGTTTTGATGGAACAGCACCATGACGTCCTAAGTTGTAAAAACGTCGGAACTCCCTCTGCGCAGCTGTCAAACTATCACCGTTTTTATAAAACATTTTTATGGCTAACGCACGCTGTTGCCCGTTCCACTGATCCATGGTTACTAAAATGGGGGTGTGTTTACTTGCTCAAGGTCACTGTCTCGCAGTGCTGCCACTTGCTCATGTCTGCCAATACGCACTTCAAAAATTCCCGTTTTTTTGGGTCACCGTGTATAATAGTATGGGAAACTCCTTTCATGTCCCATATGATGAGAGCCCGACCGATTAATCGGCCGGCTGATTAATCGGGCCGATTATAGCGTATCACCAATTAATCAACATCGGCCAATATGTAGCCTATATATTAAGTTTTTTTTGCTGCGCGGAGATTCTGTCGCTCGCTGCTCCTGTGTGTGTGTGTGTGTGTGTGTGTGTGTGTGTGTGTGTGCTGCCCGGAGAATAAGACGAACTTTAAAGCGAGTTAGTTTCACTTTCACTCCTGCTCGGACAATGACGCTATCACCCCCCCCCACACACACAATCCCATAATGATGGAGCTACACCCCCAGTCGCTCATTCTGACAAGGATGGACTGCTTACCCCCCCCACCCCCCACGGCTTATGAAGTATTCACCCCCCCACACACACCCATGTCCGTGCACTTCCTGTCTCTCTCACAGTTTCATTCTGCCAGCAGGCCTGGGTGTTAATAGTGTAGGGGAGACTGGGGACAGTTGTAACACGGGTCAGTTGTAACTCTTGCTATTGCTCCAATCAGGAACAAGTTAGGACTCACCTACTTCCCTCTGCACATGCTCAGTTTAGTCCTTAGTCCACATAAGAAGTTGTAGTGCCATGTGGCAGACACATCCAAATGTGTGAGTGAAAACATAATTGTGTGGTCAGTCATATTTTTTGCTCTAATTATTTTTGTGATTGCATAGTTTGCATTTGAAAGTTGTGTAAATTATATTTGTGAGATAAACAAAGATTTATGCAACTGTTAATCCACCTGTCCACAATTATCTAATATAAGATTATTATATCCTGTGTAGATCAGTGTTCTTATTTCATATATCGGCCAATATCGGATATCGGCCGATATATTGCATATCGGCTTTTTTAGCCCCCAATATCGGTATCGGCATCGGCCCCAAAAATCCCATATTGGTCGGGCTCTACATATGATTGACAGTTGGAGTCAGAGCCAATCACAGAGCAAAACACAAATATTTTCACCTCCCACTGTACGGAAATGGATCAGTCCTTTGTCCCTCAACATGTGCAGATATAATTGGTTGAAAGCCTTGTCTGTCAACTTTTACCAACCAATAGGCACTCTGGAGTCACTAAGGCCCGCCCTACTACAGTTTTACCTGGAGAGATATAGGGAGAGACAGGAAAGAAATACTGTAAACCTGTAAAAAAAAAAAAAAAAAGATCATCCTCTGTGTGTAAAAATAAATACATAAAGTCAAAGTCAGCTTTATTGTCCGTTTTGTCATATGTACATTGCATACAGAAAATTTAAATGACAAAACTCCAAGGCCCCATGGTGCAAAATGAACATAAAAAACAAAAAAAAAAAAAAACAGAATACAGTTTAATTATAAACAGCAGGGGGTTGAGGAGACAATAAATAGACAATAAAAGTGCAACATGAGTTATTGAGTTAAACTGACATATGCAATAAAATGACTCAATAAAATAAGTTGATACATATGTATGATTTTCTGAAATATACAATGGCATTTTTTTTTTTTTGCTGACTGGATTGATAAGAAACAATAACAGAAAAAATAATGAAAACAACACCGGTAGAATGGAACCTTTTTTTTTTTTTTCACTATTTAACACCCATGACACGTCTTACAATCTGCTGTTGTTTACTACCGCTCCAGTTCCAGCGTTTTCAGCCTAAATTACAATGAAAAAAAAACATCCACCTCACTTGCAGCTTTGTTCCTCCTGACACAGCTTACCCAAAACCATCTCCCTGTAAGTGAATAAACTGGTTTAAAATAAACCTGTCATCCTGCAAAGTGAGTCTTTAGGGAATAAGGGTCATCAGAATGAATTTGATTCAACTGCTTGTAACTTCAGCTGGGATCCATCAGCTTGTCTCGGGGCTGAACTATAATTTACCTCCCCTCGAGTTCGTACTATCATCCAATTAAATAACTTGACCCATGAATCCGTCTCCGGGAAACTCTATTTACTACATTTCTTCAAAAAGAGAGCCCGCGGTGAACAGTTGACACCTTCCACAACAGATACTTGTGTAATTCTGTAGGTTATGAGATGTTTTTTTCTGTTTTTTTTGGAGAGCGGAGAGAAGACGCAAACTGTCAATTACAAAAAGGAAAGGACGTGAAGACGGACGGGATAAAGACGGGATTCCGAGGGATAAAGGAAGCATTTTTTTGTTCATTATGTGCGGTTTGTCGGTCGCTCCTGTGCTCCAGCGCTCTATCACAGCTCTGAGCGATGACCTGGGCCGGCTAATTAGGCCTGGATATGGATGGGCTTTATGTGTACAGTCTCTTGTAGCATCATTCTGTCACTCACTGAAATGACCCGGGCCACCTGAGCACACTCAATCACTGGGACAGACTCATATGCATGTGCAGGCGCCAAAGTATGCCGAAGCGCAGACGTGCATGCGCTGCTTTCATATGAATACGGCCTGGGCTGCATGAGGTTGATCACGTATGTACACTGTAAAAAAAAAAAAAAAAAAAAGTTAAAAAACGGTATTATTCCAGCAGCAGGGGTGCCGAAACAATACTGTAAAATAACGGAAAATAACCATCTCATAAAAGTACGGTAATTTTCCAAAATTAGGCTTTTAGTTGTTCTGCACCTCATGTATGGAATCAGTTACAGAAAGACTGGAAACTAACTGAGTTGATTTCTTTGAGCACTTTTAAGTCCAAATTGAGAGTTCTTGAGGCCAATTCCATATCTTGCACCTGCTTTTCTTAATCTGCCTGTACATGCAATTTTTATCATCTATTTTTGTCGAGTGTGTGTGTATGTTGTATGTATTCTTGTAACTATGTGTTGCGTTGCTGCTGCCTATCTTGGCCAGGACACCCTTGTAAAAGAGGTTCTTAATCTCAATGGGACATTTCCTGGTTAAATAAAGGTTAAATTTAAAAAAAAAAAAAATTAAAATACAGTTTTTTTGCCCTAACTTTACATGAGATTTTGCATATTTTCTGGACTTTTTAATGTGTAACCTGTTTAACCCTGACCATATTTTCAGGGGAAAAACGCCTAAAAAGACATACCCAAAGTAAATGAAGAATGACTTCACAATAATAAGGTTCATATGGATGTTCTTGGTGTCTATGGACATTTAGAGACCTCACAGAATCTATTCCCATTGTCTAAAATATTGTATCTATTACTATGCCTGAGTAAACTGTAACAAATTAAAAGAGAAATTAGAATTTTTTATCCTCGCCTGTTTTTTTTTCGGCTGGATTGACGATGATATGCATAAATTAATTGTTCATGTCGGTTTTTTAATAGTGTATATTTCACCCCACAAAGATTAAAAATCATGTATGAACATTAAAGTTTGCACTAAAATACACTTTTGATGTACTTTTATTAACATTAGGGTCTAAACTTTGAGCAAAAGTTGAAAAAAACATCCATTGTCCTGATTTATTATATTTTTATAGTAGATGAATATTAATATAATTTTTTCGGTCCGCGGGCGGGCTGATAGGACTTTTAATAAAGAATATTTATATGTATTAAAGCAATCAAATTACCTATAAATATATATATAAATAATTATCAATGAGACTAAGTTGTACAATCCACTGATAAAAACTGTATTTGGACAGTTTATCAGTGCTTATACATGTTATACATTCACAAAAATACATTTATTCAACATTTTTGTTGTGAAACCTCCTGTAATTACACAAGATATTTGTCAATTAACAAACAAGTCTTGTTAAACTTACAGAACAAATACTTCTTTTATGGTTAATTGTCAGTAATTTTATCTGTTTTTTATTTATTTATTTATTTATTTTTTTTACAGTATTAAACTTTAAATTAACAGTTTAATCTCATAAATAGAAAATAAATATTTGGTCAATTATGATACACTTGCAAATGTATTTTAACTGTATTTTTCTGTGAAAAAAGAAAAAAAAAAATCTTTTAAAAAATGGAAATTTTATGGTTATTCACAGTTACAGTTTTTTCATGTTTTACATTTGACGTGTAAAATCAGTCTATTTTTGTCATTTCATTGATTTTTACTTTTTAATGTTTAATAAAGAATATTTTTATGTATCAAATTACCTATAAATAAATATATAAATAATTTTCAATGAGACTCAGTTGTACAATCCACTGATAGAAACTGTATTTGGACAGTTTATCAGTGCTTATACATGTTATACATTCACAAAAATACATTTATTCAACATTTTTGTTGTGAAACCTCCTGTAATTACACAAGATATTTGTCAATTAACAAATACGTCTTGTTAAACTTACAGAACAAATACTTCTTTTACAGTTAATTGTCAGTCATTTTATCTCGTTTATATATATATATATATATATATATATATATATATATATATACTTTTTTACAGTATTAAAATTTTAATTAAGTAATTTTATCTCTTTTTTTTTATACAGTATTAAACTTTAAATTAACAGTTTAATCTCATAAATAGAAAATAAATATTTGCGAAATTATGATACATTTGCAAATGTATTTTAACTGTATTTTTCTGTGAAAAAAGAAAAAAAATTCTTTTAAAAAATGGAAATTTTATGGTTATTCACAGTTACAGTTTTTTCGTGTTATTTTACATTTAACGTGTAAAATCACAGTCTGTTCTTGTCATTTCATTGATATTTTCCTGTCTTAAAAATACAGGAAAAATCTGTAAAATAAACAGTGAAAATTCTGTTAAATCACAGATTTTTTTTACAGTGTGCACTGCCTTCATATGAATACGGCCTGGGCTGCATGAGGTTGATCACGTATGTAAAGTAGTCACATTCTGTCATTTCCAAACACACATACACACTTGAGCTTCTCTCACTGTTTTTTTTTTTGTAGGCCACGCTTTAAATAACCTTCCAGTCCCATTGGTTTATTCCCCCTGCTCTAATACCCATCCTTCCCTTGCTCCCACTCTTCGCCCTCCCCTTCCTTTCGTCTCCTCACCCTCCTTTGCCCCTGTTAAATCCCACCGGGAGCCTCCGAAGCAGGATGTGTGGCTAATTAAGGCGACCCCGAGCGGACCTTACGTGTTCAAGTCCCACTCCTCGGAGATGTACAGTGTCACGGAGCGAGCGGCGGCGGTGTCGTGCTAACTCCGCACCCTCCAACCCCCCCATGTGGTTTGAGTTTCGCAAGTGTGTTTGTGTGTTTGTCAGAGAGGAGGTGTCAAACGATAGAGATGCATCCCGGCCCTTTTCACATTTCTTTTTAAATAATTATTTTTTTTCGTTCCTCTGCTCTCTTATTCCCACTCCGTCCCTCCCTGAGTCCTCCATGTCCTCCCTTTCCCTTTCACACCATACAACTTGTCCTCCTTTTGCTTTAACCCAGTGCTTTTCTCCTCTCCCCTTTTACCACATTGAGTTCCCTCTCCTCTTCTTCCCGTCCTGCTTTCACCTCCTTAGGTGACGGGAACCCCAGGGTCCCATCTCTACTGTTTAATTAATTCTTTTCAACCTGTAAATCCGAAAAAAAAAAAAGGAAGCTACCCAAAGCTTTTTGTCCTTGACTGGAGAGCTCTCCAACATGCACGAAGCAAACGAATGACATAAACAAACTGAGGAGACCGGGCACCTCGATCTCCCAAGAGGAGGCTAAAAGGATGAGAAGCAAGAAAAAGACAAGGGGCCAAGACTTAAAGAGTTTCTTTACTTTGTTAGAATATAGGACACAAGGCTAAAAGGATGGAAGAGTTTTCAAATGAAGAGCAATATTCATGACTTTTACGGGACAGGTGCATGGATAACCAACCCTGAGAGGAGTAAGAAGACAAGAAAAATGGGCTCACAGGAATGGATCTGAATCCAATTTCTTAACCCATTATCAGGGAAGTGACTATTTTTGGTAATTTCCATATACATTACAAGACAGTGACGGCAACAGTTCCAGTGAGGACAGTGAATAATAATAATAATAATAATAATAATAATAATAATAATAATAATAATGGATTAGATTTATATAGCGCTTTTCTATGAACACATACTCAAAGCGCGTACAGAGGATCCATTATTCATTCACTCTCACATTCTCCCTCTGGTGGTGGTAAACTACATCTGTATCCACAGCTGGCCTGGGGCAGACTGACGGAAGCGTGGCTGTCAATCTGCGCCTACGGCCCCTCCGACCACCACCGAACATTCATACGCATTCATACACCAGTGTGAGTAGCAGCACTGGAGGCAAAGGGGGTGAAGTGTCTTGCCCAAGGACACAACAGCACATGGACAGAGCGGGATTTGAACGGTTATTGGACGACCCGCTCTACCATCTGAGCCATGGTCAACAGTCTCAGGTCCACTGTGGTCTCCAGGGTCTGTAAGGTCCACCTCTGCATGAACAGTAAGTGGACCTCCTTTTTAGGTACCATGAAGTAATGGTACTAATGTAAGGAATGATGTTCAAAGGGATCATGTGGATGTGGACAGGGGTCTGGATCAGCACTAATGTTCTAAAATACATGTTCCTTTCACATTAAATGTGTTTTTCTTGTATTTTTATATATACTTCTTGTATTTATTTATTTATTTATTTATTGCCACGTACAGGCAAGGAACCAAATATGGTAACTTCATGAACTTTGATTTCCTACATGACAATAAAAAAAATGTAAAAATTTGACTAAAGTGATAAAGTCTTATGTCCTCCAGTAACATACTAAGGCTGACATTTTAAATTATAGAGTATTTCTATGAATGCCCTGTAAAGGGTTAAGTCAGATGCACAAGCAATTAGTTGCCATAGTATGTTATGTATTAGCATATTGTAAAATGTGACAAAAAATATTCTATTAACCCTTAAAGACCCAGTGCTACTTTTGTGGCAGTTCCCAAATTATTATTTTTTTCTCTATTTAACCTTTCTTAAGTGATTTCTCACCATTTATTATAGTATTATCCTCTCCATTTTACATTTTTTCAGTGAAAATCAGGTCTATCACTAATAGAAAGACAAGAGAAACTTAAAAAAAACTAAACTAAACTACTATGAACATTCAACTAGCAAATAGGCTACAGAGACAGAATATACACTCGGTGGCCACTTTATTAGGTACACCTAGTAAAGTGGTGAGTGTATAGTGTTAGGGTGTATTAACACCTGAAAAGTCCTTTGGTCCGCTTATTTGATTTGGATCAAATGCAGACCTTATTTTTTTCATTTGGGTCAGATTGCATTCTCATTACACTTTTTGTTAGTCGACTAAAATGTGTAAACAGAGGCACGCATGTGATGAACTGCACTGGCATTGGACAGAAGAGTCGGGGCGAATCGGAGATGGCTGGTGTTGATGAAAACAGACGTGGAGGTCCTACGTGCAGTTATCATTTTCAGAATATGTATTCTGTTTTTACTGACACAAATTTATGAAAATAATGTTAACTGTCAAGAACAGCTCATTCAGAGCCGGTTTCATAATATGGACATCTGACCAAATGTCAGTGAGATATTCAGTCTCCTCATTGCTCCACATCTGTCCACGGCTCATGGCTGCTGCTGTTAGCTCTGACCACATGTGAACCTCGACTACTTCAGGCTGCTACGGTGGCTCGTCAAGCACAAAAAGGCGCAAGAGTCCTTGGTTTGTTTCAGCTCGAGGCCGGTTATATTCACACTAGAAGTCAACCAGCCCAGAGTCTGCTTGTTTGATTTGAATCGGAGTTCGTATGTTTGTATTCACACCTAAAAAAAGTCCAAACTTTCCGGGGAAACAAACTCTGGTCTGTTTTAAATGGACCAAACAAAGTAAGTGTGAGTACACCCTTATAAATCTTTGTCTTGCCTGGCAGTTATACACTTAAATAGGTGGACATTTTATTATCTTTAAAAAAACAGCAGGAAAACAGAAATAGGATGGAGGAAAAGAAAAAAAAAAAACACTGAGTGAGACAGAAGCAAATCTCAGTGGGATCAGTATAGGTGGTGGGAATTCCAGGGTCTGAGCTTCATGACTGAGCCATGAAATGGACTCTCTGCTGATACTGCAAATTATTCCAACCATCGCAAATGGTTGTATTTCAGTGACATGCAGAAGGAGGAGAGGATGGCAAGTAAAGGAGAGAGGAGAGAGAGAGAGAGAGAGAGAGGGCTATGCTCCTATGTGTCTGTGGACTTGTCATTTTAACATCTGTCTATCAGCAGATAAATGATGGTGAGAAAGAAAAGGAGTCGCAAAAGGTGAATGACAAAGGTTAAGAATCCTCATATTGTGGTTTACGTTGAAGTGTGTATAAGAGTATTTAAACCACAGGTGTCAAACATGCGGCCCAGGGGCCAAATCCGGCCTACCAAAGGGTCCAGTCTGGCCCCTGGGAAGAATTTGTGAAATGCAAAAATTACACTGAAGATATTACTCATGTTAGTTCAGGTTCCACAAACAGACCACTTAAATCTCCAGTGAGTCAGATCAGTAAAATACTATCATAATAACCTGTCAATACTCACAACTCCAAATTTTCCCCTTTGTAAATGTAAACATTCTCATGTCATTTTACTGTATTTACACTAAAACAAACAAAATTTTCACAAAAACACAAACAACCTCAACAAATATGAACATTATGAAATGTCTGAAGTGTAATTTTAACAATATTCTGCCTGTTATCAAATGCTTTGTGTATTTGTTGATCCTCCGTGATTTGTATGTTGTAATTTACATGTGTAAATGATAAACTGAGACATAATATTGTTAAAATTGCACTTAGTTTTCTTAAGAAATTTTCATTTGTTCATGTTATTCACAGTGTTTTAAAGGAGAGTTGGTAGATGTAAACATTTTCATCGCATAATTTTACTTTTTTTGCTTTAAAACATAGAAGAAAGTTTGGAATTGACATTATTTATATGTTATTATGTTATTATTTAACTGGTCCGGCCCACTTCAGATCAAATTTGGCTTAATGTGGCCCCTGAACTAAAATGAGTTTGACACCCCTGCTTTAGACAGATGAGGAGACTGGAACAACAACTGGACCAACTCAACTACTCACAAAATGACTCACTAACTAACCCATAAAGACCCAGTTCCCTTTTTTTCCCCCTCTATTTAACCTTTCCCAAGTGATTAATCACTATTTATGGTAATGAAGTGCCTATTGCCACAGTATGTGGGACTAATCAGCGCCCTCCTTATATCATGTGTAGACTGGTAACCTGTCACTGCAGTGTATGGCTGATCCCAATTTCACCCCTTGGCCCCTCCCCCTTACGCCTACCCCTCCATTTTGCATGCACATGTGAAGGGGTAGTGTTGTCCCGATTCTCAGTTAGACGGAGGTGAAGGGCTAAGGCAGAGGGCTTGATAGGCCTCGAAACGGACATTTTCCAGGACCGCACTACGAACAGGGGTAGGAGAAACTTCCCATAATTCTGTTCGAATCATTGGCCAGATGGAGGTGAACACAATAAAAAAAGTGCAGCAGTGTGATGAAAGAAGCACAAATGTAGGGCCATATTTAGCCCAATTTGATCAAGCGGGCCAGACCAGTAAAATAATGACTTAATAACCTATAAATAATGACAAATCCAAGTTTTTCTTTTTGTTTTGGTAAAAAATAAATAAATAAAATATTTAAATTTTACAAAAAAAAGATGTGAATAACCTGAAAAACAGAAATTTCATTTGAAAAATTAGTGCAATTTTAACAATATTATGCCTCAACTTATTATTTCTCCATGTACATTTACACACAGTGTTACATAAACCTTTGGTAACAGGCAGAATATTGTTAAAATTTTGGAGTTTGAAACTAAAATTTGAACAATTTCTACAATATTCCATCTCTTATTATTATTAACACAACTCCAGATCACAGTGGATCCATAAATGCACAAAACATTTAGTAACAGATAGAATATTGTTCAAATTGCACATTTCAGGTTGTTCATCTTTGTTTGCATTTTATTCTGAAAGAATACTTTTGTAAATGTATATATTATCACAGTGTAATGTTATTTTTTTCACTTCAATTTTTTCCACGTAATTTTTCACCAAGAAAATTTGTCATTGTCATTATTTATGGGTTATTGTGTTGTTATTTTTACTGGAGATCACATTGGTCTGTATGTGGAACCTGAACCCAAATGATTTGGACCATTTGGACTGTTCAGGTTGTTTGACACCTGTGTTTTATTGTATTTTCCCCACTAATTTTCTTTATTTGTGTTTTTTAAACAGTTGCTCTCCTCCATAGAAATACATGAAAATAATAAGTAAAAATAACTAAAAAAAAGTGTATGTGTTTGGCATTAAATAGTGTCTTTTATTGTTTTGATAGTGACTACACAGAAGTGGCTGCGTATTGGTAGGGACGTGTCCCTAGTGTGCCTATCCAATTCTACGCCCTTGCATGACACCAATTATTTGTGCTATAATTGGGCTTACATACATTTTTATTTTTTACCTGGTGCACAAATACAAAATACAAATTAAAGCAAGTCAGCAAAGTCTAGCGCTGTAATACATTTGAATGGTAATGAAGAATGTGTTTGCGTTGCTAAGACGCTGTGTCGAAGTTATTTAAACTTAAATATAACTTTAATTTAAGCAAGCAGGTATATGTCAGAGAGATTACATTAATATTTAAAAAGACACCAAATCAATACCTCCTGAACAACGCAGGGAGTCGTGCATCTAGTTGTTATGACGCGATCGTCGTCTACTTCATCAGAGGTATATTTCGATTTGGAACAATTTACCTTCAGTGTAAATGTTGTTTAGCATCTGTATGGGACGAACACGACGTCGAAGCAGAGACGTGCTCTGACTGATGCAACAGCTTGTCAATGCATTCTGACAACTGAAATTAAATATTTTACCTCCCTTCTCTGTCAATGTTCCCTCCTGCTGAAAAATGCCAGATTAGGCACAGCATGGTTGGAAAGTAGTTTTTTTTTTTTTATTTGGTTTTTTTTTTTTGCCACCTTGGATATTAGTCCAGTCTGTTTTCAGCTGCGCAGACCACATATCACCACTAGGATACTCCAAAGTACGTGCACTGCCATTTTAAAATGTTGATTTAAATTGAAATAAAAATACACCGTTTGTGTTCAGTCATGCATGTTCATGTATATATGTTGTTTTTATTTTTTTTTATTTTTTTTGCATGTTTGAAATAAATAAATAAATGAAATATATCTTTTATATGTAAATTTCACCCATCTATCCGTCAAACATGCACATTTTCTATGACTCTATTGTTAACCCATAAACACCACACATCCACCGTCAACCAATACCATCTACTGATCTGAACTGTTTAATACCTGTTGATCCACTAATTTGATCAAAACATGTAAATAATCGGTGTAAAGTACAGTTTCATGGACATCAGATATGACCCATTCAGAGGCTCCGTAGTTACCGTGGAAACACCGTCATCTTCTACAACATTGATTCACCAGTAAAACCCATGGAGTTGGATCAATGACAGTGGAGGGAGACACTTAGTTAATGTTCAGTTAATGATAGATTTTGCTGAAAAAGTCACTTTTTCTTCAGTTTTCTCTGTTTTTGATATAAAAACCCTCAATTTTAATCTGAGTTTTTCTGAACATCTGCATGATCAGTGAATTAAATAGAAGAAAATACCTGATTTCCACTGAGAAAACACACAATACAGAAGATAATATTACAATAAAAGGTGATAAATTACTTAAGGATGGTTAAATATAGAGAAAAAAATCATTTGGGAATTGCCGTAATAGTAACACTGGGTCCTTATGGGTTAAAGTCAGACATGTTCCTGACAGGTGTCTTTTCCACTGATAGTCTGGGCAATGCATTTAGAACAGCGGTGAAGCTAGTACAGGTAGGTCACACGGCACTGAAAAAATAGAAAATCAACATAAAACAGTAAAGTTAAAATATATCACTGATACCACCCACTTTTTGTAAAATTATTTTAGGTGATTCTTCTTTATGTGAGACAGGTCGGGTGGCGCCCTCTATTGACGAGCCGTCACTGTTGAATATAAACTCATACATGTGTTTTTTGCATTGGTAGTTTTTTGGTCTTTGTACAACAACCCACAAATTTCACACATGTCCTATATAACAAAGACAGATGACCATTAACACTTAAACACACTGTAAAAAAAAAAAAAAAAGTAAAAAAAGTAAAAAAACAGTATTATTCTGGTAGCCGGGGTGCCCCAAAAAAGTACTGTTAAATAACGGAAAATAACCATCTTATAAAAATACGGTAATTTTCCATAATTAAAATACAGTTTTTTGCCCTAACTTTACATGAGATTTTGCTTTTTTTTTTTTTTTTTTTTTTTTTTTTACTTTTTAATATTAAATAAAGAATATTTACATGTATTAAAACAATCAAATTACCTATATATATAATTTTCAAGTTGTACAATCCACTGATAAAAACTGTATTTGGACAGTGTATCAGTGCTTATACATGTTATACATTCACAAAAATACATTTATTCAACATTTTTGTTGTGAAACCTCCCGTAATTACACAAGATATTTGTCAATTAACAAACAAGTCTTGTTAAACTTACAGAACAAATACTTCTTTTATGGTTAATTGTCAGTAATTTTATCTGGTTTTTATTATTTTTTGTTTACAGTATTAAACTTTAAATTAACAGTTTAATCTCATTAATAGAAAAGAAATATTTGTGAAATTACGATACATTTGCAAATGTATTTTAACCGTAATTTTTTGTGAAAAAAGACAAAAATTCTTTTAAAAACTGGAAATTTCATGGTTATTCACAGTTATAGTTTTTTCATGTTATTTTACATTTGACATGTAAAATCACAGTCTATTTTTGTCATTTCATTGATATTTTCCTGAATCTTAAAAATACGGAAAAATCTGTAAAATGAACAGTGAAAATTCTGTTCAATTACAGATTTTTTTTTTTTTTGCAGTGCACTTTAAAAGTAACCGACTGGTGTTTTCTTTACTTCTCTATGTTCAATAAAGCTGCCCAGTTGCTCCAATAACAGTTGTAAAGCGTTCCAAACACAACGTTTCTCTTTTTCTTCAGAGTCCATCTGTGCTGCAGGTCAAACCCAATCTTTTTCTCCCTTGGTTTCATGTTTGTTGAACAGAGTTGCAGTGAATCTGTCATTTCCTACCCACAACTACTGCTAATTTAAATGTAAATTCATTTTCCTGTTCTAAAACCTGGGTGCCAGTGTCCCACTGTGGTTTTCTGAACTGGTGCTTAACCAGTATTTCATGCCAATAGTAGCAGATTTAGAAGTTATGCTTCAGGAATATTTATGTATTTATTTATTCATGTTGCGCAGTTATGATGGATTCTCTCATGGAAGTGATCTGTGATTCTCCTCTTCCTCTTTACATCTTCTGTTGACTAAGGTACTTTCCATCCCACTGTAGGAGAAGCAGTTAGAAACAGTGATGTGATGTTCACAAACGAACTGAATCTTTAGAACGGCTCTTTGAAATGAACAATGGGAACCGATTCTTTGTAAAGAGTCGTTCATTTTTTATTTTTTATTTTTTTAAGGAGGGAGTGCCTGTCAGTTTAGCGTCACTGGGGAGGCGTTGGGAAGGAGGAGAATGTTCAGGCAGAAAAAAAAAAAAAGAGTGCTTGCACAATGCGCATGTCTCATGGCAAGAAGTTAGCAAAAAAACAACCATTTGAAGCGTGAGGTGAGCATACTGGAGGAGGTGGAGCTGGAAGACTGGTCAAAACTGGAGAAAAGTTTGAGTGAATGAGTGAGTGAGCACCTGTGAGGAATGAGCCGAAGGAAATGGAGGAGTATTTGGATGCACTTTTAGAAAGAAAAGATGGGCATGCAACTTGAGAATTGCACTACAGTTCAGGTATTTAAGTAATCGCAGTGAATAATCACTCTTATGGGCGACACGGTGGTGCAGTGGTTAGCACTCGTGCCTCACAGCAAGAAGGTCCTGGGTTCGATTCCGACACCAGTCGATGGGGGGTGGGACCTTTCTGTGTGGAGTTTGCATGTTCTCCCTGTGTCTGTGTGGGTTCTCTCCGGGTACTCCGGCTCCTCCCACCATCCAAACACATGCACTAATAGGTTAACTGGTTAATCTAAATTGCCCATAGGTGTGAATGTGACAGTGATTGTTTGTCTCTATATGTTCAGTCTGCGATGAACTGGCGACTTGTCCAGAGTGTACCCCGCCTTTGCCCCTATGTAGCTGGGATAGGCTCCAAGCGACCCCCGTGACCCTAGTGAGGATAAAGCGGGTTCAGAAAATGAAAAAATGAATGATTAATCACTGTTGTGTTTTGTGCATTTTTTTCCGTATGTTTACACACATTTATTGTTCTTGTTTTGAGAAGAATAAAATGCTATTTCACAAGAAAATGTTTTATTTTCTTCTTCGTTTTTAGGCTACAGACTAGTCCACATAATGTACCGTGATGTTTTTGGTCAAATTCCAGCCTTTGCCTAATGTCACCTCTCATGTCATGTATTTACCCACACATTTGAACTAACTATTCTTTTTTACGGTAAGATAATATTTACTGCCGCGCCAATTAAACACCTTTAAAATGTAATGTCAATCATCACATGTAGCCTATTTAGTCATTAAAACATTGGTGTTTCAAAATAATGCAAAAAAACATAAAAGAGTCAGTCTTTTGAACGACTCTTTTCAGTGAACGGCTCCCTTCAAAGAGCCACAAGTCCCATCACTAGTTAGAAATAAGGGTGGGCAATACTGGGAATTTTGGTATCAATCTGATACCGAGTAAATACAGGGCTAGTATCACCAATACCGATACTTTAAACTTGAAATGTCACAATCATTGAATAATTTTCTGATTTTGCCTTTATTACCTTTCCTCCAAGGACAGCGGAGGTTATGTTTTCATTGGGGTTTGTCTGTCTGTCTGTCTGTTAGCACAATAAGTCAAAAAGTTATGGACGGATTTTGATGAAATTTTCAGGAAATGTTGATACTGGCACAAGGAACAAATTTTGGTGGTGATGGGGGCGGGGGGGCTGATCTGCCTTGGAGGAGGTCTGCGCTCTCCGAGGGCTTTTCTAGGTTGGTTATGATTATGATAAAACACAGGACAAAGATTTTTGGCAAATCAACATGTTTTTTTTTTATTTTTTTAAATTAACTAACTACAATATAAAACAATTTAACAGTAATTTGACGGGGGGGGGGGGGGGGGCAAAGTGTACCTAGACAGTGTTTTTTGCTGTGACGCTTCTGTGGACTTGTCATTTTAACATCCGTCTTCCAGCAGAGAAATGATGGTGAGAAAGAAAAGGAGTCGCTAAAGGTGAACGACAAAGGTTAAGAGTCCTCATATTGTGGTTTAGTTTGAAGTCGGTTTAAGAGTCTTTGGACAGATGAGGAGACCGGATCAACAGACTTGGAGAGAAGCGGCACTCGCATGAACCCTGTGAGGAAATTCAAGTCATTTACTGGATGTGTAGAATAGAAACTGAAACAGAAGTATCAATCTCATCACGCTAGTATCGATCTAGGGCTGAAAGATATATCGTTATCGTATCTACAGGGTGGGGAAGCAAAATTTACAATGAAAATTTAGTTGTTTTTTCTCAGCAGGCACTACGTCAATTGTTTTGAAACCAAACATATATTGATGTCATAATCATACCTAACACTATTATCCATTTTGCCCATATGAGTAATCAGGAAAGCAAACGTCAAAGAGTGTGTGATTTGCTGAATGCACTCGTCACACCAAAGGAGATTTCAAAAACAGTTGGAGTGTCCATAAAGACTGTTTATAATGTAAAGAAGAGAATGACTATGAGCAAAACTATTACCAGAAAGTCTGGAAGATACTATTAAAGAAGAATGGGAGAAGTTGTCACCCGAATATTTGAGGAACACTTGCGCAAGTTTCAGGAAGCGTGTGAAGGCAGTTATTGAGAAAGAAGGAGGACACATAGAATAAAAACATTTTCTATTATGTCCATTTTCTTGTGGCAAATAAATTCTCATGACTTTCAATAAACAAATTGGTCATACACTGTCTTTCAATCCCTGCCTCAAAATATTGTAAATTTTGCTTCCCCACCCTGTATATCTAGATATGAACTTTCAAGATATTGATATCGAAAAAGCAACGATATAAACAATATAGATTTCCCCCACGCTCGCCCTGCATGTACAGCTCTGGAAGTTCCAACAAATTTCATTTTTATGATTGCCCTTGAATGCACCACTAAGGCCAGCCAAACACAAACCTTATTTCATGCTTGCTGTGGATCGACTTATACATAAAACTGCACTTTCCACATTCTTTTGTATTATGATGTTTGTATTTTTCTGAAAAATGCTAGGTTTTCACCGAACCCGTAGTCACATCGTATCATATCGATATCGAGAAATCTGGCATGAATATCGAGATGTGAAATTTTATCCATATCGTTCAGCCCTATATTGATCCGATATCAGTACTCACCTTGGTATCGATACTGTTTATATTTAGATCACTACACCCAGCCCTAGTTTGAAGAACAACTAAAGGCCTGTCACCATATAATGTTTACTTTAATTGTTGCCAATAAGGAAAGACTCTACCGTTGTCTTTTGGTTGAGAGGGTGGAGCAAAAAGTCATTAGTGATCTGACATTAAAGGTGCGGGAGACTTTCGTGATGAATTTTTATCACATCTGTAAAACCTCAGTCATAACCTAAGTATCACGAATCTGTAAGTCTTTCTGCAATTTCGAAGTGCCATCCACCATAAACAAACCCTGTGTGTTTACATTCTGAACCAGGAAGTAACTCGGGCATCTTCGGAATTTTTTTGTCACGACGTGCATTGTGGGAAACGGAGGCAGGCACAGGCGGCTGTGCGAACCTCCCTGCAGCAGCAGCAGGAGCCTCCGTTTCCCACAGTGTTACTTCCTGGTTCGGAACGTAAACACACAGGGTTTGTTTATGGTGGATGGCACTTCGAAATCGTTCACCGTAATATAAGAGATTCATTTGAGTAATCACACAAAGACTTACAGATTCGTGATACTGAGGATATGACTGAGGTTTGACAGATCTGATGAAAAATTCATCACGAAAGTCTCCCGCACCTTTAACTTAACCGTGAAACATACTGAGAGAAGTTTAACCCTTAAAGACCCGGTGTTACTTTTGTGGCAGTTCCCAAATGAAATTATTTTCAACCTTTCTTAAGTGATTTATCACCATTTACTCTGATATTATGCTCTGTAGTTAGATTTATAAGTGAAAATCAAGTATTTTTCTATATTTAACGTACTGATTATGTAGATGTTCATATAAGCTCAGATTGAAGTTGGTTATTATATCAAAAACAGAAAAAACTGAAGAAAAAGGTTATTTTTTCCACCAACAGGCAGCGGCATAGAGAGCACTGACTACAAACTACTGGTAAAACATGTGCAGGACAGTGCAGACATCAACGTACCTGAGCCTCCTCTGGAAAAAACAGCTGACTCGGTTCCTTTCGATAGAGTTCATCTGTGTCCATCTTATTGTCAAGGTGCCCACCAAGATTTTTATACGTATCAGCAGCACACGTCAATGTCCACCCCACATCTGTTGAATGTCTGCAGAGCAGGTTTATACCGTCTACATTCTACTACCATTTCTTTGGTCTTGGAGGTGTTCATTAGGAGCAGTGTAGAGAGTAACATGTTACAAAAGTAATGCATTACAGTAACAGATTACTTTTTTGCTGTAACGCAGTAGTGTAAGCATTACTAATTAATTTTCGGTAATATTTTGCTCGGTACCTGTTCAATAGTGTTAGCATTACAACACACTTTTCCACCCATAATTTAATTGCTCAAATGAGAAAAATACAAAACAAAACAGTAAGACCATGAGACCTTAGTTCACAGGTGTCAAACATGCAGCCCAGGGGCCAAATCTGGCCCGCCAAAGGTTCCATTCTGGCCCGCGGGATGACAGTGCAAAAATTAACCTGAACAGTCCAGGTTGTCCAAATCATTTTGGTTCAGGTTCCACATATAGACCAATGTGATCTACAGTAAAAATAACAACAATAACCCATAAATAATGACAACGACAAATTTTCTTTTTGAAAAATTATGTGGAAAAAATTGAAGTGAAAAAAATAACATTACGCTGTGAAAATATTTACATTTACAAAACTATTCTTTCGTAGTAAAATGCAAATAAATACATAAATAAAAACAAAGATGAGCAACCTGAAACGTACAGTTTTAACAATATTCTGCCTGTTACTAAATGTTTTGTGCATTTATGGATCCACTGTGATCTTGAGTTGTGTTAATAGTAAGAGATGGAATATTGTAGAAATTGTTCAAATTTTAGTTCCAAACTCCAAAATTGTTCACAATATTCTGCCTGTTACCAAACGATTATGTAACACTGTGTGTAAATGTACATGTATAAATAACAAATCGAGGCATAATATTGTAAAAAAATTGCAGTAATTTTTCAAATGAAATTTCTGTTTTTTCAGGTTATTCACATCTTTTTTGTAAAATGTAAATATTTTCATAATTTAATTGGGGGTTTTTTTGTACTAAAACAAAAAGAAAACTTGGATTTGTCATTATTTATAGGTTATTAAGTCATTATTTTACTGGTCTGACCAGCTTGAGATCAAATTGGGCTAAATATGGCCCCTGAACCAAAATGAGTTGGACACCCCTGCCTTAAGGAATCAAAACTGCATCTGTACAGTTCTATTTCCTGTTGGTGTTCAGCCAATGGGTGAAGACGGCAGAAGACAGTCCATTGTCCACATGGACGTATGCTCATTACTAACCCTAACCCTGACCCTAGTTATCTCATGACACTTTATATATAGAGTTGGTCAAAACTAGACTAAGCCAATTTACAGAAACCCAACAGAATCCTCCAGGATCCACGTTTTTTTTTCTTGAAAAAAATGATTTTTTCAGATAGGAGGTTTTGTATTTTGGCCATCGATATGATGTTTTATCCACAGCAGACAAACCATGCATTGATACCAAGTGTGTAACAGCGAATAAAATGTGTGTATTTCAGTGTTTGAGTCACTTTTAAAAACTTGTTGAAAGTTCAAAATAAATTAGAAAAATAACTAAATTTGTTGCTATGTTGTATCTTGGGGGGTTAAAAAAAATGCCAGGTTAGTCTGAAAATGTGCTAAATCTAGCAACAAAATTGCCAAGTTTGCATCGCTGCTGCAAAGTGCTGATATAATGTCATAGAAACAAAAAGTATATGGACTTTTTTTTTACTCAAACTGCACAAGCATTCAACTCCAGCACCCCCCTGCTCTCTGCCAGCATTTTCCTGCCAGCAAAAAAAAAAGAAAAAGAAAAGCTATATGGACATGGGTTATAAGACTTCTTTTTTTGTTCAGATCTGCACCATTTATTACTTCCCTCCAATAGTTTTGGGATTGAAGTTGGTGACCTTTTTGCCCTCAGGCATGCGGCTTTAACTTTCATTCTCCCGCTGCCCTGTTTTTATCTTCACACAGGTTGGCACATCATCCCACTCGCAGAGCGAAACATCAGGTGTTTGACAATGAAAAAAACAATAATAATTCCCCACGTAGGTTTGTTTGTGCTTCCTGGTGTGACAGTGAAAAACTTCCATCCCTTGGAGCTGTCAGTAATTGGTTCCTCCTGTCAATAAAAGGTTTACATGTGTTTCATAGCTGACAGCAGCACCTGTCCTCACATCTGATGCTTCCGATTTACTTCCCTTCTCATCTTCCCATCTCTCCTCGTCTCTGCCTTCCTTTCCCGCACACGCTCTTCTCCTTTTTTCAACTCTGATCCTTTGTTTCAGTTTTTTTTTTTTCTCTTTATTTTTCTGTGTTTATATGTAGCTCATTCTACCTCTCCTTTCTCTCTCATTATCTATTTCTATCTCTGTTTCAGTTTCTTAACAAGCTGCTTCCTGTCTGTCTGGCACAGCTGTTGATTACCTAATTACCTTACCTTCTACACACACACACACACGTAGTAACACAGACACACACTTTCTCTCTTACACACAAGAAGATGACGACTCAGGCTAAAGCTATTGTTTTCAGTCAGACAGAAGGGCTCGATGGCTGACACTAATTTTTTATCAGTTGGAAAAGATGCTTGATTTGCATGTGTTTGTATGCAAGTATTGTCTAATACACAGGTGTCAAACATGCAGCCTGGGGGCCAAATCTGGCCCGCCGAAGGATCCAATCTGGCCCGTGGGATGGATTTATGACATACGAAAATTACACTGAAGATACAGTCTACTCTCGTTAAACCGCCCGCCGTTATACCGCCATTTTCGCTCACCGCCGACCAAAACCATTGCACAAAAATCCCCAATGCATTATTCCATTAGCTACCGCCATTTCCGCCTATCGCCATCCGCCAGCCCAGTTCCATGCACAAACAACACTTATACCATTGATTTCCCGACCGTTATACCGCCAGCGTGATTGCCATCGAGTACGCATAAATTTTAACAATGCACTGAAACAAACGCGCCAGACGCTGATCGCGACAAGCTACGAGTAGGTCTACGGAATGGCCACCGTTCATTTATCGCAGAACACTCAGTAGGTCAGGATGTCGGGAAGAGGACGTGGGATTAAGCCAAAGCCTCAAGATGATGGGGTGTCATTTCCCGACACGGTATAATAATGCTTCAAATGTTTCCCCACTTTAAATGATCCCTTACAACATAACAGAATCAAGATTTATTTAGAAACGCAATTAGAACGGGTTAACGGAGGCAGCAGAGACATCATATAGTAAAGACATGCACATTATGGACGCAACCCGTTGTAACGCCATTTTCGCTATACCGCCAATTTGGCCGTGAACGGAAGTTGGCGGTATAACGAGAGTAGACTGTATTAACAATTGAGGATGTCAAAATCATTTTAATTCAGATTCCACATACAGACCAATTAGATATCAAATGGGTCAGACCAGTAAAATACTACCATTTTAAACCTATAAATCAGGGGTGGGCAATTAAGTTTCCTGCGGGGGCCACATGAGAAATTTTGACAGTTGTTAAGGGCCGGATCAATACACTTGCAGCTCTGCTCAATATATAGCTCTCTCTATATATATACAGGGTGGGGAAGCAAAATTTACAATATTTTGAGGCAGGGATTGAAAGACAGTGTATGACCAGTTAGTTTATTGAAAGTCATGAGAATTTATTTGCCACAAGAAAATGTACATAATAGAAAATGTTTTTATTCTGTGTCCTCCTTCTTTCTCAATAACTGCCTTCACACGCTTCCTGAAACTTGCGCAAGTGTTCCTCAAATATTCGGGTGACAACTTCTCCCATTCTTCTTTAATAGTATCTTTAAGAAAGTCGACATTGCAGTGTGATGTTCTATTGGTAGCATGTTCTAAAACACCCCAAACAGCAGAATCCAGAGGGTTTAGATCTGGGCTAGAAGGCGGCCATAAACATGATTCCCAAAAATTGCTAAAGTTGGATTTGTTGTTGTTGTCAACAAGTGTTTTGGTGTTCTTGTGTAAGATTTTAACTTCAAATCATATTTTACTGCATTTCTAACGGTCTTGTTGTCTACCTCAAGTTCAATTGCCATTTTTCTCATGGATTTGGTTGGATCCTTTAGGATTTTGGATTTGAGAGCTTTAATAAAAGCTTTGGTACGTTTTTTGTGGCTTCCACCACTTCCAGACTTTCTGGTAATAGTTTTGCTCATAGTCATTCTCTTCTTTCCATTATAAACAGTCTTTATGGACACTCCAACTATTTTTGAAATCTCCTTTGGTGTGACGAGTGCATTCAGCAAATCACACACTCTTTGACGTTTGCTTTCCTGATTACTCATATGGGCAAAAGTTTGTGAAAAGGTATGGATAATAGTGTTAGGTATGATTATGACATCAGTATATGTTTGGTTTCAAAACAATTGACGTAGTGCCTGCTGAGAAAAAACAACTAAATGTTCATTGTAAATTTTGCTTCCCCACCCTGTATACTTTACTATAATGTAAAAAACAGCTTTGTTCCTATCGCTGTCACTGAACTCAATAAGAAATAGTGACATTGCACTTTATTTATTTGTTTAGTTATTTATCCTATTTCTTTGCTCTATTTATTATTATTGTGACTTCAAATTTTTAAATTTTAGGTTCTTATCCTGGTTTTTATCCCAGAGATTGTTTTTATCTTCTTGAGGTTTTTCTTGTGTTTTATTCCATCTAGTTTTTATTTATTTGATCTTATTTATTTATTTTATCCTTTTACTTCTCCATGCTGCTATACTGATGAATGGTGGAACACTGAGCACTTCTTGTCCTGACACTAGATCAAGTGCCTGCCTAACAGGTTCAATGTGTGTTTTGTTGTAATGCCAAATGCAATCACTATGTCTGCAAAAATTATCTATCCACGGGTATAAATAAAGTAACCCTGAACAGTAAATGCAACAATACGATAACACTGGTCAACAACAAATTTATTGTTTAAGTTTTTTGAGCTGATTTAGGATAATTTTGGTGTGCTGAATCCAAAAATCACATTAATTTTGCTCAATCAGGTCAGCTTTCTGAACTATGCTACATATTGGCTTTTTAACATTTTTGCATTACAGATCAGATCTACCAAGACACATAACAGGCAGAAAATTGTTAAAATTACATGTATTTTTCTTTAGACATTTCAGGTTGTTCCTATTTGTATAAGCTATTGACATTTTATTGTTAAAGGATATCAGAGTTTAACCCTTTCATGCATACTGGTCACTCCAGTGGACAGTTAGTCTACGGCTGTTTTATTGTTTATTCATGGGTTTTGTTTTAGTTCCATATCAGGACTCTTATGCATCATCCAAAACACTGCAATTCATACAATTACTGTAACTTTGCCGTTCTTGATAAACCTAATCTGCAGTAACAGGCTTTAGTGTAAATCAATTGCTAATTGGTATTAGACAAACAAATTATTATTATTATTATTATTATTTTTTTTTTTTTTTCATATCCTCCTGAGACCCACCAATGCATTTTGTCCTCTGTAGGGGACAAAAGTTTGACAGTTTTACTTTAAAAATGCGGTCCATTACAAAGGACATTCCATTAAAAAAATCAATCAATAAATAAAAATAGTTTTAAAAATATATCTGAAAAAACTGTCGCATTATGCAGTTTCCAATCAAGACAATTTTTTAATGTAAAAAAGCTAAAACTGTCCATTTCCTGGGTCTCAGGAGGATATTATCTCCATGAAATGAGTAATAACTAATATTAGAGTATGATAAAATGTGAGAAAACAGTAGCAATTTAGCAATTAGTGGCAAAGAAATGTTTTTATTTCATAGTTTTCACACAGTTTATCACTTTCTGATAATGATTTTTATAGAAATGTTTCTTTGCTTCAAAACTTAAATGCATGGTGTCCACCTGAGTGGACATTTTTGCAACTCCATGAAAAATATGTTCATAAAAATAAATAAATTGTTTTTTTTTCTTGCCTAAAGAGGAACAAAAACACTCAAGAAAAAAATATTGACTAAGGTTCTCATAATTCGTGCATGAAAGGGTTAATGTTCTTTGCAATAAATCAAAGAGAAGAAATTGGAGTTGACATTATTTATAGACATACGTCATTATTTTTTTTCACATTAAACCAGGAAGAACATTTGGAGTCATTATTTCTAGGTTATTATGCTATAGTTTTCGAGTTCAAAACCCTTGACTGTTAATATCTTTTGCACTTGGCGAAGTCATCCCATGGGCCGGATTGGAACCTTTGGCGGGCCGGTTTTGGCCCCCAGGCCACATGTTTGACACCTGTGTTCTAGAAGATGTTGTTTCCACGGTAACTGCAGAGTGGACCCAAATGGGTCATATCTGATGACCACGAAAAGATGACAAACTGTATTTTACACCAATTATTTACATGTATTGATAGAATTAGTGACTGTTTGGGACTTTATGGGTTAAAGTCGTTTTAGTTGCATGTTATAAATAACGGTTGTCATGTATAGTTGAGTTTGAATACAGCGATGTCTACCTTTGTTTTTTATTTGTTTATTCTTTATTGAGGATCCCCATTAGCTGATGTGCAAACACCAGGCTAGTTTTCCTGGGGTCCACAAAAAAAAAAAAAAAAAAAAAAATATCTGAATGCAAAATCACAATACACAGATCCAGTTACAGTAAAAAAAAAAAAAAAAAAAAAAAGGTGGTTTAATAGGTGAATGCACTAATCGCCCCCCCCCAACCGGTTCACTGACAAACCATTGAACCTAAACAGAAATAATGCTACAATTAGCTAATATAACACACATAACGCAATGAAAGAGCCCAAAATACTAATAAAATAAAAGCAAACTTCATGAAACATTTATTTTATAGAATCAATTGGACTTTGTTAATGCAACTATCTGTTCAGAGAAAAAAAAGTCTTTGCTCTTTACATTGGCCTCTTATTTCAGTTCCACCATTTGCTGCTTGGATTTGATGATTATTTATTTCAGTCAATATTATGGCTGTAGCTTTTAATGCATTTTTCTTAATTCAAATAGCTTTTTTTCAGTAAGAGTAAAAAAGAGATTCAAGTTTTCATGAGCTTTCTGAGACATCCAACAGTGTAGCGCTGATTGTAAACTCCAGTGTCCTTAAAAACTCCAAAAGTGCAAGTCCAAGGTTATCCACTCAAAGTGTTTTTTGGAGTTGCTCAGAGATTATATTCTATCTTCAAATTTACTTATATGGTATAAAATAAAATTAAACAGATAATACGTAAGGCAAGGCAAATGTATTTTTAGAGCACCATTCATACACAAGGCAATTCAAAGTGCTTCACAAAGGCATAGAAACACCTAAAATGACGTTAAAATCATAGAGAATAAAACATTAATCAAAAGGAAAGTGCAGAAAGGATATAAATACAGAAAGAAAATAAACCAAGAATAAGAGACGGTTAAAAGTTAAAAACACTCTGGGTTAAAATCAATCAAAACAGTTAAAATTGTGAGTTGCAGTGCAAGTGTTAGAACTGAAAAAGCTGTAGTTTTGCAAATATGGCAACAAAAAACAAAAAACGGTGGATGTTACTAAAATATAATATTCACTTAAAAGAGTCATATTTTGCTAAGCACACTTTTATTAGTTTTTGGTTCATTTATTTGTCTATTTGGACCCTAATAGTTCCAAAAGTTTGAATTTGAACCCTCCAGGTGCTGCAAAGCTATCTTTATATTCATTTAGGCAAAAATCGTTTTAATTCCTGCTTAATTTGTTACGTCTATAACTAGTTACGTCACAACATGTGCACATATACAACGTGATATCATGAATTGTGTACAGAAAACACGCCACTTTTAATTGGTGTGTTATCTGTACGCATTATAAGCTTTCAGCGTGTATATTTACGCTGCGTAAAGAAGCATGCCATTACTGCGATTAGTGGCTAGCACGGTTATGGTTAGGTTTAGGGTTAGGGTTAGGGTTAGCGATTAGCGCGATTAATGGCTAGTCCGATTAGCGGTTAGGCTTAGCGTGTGTAATGGATTTACTTGCACTCTGAGAGAAAGAAAAACACCACACTCTGATTTGAGGGATCACAAAAATACTTTGTTATTCTTGCAAGAATCAAAGTGAGACAATTACAAGCACTCAGAGCAACCTCGTATTTCGTCTAAACTAGGCTGGCTGAAGTCCAGCTTATATACTGTTTTCAACGGTTACAAGTTACGTGATGGTAGTAAATCTAGTTTGACCTTTACAATGAGCACGGAGTGATACATTCTTCAGCATTCTTTTTCAGTCTTCAGCAGTTCAGTGATTGACAGCAACAGTTGTTTGTGTTAAAAATGATAAGTCCATCATCAAAGCAAAGACACAGTGGCATCTTCGTCTGGGTTGAGTGACAGCACACATGTTTTGCTAGTGAACTAATTCCACGACACATGATTAGCGGCTAGCGCATTGACACGCTATCAAATGGCGGTAAATAACACGCGAAAGGATGAAAATGCGTACGTATAGCGCGCCCAATGCAATAAACTGGCGTCACATACAACGTGATTTCATGAGATCAGTCTCACATATAAGGTCAAGACTTCCGCTGTAATTGTTTGTCAGCAGCATCGGTTGTAGTAAAATCTGAAAATATGTCCAAACTTTGAGCTGATTCCCTAAGATGTGCAGCTGTTTGTTGTATTAAGGAACACATTTGCATTTAAAGGGCCAGCGCTTAAAACGACCTTTCTGGTGTCATTACTCAGAAATAGGGTTGAAGCTGGACCTGTGGAGTTGGCTTAATGAAGAATTCAGAGGGAGGGGAGGGTTTATTTTCAAAACAAAGCTAAATGAAGTAAACTTTGAGCCGATTACCTAAAATGTTCAGTTGTTGGTTGGATTAATGAGCACAAGTGGCTGAACGGGACAGAAAGCACGGTCAAAAACCCAGAAGGGGGTGGGGTTATTTGCATTTAAAGGGCCTTTTATGTTCACTGTAGATAATGCTGTTTGTAGTTTATCAAAATACACCATCTAGTGGCCGTTGTTAGTTTACTTTATTTCAAATAGTAGAAGAATTAGACAGGAAGTGGTTAAAAAAGTTCTCACCAGTCAGTACATGGCTGCGCTACTTACCTTAGTTTCTTTTATTTTGATGTTTTTTCAAGCATCGGTAGAAGTGTTTCCATACTTTGTACATTGCTGTTCGGTTGTGCATTTGAGTGTCGGAGTGTTCTTACTGATCTATAAAATGTATGGAATCGTTGCACTAATCGTTATGCTAACCGCGATGCTAATAGCAATGCTAGCGGTCCCAGTTCATTGTTGTGTATGTGTGGATGTGCTGGTTGTGTTCTGTGATTATTGTTTGACATGATTACTGATATGGATATTTCTGTTTTTTCTGTATTGTTACAGTTTCACAAAGAAATAAGAATTACTTAGTAAACTACACTGGTCGTCCTCTGGAGTCTGTGACGTTTCTGAATTCATGTTGAACTGTTTGGATAGCTGGTTCAGCAACTAGCGAGGCCATTTAAAGGGCCAGCACTCAAAACCACCTTTCTGGTGTCATTACTCAGAAACAGGGTTGAAGATGGACCTGTGGAGTTGAATGAATGAAGAATTCACACCCAAGCAGAGCATTTACAGGGTGGGGAAGCAAAATTTACAATGAACATTTAGTTGTTTTTTCTCAGCAGGCACTACGTCAATTGTTTTGAAACCAAACATATATTGATGTCATAATCATACCTAACACTATTATCCATACCTTTTCACAAACTTTTGCCCATATGAGTAATCAGGAAAGCAAACGTCAAAGAGTGTGTGATTTGCTGAATGCACTCATCACACCAAAGGAGATTTCAAAAATAGTTGGAGTGTCCATAAAGACTGTTTATAATGGAAAGAAGAGAATGACTATGAGCAAAACTATTACCAGAAAGTCTGGAAGTGGAGGAAGCAACAAAAAACGTACCAAAGCTTTTATTAAAGCTCTCAAATCCAAAATCCTAAAGGATCCAACCAAATCCATGAGAAAAATGGCAATTGAACTTAAGGTAGACAACAAGAGCGTTAGAAATGCAGTAAAATATGATGTGAAGATTTAAATTCTCATGACTTTCAATAAACTAATTGGTCATACACTGTCTTTCAATCCCTGCCTCAAAATGTTGTAAATTTTGCTTCCCCACCCTGTACACTTTATGTAGACCACAGGGAAATGTTTGAAAATGCATGATTCCATTTAACACAAGAAAAGCACTTGGAGAGCGCAGACCTCCACCAAGACAGATCTGTGCCCTGTTGAGCCGCATTATGTAATAAATTCCCATTATGTAATAAAAGTTCAAAACGTAATAAGAATGTCACATCATCTTGTAATAAAGCCGCATTATGTAATAAACTGACACATTTTGTAATAAACTACCTCAATGCATTATGTAGTAAATTTTTTCGCATTATGTAGTAAGTTATTACAATTTGAGAAATTTCTTACAAAATGCACTTGACACATTTTTATTTTCATCTTTAAACTGTGTGGTTAAAGTTCTGATTACATTACCTGTAGCTCTTGTGACTAATTTCTTCTAAATTGCTCTGAAATTATATTAATTTGGATTGTTATTACATAATGAACCATGTTATTATATTTTTTCTTTTTTCTTTTTAAATAAAAATGTGTCAAAATACGTCGACGTAGTTTATTACAAAATGCGTCAGTTTATTATGTAATGCGACTTTATTACAAGATGACGTAACATTCTTATTACATTTTTTTTCTTCTTTTTTTTTTTTTCTTCTTTCTTTTTTCTTTTTTTTTTTATGGGCTCAGCTGGCTGACAGGCAGCTGTCTGTACTGATAAGGCAGCAGCCGACACCAACTGTACTTCCAGTCATCATTGCCCATTTTTCTAACACCTTTGCTTGTGTATCCTCTTTTATTTGGACATTTTACCAGGGAGTATCTCACACTACTTTTTTTTTTTTTTTTTTTTGCTACTTGTCTTGTCCAGAGTTCTAACAGCAGAATGGTAGTCTGGTTCCTTTTGGTGCTGAACAAATTTGCTTTGCCAAGGGTAACTTCATAAAGTATATGAAGCGCCCTTTGACATTCTACTGTGTTTATTATGAGTTTTGTTGAACCACATTTCTTATTACATTTTGAACTTTTATTACATAATGGGAATTTATTACATAATGCGGCTCAACATGCCCCCCCACCCACCCCCAATCACCACCAAAATTTAATCATTTCTTCCTTGTGCCAGTATCAACATTTCCTGAAAATTTCATGAAAATCTGTCCATAACTTTTTCAGTTATCCTGCTAACAAACAAACAAACATGCAAACACGCAAACAAACAAACACACAAAGCAAATCGATCACAATACCTCCTGGCAGAGGTAAAAAGCAAAATATCACTCCTTTAAGTAAAAATTAAAGGAAACAAAGGAGCCCATAGCATTATATTAAACAGAATAATGGACAACAGGATCCATAAATAGCACATAAGGACAATAAAGTAAAGTATTGCTGAAGCTTAGACAGATAAAGTGTTCTGGTTGTTTCTGTCTCCTCGCCCCATTTCTTTTTGTCCATTCAAAGAAAAAAACCCAACAGACAAAACGGTACGCTCTTTTCTTACCGAGCACATGTGGATATTTATAATGTCATGTCAGAACATGTCAAAAATGTTGGAAGTGCTGTGGGATCAAACTGACGTATGTTCCTCATGTTCACAAATATTGGTTTGGAATGAAGCGATAGGTTCGACTTATGAGGATTGTTTTCCAGATTGGATATTTCCTCAAGGATTTGACCAAAGCCAGACCAAATGCACATGCAAGTCTTTACTACAAGTGAAATCCATTTCATGTTTCTTTGGTTTTTGTTTCTTTCAATGTCTTTTGCTTCATTTTTTTATTAGCTTCTTTTTTTTCACTTCCATGAGGAAATTAAATTGAGATCATGTTTTTTTGTTTTTTTTTTTTGCCAGAGAACAACAAATAGCAGATGAAATAGGTCACTTGGGTTAATTTTCTAACACCAATATGAAATATGAAATAGCAGCTGATATAAGGTTAAAAAAACAAAAACAAATATGATGTGAACCTGGAAGGAAGAGACTGAAGACCCTCCACCATCAGTACAGTCCAGTTTGGAATCACATCAGGTCCCGGTGAAAGACAATAACGAGGGAAGAGACGTTAATAAGATGAACACTGTTTGGCCCCTAGGAACTACGGTAGTTCTAAAACACTTACACTAGCTCTGTCTGTCTCTCTCTCACACACACACACACACACACGCTGTATAACATGTAAAGTATGTAAAGCCAGCGTTAGTTACGTTAGTTATGGACCACATCCCCCCTCGGCTCCGACAACCCCCCCCCCCCATGTTTCTGACGAATCGCACCCTGCACACACACACACACACACACACACACACACACACACACACACACACACACACACACACACACACACACACACACACAAGTACACAAAGTGGCCTAAACAGTTTGTTCACTATCCTAAAATAAATAATTTGGTTAATTTTGTTCTCAGTGTAGCTCTTCAGTTTGTTAAAAGAGAATATAACTTTGTCCTCTTGTTAATGTTGCACTTCATGTGGAATTTTTCTATTTCTATGCAGAATGTGAGCTGACAGAACAGTGATTAGATTTTTGTTGTTTGGTCAAAACTACCTTTCAAGGAAAAGTACAATACTAATGTTTAAAATACATT
The DNA here is from genome assembly GCF_902148855.1 of Sphaeramia orbicularis. Classification (NCBI taxonomy): domain Eukaryota; kingdom Metazoa; phylum Chordata; class Actinopteri; order Kurtiformes; family Apogonidae; genus Sphaeramia; species Sphaeramia orbicularis. Next base: position 12,301,021 of record NC_043965.1, read on the forward strand.
TAGTAATATTTTATTTATTTTATTTTCTATTTGATTTATAGCAGCAGAATTATATTATTCCTGTTTTTCTATATTCTATTGTCTCCAAAAGTTTGGGGGAAAATGTTCAAAAATTCATAAATGCATTAAAGACATTTAGAGGGGTTTTCTTTCTTCACGTACCGAACCGAAAAAAAAAAAAAAAAACGAACCGTGGCTTTCAAAACCGAAAATTTTGTGTACCATTACAGGCCTAGTATATATACTCTAAAGCACAGGTGTCAAACATGTGGCCCGGGGGCCAAATGTGGCCCACTAAAGGGTCCAGTCCGGCCCTTTGGATGAATTTGTAAAATGCAAAAATTACGCTATGAAATTAACAATCCATTTAGTTCAGGTTCCACATTCAGACCAATTCAATCTCAAGTGGTTCAGACCAGTCAAATACTATCATAATAACATATAAATAATGACAACTCCAAATTTTTCTCTTTGTAAATATAAATATGTTCATGTATTTACACTAAAACAAAGTATAATTTCGCAAAAAATATGAATAACCTGAACAAATATGAACAACCTGAAATGTCTTAAGAGAAGTAAGTACAATTTTAACAATATTCTGCCTGTTAGTAAATGTTTTGTGTATTTGTAGATCCACTGTGATCTGTAAGTTATAATGTACATGTTTAAATGATAAAGAATATTATTAAAATTACACTTATTTCTTCAGTTTGTTCATGTTATTCACATCTTTTGAAAAGATAGTTTGTAGATGTAAACCTTTTCATAATGTAAATTTACTTTTTTCGCTCTAAAACAGAGAAAACTTTGGAGTTGACATTATTTAAATATTATTATGTTATTATTTTACTGGTTCGGCCCACTGCAGATCAAATTCAGCTGAACGTGGCCCCTGAACTAAAACGAGTTTGACACCCCTGCTTCTAAAGACACTTGCTAAAGAACTAAAAACTACCTCTAAAAGAGCTTCCTGTACAATACTGTAAATAAAGACTTCAGGTTGTATTTACACATTTCAGGGCAGTGATATAAAGTGAGACAGTGAAAAATAAAGTGTAGCAGTGCTCTAAAGTGAATCTTTGATGTAAGTGTAACAGTTATTTAAGTGATCTACGGTGGTATGAAAAGTAGGTGTAGTCCAACTCCATATATATGTCGAGGCCCAAAATGGAATCTGGCCCGATTCAGAATCGAGCCGGCCCAGAATGGAATTCTATTCTAGGCCGGCCTAGAATGAAATCCTGCTGCTATAATGTTATTTTTATACCATGTTTAATGCAAATGATCCATAATTCCGTAATTTGTCATAATTTTACATTTTCAGTCTTACATACCTTGAGTAACTATTGTCAATTTCAGTCGATTTCACTGTACCATATATTGGTGGGGAGTACCACTAGGTTCTATTTGTAAATAAAGTGTATTATAGTTTACAATTAAAATGTTGTTTGTTTCATTTTTTTTTCACATATTTGCAAATTCCATGTATTGATTTTTGTAATGATTTAGATCATTTGCATTAAACATGGTATAAAAATAACATTATAGCAGCAGGATTCCATTCTAGGCCGGCCTAGAATAGAATTCCATTCTGGGCCGGCCCGATTCTGAATCGGGCCAGATTCCGTTTTGGGCCTCGACATGTACATGATGTAAAAATGCTGATAAGATAACGCTGTCTGAAAATACAAAAAACAAAAAAAAAGAATTAGGGCGCCTATAAAATGAAACAACAGCTCTGTCCCATTTCACCCGAACACACTCTCCTTTTCTACAACTATTGACTTTTCAACCTTTTGGTCTCACTCCTCGCCGCCTCGTTTTAGCGCCGGTGGAAGCCTCTCCCTCGCTTCCTCCTCAGCCCGGCTCGCTGTCTGTGATTAACGGGTCTGATTATGTGTGCCAGGATACCCATTAGTGTGGACACATGCAACGGCCTCTGCCCTCCTTTCCATTCCACACAAACACACACTCACATAGTCCGTGTTGGATTTCATTACATCCCACTAACTACACACACACACACACACACACACACACACACACACACACACACACACACTTTCTGTCGTACACACACAGAGGCACTAATACTCTTGAGACTAATTATCAGTCAGGTGTGTCATCTTATATTTATTTGGGCCAGTGAGGTGCTAACAAGCGCTTCTTTTGCGATTGGGTTTTCCTCTATTTTACCATCTGTCTGCCTGTTTCATTCCTTCCTTTTTTCCTCTTCAGCTTCACTCTTTCCTTCTCTCCCTCCCCCTCCTTTCGCTCTCGGTCTGTCTTCCACTTTCTCTCAACAACTTTGCTGAGGCAAGGGTTTTACAGGTTGTGTTCAGTGTCAGACTCAATGAAAAAGTGCCAGAGACAAGGGGCTGAAAAGCAGGCGCTATGCTGCATTAAAATCAGACCGAAACAAAGGTGCTGCTTTGGATCAGGTGACTGCTGCTTTTTCGAATCTGGCAATTTAGTCTCACGCAACGTTTACATGTAGCTGGGGATTAGTGCTTGGCGATACCACATTTTTAAGATTTGATACGATAACGATTACTTTTTTGGATTAAATATGCAATACCCGATACCGATATTTTCAGTGATTTTTAAAAATTAAAATGTTACACTTAAAAGACATCTCACATGAAAAATACTGTCCATTTAACAGCTTTAATGGGCATAACATTTGGTGGCCTTTATTTATTTATTTATTTATTTATTTTAATTTTTTTTTTTACAATGAAATAAATATAGAAAAACACATAAATAATAAATAATTAACATAAATATTAAAATATAAAAGTAAAACAAATAATACATATAAATATGAAGTAAATAAGGAAGTCAAAATAAAACACATAAAAAATAAATAATTAACACATATGATTAAATAAAAATGAAGGCATAATACTCATGAATGAAACGATAACAATGACTTTTTTGGTATGTACAGGGTGGGGAAGCAAAATTTACAATGAACATTTAGTTGTTTTTTCTCAGCAGGCACTACGTCAATTGTTTTGAAACCAAACATGTACAGTATTGATGTCATAATCATACCTAACACTATTATCCATACCTTTTCAGAAACTTTTGCCCATATGAGTAATCAGGAAAGCAAACGTCAAAGAGTGTGTGATTTGCTGAATGCACTCGTCACACCAAAGGAGATTTCAAAAATAGTTGGAGTGTCCATAAAGACTGTTTATAATGGAAAGAAGAGAATGACTATGAGCAAAACTAATACGAGAAAGTCTGGAAGATACTATTAAAGAAGAATGGGAGAAGTTGTCACCCCAATATTTGAGGAACACTTGCGCAAGTTTCAGGAAGCGTGTGAAGGCAGTTATTGAGAAAGAAGGAGGACACATAGAATAAAAACATTTTCTATTATGTACATTTTCTTGTGGCAAATCAATTCTCATGACTTTCAATAAACTAATTGGTCATACACTGTCTTTCAATCCCTGCCTCAAAATATTGTAAATTTTGCTTCCCCACCCTGTATATTCAATACCCGATACCGGTACTTTCAGGGATTTTTTAAAAATAAAAATGTTACACTTAAAAGACATCTCACATGACAAATACTGTCCATTTAACAGCTTTAATGTGCATAAACCATAAATGAGAATGTGCATAAACCATAAATAGTAAATTATTAACATAAATATTAATTAAAATATAAAAATGAAACACAAATAAGAAATATAAATATGAAGTAAATAAAGATGTCAAAATAAAACACATAAAAAATAACACATATGAATTTAAAAACAAAAATAAAATAAATAATAATAGTAATAATAACAACAATAATAATAATAATAATGATAATAACAATAACAACAACAACAACAATAATAATAATAATAAAAATAATAATGCACATGAATTAAAAAAGTAACATAATGTGAATATGATAACAATTACTTTTTTGGCATATATATTCAATACCCGATACCGATACTTTCAATGATTTTTTAAAAATTAAAATGTTACATTTAAAAGACATCTCACATGACAAGTACTGTCTATTTAACAGCTTTAATGTGCATAACCTTTGGTGGCCTTTTGCTAAAGCAATGAAATAAATTTAGAACACATAACTAACAAATAATGAACATAAATATCAATTAAAATCTAAAAATGAAACACCAATAATACATATAAATATAAATATGAATTAAATCAAAATGTCAAAATAAAACATAAATAATAAATAATTAGCATAAATATTAATTAAAATATAAAAATGAAATGCAAATAATAAATATAAATATGAATTAAGTACAAATGTCAAAATAAAACGTATAAATAATAAATAATCAACACATTACAAGTATTAATGAGAAAATAAGGAACTTTGGTGCTGGCTAATGTTAGCATCTTAGCTAATTAGCGCCCACTGCATCTGCTTAACAGGATCTAATAAAATAAGGCTTTTATGAGGTGTTTCCACATCTACATACTTCATATTTAGCTTATTAGTTTCAATGAGTGAGATGTTTTTGTTTTGTTTGTTTGTTTTTAAGATTTCTCATGTTGTTTTTACCAGATTTAAATTTGTCTTTGTTTTATGATGTTTGTATTTTATTGTTCTTCACCCTCTTTGCATCTTCTGTTATCACTGTTTTACTTATTTATTCCCTTGTTTTATGATTTGTGTACGGCACTGTGGCCAACTGTAAAGTTTTTAAAGTGCTTTATAAATAAAGTTTGTAGGGTATGGTAAAATACGATTGAAAAGCAGACCGCAGCTGTTAATGACTACAGATCTAACATGGTTCGACTCAACAGAGTTCAAACTCTTTTTCATCCACTCAGTGACTGATGTGATTGTAAAAAACAGTCACTGGTTCCAAGGTTATTATCGTTAACGAAAACTAACGAAATGACAAAAACTAGAATTGTAAAAACATTTTCGTTAACCGAAATAAATAAAAACTATAATTAAAACAAAAAAAAAAAAAACGATAACTAACTGAAACTGTATTGTGTGCTTACAAAACTAACTAAAACGTATAAAAATTATGGATAAAATTCCCTTAGTTTTCGTCTTTGTCAATGTCGGATTGATACGAAATCGATTTATTTCACTCAAGCAATTTTAGCTGCTGGCACCATATGATATTTAACGGTCCGTCACTACTCGTAACTTGTCGTTTAAAGTCGTCTTTTCGTCCCCACTCTACCTGGAAACATGGAGACTAAAGTTGGGAGAAAGCAGCAGAGTCCTGTCTGGGATTTATTTGAATACGACGGCAAACAAGAGAAAAGATACAAAAAAAACTAAAGCTGAACTAAAACTAAGCATTTAGAAAATAACAAAAACTAGTAAAAACTAGCAAACCTGCTCTAAAAATGAATTAAAACTCACTGAATTAGAGAAAAAAAGTCAAAACTAAATAAAACTAAACTCTAATGAAGAATCCAAAACTATTAGAACCTTGACCGGTTCATCCATTTGCATTGCACTGGTTACACGTCTTGGATTTGTCTTGGATCTCCATAGGTTCATTGTGGAAGTAACGTTTTTTTGTGATTCTTTTCAGGATTCTGATTGGTTAATGGTACTGGATGGTCTCACCACACTGCCATCTACAGGCCTGGCATGTTCTTGACGGTGTAGATATACAAGGCCATGTAAACGCAGATATTTCTGAAAACGGTCATGTCTGCATGAGTTTTTTTTAATAACGCAGAGGGGGAAATATCCGTTTTCTAAAATACCCGGCTGAGTGTAAACGTAGCCTCAGTGATGTAGTGACAAGCAAAGATATGTGTGAGCAGTGACCTCCAGTCACCAGCTTTCACAGGACAAATAACCACCACTACAAACAACAGCAAAAGGGTGCATTCCAACCGTAGGCTTTTCAAAGATACGCTCTGATCCTCATCATATTGGTGTCACATATTTTGTAGTTCAGCTCAGGTCAGTTTGACTTAGATTTTCTTTATTGTCCTACAAGGGGAAATTTGTCGTGCACCAAAGTTCACATAAAAGACAACATCAACAATAAAAACAATATGGCACAGAACTCCTGTCTACTAAAACTACACCAAATAAATACATGTGTGCAGAGTGAAAAATGTGTCAAATATAGTAAATATGCAGTTTGCTTATTACTTCTACACGTTAATAGAAGGGATGCACCGATTACGCCCCGGCCTAGGGGTTCACCAGGGCGAACATAATAGGCTCAACTTTTGTCCCCTCCCAGCTCCCAAGCACACACGTCAGTCAAAAACTAAGATTCACAATATTTATTATCAGTATTTTTGTTTTAACAACTAAGGAAGGGTTAGGGGAGGGAGCGGCTAAAACAACAAACAAAATACCTTCTTTTACAATTTACTAACTTTCCTAATCCAAAATAAATGCAAGAAATAAAATACAGAAAACTTACCTAACTATCTAACCAAAAACAGGAGAAAATGGGAAAACAAAAGAGCCGACCTCCCCTACCAGAAAAAGGTTCGATTTAACAAAAACCATTTACAAATACAAACAATCGGAGTTTTCCACGAGCACGAAGACTGACGGTCACACACACGAACACAGGGTTGGGAGCTGACAGGAGGCAAGAGCGAGCAAGGATGGGAGCTCCAGGGCCATCTTTAAAGGGCTGGGCAATCATGCTCCACCAATCAGCAACCTGCAACAAACGGAAACAAAAGGGGCACAGCACACCTACAGGACGGGGGGAAAACACACACACTAAACAGAAAACACATACATATACATATAAATAGACAAATTATGACCCAGGGTCATAACAACCGATACGAGTATCGGGTATCGGCTCCGATACTCAGTGTGTGTACTCGTATTTGTACTCGTAAAAGTAATCCGATACAACTGCACTGATACCACTTACGGCCGTGTGACATTCCCAGTTCAGTGCAGCAGGTACGAGGAGGAGGAATAATGTGTGTGGAGTGTGAAGAGTGTGGAGGTTTTTCAAAATAAATGACGGTGATAAAAGTAACGCTGACTGACAGTAACGTTACAGACACAGACAGATACGGACGCAGCGTTCTGTCCGTCCTCTGCGTACATTCCATCCATTTTCCAGGTGCTGGCGGATGCGTACCCAGACAGAGAATACCAGCGGAGTACGGAGCGGTGCGGACTGCCGCCAATGGAACTGAAAACCAAACTTATGTCTCATTTCTCTTTTCTCTTCCTGCTGAAGCTAAACTTTTAAACCTTACCAGTGAAAACGCTGCAATATTAGGATCACATTAGTGTTACCTCTGTCGTCTCCATGTTTGTTATTACTGACTTTCTTCTTCTTCTTCTCAAAAAACGTTTCTCTTCTTCGTGGTATTTGTCCAGTATGGTTAATTCAGAGTGGCGCCCCTGGTGGATTAATTGACAAACGTTCATTCCAACACATTAAATGTCAGTAGCAGCACTTTGTTCCAGTCAGATTAATGACAACGACAATAAAGCACATTTACAAAAGGAACTAAGAACTGGAATGGGATTATTAAGTACTCGTATTGGTACTCAGTATTGGCAAGTACTCAAATGTAAGTACTTGTACTCGTTCTGGAAAAAAGTGGTATTGGTGCATCCCTAGTTAATAGCACTTGTAATAAATGAGAAATTGAGTCTTAAAGTCACATGTGTCAAACATTTGGCCAAAACTGGCCTGTCCGGCCTGCAGGATGAATTTGTGAAATTCAAAAACTACACTGAAGACATTAACAAGGGTATCCAGGGTGTCAAAATCTGTTTAGTACAGGTTCTACTTTCAGCCCAATTCCATCTCAAGTGGGTCGAACCAATAAACTACTCTCATAATAACCTACAGATTTTGACAAACCATTTTTTTCCCTCTTCGTTTTAGTATAAATAATTAAAAATTACATGACAGTGGATAGCAGGGGCGACACGGTGGTGCAGTGGATAACACTCATGCCTCACAGCAAGAAGGTCCTGGGTTTGATTCCAACACCAGCTGATGGGGGTGGGACCTTTCTTTGTGGAGTTTGCATGTTCTCCCAGTGTCTGCGTGGGTTCTCTCTGGGTACTCTGGCTCCTCCCACCATCCAAAGACATTCACTGATAGGCTAATCGGTTCATCTAAATTGCCCATAGGTGTGAATGTGAGAGTGATTGTTTGTTTCTATATGTTCAGCCCTGAGATGAACTGGTGACATGTCCCTGTCTTCACCCATAAGTAGCTGGGATAGGCTCCAAGTAACCCCCCTGACCCTAGTGAGGATAAAGCGGGTTCAGAAAATGAATGAATGAATGAATAACTATGTATGTACCAGTGGCAGCTGCTCGTCTTTCAGACAGGGGAAGCTCATTGTCGGCTTACATAGAAAAAAAAAAAAAAAAGAAGAAGAAGAAGAATTAAGAAAATGCTCAGTGACCTTATCGTACCAGTAGGCGTCTTTTCCAGGGACTGGACCAGTGTCCTCTCAATGTCCAGCTGAGCTAGGCTGCTTAGATTGCCTTGGCCCATTGTGTTGTGGGTGTAAGACTTCAGCCTTTTTAAACTACAGATGCTCTTTTCACTCCGACCTAGCCGACAGTATGATTGATTTAACTATCTACAAAACAATATTAAACTCGAACAAGAAATGATTAAATTATGTAACTGAAACAAGAAAACGCTGAAATTATGTTAAATTGAAACAAGGAAGTACAATGAGTGTGTTTTATTTACAGTGCAAGAAATGAACGAGTAATTTCGTAGTAGTTTCTCACTTGATTTCACAGCAGAATGCGCAACGGTATTAAACTGAACTGTGTCAGTGAAGGAGCAGATCTCAAAACAGCTGTCAATCAAACAGGATTCAGCCTTTCGACTGATCCTCCAATCAGCACATGAGATTCTGGCGTCCAGCCCGGCCGAGCTCCGCCCACAGCTCCATTCACCCCCAGAGACACCCGGTGTCTGGGGGCGGGACAACATCGTGGCATTCATCCAATTACCGTCCAGTTTTGACGGAATGAAAAAAACTGTTCCACTCAGTCCCGTTGAAGCCCAGAGACGCCCGCAGTCTGCAGACAAATGCACTGAGATTGAATGAGAAAACAGCGCAACGGGAATGTATGAGAAGTGAACAACATTGCGTCCGTTGATTTGTGATAAAGCTGATTCTGAACGAACTCGTCTGTGAGATGAACGTGTTCTGTCACATTTATAGTCAATAAAATGTCAACACAACCGAACATATTTAACCATTTAATTTTCGTAATTTTAAGGGAAGGCGGGCTTCCCTTGCAGTCTATGAGAAATTGCCACTGGTGTGTATGTACTCCAAAAGAAATCCAATAATGGACTGGGGCGTCTAAACTAAGGTTTTCAATTATGTCATTTGTTAAAGTGCATGTAAACACATCTGATCTGATTATTTTAATTATGTGATTACTGCCAGTGATCAGATTTTTCAGTCATGTAAACAGGCTCAGTGTTGGACTGTGTAGCATTCCTGAGTAGAAGTTTTACTAGTTTCCGTAAAGTTCCTGTGAAATTAAATTCACTGTTTTTTGGCATTTTTCTCTCTTTTGCAAATAATAATGGATGCCGTGGTCTCATATCTTCACTGTGTAAAAATAACCTCCAGTCCAGTGGTCACCAGAGCGACCATGCTGCTAATGTGACACAGTTTCTACAGTACCAACAGAAAACTCACAGGAAACAGACGCTGGTTCAAGTCCTGACCTGCCATCTAATGGATATGAATACAGCTGTCAGTCACCCATTTTATTTTCATTTGATCAAATACTTTACAAAAACCGACCGGGTCAAACAGATGATGATTTCATTCTACCCCAGAAAGTCTTAAATCACTTTTGTTTTTTTTTTTTCTTTTTTTCTGTCTCTGAACAGCATTGAATGGGCAGGATTTATGCCTTATATTAGAGTGAACCACCAGGGGGAGATTCACAGTTTGGCTGTAAATGTGAAGTGCTTTCATAACGTCCATCATTCAGTCTGTTAGTAACTGCAGTTCATGCAGACTTTTGGAGCTTCATCCTGGATTTGGCCTGTTGGTCTTGTATTCTGTTGGCGATCTTATATTGTTACTGTCTGTCAATAAAATCTATCTATCTATCTATCTATCTATCTATCTATCTATCTATCTATCTATCTATCTATCTATCTATCTATCTATCTATCTATCTATCTATCTATCTATCTATCTATCTATCTATCTATCTATCTATCTATCAACCAACTACCTACATACCCTCTACATGCCTCCTACCTCCTATCCAACCTCCTACATACCTTTCTCCTACCTTCCTCCTTTCCAACCTCCTACTTACCCTCTACTTCCTACCTACCTACCTACCTACCTCCTTCTTACCCTCTACCTTCCTACCTACCTACCTACCTACCTACCTATCTACCACCTATCCAACCTCCTACTTACCTTCCTCCTACCCTCCTACGTACCTCCTTCTTACCCTCTACCTCCTACCTACCTTTTACCTCCTATCCAACCTTCTAACTACTCTCCTACCTTCTTCTTACATACCTACCTACCCCTCTACCTATCTCCTACCTCCTACCTACCCACCTACCTACCTACCTCCTTCTTACTCTATACCCCCTACATACCTACCTCCTACCTGCCTACCTACTTACCCTCTACATACCTCCTACCTCCTATCCAACCTCCTACCTACCTTTCTCCTACCTTCCTCCTTCTTACCCTCTACCTACCTACCTACCTCCTATCTAACCTCCTACCTACCTTTCTCCTAGCTTCCTCCTTCTTACCCTCTACCTACCTACCTACCTACCTACCTCCTATCCAACCTCCTACCTGCCCTCTACCTCCTACCTACCTTCCTCCTACCTTCCTACCTTCCTCCTTCTTACCCTCCCCCTCCTACCTACCTACCTACCTACCCTCTACATACCCCCTACCTCCTATCCAACCTCCTACCTACCCTCTACCTCCTACCTACCAACCTTCCACCTATGTACCTACCTACCTACTTTCTTCCTACCTACCTACCCCTCTACCTCTCTCCTACCTACTTAGTTACCACCTACCCATCCTGCAGACAACTTATGAGATCTGATTGGCTTTTGTCAGGGGGATGTCATCTCCTTACATTCTGCACTGTTAAGGCTTGTATGTGACTTTGTAACTTGTTTCATGGTTTCGTTTTGTTTTTTCCAGTTTTATCTTCTTATCCTACTATGCTGCCTCTTGACCAGGTTGTCATTGCAAATGATAACAAGTCTTCAGTTGACCTACCTGGTAAAGTAAAGTTTAAATAAATACATTTGCAGAACACATATAAAAATGCTCAAAACTTACCCCAAAGCACCACAGAAGAACCAGCAAAAACTTAAAAAATCTGACTAATTCTTTGTCTTTAGAACATTATAAAAAAAAAAAATAGTCTCTTAACTATTTGATCACTACAGTTGTGTTGCTTTCTGCTTTTCCCATGACATGTTTATTTTCTAATGTTCATCAAATCTCCAGCCAGATGTGAAACAAACAATTCAGAGAGGTCAGACTAAATCAACTCCAATCCATCTGTACACTCAAGCTCATTTATCTTGTAATGAATGTGGAAACAGAAACTCATAACACAACTATGAAGCTGTTTTCACATGCAGTCGAATACCCAAACATATGTAGAGCAGATGTGCAGGCAGACATGACAATGTATCCACACATGCATGCATGATGGATATGCATGCTTGGTGAGCAGAGAGGACATCTATGGCGCTGGAAGGTGACTCAGTTAAAAATACACACAAGTCTTTGTACTGTATATTCACCAGAGACACAGATGTATGAGATCACTGAAGTTAGACGAACGTTTATTTATTTATTCACATATATCACTTTTTGTTTATAATAAAAGTTGGCACTGTGGAAATTATTTTTAATCTCTTCTCTCAATTTTAACATTTCTTTATGAGCACACTAATGGTGGAAATATATGATTTAAAAGTACAGTATATAGTGGCTGTTGTTATGCAGTAACATGGTATCATGATTTTTTACTATTATTTATTTAACCTTTATTTAGATTAGATTAGATTAGACTTGATTAGATCAGATTGGATTACACTTTATTGATCCCACCACCGGGAAATTCGCAAGAAAAAAGTGCAGCAAAAAAGAGTACATGCATAAGCATTGTGCAAAAAAAAAAAAAAAAAAATACAAGACAGTGTAAAAGCAAAGAAAATTAAATTTAAAAAATAATAGTAATAAAAAAGTATACTGCCTATATACATATTTACAACAGAGGGGAAATTGCAAAAAGTCAGACATTTAACCAGGTAAGTCATAAACAAAACATTTGTAGTTATAATAACGTCCTCTACCAGTGACAACCTGTGCCAGTCATCATGTTCACACATGTTTACATTGAATGAAATATGAAATATACTTCAAATTGAAAGTTGATGGAAACATTTAATGTCATTTAAGCACAAAAATCAACAGTATGTACAAACTCAGACTTAAACTTAGACAAACTTTATTGATGCACAAGGGAAATTACTGGGTCACAATAGCTAAGTTGCAAACAAAAAAACTAGCAAAAAAAAGTAAAAATAAGTGTGAAAAGATAAAAGCAATAAATACAGGGTGACACAAAAAAACGGGAACTTTTTAACAATCCAATAAAACCAAGAGTGATGGAAGAAAAATATTTTATTCATAGTAATTGAAACCTTAAAACATGCCATTTAAGAAACAATGATGGAATTTTCATTTTTTAAAAATTACTTCCTGTAGATGGCGTCCTCCTGTACGAATGCATTCTTGAAATCTGCTGTTGAGATTCCTCATTGACCGCTGCAACATCTCAGCTGGGATACTGTGAATTTCATCCTGAATTCTCTGTTTTAACTCATCCAGAGTTCTTGGTCGAGTCGTGTACACTTCACTCTTGAGATAGCCCCACAAGAAAAAATCACAAACGGACAAATCTGGCGATCTAGGGGGCCGGGGAACGTTACCGAATCTTGAGATCACACGGTTATCGAACAATTCTCGCACAGCCGCCAATGGTTACTGAAATGGGGGTGTGTTTACTTGCTCAAGGTCACTGTCTCGCAGTGCTGCCACTTGCTCATGTCTGCCAATACGCACTTCAAAAATTCCCGTTTTTTTGGGACTATGGTCACCCTGTACTTGTACAGGGTGACCATAGTAACCATTGTATAGTAGTATATAGTAACAAGAGAACTGTCCACTGGAGTGACCACTATGCATGAAAGGGTTAACATAAGCCTGATTATTTTAAAATATTTTAAATGGAGCTAAAAAAAACACACTCATATTAAATCCAACCAACCAACCTGAAGGCCTCGTCTCTCACACATACAGTATATGACTTCATCCCTTGTCGTCCTGCGTCGTGGACAGTCGTTGTTACGTGAAACTGTGTGCACTGTCAACACACATTTACAGAGTTGCTTCAGATTGTGAATCCTGTGAGAAAGATTGAAGGAACCCCTGTGGAAATTCCTATAAATTGTCCCCTTAAGTGACCCGCGTCCATGTGTGTCCGTGCGTGTTTGACCTAAGTTAACTGGCAGACGACCGAAGTATAGCCCAAACTTCGCCCCCCAGGGCTTGACATTACTTACGCTCTGATTAGCACATTAGCAGCGTCCCAACAAATGGCCAGGGACATTAGCACGGGAGTTAACAACAACAACAAAAAAAAAGGACATCGACATGGGGCTTTTGGTGACGTTTCTATGCTAGTTCATTGTTAATCGATGCTATGCTAAACAGAGGTAAGTGGCTGATAATGTGCTTTTAGAGGAAGCGGGTTGAAGGGGGGGGGGTGTCAAACAGGAAGTAGGAGAAGGTGAAATAAGGTTTTAATTAGAATATGACTTTAGGGGGAAAAGAGTGGAGGGGGTCATCGGCGAAAGGATACATTAGAGCTTTTTTTGTGACTTAGTCTTTAATTATAACAGGGAAAAGTCACACACTTTAGGCTCATTTTCTCCATAATCAGTCAAATTAGTCTAATTTTAATTATCTATTGATTTTTTCAGAAACATAATGCTGTTCTATAGATTTGTTCTAAACACTTACACACATGCTAATACTTTGTGTCTCCTATATTTCTACCTAATTTCTAATGTCAGTTTCCGGGATGAAATTAAAAGTAATATCATCATTTCTTCTAGGTTTCTAGTCAAATCAAATCAAATCAGGAAAAAGAAGATTCTAATGATTTTTTATTAAATAACTGTGTTTTCTTATTTTGTGAAGAATGGTAAAGAACGTCTAAAAACTGTTAGTGACGTTAAAAAAAAAAACTAAATTTTTTTCATTGTTTAATAAATTGTTGTTTGTTGTCATTGTCAATTTATTTTTCTTATTGCTCATTATTATTATTATTATTATTATTATTATTATTATTATTATTATTATTATTGTTATATTATTATTATTATTAGGCAACTTATATTACTTATTACTTATATATCATTGTTGCAACTACTGACACTGCTATCACCTTATTACACATGTTTTTTTATTTTACGTTATATTTAATAAAAAAAAATCTGCATGTAACATGACCAAAAGGACACAAAAATTACCATTTTCTTTATCTATTCATTCTCTCACAGGTACATTTGGGGAATTGAACTAATTATGCAAAGCAGAGTGTTTCACAAAAATGATCACAGAATCACTCACGATTTATGTGCGTTTAACTGGCAGGTTCTGCATGTAACGCAAGTGGACACGATGGGTTACATACAAAACCTGGAATGAAACTGAGATTCATGAAAAATCCACATGTCTGGATTAGAACCACAAGGACACAGGTGTCAAACATGCTGCCCGGGGGCCAAATCCGGCCCACCAAAGGGTCCAGTCCAGCCGTTGGGATGAATTTGTGAAATGCAAAAATTACACTGAAGATATTAATAAACATTTTAGTTGAGGATTCACATTCAGACCAATTCAATTTTATAATAAACTATAAATACTCACAACTCTAAATTTGTCTCTTTGTAAATGTAAACGTTTTCATGTATTTAGATTAAAACAAAGTATAATTTTCAAAAACTCTGAATAGACTGAACAAATATAAACAATCTGAAATGTCTTAAGAGAAGTGCAGTTTTAATAATATTCATCCTGTTACTAAATATTTTGTGTATTTGTAGATCCACTGTGATCTGTAAGTTATAATGCACATGTGGATAAAGCATAATAGTGTAAAACCTATTGTTAGTAATGTTATTCACATTGTTTGAATGGATAGTTTGTAGATGTAAACATTTTCATAATGCAATTTTACTTTTTTCAATGTAAAACAGAGAAAAGTTTAGAGTTGACATTATTTATATATTATTATATTATAATTTTACTGGTTCGGCCCACTTCAGATCAAATTTAGCTGAATGTGGCCCCTGAACTAAAATGAGTTTGACACCCCTGCACTAGGATCATCAAATTTAACACAGTGTCTTTATTTATAGCGGTATATAAGACCATTTACAGCCATGTTTTCAGATCAAATGCACTGACACCTATAGGTAGCTTTTCACGTCCCGATTTTGGTCCTATTTTTGTCCCCAATATTTTAGTAAAAATGCATTAATTTTGGGATGGCTCAAAGCAACAGTATAATTTTTTTGCATTTATCTGAGGTCATCATTAGGTACATCCTGGGGGGAAATATGTCTAAATTTGTCTTCTACTACTGCACAGGTGTCAAATATGCGGCCCAGGGGCCAAATCTGGCCCGCCAGAGGGTTCAGTTTGGGCCCTGGGATGAATTAGTGAAATGCAAAAATTACACTGAGGATATTAACAAACAAGGAAGTTAAACAGGTCAATTTAATCCAAAGTGGATCACACAGTTAAATACTATCATAATAACCTACAGGGTGGGGAAGCAAAATTTACAATATTTTGAGGCAGGGATTGAAAGACAGTGTATGACCAATTAGTTTATTGAAAGTCATGAGAATTTATTTGCCACAAGAAAATGTACATAGTAGAAAATGTTTTTATTCTATGTGTCCTCCTTCTTTCTCAATAACTGCCTTCACACGCTTCCTGAAACTTGCGCAAGTGTTCCTCAAATATTGGGGTGACAACTTCTCCCATTCTTCTTTAATAGTATCTTCCAGACTTTCTGGTAATAGTTTTGCTCATAGTCATTCTCTTCTTTCCATTATAAACAGTCTTTATGGACACTCCAACTATTTTTGAAATCTCCTTTGGTGTGACGAGTGCATTCAGCAAATCACACACTCTTTGACGTTTGCTTTCCTGATTACTCATATGGGCAAAAGTTTCTGAAAAGGTATGGATAATAGTGTTAGGTATGATTATGACATCAGTACATGTTTGGTTTCAAAGCAATTGACGTAGTGCCTGCTGAGAAAAAACAACTAAATGTTCATTGTAAATTTTGCTTCCCCACCCTGTATAAATAATGAAAACTGTAAATTTTTCTCTCTGTTTTAGTGTAAAAAAAAAAAGTTACATTACACACAAATATTTACATTTACAGATTAGCCTTTTAGAAAAAAAAATGTCAATAACCTCAAATCTCTTAAGAGAAGTATGTGGAATTGTAATAATATTCTCCCTGTTATTAAATATTTTGTGTATTTGTAGATCCACTCTGATCTCTAAGTTGTGATTCGCAAGTATAAATGATAAACTAAGGCGTAATATTGTCAACATTACATTTATTTTTCTTAATAATTTACAGGTTGTTCATATTTGTCTGAGTACAATTCATAGATAGAAACATTTTCATTACAGAATTTAAATTTTTTTCACTCAAAAGTTATTATTATCCTATTATTCATATTATTTTACTGGTCCGGCCCACTTTATGTCATATTAGGCTGTATGTGGCCCCTGAACTAAAATGAGTTTGACACCCCTGTACCACTGGGTCTAAAACAGCTGGCAAAGTGCCAAAATAAACCCAGTTTCATAGAAGCACCTATATTTAAAATATACAGAAACAAACTAAAATCATTGATTGTTAAGATCTTCAGTGTAATATTTGTACTTTGCAAATTCATCCCATGGACCAAATTGGACCCTTTTGGCGGGTTTTGGCCCACGAGCCGTATGTTTGACACCTCTGGGATGGTCAACGGAAAAGAAAAACAAAAACAGAAAAAAAAAACTTGTCTAAGAGTTGAGAGTGTGGAGAGTCAGAAACAATAGACTGGTTCCTTTTTAATGCTGCCACAGTCTGAAGCTTCACTGATGAAAAGGGATTTAGGTTGATACTTTTAATCCGTCATGCCTGTGTGTTGGGTTGCTATGCCCTTGAGCAAGGCAAATGCCCCGGATTAATCGCATATGATCCTCCATCCTCTGTCTCTCTGTGTCATCTTTCTGTGTGTACAGGATGTGTGTGTGTGTGTGTGTGTGTGTAGTGGTACATGTGCTCTGAATGGCCTCCACACACACATTTAGTGTTATGCACAAGCACGCACTTGTTCCACTGTTATACTTTGATTTAAAGGTTCATGGAAGATTTATCCTCCTCCTTTTTCTCTGTCTCACACACACAGACACACACACTTGTTCAA
This sequence comes from Sphaeramia orbicularis, assembly GCF_902148855.1. NCBI lineage: Eukaryota > Metazoa > Chordata > Actinopteri > Kurtiformes > Apogonidae > Sphaeramia > Sphaeramia orbicularis. The sequence goes on from NC_043965.1 coordinate 12,318,576, forward strand.
CCTTTGAAACCTGTACTTATAAGTTCATGGGAGATTAATTCTCCTACTTTTTCTGTCACACACACCAGTGCTTCTTTTCAAACAGGCCTTTAGTTTCCGTGTAACCTCATCTCTTAACACAAAAGTACCCACACATGCATTTACTAATGTTAAAGTCATCCGGTGTGTTCCTGAGGATTCTTAGATTATTCACATCAATGGCATGAAGGTAACATTTTCTTTTTTTACTCCGCCCCCCCGAAGGGGAGGCAAGGGGTATTGTCTTTGGTTTGTTTGTTTGTTTGTTTGTTTGTTTGTTTGTTAACACTTTAGCAGCAAAACTCTGAATTGAATTCATACCAAATTTGGTTTATAGATTGCCAGTCACCCAGAATACATCTCATTACATTTTGGGAACAGTAGGTCAAAGTTCAACATTTTTATGAATTTTTAAAATATTTTTTGCCCATTTACTTATAATGGGCAAAATTTTAAATGTATGTAGCAGCAAAACTATTGGTTGAATTCATACCAAATTGTCTTTATAGATTGCCAGTGACCCAGAATATATGTCATTACGTTTCGGGAAAAGAACATCAAAGTTTAAATTTTAATGAATTTTTTAAATATTTTTTTTTCCCCCTCATTTACTTATAATGGGTGAAATTTCAGATGTCTGTAGCAGCAAACCTATAGATTGAATTCATACCAAATTGACTTTATAGATTGCCAGTGACCCAGAATAGATCTCATTACATTTTGGGAACAGTAGGTCAAAGTTCAAATTTTTGACAAATTTTTAAAATCTTCCCATTTACTTGCAAAACATGTGCGAGGGGTGGGACTTGTTGTGCCTGGCACCACTTGTGTTTTGTATGATTCTATCTATCTATCTATCTATCTATCTATCTATCTATCTATCTATCTATCTATCTATCTATCTATCTATCTATCTATCTATCTATCTATCTATCTATCTATCTATCTATCTATCTATCTATCTATCTATCTACAGTATATGTCTGTATATTTATTCTATTTTACATTTTTTTGTAGTATTGATCATTTCTTGCCTGCTACTTTTATTATACTTGCATGAATTGTGTTTAATAGATTGTTTTAATGTCTATATTTGGCATATATAGAGCTACATATATATGTGTCTGTATATATATTTATTTTTTTGTCTTATTTTTTTTGTAGTATTGATCATTTCTTGCCTGCTACTTTTATTATACTTGCATGGATCAACTGTAACACATACTAATTTCCCCTGGGTTTAATGAAGTATTGTGATCATCTATATATACTCTATACCGTTTTTAGCTCCTCTACTTGTTCTGTTTATTAGACTGACAGCAGCACTCAGGGCTGCAAACTCCATCCGTCTGAAAGTACTTCCCTTAGAGCAAAGAAGCTAAATTCAGACCTGCTTTGTCCCTTTGAAACATGGGTAAAGTCAAGTACAAGTTCATATACAGCTTTGTGTGGTGGTAAACTGAACAGTGAAGATGCAGACACAGGTTTTATATTTGGTACACACTGTTCATACTTATTACAGAATCCGTTATGACACAGATTCCTGTTATTTTTGTGTATTTACTTTGTGTGTGTGTGTGTGTGTGTGTGTGTGTGTGTGTGTGTGTGTGTGTGTGTGTGGTTGAGGATCTGCATCTCTCGCCCTCTGTCTGACTCTTATTATCTCTGCCTTTTACTCTCTTACTACAACCAAGTCCCTGTTTCTTTCTCTCACCATCTCTTTTTTAGCTCTGTCACCTCCTCCTCCTCTTCCTCCTCTTCCTCCTCCTCCTCCTCTTCTTCCTCCTCCTCCTCCTCCTCCTCGTCCCCTCTCTTTCTTCCACACATATAGACGTGCAAAGAGCCCTCTGTTCCTTCTTCTAATTTTCTCCTCTTCCCGCTGCCCCCGCTCTCCTCTCCTTTCACTCTGGCTGTTCTCTCTCGCCGTCTCCCGAGCTGCCCTCATTTTTCATCAGTAAGTAATAGTGCTACACTCACCACTTAGACTCAGCACGAGGGTATACGGCCGCATGCACGCCACTGTCACATTTGTTTTCAAGATGTTTTTTTTTTTTTTCTTTCAAATGAATAATGCCTTTCCGGATGCAAAGCTTCATACCGTTGAATCAGTTAAAGTGACAGGCTTAAATAGTCTCCACAGGCTTTGGGCAAATATACAGGAAAATAAACAGAGTCCCATTTGTATCTCCTTAAACACCATTCAACTTGTAAAGGATCATTTTCTCCTGTGGCTCTAATTCACAGGTGTCAAACATAAGGCCTGCGGGCCAAAGCCGGCCCTCCAAAGGGTCCAATCCAGGCCGGTGGAATGAACGTGTGCACTGCAAAAATTACACCTAAGATAAGATGAGATAAGGTTCCCATCGTGGGGAAGTTTCACAGTTAACAGCCGATATTAACAATCATTTTAGTTGAGGGGACACATTCAATTACACAAGAAAAATACTATGATAATAACATAAATTCTGACAGCTCCAGATTATTTTCTTTGTTTTAGTGTTACAAAAAGTACATTTACATGAAAATGTTTACATTTATAAACTATTCTTTTTTCACCAAAAATGTGGATAACCTGAACAAATATGAACAACTTGAAAAGTCTTAAGAGAATTAAGTGGGATTTTACCAATATTCTGCCTTTGACAAAATGTTTTGTGTATTTTTAGATCAGTGGTGGCTGCTCATCTTTCAGACAGGGGAAGCTCATTGTCGGCTTACATAAAAAAATGGTCAAGTTATTTAAACATAAACTCGTCCCTCCGTTCCGTTTTAAGAAAATGGTCAGTGACCTTATCGTACCAACTAAACAAGAAAATGCTGAAATTATGTTAAATTGAAAGAAGGAAGTACAATGAGTGTGTTTTATTCACAGTGCAAGAAATGAACAAGTAATGTCGTAGTGGTTTCTCTCTCCATTTCACAGCAGAATGTGCGACGGTATTAAACTGAACTGTGTCAGTGAAGGAGTAGATCTGAAAATAGCTGTCAATCAAATGGGATTCAGCCTTTCGACTGATCCTCCAATCAGCACGTGGAAGCCCGGCGTCCAGCCCGGCCGAGCTCCGCCCACAGCTCCATTCGCCCCCAGAGACGCTGAGCATCTGGGGGCGGGACAATATCGTGGCATTTATCCAATTACCGTCCAGTTTTGAGGCAATGAAAAAAACTGTTCCACTCAGTCCCATTGAAGTGTATGGACGCTGAGCGTCTACGGACAAATGCACTGAGCAGAGATCGAATGAGAAAACAGCACAACGGGAATGTATGAGAAGTGAACAACATGGAGTCTGATGATTTGTGATAAAGCTGATTCTGAACGAACTCGTCTGTGAGATGAACGTGTTCTAACACATTTGTAGTCAATGAAATGTCAACACAACCGAACATATTTAACCATTTAATTTTCATAATTTTAGGGGAAGCCGAGCTTCCCTTACAGTCTATGAGAAATCACCTCTGTTGTAAATCTACTGTGATCTGTAAATTGTATTTTACATGTGTAATCCTCATTGTGAGGTACGGATGGTACGGAATGCACCCCCCAATAAATGATGATCTGGGACTGACCCCGCTCAGAGTGGTAGAGAAAATTGTAGTTGTGTATTTCTAACAGTGTGGTCATGTTCACACTGTAAACAAACCGCTCTGTGCAGTGACTGTAACTGAACTGAGACCACCTCTTCCAAACCGTATCACCTCAGTTGTTTTGTTCCAGAATGGAGCGCAATTAGTGCTTTCACATATGCCCAATCGAACTGAGCCAAAAACTTGTTCCGGAACAATGACTCCAATCAATTCAGGTATGAAAACACCCTTAGATAACTGTTCAATCACACACACACCCCCCCAAAAAAAACAAAAAAAAACAAAAACAAAACAAAAACAAAAACAGATTGCATAAGTTGTGAGCAATGTGAGTGCAACATAATGTAGATGCTTGTAAAATAAAATGACCGCTGACAGTAGGGTAAACAAGGGTTCCCCCTCCTCACAAAAGGTTCAAGGTTTATTTTAATGTCATTCATTCAGTATAGCACATGAAGAACAAAACATGTACTCAGGTCCCAGTAACATACGGAAGAGGATTAGGGCCAGTGGAAAAAAAAGAAAAATTAAGGTCCAATACATATTTTTATTATTATTCTGAGAAAAAAGACTGTAATCTCAGAATTTTGACTTTTTTCTCAGAATAATGACTTAATCGCAGAATTCTGACTGTAAAATCAGAATTCAGATTTTTGGCTCCGAATAATAATTAAAAAAAAAAAAAAAAAAAAAAAAAAAAAAAAAAATATATATATATATATATATATATATATATATATATATATATATATATATATATATATATATATATATATGTATGTTGGACCTTAATTTTTTTCCCCCAGTGGCCCTAATCCTCTTTCGTAGTTATAAGATAAGAATAGGTTAAAAAAAAAAAAAAAAAAAACAAACATAAAAAATCACATACATAAGTAAAACACACCTAAAACACATTGACCATTAAATAACATTCCTCATCAGCTGAGCAGATTAAAGTGCATAATAAAGTACATATGCATGTATGACAAAGTGCAGCTCAGTCATTTATCTGTCAAAAGCCAGATTAACCACTGCTACCCATCAGTTATTTCCTTTTAGTCATCAAATGAGTATTTATTTGCTTGTGATTATAGCTGAATGAGTTGCTCCTATAGTATACATTTGCATAAGGAAGTTGCTGTGAATGTCAATGAAAACGTTCCCAAAGTCACGTGTCACTTGCCGTGTACAAAGAAGAGGCATTACTGCTGCTTTTCACTCCTACTTATTCTCCAGAAGTCAAGAGGAAGTGAGGTATTGATGGACAACAAATCTGCTTCCAAACATGCACTTTGTCTCATTCTGTGTATGTGTGTGGCATTGATCTGAGGAAGCAGCTCCTATAAATTCAATCATTCCAATCCATTCCCTGCCTGTTGACTTTTAGCTGCCTGGCACCCACCTTGAGAAACGCAGCTACTTTTATGGAGATAGGCCATTCATTTTCCTTTCTCTTTCCCCCTCTGTGTTCTTCTCCATCTGTCTTTTCCACTTGATCTTGACTTTTCATTTTCTGCCTTCCCTTTGTATGTCTACGATTAGTTATTTCTCAGTTGGCCTTTCTCTGTCTGGAGGTTACTCTGGCACAGCACACAGTGGAGTCCAAGCACAGATTGTTGAAACTTCTGTAGCGAACACACACTAATGTTAAACAGTATGATCAGCAGATGTGTTTCTTTTTCTTTTTTAACCCATAAAGACCCAAACAGCCACCGACGACCAAAACCACCGACTGATCTAAAACGTTTAATAACTTTTGAACCTCTAATCCTATCAATACATGTCAATAATTGGTGTAAAATGCAGTTTGTCGTCTTTTCATGACCCATTTGGACGTTCAGCTGGTCAACCACACCACATTCAAAGTCACTTCCATTATCTTTTTTTTCATGTCTACATACCTACATGTATTGAATAGCTGCCAATTGATGAAACAGATATTTGTGGTTACATACATTTAAACTGGTGTACCTAATAAACTGGCCACTATATAATGGGGTAAAAATAATGCTTTTGGGTAGTCACACAACTTTAAGGCCTATACCACTATTGTGTTATGATGTGATAAAATAATTATAACATTAAAATATCCCAAATATACACTGGTTACCAAAAGCATCTACTGATGACACCACATTCAAAGTCACTTCCATTATCTTTCTTCACGTCTACATACCTATATGTATTGAATAGCTGCCACAACTAATGTATCAGACATTTGTGGTAACATAGAGTCAAACTGGTGTACCTAATAAACTGGCCACTGGCTACATTATATAATGAGGCAAAAGTTCTGTTTTTGGGTCGCCTTTACCTCTATTGTGTTATAATGTGAAAATATATGTATTTCCATGTATGTATGTATTCCATATATGTATCAATACATGTATTGAATAGCTTCCACAACTGATGAATCAGACATTTGTAGTAACATGCAATTAAACTGGTGTACCTAATAAACTGGCCACTGGCTACATTATATAATGAGGTAAAAATAATGTTTTTGGATCATCGCACAACTTTGAGGCCTATACCACAATTGTGTTATGATATGAAAAAATAATTATAACATTAAAATATCTCAAATATACACCGGTAACCAAAAGCATCTACTGATCTAAAATGTTTAATAATTTTTGAACCACTTAAGCTATCAATACATGTCAATAATTGGTGTAAAATGTAGTTTGTCATCTTTTCATGACCCATTTGGATGTTCGGCTGGTCAACCACACCACATTCAAAGTCACTTCCATTATCTTTTTTTCATGTCTACATACCTACATGTATTGAATAGCTGCCAACTGATGAAGCAGACATTTGTGGTTACATACATTTAAACTGGTGTACCTAATAAACTGGCCACTATATAATGAGGTAAAAATAATGCTTTTGGGTAGTCACACAACTTTGAGGCCTATACCACTATTGTGTTATGATGTGAAAAAATAATTATAACATTAAAATATCCCAAATATACACCGGTTACCAAAAGCATCTACTGATCTACAATGTTTAATAATTTCTGAACCACTAAACCTATCAATACTTGTAAATAATTGGTGTAAAATGCAGTTTGTCATCTTTTCGTGACCCATTTGGACGTTCAGCTGGTCAATCACACCACATTCAAAGTCACTTCCATTATCTTTTTTTCATGTCTACATACCTGCATGTATTGAATAGCTGCCAACTGATGAAACAGACATTTGTGGTTACATACATTTAAACTGGTGTACCTAATAAACTGGCCACTGGCTACATTATATAATGAGGCAAAAGTTCTGTTTTTGGGTCGCCTTTACCACTATTGTGTTAGAATGTGAAAATATAATTATAACATTAAAATATTCCAAATATACACCGGTAACCAAAAACATCAACTGATCTAAATGATGTAAATAACCTTAGATCCACTAATCCTATCAGTAAATAATTGGTGTAAAATACAGTTTGTCGTCTTTTCATGGTCATCACATATGACCCATTTGGACGTCCAGAGGCTCCGTATTCACCGTAGAAGCACTTCTACAACATTGATTCCCCAGTAAAACCCATGGAGTTGGATCAATGACAGTGGATGGAGACACTTTATGTTCAATTAATGATCGATTTTACTGAAAAAGTCACTTTTTCGCAGGTTTTCTCTATTTTTGGTATATAACCCTCAAATGTAATCTCAGCATGATGATTAAAGTACATGATTAGTCAAATAAATACAGGAAAATATCTGATTTACTGGGTTTATGTTCAGTTAATGATATATTTTGCTAAAAAAAAGTCACTTTTTTCTCCGTTTTTTTCTGTTTCTGATAAAATAACCTTCAACTTTAACCTGAGCTTTTATGAACATCTACATGATCAGTGAATGAAATATAGGAAAATACCTGATGTTCACTGAAAAAACGCAAAATATAGAGGATAATATTATAATAAATGGTGATAAATCACTTAAGAAAGGTTAAATATAGAGGGAAAAAAAATATTTTGGAACTGCCACAAAAGTAGCACTGGGTCTTTATGGGTTAAAACATCAGCTGTAATTATTAGACAGGAAAAAAAAAATGAATTGAAATGTAATCAGTAGATGGAGTCATTACTGTAAGTAATATGATAAGATATGTTTTGATATATTTCTGTCCATCTTTGGTTGGAATTAAAACAACAGCTCGCTGGGTAACAAGGCATAATAAACACAAACACATAATTTACATTTATTTGGAAAACAAACAAAAAGCATGAGGACAACAGTGCCATCTATAGTAGATCGGTTTTCAGATTCTAAAATAATTTAGCATGCACACACCAAGGTTATTATAGTTAACGAAAATGAACGAAATGACGAAAACTAAAATGGAAAAATCATTTTCGTTAACTGAAATAAATAAAAACTGTAATTAAAAGAAAAAAAAAAAAACAAAAAACGATAACTTACTGAAACTGTATTGTGTGTTTACAAAACTAACTGAAACCGGTAAAAATTATGGATAAAATTCCCTTTGTTTTCGTCTTTGTCAATGTTGATATAGGATAGAACATGTGAAAATTTTGTGTAAGATCAGAGATATGAGAAAGATATGGAAGTCAGGCGGCCAACAGTGAAAGTTTGGAAAATTTCAGTTTCGTTTTCACATAAGCGACGTTGTGTATGGATCGCACCCCCACCTACATTACCCCCTCCAACCTGCTATAGGGAATTTATCTATGGTACTGAACATATGTTTGTGTCTGTGCCAAGGTTATTATCGTTAACGGAAACTAACGAAATGACGAAAATTAGAATTGTAAAAACATTTTCGTTAACTGAAATAAATAAAAACTATAATAAAAGAAAAAAAAACGATAACTAACTGAAACTGTATTGTGTGTGTACAAAACTAACTAAAACTTATAAAAATTATGGATAAAATTCCCTTCGTTTTCGTTTTTGTCAATGTCGGATTGATATTAAATCGATTTATTTCCCTCAAGGAATTTTAGCTGCTGGCACCATATGATATTTAAGGGTCTGTCACTTGTGGTTTCCAGTCGTCTTCTGGTCCCCACTCTACCTGGAAACATGCAGACTAAAGTTGGGAGAAAGCAGCAGAGTCCTGTCTGGGATTTGTTTGAATATGACGGAGAAGAAGAGAAAAGATATAAAAAAATGTAAAAAATAAAAAAATAAAATAAAAATAAAATAAAATAAGCATTTAGAAAATAACGAAAACTAATAAACCTAGCAAACCTGCTCTAAAAACTAATTAAAACTAACTGAATTAGAGAAAAAAAAAGTCGAAACTAAATGAAACTAAACTATAATGAAAAATCCAAAACTATTTTAACCTTGGTCTGCGCTCAGCCAGAGCCGCCCTAACCCCACCCCCAAATAAAGTGTCCAGGGTAACCTCACTTATTTCTTTGAATAGGATGGCGAAGAAGATGAATGAATGAATGAATGTTTATTTCAGTTAAATACAAAATACAAAACACATACATATTAAAAAACAAACAAACATAAAATTAACACATTTTGTAACTGAAAAAGGAAGAAGCTGAAGCCGGAGGCTTATTTCTGCTTCTCCTATTCACATCCTTAGTCCAAGTCCACACCTGAAGTTGCAGCAGATAAATACTTAAACACAAATTATACTACGTTCAGTGTTATAAGTCATTTTGTAATCATATTACTTTCATAGCCCTTCATAATTTGACAAATTAAATTCTTTTTGAAACTCAACAGTGAGCTACACAATTTCACTTCATCCTTCAATTCGTTCCATAGCTTGACACCAATAACTGAAACACTGATATTTAACGTTTGTTCTTACTTTACATTTTTCAAACACAAACATCCCTTTTAAATTATAATGTCCTTCTCTTAACTTAAAAATTTTCTGAATACAAAAAGGAAGGTTTTTACTTTTAACGCGAAACATAAATTCCATTGTTTTTAAATATACAATATCAAAAAATTTTAGTAAACCAGATTCTACAAAAAGTGGATTACTTGATTGGAGATAACCAGCTTTGTTTATGACTCAAGATAAAGATAAAATATATGAAAAAACTGAAACTAATACTAAAACTAAACTAAAACTAAGCATTCAGAAAAAACAACTAATAAAAACTAGCAAACCTGCTTTAAAAATGAATTAAAACTAACTGAATTAGAGAAAAAAAAGTCAAAAGTAATTAAAACTAAACTATAATTAAAAATCCAAAACTATTATAACCTTGGCGCACGCACACACACACACACCCACACACGCACACACACACGCGCACACACACACACACACACACACACACACACACACACACACACACACACACACACACAGCTTTAATTTTTTGCCTCCTGTTCAGACGCTGCACATGCACTGTTTTACTGTTTTACATTCTCAGACAGTTCCGATCAATAAGATTGTATACTTCTGAGGAAGATTGGTGTCTCCCCTTTCCGTCTCCTTTTCTTCTCTCTCTCTCTTTGTCTCTCTCTCTCACACACAGACACATACACACACACACACACACACACACACACACACCTTCCCCACTGTGATAAGGAAACGCTTCAGTGCTCTCTCTCTTTCCCTCTGCAGCCACAATAACAACATTCAATCACTGTCTGTGTCTCTTCCATTTTCTCTCTTTTTCCCCAACTTTTCATACATTCCGCTCATCATCCTGTTTTTCTTCTCACTGTGGCTCTTCCACTTCTCTCATCCACCTGACCCAATAATACTGAGTCTGGTTTGATCTGGTCGGTCCATTTACTCACATGTATGACAATGAAAGACAGTATATTTTTAATATGATTTAACATTAGACATGCCTCAGCGGTGGTTGTAAAACAGACCTGCATTATTAACCCGTAAAGACCCTCTGCTACTTTTGTGGCAGTTCCCAACTGAATTTTTTTTTCTCTATTTAACCATTATTAACTGATTTATGTCCCTTTATTATAATATTATCTTCTGTATTTTCATTGATTGATTGATTGATTGATTGATTGATGTATTTATTTCGAATATTAATGTCAAAACAGAAGAAAATAAATAAAGAAAACACTTAAACATAACTTAACTAAACTTCCCTTACGGGTACAATTCAATTTCTACACATCAAATGGAAAAATGCTAATCCAAGATTTTTTGTCATACATTGAATAAATAAAATAAAAGAAAGAAAGAAAGAAAGAAAGAAAGAAAGAAAGAAAAGTGGGCTGGAGGAGAGGGCTTGCTCCACTACTTCATTAATAAGATAAGACTCTTTAAGGTGTGTATGTTTAAATTAATCTAAACACAAATGTTTCACATATAAAAGTATTCACATCACTGACGTATTCATTTCACATCCATTACAAATTTAACATAGTTTGTCCATTTTGACCAAATAGTGAAAAAAGATTCCTTTTGACCCTTACAACAAAATGTCAACTTCTCCAGAATGTAAACGTCCTGTACGATGTCAATCCACTCTTTCGTTGTGGATGCTTCAACCTTTAACTATTTTCTAGTGATAGTCTTTTTACTCACTGCCAAAAGCATCAACAACAGTTTTCTATACTCAGTGCCAATGACAACGCAACACGTTAAGATTCTTATATTTTTTTAAATCAATGAGGATTTTTATTCCATGAGCTCTTTGGAATTAATCATAGGCCATTTCTATACAGTAAAAATAAAAAAATCACATCCAAATTTGTTGACAAAAAATAAGGATAAAGAAAGAAACTCAAGGACCCCCAAAACTAAAAGTCACAAAGCGGTCCCGGAGGTGCTGCAGCTCAATGTAGCGATCCTGCTGTGGTGTGGTCACACGTGCTCATCCAGGGCGAGGTCTGTCTGCAGTTGAGCCAGTTTCTTCATGCCTCTGTTGCATCCTGACTATGGTGGACACATTGCATCCAAAACGGCGCGCCACCTGCCGAGCAGAGATTCCGGCCTCCGGGAGCCCCATAGCATGACATCTGTGGTCATGTGTCAGTCCAGGCATCGCTGAGTTATTGCAAATGATTTTGGTGCTTTTCAGCTTGCCTTTATATACAGAACATGACCACGCCTTAACTGACCACAATTCCTTAAGTTGAGCAGTTCATTGCTGAGCAATGAGAAAAACAAGTCTGAATGCAGACAAGTTCATTCAAGCGTGACACTAGCTCAACCCGTCTCAGGTTGTTAAGAAATTGTCTGGGATTATCTTATACAGGTGAAACTTAAACATACTGATGCAGCTCAGGAACAATAAAACACAGTCAAGTGTTGCGTTTTCATTGGCACTGAGTATATCTTTCAGATTCCAGTCCTCACATGAAAAATCTCCAAAGTATAGGAGGTATTTTCCTATATTTAATTCACTGATCATGTAGATGTTCATAGAAATTCAGATTAAAGTTGAGGGTCATTATATCAGAAACAGAGAAAACTGAAGAAAAAGTGACTTTTTCAGTGAAATCTATCTTTAACTGAACATAAACCCAGTGTGTCCATCCACTGTCATTGATCCAACTCCATTGGTTTTACTGGTGAATCAATGTTGTAGAAGATGACGGTGTTTCCATGGTAACTACGGAGCCTCTGAACGTCCAAATGGGTCATATCTGATGACATGAAAAGATGACAAACTGTATTTTACCCCAATTATTTACATGTATTGATAGAACTAGTGGATCAACAGGTATTAAACAGTTTAGATCTGCAGATGGTTTTGGTCTGTGATGGGTATTTGGCTCTTTATGGGTTAAGGGAGTGGCCACTGTGATTGACAGGTGAGTGCTGTCAGCACTCTTTGTTCTACCATCATTAGCTCAGGGACAGAGTCGAACATTCGGAGCCCTTGAAACGTAGTGTTTTGTCGAACAGGCATCTGTGCAGTCGTTGTGATGAAGCAGTAACTCTAACTGGACCTTCAGGGGATTCTGTCATGGAAGTTACTGGTATATAATTAGAATAATTGCCTTTACTTAGCTGCATTAGCTGATGTTAGCATTCATTTGTGTTGAATTATATGGTCTGCCAGCTAGCCTGCTAATTATCTCCTGTAGCCGTTATTAGTGTGTTCATACGTTTGATGACTTTGATCTGACTGTTATTAAATGACTGTATATGTTCACATTTATTAAGCAGGTGACATGTCTTGATGGTGTTCATTATTACTCGGTTAGTAGATATAATTGATGTTATTGATGTTTCTAGTTTCATTCTTTGAATTGTTTCCAACTCCACCCACTTGTTTTCATAAATGTAATATGGCCAAATTTTGAGGCTTTAAAGTTGAATTTCAAAAACAAATGGATGATCCAATCAAATATGAGTGAGTGAACACATCTGTAATAATCTGTCACCAGCGTCCTTCACCACAATTATGACTTTTACTAACGGATAATTGTATTGTCATTGAGATTTGTTTTGCTTTGTTTGTAAATACAACTAAAAAAGTACATTTGTTTAACCCTTTATAGAGCACTCATAAAAATACAAAATGCAATTTCTAATGATTTTATATTGTACTGCAATGTTGTGGAAGAACCCAATCGGGGACTGAAGTTGAGAATTAGCACTAGCTAAAAACTGTATATGCATCACATCAGCTGCAACTGCTTGACTACACTGTCCCTGTCAAACAAACAAACAAATAAATAAACAAATAAAATAGAATTAAATTGAAATTTTAATGTGTTATTTGGGGACATAACAAGACTTTATTACGTTTGTGAAGTGTTTCCAATTTTTTTTTATTGTCACATAGAAAATCATAGTCACTGAAGTTACCATATTTGGTTCCTTACCCATAAGTGGCAAAAAAAAAAAAAAATCCAAGATGTATATGTAAAAATTACAAGAAAAACACACATAAGGTGAAAAGAACATGTCTTTTCTAACATTAGACCAACATCAGTGCTGATCCAGACCCCTGTCCACATCCACATGATCCCTTTGAACATCATTCCTTACATTAGTACCATTACTTAATGGTACCTAACAAAGCAGGTCCACTCACTGTCCATGCAGAGGTGGACCTTACAGACCCTGTAGACCACTTTGGACCTGAGACTGTTGACTCACTATCCTCACTGGAACTGTCTTGTAACCAAAAATAGTCACTTCCTCGATAAAGGGTTAAGATAATGTCTTTAACATGACTGTGTGCACCACATACAGCTTAAAGCTCACCTCTTTTATAAATGGTTAATGATTAATATTATTTAATGTTGTGTAAAATCATCTATTAACCCTCCGGTATCCCGTCCAGCAAGGCCCATACTAAACACCAAGTGTGCCTTTTTGGCACACTTGTGGAATAATGTCAAAAAATTTGTCATACAGTTTGTTTTTAATTCTTTTACACTTTTTTCTATTTCATCAACTTGAGCCATAAATAAAAATACCAAATACTCAATAATTGTCACATTTTTTAACCCTTGAAATGCCGTGTTTATAATGTAAACAAACCATTTTTTAGATGCAAAAAACACACAAAAAAAAAAAAAAAAAATTAATATACTACATAAAAAGTGGATCACATATTATTTGATTTTTTCATCCTGGCATATGTTAATGATTAACTCCAACATTGGTTAATTTGCATTATTATTTTTGGCGCTAGGTCAAATGTACAAAAATACTAGCATCTGTCACCAAGTGTGCGTAAAATGCACACCTATAAATCAAACTATTAAATATTATATATTGATTTATTTTTCTGCTCTAATTTGATTTTATTTGTGTAAATCAAGGTCAGCCCTAATCATACATATCAAATGGAAGAAATAGTGCGTTTTAGGCACACTTGGGAGACAGATGCTAGTCCACTAATTTTCTTTTGTTTACAATGTGCAAATTTTACTTAGTGGCCAGAATTTTAAAGATCATGCAAAAATGAACAACTTTTGAATTCTAACCTTATTTAAATTGTGAAAAATAATATGAAGTTTTTTAAAGCAAAGTGCAAAGTGTGCCTAAAAGACGCACCCAGATAGCGGAGGGTTAAGTGTCAGTGCTGCACTAGTTTTTAGGATTTTAACCAGGACAGGAAATGCTAAAACAGGGTTTTTCAACCTTGGGGTCAAGATCCCATGTGGGGTCATTTGGAATTTCTAGTAATTGATAAAAAAAAATTAAAATAAAATAAAAACGTACTAATAAAAAATATATGGTGAGTTGACAGAGACGATCCCAACCCATAAAAGACATGACAAACTGTTAGTCTGAAACTGAAGCACTGGGGTTCTGTTTATCTGTCAAATGTTCATTGTGGTCAGTTTCAGATGCTGCAGCTCTTTCATAATTCATAGTTTGAGTTCTTGTTTGTTCAGTATTAATTGTCCTCCTTGTAAATCCAAGCTGGACTGACTGTACATATCCTGACCAAGGAAAATCAAATTCTCACTTTGTGCAGTAATCTACACCTGGCTTTTCTGCCTCCGTCCATAATAATATACATTATATAGACTAAATGTCATCTAAAATTAATGTTTATTTGCAACATAGTATAGCAAACTATTACATAATCAGAAACAAATTAATTTTAGCAAAAAAAAAAAAAAAGTCTCTGTTTGAATGTCTGGGGTCGCCAGAAATTTGTGAGGTTAAAATGGGGTCATGAGCCAAAAAAGGGGTTGGGAACCAGTGGATTTCTGCTTTGTAACTTTTGCATTGTAGTTTTGTGTGAAATACAAATTATACAAATTGAATACTGGGTGGAGATGTTTCAGGGATCATTTTATGTTTTTTTTTCTTTTCTCAGCTTTTTCATAAAAATAGCAATAGCCATTGCCTGACTTTCTGAAAGGTTTTTTTTTTTTTTGTTCTTTTTTCGGTTGCTCTCAGTCTGTCCAAACAGTGCCTTGGAATGAGCATGCATTAATCCTGCAGGAACAAGGTGAAAGCTGCACCTCCCTTATGGCACACCTCATGGCAAAGCTTAAGCCTGACTGTCTGAGAGCGGATGTCTGAATATATCAGAGTAAATGTTTTGCAGGCTGTGGAGTACACTGTAAAAAAAAAAAAAAAAAAAAAAAAAAAAAAAAAAATATATATATATATATATATATATATATATATATATATATATATATATTTGTGTGTAATTTAAAGGAATTTTCACTGTTTATTTTACAGATTTTTCCTGTATTTTTAAGATACAGGAAAATATCAATGAAATGACAAAAATAGACTTGATTTTACACGTCAAATGGAAAATAACAGAAAAAACTGAAACTGTCAATAACCATAAAATTTCCATTTTTTAAAAGAATTTTTTTTCTTTTTTCACACAAAAATACAGTTAAAATACATTTGCAAATATATTATAATTTCACAAATATTTCTTTTCTATTCATGAGATTAAACTGTTAATTTTCAAGTTTAATACTCTAAAAAAAATAAAACAAAATAAAACGAGATAAAATTAGTGAGTTGACTGTAATAGAAGTATTTGTTCTGTAAGTTTAACAAGACTTGTTTGTTAATTGACAAATATCTTGTGTAATTACAGGAGGTTTCACAACAAAAATGTTGAATAAATGTATTTTTGTGAATGTATAACATGTATAAGCATTGATAAACTGTCCAAATACAGTTTTTATCAGTGGATTGTACAACTGAGTCTCACTGAAAATTATATATATATATATATATATATATATATATATATATATATATATATATATATATATATATATATATATATATTTATAGGTAATTTGATTGTGTTAATACATGAAAATATTCTTAATTAAACATTAAAAAGTCAAAAAATATTCAAAATCTCATGTAAAGTTAGGGCAAAAAACTGTATTTTAATTATGGACAATTACCGTATTTTTATGAGATGGTTATTTTCTGTTATTTAACAGTATTTTTCGGCACCCCTGCTGCCAGAATAATACTGTTGTTTTTAAGTTTTTTTTTTTTTTTTTACAGTGTACAGTGGGAAGAAGAGGATCTGACTGTGTGTGTTTAAATGCCATTTGTGCCTTGAAGCATTAAGGACTTTTTGGTATTCACTGCTGCTGTTGGTGCCATCTGTTCTACCTGCACCAGACGCTAAATAGAAAACAGACTCACTGTATTCGTCTGTTCGATGTCTCATCAAACCAAATCAAACCTCTGTCTCTCCCTCCTCTCTGTCTGTCTCTCACTGTCTCTTCCATAAAGTGACCCGTCTGCCCGCCACTCTAATCGACAGTAAGTGTTCTAATGCCAGAGGTGTCAACAAACACAAAGTGTCCTCGCATTTACTTGCCAATTGACTCCAAGAACACTGTGTGGGAGTGTGCGTGCGTATGCATCCGTGTGTGTGTGTATAGAGACCTTTCAGAAAGCTGAACTCTGCCCTATATAGGACAAACAATGTTGGCAGGAGCTGTCATTTAAGATGCATTAATGCAAACACACACGCACACACACAAACATGCAGCCCAGCAGCCATTGAAGACTTTTGTAAACCACAGATATACACTACAAACAAAAGTTAAGGATATTTCTTTTTTTTTTTTGGTCTTTTTTTTGTCTTTTTTGCCATTTGTAAATAAAACTGTGTCTGGTCTTTAGATAAAATGTTTCAATTCAGTTCACACAAAAAAAAATAAACAAGTGCTGTGCAAGAATCCCAACTGCAAAAAAATAGCCCAAAAATTACTAATATCCTTAATTTTTTGTTTGTAGTGTATATCTAATCTATACTTTTCTGCACAAAAAAATGTTTTTGTTTTTTTTTTTGTTTCAATTCAGTTCACACAAAAAAGTAAAAAGCGCTGTGCAAGAATCCCACCTGCAAAAAATAGCAAAAAAATTTTAAAAATATCCTTAACTTTTTGTTTGTATTATATAATCTATTCTTTTCTGAAGAAAAAAAAAATCTATCTATCTATCTATCTATCTATCTATCTATCTATCTATCTATCTATCTATCTATCTATCTATCTATCTATCTATCTATCTATCTATCTATCTATCTATCTATCTATCTATCTATCTATCTATCTAATTTTTGTTTTATTTTGTTTTGTTTTTTTTCAATTCACACAAAAAAAGTAAAAAGCACTGTGCAAGATTCCCAACTGAGAAAAATAGCCCAAAAATTAAAAATTTCCCTAACTTTTTGTTTGTAGTGAATATCTAATCTATACTTTTCTAACCAAAAAATACACTTTTTTTGTTTCAATTCAATTCACACAAAAAAGTAAAAAGCGCTCTGCAAGAATCCCAACTGAGAAAAATAGCCCAAAAATAAAAATATCCTTAACTTTTTGTTTGTACTATATAATCTATTCTTTTCTGAAAATAAATAAATAAATTATATATATATATATATATATATATATATATATATATATATATATATATATATATATACACACTACCAGGCAAAAGTTTGGACTCACCTGGTTTTTCTTTATTTTTATGACTATTTCCATTGTAAATTCTCACTGAAGACATCAAAACTACAAATGAACACATATGGAATTATGTATTTTAAAAAGGTGTGACAAAACTCAAAGCATGTTTTATATTTTAGATTCTTCAAAATAGCCACATTTTGCTTTTATTACTGCTTTGTGCATTCTTGGCATTCTCTCGATGAGCTTCATGAGGTAGTCACCTGAAATGTTTTCCAAAAGTCTGGAAGGAGTTCCAAATGATGCTGAGCACCTGTTGGCCGTCTGTGGTCCATCTCATGTCATTTAAATAAGAAGGTGAGTCCAAACTTTTGCCTGTTAGTGTGTATATATATATATATATATATATATATATATATATATATAGTTTTGGGTTTTTTTTGTTTGGTTCGTTTTTTGTTTCAATTCACACAAAAAAGTAAAAAAAGTGCTGTGCCATAATCCCAACTGCAAAAAATAGCAAAAAATTAAAAAATATCCTTAACTTTTTCTTTGTAGTATATAATCTATACTTTTCTAACCAAAAAAAAATTTATTTTTTTTTTGTTTCAATTCAATAAACACAAAAAAGTAAAAAGCGCTGTGCAAGAATCCCAACTGAAAAAAATAGCCTAAAAATTAAAAATATCCTTAACTTTTTCTTTGTAGTGTATAATCTATACTTTTCTAAACAAAAAAAAAAAAAAAAATTTATTTTTTTTTTTGTGTCAATTCAATTCACACACAAAAAAGTAAAAAGCATTGTGCAAGAATCCCAACTGAAAAAAATAGCTCAAAAATGTAAAATATCCTTAACTTTTTCTTTGTAGTGTCTATATAATCTATACTTTTCTGAACAAAAAATACTATTTGTTGACAACATTTCTCTATGGATATGTACAGAATTAGTTGTGATGTGCAGGTCTAGTTCCAGTAATCCACTGGCTCTCAAACTTTTTACAGTGGAGTACCCCCTGAAATCTACTTTTTTAGCCAAGTACCCCCAACTCTCACTTCAGCATTTTTGATTGAAAAAAAATTTGGCAAAATTTGTTTCTGTGCCAAAGGTGTCTGTTTATATTTTCAAAATGTGTAAACAAACAGCATATATTAAACTGTAATATATTAAGACAAAAAAAAGTAACCCTATCATCCCATAATTCTCGGTCCATCTCCGTACCCTCCCTGTGTCTCTCCTCTGTCCCTCATTCATTTTCCCTCTCAGCTCCTCCTTCTCCATCTCCATCTCTGCCTCTTTGACCCTCATGTTGTGATTGACGGGGTCACTGGTGTCAGCGGGGGAACGGAGCCCGTTGGCTTGTTTCACACTGTGGTCAGACCACTTACCATCTGACTGAAGGGGCTCGGGGCACAAATGGGAGCAGACGTGGCATGTCCCTTTAACACAGTAAAACACACACACAACAGTAACAGTGTATGTTTGCATGGATGGCAGGGGTGTCAAACATGCGGCCCGGGGGCCAAATCTGGCCTGCCAAAAGGTTCAATCCGGCCCATGGGATGAATTTGTGAAAAAAAAAAAAATTACACTGAAGATATAAACAATCCAGGATGTTAAAATAATTTTAGGTCAGTTAATTCTAAAGTGGATCAGACCAGTAAAATACTATCATAATAAACTATAAATAATGACAACTGCAAATTTGTCTCTTTGTTTTAGTGCAAAAAATGTAAAATTACAAAAAAGTGTTCACATTTACAGACAAGTCTTGTACAAAAAAAAAAAAAAAAGTGAATATCTGAAATGTCTTAAGAGAAGTATGTGGAATTTTAATCATATTCTCCCTGTTATTTAATATTTTGTGTATTTATAGATCCACTGTGATCTCTAAGGTGTGATTCATGTGTATAAATGATAAACTAAGGAGTAATATTGTTAACATTGCACTTATTTTACTAAAGAATTTCCAGGTTGTTCATATTTGTTCATGTTATGTTCAAGTACAATTCGTACATGTAAACATTTTAATTAAGGAATTTTAAGTGTATTTTTGTGTGTATTGTAGGACATTTAAGCATATTTAAGTGTATTTTTGTCTGTATTGTAGGATTTTTTAGCATATTTAAGGTTTTTTTTGCGTGTATTGTAGGATTTTTGAGCATACTTAAGTGTATTTTTGCGTATATTGTTGGATTTTTTTAGCATATTTAAGTTTATTTTTGTGTGTATTGTAGGATTTTTGAAAATTAAGTATATTTTTGCATGTATTGTAGGATTTTTGGGCATAATTAAGTGTATTTTTGTGTGTATTGTAGGACATTTAAGCATGTTTATGTGTATTTTTGTGTGTATTGTAAGATATTTAAGAATATTTAAGTTTATTTTTGCGTGTATTGTAGGATTTTTGAGCATACTTAAGTGTATTTTTGCGTGCATTGTAGGATATTTAAGCATATTTGAGTATATTTTTGCATGTATTGTGGGATTTTTTTGCATAATTAAGTGTATTTTTGAGTGTATTGTAGGACATTTAAGCCTATTTAAGTGTATTTTTGCATGTATTGTAGAATTTTTTAGCATATTTAAGTGCATTTTTGCCTGTATTGTAGGATATTTAAGCATATTTGAGTGTATTTTTGCATGTATTGTGGGATTTTTTTGCATAATTAAGTGTACTTTTGAGTGTATTGTAGGACATTTAAGCATATTTAAGTGTATTTTTGCATGTATTGTAGGACATTTAAGCATATTAAAGTGTATTTTTGTGTGCACTGTAGGATTTTTGAGCATATTAAAGAGTATTTTTGCGTGCATTGTAGGATTTTTGAGCATATTTAAGTGTATTTTTGCGTGCATTGTAGGACTTTTTAGCATATTTACGGATATTTAAGTGTATTTTTGTGTGCATTGAAGGATTTTTGAGCATCATTAAGTGTATTTTTGCGTGTATTGTAGGATTTTTTAGCATATTTAAGGATATTTAAGTGTATTTTTGTGTGTATTGTAGGATTTTTGAGCATAATTAAGTGTATTTTTGTGTGTATTGTAGGATTTTGAGCATAATTAAGTGTATTTTTGCATGTATTGTAGGACATTAAAGCATATTTAAGAGTATTTTTGCGTGTATTTTAGCATATTTAAGCATATTTAAGTGTATTTTTTGTGTATTGTAGGATTTTTGAGCATAATTAAGTGTATTTTGCGTGTATTGTAGGATATTTAAGCATATTTAAGTGTATTTTTTATGTTACAGAATTTACTTTTTTCACTCAACAGTTCTTATCCTGTTGTTTACATTATTTCACTGGTCCAGCCCACTTTAGATCATATTAGACTGGATGTGGAACTGAACTAAAATGAGTTTGACAGGCCTGATGTACGGCGTCTAAACCTCATCAGTGCATTCAGATCTATATGTGACTGCAGAAACTCTTGGCTCTTCTGCAGCTTTTTTTTTTTTTTTTTTTTTTTCTGTGCAGTGACAGATTGTTGGTGCACTCGGTGCCCTTGATGGGAAGTGGAGGTAGAACTCCCTCTTTCTTTTTTCTATTTGTCTATATATTTCTGGCTCCTGCTGCTCTGCAAACTTCTACTCAGCCTTTCTCTCACCCCATCACTCTCCCCTCAAGAAAAAAAAAAAAAAAAAAGCACCATCACCCCACCTCCTTCAGAGCTGTCAGGAAAAAGAGGAGGAGGAGGGGAGACGAAGAGCCGGGCCTTCTGGGAGTTGGTGTTTTATTTTTTCCATAGGCCTGAGTGGGCCCTGGGTCTGCATGGCTGACAAGCTGGATTTGATACCTGGCCTGATTCAGTCACTCTTTCAGCTCCAAGTCCAGCCCAACCCAGGACGCTGTGGCACGGCTCGGATGCCCCTGTGGATAATATTGGTGGCTAAATATACACAAGGCACGATCTGAGAAAATGTGGTTCAGGAGGCAGAGGAAGGGTCATAGTGTGTGTGCGAGCGTGGAAACCGGAGGGCGTTGGATTTGGTTTGTAGTGGAGTACGGATCGTATTAAATGGAAGATGAGTGTGGGACTTTGACTTGCTCTAAGACACAGGTGTCAAACATGCGGTCCGGGGGCCAAAACCGGCCCGCCAAAGGTTAAAATCTGGCCCGTGGGATGAATTTACAAAATGCAAAATGCCAAAACCGGCCCGCCATTTTACACACTATCCGAAACAAAAAAGATGTGAATTACCTGAAAAAAAAACCTTAAAAATTTCTGAAGTGCAATTTGATCAATATTATGCCTCAACTTATGATTAATACATGTGCATTACAGATCAGATCTACCAAAAAACTGCACTAAATTTAATGTTCTTTGCAATAAATTGGTGTTGCCATTATTTATAGGCATAATGTCATATTTTTCTCACATTAAACCAAAAAGAAAATTTGGAGTTATTATTTCTAGGTCACAGGTGTCAAACATGCGGTCCAGGGGTCAAAACCGGCCCGCCAAAGGGTTCAGTCTGGTCCCTGGAGTGAATTTACAAAGTGCAAAACGCAAAAATAACCCTGAAGATGTTAACAGTCAAAGGCACAGGTGTCAAACATGCCAAAACCGGCCTGCACTTTACACACTATCCAAAACAAAAAAGATGTGAAGTACCTGAAAAAAACCTTAAAAATTTCTGAAGTGCAATTTGATCAATATTATGCCTCAACTTATGATTAATACATGTGCATTACAGATCAGATGTACCAAAAAATTGCACTTATTTTTCTTCACACATTTCAGGTTGTTCATATATGTTCAGGTTATTGATATTGTTAAAGGATATCAGAATTTAATGTTCTTTGCAATAAATTGGTGTTGCCATTATTTACAGGCATAATGTCATATTTTTCTCACATTAAACCAAAAAGAAAATTTGGAGTCATTATTTCTAGGTCACAGGTGTCAAACATGTGGTCCGGGGGCCAAAAGCGGCCCGCCAAAGGTTCCAGTCTGACCCGTGGGATGAATTTACAAAATGCAAAACACAAAAATTATCCTGAAGATGTTAACAGTCAAAGGCACAGGTGTCAAACATGCCAAAACCGGCCTGCACTTTACACACTATCCAAAACAAAAAAGATGTGAAGTACCTGAAAAAAACCTTAAAAATTTCTGAAGTGCGATTTGATCAATATTACGCCTCAACTTATGATTAATACATGTGCATTACAGATCAGATCTACCAAAAAATTGCACTTATTTTTCTTCACACATTTCAGGTTGTTCATATTTACCTCCGCCAAGGAGGTTATGTTTTTGCCAGGGTTTGTTTGTTTGTTTGTCTGTTTGTCTGTCCGTTAGTGTGCAACATAACTCAAAAAGTTATGGACAGATTTTGATGAAATTTTCAGGGTTTTTTGGAAATGGGATAAGGAAGAAATGATTAAATTTTGGTGGTGATTTGGGGTGGGGGGGGCCCACGGGGGGGCGCAGACCACAAAATTTCATCAAAATCTGTCCATAACTTTTTGAGTTATGTTGCACACTAACGGACAGACAAACAGACAGACAAACAAACAAACAAACCCTGGCAAAAACATAACCTCCTTGGCGTGGGGGGGCCCACGGGGGGGGGGGCACTGATCAGCCTTGGCGGAGGTCTGCGCTCTCCGAGTGCTTCTAGTTGTTCAGGTTATTGACATGTGTGCCTGTGTGCACGGGGGATTTTTTCTTTTTTTTTTTCGTGGGAGCCGGGGGGTAGGGGGGGTGCGCAGTTATATACCTGGGGGTGCGGTCCATAACTAACGTAACGAACGCCGTCGTGAAACTTACATACTTTCAACGTTCTATTTATTCCTCTGTTATACAGCGTACGTGATAGACAGACAGACAGACAGACAGACAGACAGAGCTAGTGTAAGTGTTTTAGAACTGCCGTAGTTCCTAGGGGCCAAACAACGTCCGTCTTATTAGCGTCTCTTTCCTCGTTGTTGTCTTTCACTTGAACCTGAACTGATCCAAACTGGACTGGACTGATGGTGGAGGGTCTTCAGTCTCTTCCTTCTAGGTTCACATCATATATATATTTTTTTTAACCTTATATCTGCTGCTATTTCATATTTTGGGTCAATGTGTGCGTGCTTCCATATGTCCGTGTGAAACTTGTGCGGATTTAAAGTTCTGCATCGAACGACGTCTTTCGTTCCTTTTTCTTTTTCTCGTCATACTGTGCTGTTTCGGTACAGCTGTGTACCAAACCGAACAGGTGTGTACCGAAACGGTTCGGTTCGGTACGTGTACCGTTACAGGCCTAGTATTTATGACATTTGTCAATATTATTTTGTATCCCAGACCCCTGTTAGAAAAGAAACACCTGAATTCAGTGTGTCCCAATACTTTTGTCCATATACTATACGACTTAGGGCAGCCATTCTATGAGGCTAACGATATGTACACATGCACCACTAGTCCGAACATTATCTACCTATCTGTGTTTAAGAATTGAGGCATGAAAACGTGTCCGACAGTGGACATTAAAAGGAGAAAAATACAGAAGTTCACAAGTTTCCACCAGATGAGCCATATTTTCTTTCTTCTCGTATTGTTTGCGAGGTGCACTGCGTCGTTCTCTAAACCCACTTTCAAGGGGCATTTACGAGCGCTTTACCAGCTCCTCCTCTCCCTGGAGGCTCCCTTAATTCGCTCCTTTCGACTCTCCTTTTACCCTGCCTCTCTGCTCCCCATCCGTGCATCTCCTTAGCATATTTTAATCGTCAGTCTGGTAGCAGAGGGTTGGCCTTTTATCTCCGCTCTTCGCTTGCCCTCTCCAGTCTCTTCTCCTCTCTCTTCTCCTCTAACCAGTGTTTTTCACTCTATTTGTTGTGATAAATGACTGTTAGATGTGATTTCCCCAGGATCATATCTCTCTCAGGGCCACACACCATAATTAGACGGGATGATTAATAATTCATTCCCTCTCTTTTTCTCTTTTAGAGTCTCTGGGAATGTGTGAGTGTGTGTGGGTGTGCAGAAATCCATCATATAAAAGAAGCCACTGATTGAGTCATTTTCACATTTTAAACCCCAAATAATGATAATAATAAAAAAAAATTACAATAAAAATGCAACAAAAAGAAGAAACATTTAAGGTGATGACATGTTAAAGGAGTTCCCCAAAGACACTCAGACATTCATTTGTGTGCAGCCATGTTCATCATTCATCCTCAACCTCCCACTGTGAACACATTTAACTCCCATATACACACCTACACACACAACACAGTACTTTCATATCATTTCACATAAAACTTACAGGAGAATCAAACGATGCCATGTGTTTTTACGGTAGGTACAAGGTTCTCAATATGTAACGGAGACACTTTTTATTCAAGAGGATAATCAGTAGGTTTCATTAAGCAACAGAATAAGAAATAAATCCGTCTAAGGCAGGGGTGTCAAACTCATTTTAGTTCGGGGGCCACATACAACCTAATATGATATGAAGTGGGCCAGACCAGTAAAAGAATATAAATAATAGGATCATAACTTTTGAGTGAAAAAAGTAAAATTCTGTAATGAAAATGTTTACATCTATGAATTGTACTCAAGCATAACATGAATATGAACAACCTGAAAATTCTTTAGTAAAATAAGTGCAATGTTAACAATATTACGCCTCAGTTTATCATTTATACATATGCATCACAACTTACAGATCACTGTCGATGTAAAAATACACAAAACATTAAATAACAGGCAGAATGTTATTAAAATCCCACATACTTCTCTTAAAAGATTTCAGGTTATTCATTTTGGGGTTTTTTTTAAATAAAAGACTAGTCTGTAAATGTAAACATTTGTGTAATTTTCCTTTTTTTTGCACTAAAACAAAGAGAAAAATTTACAGTTTTCATTATTTATACGTTATTTTGATAGAATTTACTGGTCTGAAAAATCTTGACTTAAGCAAAAAAAAAATAAATCTTGAATTAAGCAAAAAAAAAAAAAAAAATCTTGAATTAAGCAAAAAAAAAAAAAAAATCCTGAATTAAGCAAAAAACAATCTTGAATTGAGCAAAAAAAAAAAAAAAAATCTTGAATTAAGCCAAAAAATCTTCAATTACGCAAAAAAAAAAAAATCTTCAATTAAGCAAAAAAAGCTTCAGTTAAGCAAAAAAGAAAATCTTCAATTAAACAAATACACAAAACAT
Source organism: Sphaeramia orbicularis (assembly GCF_902148855.1). Lineage (NCBI taxonomy): Eukaryota > Metazoa > Chordata > Actinopteri > Kurtiformes > Apogonidae > Sphaeramia > Sphaeramia orbicularis. Next base: position 12,344,662 of record NC_043965.1, read on the forward strand.
TTAATAACAGTGGGAATATTATTAATATTCCACATACTTCTCTTAAGAGATTTCAAGTTATTCACATTTTATTTTTATAAAAGGCTAGTCTGTAAATGTAAACATTTGTGTAATTTTACTTTTTTTTACACTAAAACAAAGAGAAAATTTTACAGATTTCATTATTTATACGTTATTATGATAGAATTTTACTGGTCTGATTATTTTTAGATTGAATTGACCTAAAATGATTTTAACATCCTTGACTGTTAATATCATCAGTGTATTTTTGCATTTCACAAATTCATCCCAGGGGCGGGATTCAACCCTTTGGCGGGCCGGATTTGGCCCCCGGGCCGCATGTTTGACACCTGGGGTCTAAGGGGAGTTCACAGAGAACTGGAGGTTGTTTTACAAACATATTAAAATGTTAAGTCACATGTAATATAGAAAACTGGGGAAAATACTTTGTGTGTGTAACTCACAAAGTACTGCACCACATATTATGATATAGAATAAGATAAAATAAGATCAAATAAAGCAAGATAAGATAGGATAAGATAAAATAAGATAAGATTTTATTTGCCATTTGTACACATTCAGGTACCAAGGTTATAATAGTTTTGGATTTTTCATTATAGTTTAGTTTTATTCAGTTTTTTCTCTAATTCAGTTCATTTTAATTTGTTTTTAGAGCAGGTTTGCTAGTTTTTGTTAGTTTTCTTTTTTTTTTCTAAATGCTTAGTTTTAGTTTAGTTTTAGTATCTTTTCTCTTCTTCTCCGTCGTATTCAATTAAATCCCAGACAGGACTCTGCTGCTTTCTCCCAACTTTAGTCTCCATGTTTCCAGGTAGAGTGGGGACCAGAAGACGACTGGAAACCACAAGTAACAGACCGTGCAGTGTTGTATGGTGCCGCTAGCTAAAATTTCTAGAGCAAAATAAATCACTTTCGTATCAATCCAACATTGACTAAGATGAAAACGAAGGGAATTTCATCCATCATTTTTATCCGTTTTAGTTTTGTAAACACACAATACAGTTTCAGTTAGTTATCGTTTTTTTCTTTTAATTCTAGTTTTTATTTATTTCAGTTAACGAAAATGTTTTTTCAATTCTAGTTTTCGTCATTTCGTTAGTTTTCGTTAACGATAATAAACCTTGTCAGGTACCTATGAATTATTATGCAAAGGACTTTCAAAGTGCAGGTAAAAAAGATTAAAATATACAATCAAAACAGAAGTCAGAAATATAAAAACTATAATAAAAGCAGTTTGAAAACAATTAAAAGACAGTAGCTCAGTGATTTGTAATAAATATCTAAAACTAAATACCAATAGGAATATTGACTCAACTAGTCGACATAAAAACATCTGTGACATTTGTTTAAAGCTACGTTTACATGGAGCCGGGTATTTTGGAAAATAGAAATTTCCCACTCTCCGTTTAAAAAACAAAACAAAACAAAACTTGTGTATATGTGACTATTTTCATAACAATTGTTGTTTACCCTGTAGATGTACACCGTCAATAGCATGCCAGACCTGTAGATGGCGGTGTGGTGAGACGATCCAGTACCATGAACCAATCAGAATCCTGAAAACAATCACAACAAAACCTTACTTCTGTTATGAACTAAGAGTCGCACATGTATTTCAGTGGAAAACTGTGATCTGCGTTTCCCTCAGTTTACGCGAAAACTGACATTTGGTGAAATCTGAACTTTGGTCGGAGTTTTTAGAAACCATTGCTTTCAGTGGACGTGGCTATCGTTGTTGTGTAAACGATAGGCATGAATGCAGGGAGAAATCTCAGTTTTGCGGCTCTATCTATCTATCTATCTATCTATCTATCTATCTATCTATCTATCTATCTATCTATCTATCTATCTATCTATCTATCTATCTATCTATCTATCTATCTATCTATCTATCTATCTATCTATCTATCTATCTATCTATCTATCTATCTGTGACGATTTCTCATAGACTGCAAGGGAAGCTTTTTCATTGCCTCAAAACTGGACAGTAATTGGATAAATGCCATGATGTTTTCCCGCCCCCGACGCTCGGCATCTCTGGGGGTGAATGGAGCTGTGGGCGGAGCTCAGCCAGGCTGGATGCCAGGCTTCCACGTGCTGATTGGAGGATCGGTCAAAAGGCTGAATCCTGTTTGATTAACAGCTAGTTTGCGATCTACTCCTTCACTGACACAGTTCAGTTTAATACCGTCGCACATTCTGCTGTGAAATGGAGAGAGAAACCACTACGACATTACTTGTTCATTTCTTGCACTGTGAATAAAACACACTCATTGTACTTCCTTGTTTCAATTTAACATAATTTCAGCATTTTCTTGTTTAATTGGTACGATAAGGTCACTGACCATTTTCTTAAAAAGGAACGGAGGGACGAGTTTATGTTTAAATAACTTGACCATTTTTTTTATGTAAGCCGACAATGAGCTTCCCCTGTCTGAAAGATGAGCAGCCGCCACTGTTATCTATCTATCTATCTATCTATCTATCTATCTATCTATCTATCTATCTATCTATCTATCTATCTATCTATCTATCTATCTATCTATCTATCTATCTATCTATCTATCTATCTATCTATCTATCTATCTATCTATCTATCTATCTATCTATCTATCTATCTAATTTTTGTTTTATTTTGTTTTGTTTGTTTTTTGTTTCAATTCAGTTCACACAAAAAAAGTAAAAACCGCTGTGCAAGATTCCCAACTGAGAAAAATAGCCCAAAAATTAAAAATATCCCTAACTTTTTGTTTGTAGTGTATATCTAATCTATACTTTTCTAACCAAAAAATACACTTTTTTTTGGTTTCAATTCAGTTCATCAAAAAAGTAAAAAGCGCTGTGCAAGAATCCCAACTGAGAACAATAGCCCAAAAATAAAAATATCCTCAACTTTTTGTTTGTACTATATAATCTATTCTTTTCTGAAAATAAATAAATAAATAAATAATAGATAGATAGATAGATAGATAGATAGATAGATAGATAGATAGATAGATAGATAGATAGATAGATAGATAGATAGATAGATAGATAGATAGATAGATAGATAGATAGATAGATAGATAGGGTTTTTTTTGGTTTGGTTTAGTTTGTTTTTTGTTTCAATTCAATTCACACAAAAAAGTAAAAAGCGCTGTGCAAGAATCCCAACTGCAAAAAATAGCAAAAAAATTAAAAAATATCCTATCTATTTATCCATCCATCCATCCATCCATCCATCCATCCATCCATCCGCAGGGACACATGAACAATAATCTGAATATACCTTCTATATAATTTAGCAGATCCTTTTTTATGCGTCTTAAATTCAAACCCAGGCCAGTTTACTGCACTGTACTGCTTGACTTCACAGGATTGGGTTAGGTGGATTTTTTTCCCTGTTCCACTGAAGTGGACAGCACAGACAAAGGGCTGACATACAAGACATGAAGTGTGAGGATGAGAAACACCTCATAAAAGCCTGATTCTATATCAGTGGCTCTGGCTTAATACAGATGATCGAGATCCTTCAAACCATACCCATATTGTTGAAAGGACATAAGTGTGTTTCCACCATTCGAACACGCTCCTGTGTACTGGTCTGCCTGTTATTGTGTGCTTTGAGCATGTTGAAATAAGCACAAGTGCGTGGTGTGATATTCCACATGCAGAGCGCTGCAGGCCAGTCAAAGCACTGCCACTGGAGCTACACACTCATCTGTTTCGTTGTGATAACTTTCATTAAACAACCTCAAAAGTCTCTGTTATTATTCTCATTTCTCAAGGTTGACTGTGTATCCAGTTCCACAATAGCCCAGCATGTCTTTCTTCTTACTCTGTATTTGTACCATGCCATTCTTCTTTCCCTGCTCTTTTGTTTTGGCTTTTATTAGCCTATTTATTGTGTTCTATTTCCCCTCTGCTCTCTTTTCTTTGTTGTTCTGTGTTCAACTTTCCCCTCAGTGCCCTGCTAATTTATGTCTTTTCTTTCTGTTTACTTTATTTAACGCTGCGACATCAACTTGACTAAATGTTCTCTTTACGTCTACCCCCCCTACATTTCCAATAAATGGGATTCTTCATTTTATGCCCACAGATCGGTATGAATATCCTTCCGTAGAGTGCTTGGAATATAATCAGCAAACATAACTGTTCATTAAACAGTAGGAAGGGACTTGTGTGTAGTCAATGCCCATGTTTTGTTCAATACAATTACAAATAAAGTCAAAAACAGACCTTATACTGGCTATTTTACGTATTCCACGGTTAATGTTCACTGTGGGAGTTAAGCCCTGTTCGAACAAAAAGCCGCAAGACGCAGATTACTTAAAACCCTTTTGGCTCTTCTACTTCATTGTGAATCACAGTATGGAGTGGATTATTGTTTTTTTTTTTTTGGTGGGGGGGGGGACTCCACTGTGTTCAGTTTTGTGTTTATTTTGTTTCCACAGCAGCAGCACGTACACGGTGAGCAACTTTGTCGAACACAGGCAACAATACCCCGGTGAATGTTTAGTTTTAACCACAGTAATTAAATGTTAATATAATGATGGCAGTGTTGTTATGTTCTCACAAATATACATGACTACGCACTGAGAAGACACATCATGTAAATGTGACTATCAGCAATTTTAACCCATAAAGACTCAGTGCTACTTTTTGTATCAGTTCCCAAATAATTTTTTTTATCTCTATTTAACCTTTCCTAAGTCATTTATCACCATTTATTGTAATATTATCCTCTGTATTTTACTATTTTTAATGAAATCAGTTTTTTTTTTTCCATATTTAACTCACTGATCATGTAGATGTTCATAAAAGCTCAGATTAAAGTTGATTTTCATAATATTAGACACAGAGAAAAATGGAAAAAAAAAACATGACTTTTTCCAACAAAATCTATCATTAAGTGTCTCCATCTCCATCCACTGTCATTGATCCAACTCCATGGGTTTTACCGGTGAATCAATGTTGTAGAAGATGACAGTGTTTCCATGGTAACTATGGAGCCTCTGAACGTCCAAATGGGTCATATCTGATGACTATGAAAAGATGAAAAACTGCATTTTACACCAATTATTTACATGTATTGATAGAATTAGTGGATCAGCAGGTATTAAGGTCTTCATAGGTCTTCAGGCTATTTAGGTCTTCATAGGTTAAAACCTTTTTTTTTTTAGCAGTAAATAGCTGAATCTGCTCTTAAATGATGAACAGGACAGAAATGTTGCCATGTTTCTACAGTGGCTCAGAACAGACTTCTTCATCATCTTTATTCTGTTTTATGGCTGGTGGCTTATAGGGTTAAGGTGCATTACTATCACCCTGGAGCACAGTTTCCAATATGGCCCCCCTGAAACACAATCATGTTTGGACCTTGGTACAAGAAAGTCACTGGAGTGTTGGGGGGTGTTATTGGTCCGTAATTGTCGGTTGGAGCTTGGGGGTGGGGGTCGTCAGTGATGGCATCTTTTCTATTCCTCTAACTCCACACTCGTCCATAGGTGATACTATCACCTATAGCCGTGTGTGGATCCAAGTTCATATTACCAGAACGACAGGCTTCTGCGGCCTGCCTCAGAGAGCCTCCGCTGTCCAGATGGTCTGGGGGGCCAGTTCCTCTGCACTGGGGGTTCGAGTTTGAGGCCAGGAGCCTTCCCCACTCTTCCTCCACATGCAAAATCGAGGTGTCCCGTCTCCCCCAGGGGCTCGCGAGACAGATCCAACCGCACCTCCGCGATGGTGGTATCTGGGTCAGGTACTCGCCGTCCTGCTCTGAAAAATCGATCTCATCCGCTATTAATTATGCAAAATTAAAATGAAATTTATCTAAAATCAATTTTTTTACCCAGCCCTAGTGATGATAGTATTTTACTGATCTGACCCACTTGAGATCGATTTGGTCTGTATGTGGAACCTGAATTAAAATGATTTGGCAGTGGCTACTGCCACAGTACTGTGGCATGAATTATCAGTTTGTCTGTTGCCACAGAGCCAATCAAATGTTAGCATTTGTACTAGAGCCAATCAAGGTTATTATTGTTAACGAAAACTAACAAAATGACGAAAACTAGAATTGAAAAAACATTTTCGTTAACTGAAATAAATAAAAACTAGAATTAAAAGAAAAAAAAAAAACGATAACTAACTGAAACTGTATTGTGTGTTTATAAAACTTACTAAAACGGATAAAAATTCTGGATAAAATTCCCTTCATTTTCGTCTTTGTCAATGTCAGACTGATATGAAATCCATTTTTTTCCCTCAGGTAATTTTAGCTGCTGGCACCATATGATATTTAATGGTCCGACACTTCTCGTCAGTTGTGGTTTCCAGTCGTCTTCTGGTCCCCACTCTACCTGGAAACATGGAGAATAAAGTTGGGAGAAAGCAGCAGAGTCCTGTCTGGGATTTATTAGAATACAACAGAGAAGAAGAGAAAAGATATAAAGAAACTAAAACTAAACTAAAACTAATCATTTAGAAAATAACGAAAACTAACAAAAACTAGCAAACCTGCTCTAAGAACTAATTAAAACTAACTGAATTAGAGAAAAAAAAGTCAAAACTAAATAAAACTAAACTATAATGAAAAATCCAAAACTATTAGAACCTTGAAGCCAATCATGGATACTGTTACATGAACTCATTATTGTTGCCACAGTGCTGTGTTGATATATGGCGTATACTTCAGTGCATTCTTTGTGCATTTTGCTACCACAGTACTGTAGCCATTGATGGAAGAAACGATAAATTAGTGATAGTACATATTATAGAATAGGAATTATCTTTCTAAATACTCTATATGTTTTTTGTGGTGTTCTTTGCTCTGTGCAGTCAGTGAGGCTGGAAAAGGTGGGCGGAGCTACAGGTTAGATGCGGCGGTGTGCCATGTTACTTCTCAGCTCTGTGTCAGTTCAGTCTTAACAGTCTACACATGATGTAACAGGACGCTGATTGGCTTCGTGGTAACAGACAAACCGATATTTCGTGGCACAGTACTGTGTCAATAGCCACTTCCAAATGATTGTGACACCACTGATTGTTAATATTTTCAGTGTAATTTCTGCAGTTCACATTTTCATCCCACTTGTCGGATTGGATCCTTTGGCGGGCCGCTTTTAGCCCACGGGCCGCATGTTTGACACCTGTGCTATAAATGTTCCTTTACAGCAGGGGTATCAAACTCATTTTAGTTTAGGGGCCACATTAAGCCCAAATTGATCTTAAGTGGGCCGGACCAGTAAAACAATAGCATAATAACCTGTAAATAATGACAACTCTAAATGTTTTCTCTTTGTTTTAGTGCAAATTTTTTAATTTTTTAATTTTATGTTCTTATCCTGGTTTTTATCCCGGATTGTTTTTATCTTTTCTGGTTTTTATTGTGTTTTATTGCATCTTGTTTTTATTTATTTGATCTTATTTATTTTATTCTTTTACTTATCCAAGCTGCTATATCGAGGAATGGTGGAACACTGAGCACTTTTTGTCCTGTCTTTTTGTCCTGTTTGTAAGTGTGATCAAGTGCCTGTTTTGCATGCTCAATGTGTGTGTGTGTGTGTATGTGTTGTGGTAATGCCAAGGCAATCACCTAGATTGCAAAACAAATCAACCTACGGGTATAAATAAAGTCACCTTGACCTTGACCTTGAAATGAAATGAAATTACAAAAATATGCACATTTGAAAACTATCCAAACAAAAATTATGTGAATAACCTGAAAAAAACTGAAATTTCTTGAGAAAAATAAGTGCAATTTTAACAACATTATAACTCAACTTACCATTTATACATGCATATTACAGATTGGATCTACAAAAGGCACAAAATATTTAATAGCAGGAAGAATAATGTTAAAATTTCACTTTCAAAATTTCAGGTTTTTTGCATTTTATTTTTCAAGGATAGTTTGTAAATATTAATATTTTCATCATTTAATGTAAGTTTTTACACTAAAACAAAGAGAACATTTGGAGTTGTCATTACTTATGCATAGATGTAATGTAATATTATGTTTTTCACATTAAACTAAGAAAATTTGGAGTCATTATTTATAGGTTCTTATGCTGTTATTTTAGTTGAGATCACATTGGTCTGTATATGGAACCTGAACAAAAACAACTTCGATATCCTTGATTGTTAATATCTTAAGCGTAATTTTTGCGCTTTGCAAATTCATCCCGCGGGCCAGTTTTAGCCCCCGGGCCTCATGTTTGATACCTGTGCTCTAAATGTTCCTTTACAGTATTACTGTTTGTTGTACAGTGTGACCTCTGACCCTCTGAGTTGGAGATAAACAAGATCCTTCATTGAAACATAATGAACAACACCATAATGATAGTCTAGGTAGCACGGTCTGAATCATCTCAAATAACCAGCATTTCTTGTTTGGAGAAAGAAGTGGTCATTGTTGAAATAAATTAAAGAGAGAAATCTATCTTTTTTTTTTTTTTTTTTCTCTTTGTCCAGACAGGGCCAAGTGGCCTATATCTCAAAAGGGGCCAACCTCACTTTCTCAGACAAAAAAAAAAAAAAAATCATAAAAGCAGCAAAATATCAGAGAAAATTGAGAAAAGCAGAGATGGATGTGATACCTACTGCTGCATTAAATCAATACCTGATTACAGACACCAAGAAAAGATTAGAGAGTGTGTCCGTCTGTGTGTGTGTGTGTGTGTGTGTGTGTGTGTGTGTGTGTGTGTGTGTGTGTGTGTGCCAGAGCAAGACGGAGCGAGACGGGTTATCAAGTCAGGGTGGGGGTCAGGGCGATGCCGTCAAATGTTTCATGCGTGATCGCGTCTGGGCAGAGTCTGTGATTTTCAAATGTGCGTTTGATATTAAGTGTGTGTGTGTGTGTGTGTGTGTGTGTGTGTGTTTGCTTGGAGCTGTCAGTCTGCTTTTGCACCAGATTTTTCATGTAGCCCCCACAGATCAATATTCCATGACTGTGTGTGTGTGTGTATAGGTGTGTGTGTGTCTGTATGTGTGTGTGAGATTGTCGAAGGGGGATTTAAGCGCAATAGGAACCAATAAAGTGTAAATCAGAGAAGACATGGTGTAGCACCTGGTGATTTCTATCTGCTCAGGTTTTGTTTTTTTTGAAGCAGCCTTGTGTTTACTCTCAGAGGAGCCCAATCCAGACTATAACACTAACGCTAAAGCCTTTCTGTGGAAAAGTTTGGTCTGTAATCATGGATAAAGTTTTCTGATGGTCGCTGAAATTTGTCACAGTCGTCCTCTGCCTAATAATAATCAATTTTTTAACCATTTTAGTCCATATTTTAACCCATAAAGACCCAAAAATCTGCTGGTGAACAAAAGCATCCACTGATCTGAAATGTTCAACCCATATTTCTCTTGAAAGTAAATGTGTAAATAATAACTGTTATTGCCTGAATATGACTTTGATTAAAAATGCTAATGAATGCTGGGAAATCATACAGCATTAACACGTAGATTGTTTAGTTCATTAATTATTATAAAGGAAAGTTGGTTTATTATTTGTAACATCTGATAACCATGCAAACACTGGCAGGTAGACAGATTACAGCAGGCATTTACCTGATATGGAATGTTGTGCCTGAACAGTAAATGATTCATTTGGTACAAAATGTGAATTTAGACGTCTGCCATGTTACCACAGTAGATATTTAAGAATACACTGTATAAGTAACTGTATTTATTTAGAGTTCTATTTTAACCTCTAAAGACCTGGTGTTACTTTTATGTCAGTTCCCAAATGATTTTTCTCTATATTTAACATTTCTTAAGTGATTTATCACCATTTATTGTCATATTATCGTCTTTATTTTGCATTTTTTCAGTGAAAATCAGCCTTGTGTTTACTCTCAGAGGAGCTGAATCCAGACTATAACACTAACGCTAAAGCCTTTCTGTGGAAAAGTTTGGTCTGTAATCATGGATAAAGTTTTCTGATGGTCGCTGAAATCTGTTACAGTCGTCCTCTGCCTAAAAGTAATCAATTTTTTAACCATTTAGTCCACATTTTAACACATAAAGACCCAGTGCAACTTTAGTGGCAGTTCCCAAGGGAATTTTTCTCTATATTCAAGCTTTCTTAAGTGATTTATCACCATTTACTGCAATATTATTGTCTATATTTTGTGTTTTTTCAGTTAAAATCATGTATTTTCCTATATTTAATTTACTGATCATGTCGATGTTCATAAAGACTCAGAGTAAATTCAGTGGTTATTATATCTGAAACAGAGAAAACTGAAGAAAAGCTGACTTTTTCAGCAAAATGTATCATTAACTGAACATAAACCGAATGTTTTCATCTCCTTCCAACCAAAGATGGACAGAAATATATCAGAACATATCTTATCATATTACTTACAGTAATGACTCCATCTACCAATTACATTTTATTTATTTATTTATCTATTTATTTATTTTTCAGTTTAATAATTACAGCTGGTGTTTTAACCCATAAAGACCTATTGCTACTTTATTGTCAGTTCCCAAGTGAATTTTTCCGCTATATTTAACATTTCTTAAGTGATTTATCACCATTTATTGTCATATTATCGTCTTTATTTTGCATTTTTTCAGTGAAAATCAGCCTTGTGTTTACTCTCAGAGGAGCTGAATCCAGACTATAACACTAACGCTAAAGCCTTTCTGTGGAAAAGTTTGGTCTGTAATCATGGATAAAGTTTTCTGATGGTCGCTGAAATCTGTCACAGTCGTCCTCTGCCTAATAATAATCAATTTTTCAGCCATTTTAGTCCATATTTTAACCCATAAAGACCCAAATATCTGCTGGTGAACAAAAGCATCCACTGATCTGAAATGTTCAACCCATGTTTATCTTGAAAGTAAATGTGTAAATAATAACTGTTATTGCCTGAATATGACTTTGATTAAAAATGCAAATGAATGCTGGGAAATCATACAGCATTAACACGTAGATTGTTTAGTTCATTAATTATTATAAAGGAAAATTGGTTTATTATTTGTAACATCTGATAACCATGCAAACACTGGCAGGTAGACAGATTACAGCAGGCATTTACCTGATATGGAATGTTGTGCCTGAACAGTAAATGATTCATTTGGTACAAAATGTGAATTTAGACGTCTGCCATGTTACCACAGTAGATATTTAAGAATACACTGTATAAGTAACTGTATTTATTTAGAGTTCTATTTTAACCTCTAAAGACCTGGTGTTACTTTAGTGTCAGTTCCCAAATGATTTTTCTCTATATTTAACATTTCTTAAGTGATTTATCACCATTTATTGTCATATTATCGTCTTTATTTTGCATTTTTTCAGTGAAAATCAGCCTTGTGTTTACTCTCAGAGGAGTCCAATCCAGACTAAGACACTAACGCTAAAGCCTTTCTGTGGAAAAGTTTGGTCTGTAATCATGGATAAAGTTTTCTGATGGTCGCTGAAATCTGTTACAGTCGTCCTCTGCCTAAAAGTAATCAATTTTTTAACCATTTAGTCCACATTTTAACACATAAAGACCCAGTGCAACTTTAGTGGCAGTTCCCAAGGGAATTTTTCTCTATATTCAAGCTTTCTTAAGTGATTTATCACCATTTACTGCAATATTATTGTCTATATTTTGTGTTTTTTCAGTTAAATCATGTATTTTCCTATATTTAATTTACTGATCATGTCGATGTTCATAAAGACTCAGAGTAAATTCAGTGGTTATTATATCTGAAACAGAGAAAACTGAAGAAAAGCTGACTTTTTCAGCAAAATGTATCATTAACTGAACATAAACCGAATGTTTTCATCTCCTTCCAACCAAAGATGGACAGAAATATATCAGAACATATCTTATCATATTACTTACAGTAATGACTCCATCTACCAATTACATTTTATTTATTTATTTATCTATTTATTTATTTTTCAGTTTAATAATTACAGCTGGTGTTTTAACCCATAAAGACCTATTGCTACTTTATTGTCAGTTCCCAAGTGAATTTTTCCGCTATATTTAACATTTCTTAAGTGATTTATCACCATTTATTGTCATATTATCGTCTTTATTTTGCATATTTTCAGTGAAAATCAGCCTTGTGTTTACTCTCAGAGGAGCTGAATCCAGACTATAACACTAACGCTAAAGCCTTTCTGTGGAAAAGTTTGGTCTGTAATCATGGATAAAGTTTTTCTGATGGTCGCTGAAATCTGTCACAGTTGTCCTCTGCCTAATAATAATCAATTTTTCAGCCATTTTAGTCCATATTTTAACCCATAAAGACCCAAATATCTGCTGGTGAACAAAAGCATCCACTGATCTGAAATGTTCAACCCATGTTTATCTTGAAAGTAAATGTGTAAATAATAACTGTTATTGCCTGAATATGACTTTGATTAAAAATGCAAATGAATGCTGGGAAATCATACAGCATTAACACGTAGATTGTTTAGTTCATTAATTATTATAAAGGAAAATTGGTTTATTATTTGTAACATCTGATAACCATGCAAACACTGGCAGGTAGACAGATTACAGCAGGCATTTACCTGATATGGAATGTTCTGCCTGAACAAGAAATGATTCATTTGGTCCAAAATGTGAATTTAGACGTCTGCCATGTTACCACAGTAGATATTTAAGAATACATTGTATAAGTAACTGTATTTATTTAGAGTTCTATTTTAACCTCTAAAGACCTGGTGTTACTTTAGTGTCAGTTCCCGAATGATTTTGCTCTATATTTAACATTTCTTAAGTGATTTATCACCATTTATTGTCATATTATCGTCTTTATTTTGCATTTTTTCAGTGAAAATCAGCCTTGTGTTTACTCTCAGAGGAGCTGAATCCAGACTATAACACTAACGCTAAAGCCTTTCTGTGGAAAAGTTTGGTCTGTAATCATGGATAAAGTTTTCTGATGGTCGCTGAAATCTGTTACAGTCGTCCTCTGCCTAAAAGTAATCAATTTTTTAACCATTTAGTCCACATTTTAACACATAAAGACCCAGTGCAACTTTAGTGGCAGTTCCCAAGGGAATTTTTCTCTATATTCAAGCTTTCTTAAGTGATTTATCACCATTTACTGCAATATTATTGTCTATATTTTGTGTTTTTTCAGTTAAAATCATGTGTTTTCCTATATTTAATTTACTGATCATGTCGATGTTCATAAAGACTCAGAGTAAATTCAGTGGTTATTATATCTGAAACAGAGAAAACTGAAGAAAAGCTGACTTTTTCAGCAAAATGTATCATTAACTGAACATAAACCGAATGTTTTCATCTCCTTCCAACCAAAGATGGACAGAAATATATCAGAACATATCTTATCATATTACTTACAGTAATGACTCCATCTACCAATTACATTTTATTTATTTATTTATCTATTTATTTATTTTTCAGTTTAATAATTACAGCTGGTGTTTTAACCCATAAAGACCTGGTGTTACTTTAGTGTCAGTTCCCAAGTGAATTTTTCCGCTATATTTAACATTTCTTAAGTGATTTATCACCATTTATTGTCATATTATCATCTTTATTTTGCATATTTTCAGTGAAAATCAGCCTTGTGTTTACTCTCAGAGGAGTCCAATCCAGACTAAGACACTAACGCTAAAGCCTTTCTGTGGAAAAGTTTGGTCTGTAATCATGGATAAAGTTTTCTGATGGTCGCTGAAATCTGTTACAGTCGTCCTCTGCCTAAAAGTAATCAATTTTTTAACCATTTAGTCCACATTTTAACACATAAAGACCCAGTGCAACTTTAGTGGCAGTTCCCAAGGGAATTTTTCTCTATATTCAAGCTTTCTTAAGTGATTTATCACCATTTACTGCAATATTATTGTCTATATTTTGTGTTTTTTCAGTTAAAATCATGTATTTTCCTATATTTAATTTACTGATCATGTCGATGTTCATAAAGACTCAGAGTAAATTCAGTGGTTATTATATCTGAAACAGAGAAAACTGAAGAAAAGCTGACTTTTTCAGCAAAATGTATCATTAACTGAACATAAACCGAATGTTTCCATCTCCTTCCAACCAAAGATGGACAGAAATATATCAGAACATATCTTATCATATTACTTACAGTAATGACTCCATCTACCAATTACATTTTATTTATTTATTTATCTATTTATTTATTTTCAGTTTAATAATTACAGCTGGTGTTTTAACCCATAAAGACCTATTGCTACTTTATTGTCAGTTCCCAAGTGAATTTTTCCGCTATATTTAACATTTCTTAAGTGATTTATCACCATTTATTGTCATATTATCATCTTTATTTTGCATATTTTCAGTGAAAATCAGCCTTGTGTTTACTCTCAGAGGAGCTGAATCCAGACTATAACACTAACGCTAAAGCCTTTCTGTGGAAAAGTTTGGTCTGTAATCATGGATAAAGTTTTCTGATGGTTGCTGAAATCTGTTACAGTCGTCCTCTGCCTAAAAGTAATCAATTTTTTAACCATTTTAGTCCACATTTTAACACATAAAGACCCAGTGCAACTTTAGTGGCAGTTCCCAAGGGAATTTTTCTCTATATTCAAGCTTTCTTAAGTGATTTATCACCATTTACTGCAATATTATTGTCTATATTTTGTGTTTTTTCAGTTAAAATCATGTATTTTCCTATATTTAATTTACTGATCATGTCGATGTTCATAAAGACTCAGAGTAAATTCAATGGTTATTATATCAGAAACAGAGAAAACTGAAGAAAAGCTGACTTTTTCAGCAAAATGTATCATTAACTGAACATAAACCGAATGTTTCCATCTCCTTCCAACCAAAGATGGACAGAAATATATCAGAACATATCTTATCATATTACTTACAGTAATGACTCCATCTACCAATTACATTTTATTTATTTATTTATCTATTTATTTATTTTTCAGTTTAATAATTACAGCTGGTGTTTTAACCCATAAAGACTCATTGCTACTTTAGTGTCAGTTCCAGAGTGAATTTTTCCTCTATATTTAACTTTTCTTAAGTGATTTATCACCATTTAGTGTAATATTATCCACTGTATTTTGCATTTTTTCAGTGAACATCAAGTATTTTCCTATATTTAATTCACAGATCATGTAGATGTTCATAGAAGCTCAGGTTAAAGTTGAGGATTATTTTACCAAAAACAGAGAAAACTGAAAAAAGCTGACTTTTTCTGCAAAATCTATCATTAACTGAACATAAACCGATTGTGTCCATCCACTGTCATTGATCCAACTCCATGGGTTTTACTGGTGAATCAATGTTGGAGAAGATGACGGTGTTTCCACGGTAACTACAGAGTCTCTGAACGTCCAAATGGGTCATATCTGATGACCATGAAAAGATGACAAACTGTATTTTACACCAATTATTTACATGGATTGATAGAATTAGTGGATCAACGGGTATTAAATAGTTTAGATCAGTAGATGGTTTTGTCAACGGTGGATGTTTGGGTCTTTATAGGTTAAAACCTGTTGAACCACTAATCTTATCAATACATGTAAAATAATTGGTGTAATTTGTTATCTTTTAATGGTCATCAGATGTTCAGAGGCTCCATAGTTACCATGGAAACATCGTCATCTTCTACAACATTGATTCACTAGTAAAACTCATGGATTCGGATTAATGACAGTGGATGGAGACACTGGGTTTATGTTCAGTTAATGATATATTTTGCCAAAAAAAGTCGATTTTTATCTGTTTTGATATAATATCCTTTGAATTTTCATGAACATGTAAATTAAATATAAGAAATTACATACAGAAAAATACATGATTTACAGTGAAACATGCAAAATGCAGAGGATAATTTCATAATAAATGAAGATAAATCATCTAAGAACACTGTAAAAAAAAAAAATAATAATAAAAATAAAAACAGTATTATTCCGGCAGCTGGGGTGGCAAAAAAATACTGTTAAACAACGGAAAATAACCATCTCATAAAAATACGGTAATTTTCCATAATTAAAATACAGTTTTTTGCCCTAACTTTACATGAGATTTTGCAGATTTTTTTTGAAATTTTAATGTTTAATAAAGAATATTTTCATGCATTAAAACAATCAAATTACCTATAAATATATATATATAAATAATTTTCAATGAGACTCAGTTGTACAATCCACTGATAAAAACTGTATTTGGACAGTTTATCAGTGCTTATACATGTTATACATTTACAAAAATACATTTATTCAACATTTTTGTTGTGAATCCTCCCGTAATTACACAAGATATTTGTCAATTAACAAACAAGTCTTGTTAAACTTACGGAACAAATACTTTTTTTTATGGTTAATTGTCAGTAATTTTATCTCATTTTATGTATTTTTTTTTTATTTTTTATTTTTTTACAGTATTAAACTTTAAATTAACAGTTTAATCTCATAAATAGAAAAGAAATGTTTGTGAAATTATGATACGTTTGCAAATGTATTTTAACTGTGTTTTTCTGTGAAAAAAGAAAAAAAAATTGTTTAAAAAATGGAAATTTTTTGGTTATTCAAAGTTACAGTTTTTTCATGTTATTATACATTGACATGTAAAATCATAGTCTATTTTTGTCATTTCATTGATATTTTCCTGTGTCTTAAAAATACAGGAAAAATCTGTTAAATAAACAGTGAAAATTCTGTTAAATTACAGATTTTTTTTTAACAGTGAACGGTTAAATATAGAGAAAAATTCATTTGGGAACTGCCACAAAAGCAGCTCTGGGTCTTCATGGGTTAACACCAGAGTGAGGAACCTTTTAGCCCTTGTTTGAAGATGCCCTGCTTTTGAAGCTGTTCCTGAATGTCAGTGTCTGTTCTGGCCTCGTATTGTGTAGGTGATGATTGTATGTAATAACAACAGAGCACCAGAATTATTGACTTGAAAAAAGCGGGTTATTTTCAGAGACAGACAGAAAAGTCCCAGTACATTATCAGTAAATAGATAAATGAGCAAAGTGGTTTTGTGGGCCTGTAATAATTGTTTTCCATCTTGTTCCCATTCCCCTGATATGACTTTTATTTCATTATACTTCAACATCGTCCCCTTCCAACAGTTTAGCACCAAAGCGTACCGTGACCCTTTTGAAACAGGCGTACCACAGTCGTTCCTTTAAGAACCCCTTCCATTATTCTGTTAGAGCCAAGCATTAAACCAGACTCATCCGGTCCTTTTGTGTGATTTTAAAGCTAACCGGCTAATAGACGATGAGCTGTTGTGAAGGCGCTGTGGCCGGCGTCTTTTTTCATCTTGTCTTTTTTCGTCGTCGTCACCATCTTCATGATCTTCGTTAACAATTTCTTCAAACATCTCTGACAAAAAAAAAAAAAACAGTTGGATTAATTTCAAATTTTATATGTAGTTTCCTCGGGACAATGTCTACAAAGTTTGTTCACAGTTTTGAGAAAATTTTGATTATGTTTTTAAATTATTAACCCTGTAAAGCCTGAACCATTAAATCACTGACAGAAAATTCCAGTTCTTTGAAACTGGAGCCTTTATTGGTCCTTCTGAACAACCAAAAAAACATTTTTTCAAATATCAATTTCCATGTAGGAGTTTCTATTTTGTATCATATTTGATACATCGGGTCTCAATGCTTAAATATTATTTTTGAACAAACAAAAACATTATATAACACAAACATATCTAACAAATTGGTAATTCCTTTTCAAAATTGCAAAGTTCTTCCTCCTTCCTCATTAATGACAGTCTTGTAGTGTCACTGGAAAGGCCTCTGGTGAATGAAGTCCTCCCCCCTGGTGGATTATCTGTGTATTGCATGTATCTAATTGTATACATCAGGTTTTTCAAGAAAGAAAATATCACACTAATCATGTAGAGGGCTTCAAAACTCATGTATCAAATATGATACGTTTGGTGTTAAAGGGTTAACAATGTGCCTTTACTTATAACAGTCCAAATTTTAATGGCTTATAACATGGAAATGGTTACAGATATCAGTATAGTTACTATTGAGCACTGATAGGAAGTCATATATGGACTTTCATTTGGGTCCATGACCTTTGACCTTGAGTGACTTTGAAGGGTCAAACTCAAGGTCACCAATGTCGACATTTCAACAATCTTCTTCTTCCAAACCACTGATCGGCTTAATTTAAAATTTCATCTGTAGCTTCCTTGGGACAATGTCCACAAAGTTTATTTTTAGTTTGAGAAAATTTTGATGAATTTTTTAAATTATTAACCCTGAAAAGCCTGAACCATTTAATCATTGACAGAAAATTCCAGTTCTTTGAAACTGGAGCCTTTATTGGTCCTTCTGAACAACCAAAAAAACATTTTTTAAATATCAATTTCCATGTATGAGTTTCAGTTTTGTATCATATTTGATACATCAGGTCTCAATGCTTAAATATTATTTTTGAACAAACAAAAACATTATATAACACAAACATATCTAACAAATTGGTAATTCCTTTTCAAAATTGCAAAGTTCTTCCTCCTTCCTCATTAATGACAGTCTTGTAGTGTCACTGGAAAGGCCTCTGGTGAATGAAGTCCTCCCCCTGGTGGATTATCTGTGTATTGCATGTATCTAATTGTATACATCAGGTTTTTCAAGAAAGAAAATATCACACTAATCATGTAGAGGGCTTCAAAACTCATGAATCAAATATGATACGTTTGGTGTTAAAGGGTTAACAATGTGCCTTTACTTATAACAGTCCAAATTTTAATGGCTTATAACATGGAAATGGTTACAGATATCAGTATAGTTACTATTGAGCACTGATAGGAAGTCATATATGGACTTTCATTTGGGTCCATGACCTTTGACCTTGAGTGACTTTGAAGGGTCAAACTCAAGGTCACCAGTGTCTACATTTCAACAATCTTCTTCTCCCGAACTACTGATCGGCTTAATTTAAAATTTCATCTGTGGCTGGAAAAAAAAAATCTTGATTAAGGGTCTCATAAGTCATGCATGAAAGGGTTAAATGGTGAATGTACCACTTTTCTCTTATTTATCAAATCTAGAGAGCCATGTTGACTGTACAAAAAAAAAAGTCTTAAAAAAATAATCAAATTACAATCACAATCTCAGCCAAAGCACAGATCATGAAAATCAATCAATCAATCAATCAATCAATCAAATCAAATCAAATCAAATCAAATTGTGCATGTGTGTATTTGGTGACTAAAGTAATCCTGATCCTGCTTCTGACTTGGTACTGGGCTCCTGCAGTCTCTCCATTTCGCAGGTATTTTCAACAGTCATGTATTGGCTTTTGTACAGTTGCTGCTGAGAGATTTTCACGTCTTTTCTTGGCAGGTTGCACACATCATCAGAACATCACAGCCCTCTAGTAGTGACGGATTTGCTCTCCTTCAAAAACTTCAAAAACCTGTAGTCCAGTTACCTTCTACTCTGCACTTCTGACATACGATGATCTGGATGATTGAGAATCTCCATAGATCATTCTTTCCTCTTTACACTGTAAAAAAAATCTGTAAAATAACAGAATTTTCACTGTTTATTTTACAGATTTTTCCTGTATTTTTAAGATACAGGAAAATATCAATGAAATGACAAAAATAGACTGTGATTTTACACGCCAAATGTAAAATAACATGAAAAAACTGCAACTGTGAATAACCAAAAAAATTCAATTTTTTAAAAGATTTTTTTTCTTTTTTTCACAGAAAAATACAGTTAAAATACATTTGCAAATGTTTTGTAATTTCACAAATATTTCTTTTCTATTTATGAGATTAAACTGTTAATTTAAAGTTTAATACTGTAAAAAAAACAAACAAATAAAACAAGATAAAAATTACTGACAATTAACCGTAAAAGAAGTATTTGTTCTGTAAGTTTAACAAGACTTGTTTGTTAATTAAAAAATATCTTGTGTAATTACGGGA
Source organism: Sphaeramia orbicularis (assembly GCF_902148855.1). Taxonomy (NCBI): domain Eukaryota; kingdom Metazoa; phylum Chordata; class Actinopteri; order Kurtiformes; family Apogonidae; genus Sphaeramia; species Sphaeramia orbicularis. The sequence continues at coordinate 12,364,536 of NC_043965.1, forward strand.
GGTTTCACAACAAAAATGTTGAATATATGTATTTTTGTGAATATATAACATGTATAAGCACTGATAAACTGTCCAAATACAGTTTTTATCAGTGGATTGTACAACTGAGTCTCATTGAAAATTATTTATATATATATTTATCGGTAATTTGATTGTTTTAATACATGTAAATATTCTTTATTAAACATTAAAAAGTCAAAAAATATGCAACATCTCATGTAAAGATATAAAGTTAGGGCAAAAAACTGTATTTTAATTATGGAAAATGACCATATTTTTATGAGATGGTTATTTTCCGTTATTTTACAGTATTGCTGCCGGAATATTACCGTTTTTTTCCCCTTTTTTTACAGTGTATTTTTACTCTAACCAGTTCTCCAGAGAATATAGCTTTCACTGAGAGACTTTTTTTTTTAATTGCACAATTCCAGCTTCTTTTTTTCTGCTGTTTGAGAATCCTTTTTAAGTGAACTACGACATTTTGTCTTTTCATCAGCTTCAGTCGTTTGCTTTTAGGGAGTGGGTTATCTGAGGTAAGTGAGTAGGAGGAGATGTGTTGGACTTAATGAGATCTACAGAGATATGCGCAAATGAACGGCGGGGATTCACTTGTTAGCGACACATCATCTGTATCTCATCAAGATGATAATTCATATCTCGTTATTTTGCAGCAATTAGTCAAACCAAAACAGGCCAAATGCCAGAGTCTTAATGCCAAGACCCTTGCTGAGATGTAAAATGCCTTTCCGTTTCTCGGTTCCCTTCATTCATTCTTACATCTCCCACACTGTCTGTGCTGTTTGTGTCTCTTTGTCGTGTATAACTGTACCTCTCTTTTCCTCTATCCATCTTATCTCCTCCTGTCTTATCGTGTTCTTGGTTGTTTCCTGATATCCCCCTCTTTCATTCCTCTCTCGTACTTTCTACTCTCTCAGAATCCTTAGTTCTGCCCTGTGGTTTTCTCTTTTTTTTTTTCAAGGCAAAAGACACAAAATGCAACCTTTTCCATCTTAAAACATGGCTGAATTTGATTATTTACTGTTGCTTTTAAAGGAAGTAAATCTAAAACCTTATTTGCTAATAATGAATGACCATATTTGGACGAAAGGAGTTGAGCTGTGGGAGGGTTAGAGGCAGGCTAATGCTAAACACTAGCTTATGGAAACTTATTTGATAGTGGAACCTGTTAAAAACAACTACAGTTAAGCTCTGTTAGGGGTAAAAAACTGTGTGAGTCAGGGGTTTTTGGACCCAACCCCAGCGGCCATTAGTAGTATTACACCTTTAACCTCCTGAGACCCAGGAAGTGTCAGCAAAGCAAGGTTATTATCGTTAATGAAAACTAGAATTGAAAAAACATTTTTGTTAACTGAAATAAATAAAAACTAGAATTAAAAGAAAAAAAACTAACTGAAACAGTATTGTGTGCTTGCAAACTAACTAAAACGTATAAAAATTAAGGATAAAATTCCCTTCCTTTTCATCTTTGTCAATGTCGGATTGATACGAAAGTGATTTATTTCGCTCAAGCAATTTTAGTTAGCGGCACCATACGACACTTCACAATCCATCACTTGTCGTCACTTGTGGTTTCCAGTCGTCTTCTGGTCCCCACTCTACCTGGAAACATGGAGACTAAAGTTGGGAGAAAGCAGCAGAGTCCTGTCTGGGATTTATTTGAATACGACGGAGAAGAAGAGAAAAGATATGAAAAAACTCAAATTAATACTAAAACTGAACTAAAACTAAGCATTTAGAAAAAAATGAAAACCAATAAAAATTAGCAAACCTGCTCTAAAAACTAATTTAAACTAACCGAATTAGAGAAAAAAAGGTCAAATAATCCAAAACTATTATAACCTTGGAGCAAAGTATAAGTTTTTTTTTGTTTTTTATTAAATAAGTGCCGATATTGGAAACATCATGATGCAACAGTTTTTTTAGATGCTTTTTTTTTTTTAATGGAATGTCCTTTGTGGTGGACAGTTTTCTTTTCTCTTTTTTTGTATAAAGTTGTGAAACTCTTGTCCACAAGTGTGGACAGGAAACCCACAGCTGGGTCTAAGGAAGTTAAGATACTTCTTAATTGGCTTCACTTTAATGATAAGAGCCTTGACCCTTCAGTTTGTTTTCTTTTCCATCTTAGAACATGGATGAATTTGATTATTTACTGTTGCTTTTAAAGGAAGTAAATCTAAAACCTTATTTGCCAATAAAAAAATGACCATATTTGGACAAAAGGAGTTGAGCTGTGGGAGGGTTAGAGGCAGGCTAATGCTAAACACTAGCTTATGGAAACTTATTTGATAGTCTTGTTAGTGGAACCTGTTAAAAACAACTACAGTTAAGCTCTGTTAGGGGAAAAAAACTGTGTGAGTCAGGGGTTTTTGGAGCCAACCCCAGCGGCCATTAGTAGTATTACACCTTTAACCCTTTCATGCATGCTGGTCACTACAGTGGACAGCTATTCTACAACTGTTCTCTTGTATATTCATGGATTTTTTTTGTTTTTGCACATATCTTTATTAAAGTTTTAAGACACTACATATCTTTTCTGACATGACTTGGTAACATGTAGATCTCTCCTGAGCATAAACCCCCAGAATCACAACCCCTCCCCATAGTTTTCACACAATTTATCAGTAAATACCAGTTTCTGTGCGTCAAAAATTAAACGTGTGGTGTCCAGCTGAGTGGACATTTTTGCAACTTCATGAAAAATAGGTTCATAAGAATTTTTTTTTCATTATTGTTTTTTTTTAAGGTATTTTTTAAAATTATTTTTATTTGATTTATTTTTTTAAATTTATTTTTCAGAAGAAAATTTTAAATCGCATTGTTTTTTTTCATGCCTAAAGAGAAATAAAAACACTCAGCAAAAAATTTTGATTAAGGTTCTCATAATTTGTGCATGAAAGGGTTAACCTCCTGACACCCAGGAAATGTCAGCAAAGCGTTGACGAAAACTAGAATTGAAAAAAATTATTTTTTCGTTAACTGAAATAAATAAAAACTATAATTAAAAGAAAAAAACGATTACTAACTGAGACTGTGAACAAAAACAGTGGTTTTAATGGAAGAAATAGTGCGTTTTAGGCACACTTGGGAGACAGATGTTAATCTTGTAATTTTCTTTTGTTTACAATGTGCAAATTTTAGTTGGTGGCCAGAATTTTAAAGATCATGCACAAATGAACAACTTTTGAATTCTAACCTTATTTAAATTGTGAAAAATATGAAGTTTTTTAAAACGAAGTGCAAAGTGTGCCTAAAAGGTGCACCCGGATACCGGAGGGTTAAGCATTAAAATGCCTTTATTCTCAGGGCATGATCATGTGTAGACTTTTAAAAACACTTCAACGTGTTTCAGCTTCAAGCCTTGACCAGGAAATCAAAAAAGATTTTTAGGTTGTTTTTTTTTTCACTTCCTGATGAAGGCGTGAAGACCATGCCGTGAGAATAAAGGCCTTTTAATGCTTAAAGAGAAAGCCTTGGAGTTCTCTTTCTGTTTATCTACTTTATGAATCCCTTTTCCACAGAGCACCTCAAACAAACTCTTTTTTTTTTTTTTTTGGAGTCGTAGAAGCATTTTTTCCCACGATTTGTTAAGGAACTAGACAGAACTGTATTTGAAGAGAATCAGAACTAGAATTGTTCAGATTCAATTGATTCCCAAACCTATTGACGAGTTTGTTGGCAGTGTCCCATTCAGAATTTTTTAATTGAGCCACAGTCAGAGTGAAGTTAATTACAAATACATGCCAGTACCATCTTGAAGCTCTGCAGGGTTGGTAGAAATGACCCACTTTCACATCTTCCCCTAAGTATATGTGGCCCCCCTACCCCAAAAAAAAAAAAAAAAGAATAAAGGCATTAAATCCAAGAAAATATTCTGAAAAAGACAAAACATGACACTTGGGAGATCCTTTAATTATGCACAGACACACACAGGTGCAGACACACATTTGCGTTCTTCTACTGAGCTTTTCTTAAAAGCATTTGCATGTTGCATGTTGGTGTAGATCCAAGCGGGGTGGCCTTTGTTTGTCCCCTCGTGTACGCATCACGGAGAGCGAGAGCGTATATCTCTGTTGTTAAAATGAGAAATGAGGCTAAAATAGAGTCTGCGTGGATTGTATTTTTTTTTTTTTTTTTTTTTTTTATAGGGTGAATAATAAAAAGCGACAGTGTGTAAGTGTATGTACGCAGCATATGTGACTGAGGTGGGAGCAAACTGTTTGGCTGGCGAGGCGGGGGGTAGGTATGAACAAGAAAGAGCGGACTGGAATGTGTGTGTTGGCGCTCGATAGGGGGTCAGTTCATGTTGGAAACTGGCCTGTGTGCAATCAGACAACCACTACGCCCAGGAATAGCCCATTACTACCAACCCCACTGTGTGTGTGTGTGTGTGTGTGTGTGTGAACAGGAGAGGGAGATTACATCCATGCACAAATGTTCACAAATCAAACATAAAACCAAAGAGAGAGCAACAGAAAATACACTGTAAAAAACAAGAACAAAAAAAAAAAACAGTATTATTCCGGCAGCAGGGGTGCCGAAAAAATATTGTAAAATAATGGAAAATAACCATCTCATTGTTCATTTGTGGTTTCTCTTTGCCTTTTGTTCACCTCTGTATTTTGTTTTTAAATTACGTTCGAAATAAACTTCAACGTTTTTTGTACAGATAAGAAATATGTATGACAAATACGGATATATACAAGCAATGTTGAGTAGCCCTGACCTAGAGAAACCTATCTTTATGAGGACATCCTATTGATAAACACTGTAAAAAAAAAAAAAAAAAATAAAAAAAAACAGTAAAAAAAAAATGGAGTATTATTCCGGCAGCAGGGGTGCCGAAAAAATACTGTAAAATAACAGAAAATAACCATCTCATAAAAATACAGTAATTTTCCATAATTAAAATACAGTTTTTTGCCCTAAGTTTACATGAGATTTTGGTTTTTTTTTTTTTTTTTTTTTTTTTTTTTTACTTTTTAATGTTTAATAAAGAATATTTTCATGTATTAAAACAATCAAATTACCTATAAATATATATATAAATGATTTTCAATGAGACTCAGTTGTGCAATCCACTGATAAAAACTGTATTTGGACAGTTTATCAGTGCTTATACATGTTATACATTCACAAAAATACATTTATTCAACATTTTTGTTGTGAAACCTCCTGTAATTACACAAGATATTTGTCGATTACCAAACAAGTCTTGTTAAACTTACAGAACAAATACTTCTTTAATGGTTAATTGTCAGTAATTTTATCTCATTTATTATTATTATTATTTTTTTTATTTTTTTATTTTTTATTTTTTTTTTTTTACAGTATTAAACTTTAAATTAACAGTTTCATCTCATAAACAGAAAAGAAATATTTGTGAAATTATGATACATTTGCAAATGTATTTTAACTGTATTTTTCTGTGAAAAAAGAAAAAATTTCTTTTAAAAAATGGAAATCTTATGGTTATTCACAGTTACAGTTTTTTGTGTTATTTTACATTTGACATGTAAAATCAGTCTGTTTTTGTCATTTCATTGATTTTTTCCTGTATCTTAAAAATACAGGAAAAATCTGTAAAATAAACAGTGAAAATTCTGTTAAATTACAGATTTTTTTTTTACAGTGTAGGATCAAGATAAAGAGTGACAAATAAAAGATCCTTTATCACAAAAGACAGAAAAAACAAGAGAAAACATACACGCTGTTGTCCTTTTTGCATTCAGTTCACACGAGAGTCTAGATTTTTTTTTTTTTTTTTTTTTTTGATTGAAAACATAATGCAATACAATAGATCTTTATTGTCCACCAGACTGGAAAATTGTCTCCATTTCACCCAAAAAACTCTCTCTCTCACACACACACACACACACACACACACACACACACACAAAACATATTCTGAACATAAATAAATACATTCTGAAATCGGAGCTCCAAGTCCTTCACGACTTGATACTAAGTGAGTAAATGGACTGACGCCAGAGCATCAGTGTCTCGGTGAAGTCAGGGTGCGTGAAATTGGCCTGAGTTTCCCAGTTGGAGCTCCAAATTTAAGAGTCATTATTGTCATATCATACCTTTTCTCCAAAAGGGAGGTCGGAATTTTTTCGAGTTCCAAATACCTTCTTTATTTTTTTTACAAGTTTCAAAGATTTTTTTTTTCTTTTTATTGTCAATTCAGTAGATGCACAGAACATACAGAGAATCCAGATAGTGTTTGTCTCTCACCTGGTTCAATATCATGCATTTAACCCTTTTTAGTTCACTCATGGAAATACTCTGAAATTCTAAAGTTCAACCTTAGTGTGTTATTGGAGGTTGGAGGATTGAAGTTACAGCAAAATGTAGTTTGACTATATGTAGTTTAAAGGTGAAGACATACCAACCCGACTGCCGATTGTGGTGTCAAAAAAAATCTGTATTTTAATCAAAAGTATTAAATTTGTATTCAAAAGTATTTAACCTGTGTTCAAAAAGTATTTAACCTGTATTCATTTGCATGCCAGAAGTTATTCTTAGTGTAATGTGTGGATTGTACCAGAGTAGCTGATAGCGATGTGATGTTCACAAACGAATCGAATCTTTTGAACGGCTCTTTGAAACGAACGATGGGAACTGAGTCTTTGTAAAGAGCCGTTCATTTTTTTTTTTTTTTTTTTTTTTTAAAGGAGGGAGTGTCCGATTGCCTGTCAATTTAGCGTCACTGGGGAGGCGTTGGCTTTATATACAGAGTAGAAGTGAGAGAACTCCTGATGTGCTAGCATTTTAATATTTATATTAGAGACGATACAGTTATAGTGAGGAGGACGGGCATGGTTCTGTAGTGGATGATGTGAAAACTTTTACCTGTCCATCAATGTCTCCAAAACCAAGGATAGGACTGAATGAACAAATGAATGAATGTTTTTTATTATTGTCTTGCATAAAAAAACATGCCCAGTCCTTACATGGGCTTATACACTGTAAGCCTGGATAAGTAGAGTTTACTCAAAAAAATTTGAGGCAAGTGATTGCACTTAAATCAGGGGTGTCAAACTCATTTTAATTCAGGGGCCACATTCAGCTAACTTTGATCTGAAGTGGGCTGAACCAGCAAAAATAATAACATAATAATATATAAATAATGTCTACTCCAAACTTTTCTCTATGTCTTAGTGAAAAAAGTAAAATTACATAATGAAAATATGAATATATTTGCAAACTATTCTTTTAAACATTGTGAATAACATGAACAAACTGAAAAAAAAGTGTAATTTTAACAATATTATGCTTCAGTTTATCATTTACACATGTACATTATATATAACTTACAGAACACAGTAGGTCTACAAATACACAAAACATTTATTAACAGGTGGAATATTGTTAAAATTGCACTTACTTCTCTTAAAACATTTCAGGTTGTTCACATTTTTTTGTGAAATTATATTTTGTTTTAGTGTAAATACATGAAAATATTTACATTTACAAAGATAAAATTTTGGAGTTATGAGTATTTATAGGTTATTGGGTAGGATTTTACTGATCTGACCCATCTGAGATTGAATTGGTTTGAATGTGGAACCTGAACTAAAATGATTGGCAATATTTTAGTGAAATTTTTGCATGTCACAAATTCATCCCAAGGGCCAGACTGGACCCTTTGGCGGGCCAGATTTGGCCCCCAGGCCGCATGTTTGACACCTGTGACTCAAATGATTTGAGTAATGATCGACTAATCAGTTGGTTAAAGTAGGTTCAACTTTAATGCTAAAAGTATTGAACTTAAACTATTAAGTAGAAAACACTAAAAGACAAGTTATTTGTACTTTAAATCTGTTGTAAAATCAACCCCACTATCCAACCATTCAACTCAGCATTTTAGGTTACACTGACTAATTTTCTCAATTGCAGCCTGATTAATTTATCATTGATTAAACAACTTTTTTTAAGCTAATCAAACTGTCAGTCCTTTTCCTGACTATAGTAGTTATGAAATTATTCAACTTAATGTATTGCAGCATGAATGGAAGTTAGCTCAATATCACTTGCCAATACAGGAAGTGCTTTTAATTTGAAAAGACATTAAGATGTCCATTGTACAATAACAGTGTCAGATGAACAGTAAAGCCATTGTTCTTCCTCTGGCTCTGACTCATGGTGCAGCTCTACAAAAATACAAAAACAAACACAAAAAGGCCAATAAACACTGCCATACACACATTAAATCTAAATTAACACTAACACCACAACCCCGCTGAACCCCTGCACAGAAAAATAACACATTTTCAACAACATGCCCAATACCCACAATGCAATGCGAAGATAAAAAGGTGTGGTCATGACTAAAACTTAGTGATTTAATTCCATTCACCTTAAACTTTTTCGTACTTTCAACTATGTCTACAAATTAGTCGAATATACTGAACATTTTATAGTGACATCATAAAACTGAAATCCTTTAAGTACATTGTAATTAAAGCATTTTAGTAAATACAAATTCCGGGCTTACAGTGTAGACTAGTCCACATAATGTACCGTGATGTTTTTGGTCAAATTCCAGCCTTTGCCTAATGTCACCTCTCATGTCATGTATTTACCCACACATTTGAACTAACTATTCTTTTTTACGGTAAGCTAATATTTACTGCCGCGCCAATTAAACACCTTTAAAATGTAATGTCAGTCATCACATGTAGCCTATTTAATCATTAAAACACTGATGTTTCAAAATAATGCAAAAAACATAAAAGAGCCAGTCTTTTGAACGACTCTTTTCAGTGAACGGCTCCTTTAAAGAGACAAAAGTCCCATCACTAATTGCTGATTTTTTTTCCCTGGGAGATCCACAAAGAACGAACACGTGAAGCCATCAAAAAAACACGCCAAATTGTGGAAAGTTACAAAACGGGGCGGGCAGAAAGAGCATGTGAGCACATGGAAAGTTTCAGCGAACGTGGTGTACAAGAGAAGTACACGTGAGTGGAAATTTTGGACGTTCTGGGAAATAATTTACATTTTCTGGAAAGAGGTTGAATATTAATATATGATAAAATAATACTGGGAACTAGTCGCATATGTATATTTTCTGACCAATCCTGACCGACACTAAAAAAAAAACATACCTTATCGGAGACGAGCTAAAAAAAGGGGTTTTCCGACGTGACTAGATTAATGTTTAAAATATGATAAAAAAAATGGGTATGGTTTGTAGCTAAACCCAACCTACTTCTGATAATATAAAAATAGTCTCCCGGGGCGAAAAGTCAGTTGTTTCTGCAGATGTCAACTCAGTGTTTGTTTTTATTTTTTTAAGAATAAATACTCCATGCGGCTCGAATTCTGCTCAATCTCCGACTTTTGCTTTGACTCTGTGTGAAACTGAGCATTTAGAAAATAACGAAAACGAATAAAAACTAGCAAACCTGCTCTACAAACGAATTAAAACTAACTGAATTAGAGAAAGAAAAAAAAGTCAAAACGAAAAACTAAACTAGAATGAAAAATCCAAAACTATTTTAACCTTGGTGGAAGACAGGAAATATGACTTTTATTTATTATTTTTTTTTAATTTATCTTTTTATGAGCAATGTAACAGTACACACAAAGGAGCAGAATTACAGTGCATTCATTATACATTGCCTTTTATATTGTTTTCATTTTACCCCATGCCCAATCCAACCCCAAGGCACTCCGAGAAGGGGCAACAGCAGAAACAAGAACATCATAACAGTCTCTGAGCAGTTGAAAATCAAATAAGTACAAGCAGTATCAAATCTGTGATGTACAAGAATACTAACTGAGCTAATGGAAATAGAAGAAAATCAAAATAAATTTTTAAAAAATTTAAAAGTCATAGCTTGTAGATACCTGTGCTTACTTTTAAATATTAGACATTACCTAGTTGTATCAAATGTGACAATAATTGGTGGGCAGAACAAATTACGACAAAAAACAACAATACCTAAACAATAATAAAATAGAGTAGGGTGGAGGTGTGAGAGATCAATCTGAAGTTTGTAAAGATAGAAAGTAATTTAAAAAAGATTGCTATTTATTAAAGAATTTAGTTGAGGAGCCTTGTAGTGAGAGTCTAATCTGTTCTAATTTAAGAAAAAACATAACATCCTTAAGCCAAAATGAAATAGACGGGGGTTTAGGTTGACTTTTATTTTTACCGTCTTCATTTTTTGTCAATGATAGAATCTCAAAGTGGGTGTGATGTGCGTTTGTGTGTGTGTGTGTGTGTGTGTCTCAGCTGTCAAGAATATAGTCAGGTTGTCACTGAGAGGACAGAGGAGACTCTAGGGGGATGAGTTTGCACAAAACAAAACAAAAAAAAAAAAAAAAAAAAGACGAGGAAGCACACACAAACATACTGCATATCCACTAAAGGCAAACGGACGCAGTGAGACTGACGGCGCTGCGTTCAAGTGCAGTTAGTGAGTTTTGATGTGAAACCGTCAGCGTACACGGCGCTCCTGAACTATTCATTAAGATGTGCATGTGACGTATACGGGTGTTCTGTGAAGGTGAGCGTTAAGAGGACAGATCGATAGTACTGAGACACTGACACAGCAGTCCTGATACTTACAACTCCCATCGCTCTCCCATCACCGCTTCAAGTACATCTTTTTTTTTTTTTTAACCCATAAAGACCCAGTGTTACTTCTGTGGCAGTTCCCAAATAAATTTTTCTTCTATTTAACCTTTACTTAAGTGAGTTATCATCACCAGCTAACCATTTGTTTCGCTATTTCCAGCTACGACACTGTGCCTCCACTCTTTTTACAGGTTTCCCTTCTCTTCCAGCCAAACAACCATGGGACGATCTTCTAACTTTGAAACCCAAAGAGAAATCTCTTATATCAAAAATTTACACACAGTTCATTTCATTTGATGATGATTTGATGACTAAAGCTCGAATTTCTTGGGAAGGTGAATTAGGCTTAAACCTCACAGACCAGCTATGGGATAAAGCTATCCTTAGTATACGGTCCAGCACACCATGTGCTAGATTACAACTTATTCAGTTTAAAGTGTTGCATAGAATCCATTTATCAAAATCTTGACTCTCTGCAATCTATCCAAATATTGTGGACCAATGTGACAAGTGTCAAGGATCTCCCTGCAACTTAACCCATATGTTCTTTTCCTGTCCTAAGTTACTGAAATTTTGGGGTGATTACTTTATGATCATGACTAATATTCTTAGGAAAAATATTAATATTCACCCTTTTATAGCGATATTTGGGCTCCCTGTTGACTCCTGTCTTAACCAAATAGAGTCTGATATAATAGCTTTTACATCCCTCCTTGCAAGACGACGTATCTTATTTTTGTGGAAGTCTCCTAAACCCCCGTCTATTTCATTTTGGCTTAGAGATGTTATGTTTTTTCTTAAATTAGAAAAGATTAGACTCTCACTACAAGGCTCCTCAACTAAATACTTTAATAAATGGCAATCTTTTTTAGATTACTTTCAGTCTTTACAAACGCTGCCTTCAGATTGATCTCTCACACCTCCACCCTACTCTGTTTTATTATTGTTTAGGTATTGTTGTTTTTTTGTTGTAATTTGTTCTGTCTACCAATTATTGTCACATTTGATACAACTAGGTAATGTCTAATATTTAAAAGTAAACACAGGTATCTACAAGCTATGATTTTTTTTTTTTTTTTTCCCTTTTATTTCCATTAGCTCAATTAATATTCTTGTACATCACAGATTTGATACTGCTTGTACTTATTTGATTTTCGACTGCTCAGAGACTGATATGATGTTCTTGTTTCTGCTGTTGCCCCTTCTCGGAGGGCCTTGGGGTTGGATTGGGAATGGGGAAAAATGATATAAGAAGGCAATGTATAATGAATGCACTGTATTTATGCTCTTTTGTATGTACTGTTACATTGCTCATAAAAAGATAAATTAAAAAAAAAAAAAAAGAGTTATCATCATTAGTGATGGGACTTTTGGCTCTTTAAAGGGAGCCGTTCAATCAGGAGTCATTCACTGAAAAGAGTCGTTCAAAAGACTGACTCTTTTATGTTTTTTGCATTATTTTGAAAAATATCCATATGCGACTAGTTTCCAGTATTACTGTGTCATATATTAATTTTCAACTTTTTTCCAGAAAATGTAAATTATTTCCCAGAATGTCCAAAACTTCCACTCACGTTTACTTCTCTTATACACCACGTTCGCTAAAACTTTCCATGAGCTCACATGTTCTTTCTGCCCGCCCCATTTTGTAACTTTCCACAATTTGACGTGTTCTATCGATGGCTTCACGTGTTCGTTCTTTGTGGATCTCCCAGGAAAAAAAGTCAGCAACTAGTGATGGGACTTTTGGCTCTTTAAAGGGAGCCGTTCAATCAGGAGTCGTTCACTGAAAAGAGTTGTTCAAAAGACTGACTCTTTTATGTTTTTTGCATTATTTTGAAAAATATCCATATGCGACTAGTTTCCAGTATTATTGTGTCATATATTAATTTTCAACTTTTTTCCAGAAAATGTAAATTATTTCCCAGAATGTCCAAAACTTCCACTCACGTTTACTTCTCTTATACACCACGTTCGCTAAAACTTTCTATGAGCTCCCATGTTCTTTCTGCCCACCCCATTTTGTAACTTTCCACAATTTGACGTGTTCTATCGATAGCTTCGCGTGTTCGTTCTTTGTGGATCTCCCAGGAAAAAAAGTCAGCAACTAGTGATGGGACTTTTGGCTCTTTAAAGGGAGCCGTTCAATCAGGAGTCATTCACTGAAAAGAGTCGTTCAAAAGACTGACTCTTTTATGTTTTTTGCATTATTTTGAAACAATGACTAAATAGGCTACATGTGATGATTGACATTACATTTTAAAGGTGTTTAATTGGCACGGCAGTAAATATTATCTTACCGTAAAAAAGAATAGTTAGTTCAAATGTGTGGGTAAATACATGACATGAGAGGTGACATTAGGCAAAGGCTGGAATTTGACCAAAAACATCACGGTACATTATGTGGACTAGTCTGTAGCCTAAAAATGAAGAAGAAAATAAAACATTTTCTTATGAAATAACATTTTATTCTCCTCAAAACCAGAACAATAAATGTGTGTAAACATAAGGAAAAAACCCTGTAGATATTTTTTAAATATTGCAAGTTGCATGTGTAGCGGCTGTACATATATGTCAGGGTAGAGACTGCGATCTGGTAGGATCGGCGATTCTACCAGTAGAGACTCCGATCGTAGTCTCTACCAGTAGAAACTCCGATCAGAGTCTCTACTGGTAGAAACTCCGATCTGAACCCTAACCCTAACCCTTCTACTGGCAGGATCGGAGTTTCTACCAGTAGAGACTCTGATTGGAGTCTCTACTGGTAGAATCGCCGATCCTACCAGATCGCAGTCTCTACCCTTACATATACGTTGTGAAAGACTTTCCACACAATCTTTTTTTTTTTCCTTCCTTTTCCGTTTAATCTGGCACACACAAAAACGATATGTCAAATAAAAATCATGCAGTCTGTCTTATGAGGCTAAAAATGAAAAAAAAAAAAAAAAATCTGTTAACTAACTCCACAATCATACCACGAACATACATAAAGAACATTGCAATTAAAATAAAAACATACTCAACCCACAGAAAGCCAATCATGACACTAACACAATGGTACATAACACTCACTCAAATATGACATAAAAATAAAAAAAAAAAAAAAGTCAAATAAAGACGGGACCAACATGCGTGCACTCACCAGGAGGAAAGGACAGCAAAACTGCTGCTATCTCCTGGGGTGCACGACCCCAGTTTGCAGGGGTGTGGTGTTCATGTCCCTAAAATAAAATTGTAATTAACACAACAAAAGTCTGCGATGGCAAGTGGAATCCTACACTATATACCTCAACTGTGTTACACATGCCCATCTTTTCTTTCTGAAAGTGCATCCAAATACTCCTCCTTTTTCTTCAGCTCATTACTCACAGGTGCTCACTCACTCACTCACTCACTCTCAAACTTTTCTCCAGTTTCCACCAGTCTTCCAGCTCCACCTCCTCCAGTCTTCCAGCTCCGCCTCCTCCAGTATGCTCACCTCACGCTTCAAACTGTTGTTTTTTTGCTAACTTCTTGCCATGAGACATGCGCAGTCCACAAGCACTCTTTTTTTTCTGCTGGAACATTCTCCTCCTGCCCAGTGCCTCCCCGGTGACACTAAACTGACAGGCAGTCGGACACTCCCTCCTTTACAAAAAAAAAAATGAACGGCTCTTTACAAAGACTCGGTTCCCATCGTTCATTTCAAAGAGCTGTTCAAAAGATTCGATTTATTCATGAACGTCACATCACTGATCATCATTTATTATAATATTACCCTGTATTTTGTTCTTGGTAGTTCTTCTCAGTTCAACTGGACTGGTTTAACTCTTCCTCAGAACTGAAGAAGAGTTAAACCAGTCCAGTTGAACTGAGAAGAACGATAACCTGGTCCAATGAGAACCTACACAGACCTCTGCATTTTGTATTTTCTACACTGTAAAAAAAATCTGTAATTTAACAGAATTTTCACTGTTTATTTTACAGATTTTTCCTTTATTTTTAAGATACAGGAAAATATCAAAGAAATTACAAAAATAGAGTTGATTTGATTTTACACGTCAAATGGAAAATAACACGAAAAAACTGTAACTGTGAATAACCGAAAAATTTCCATTTTTTTAAAAGAAATTTTTTTCTTTTTTCACACAAAAATACAGTTAAAATACATTTGCAAATGTATCATGTTTTAACAAATATTTCTTTTCTATACATGATATGAAACTGTAAATTTAAAGTTTAATACTGTTAAAAAAAAATAAAAATAAAAATAATAATAATAATAATAATAAAATGAGATAAAATTACTGACAATTAACCGTTAAAGAAGTATTTGTTCTGTAAGTTTAACAAGACTTGTTTGTTAATTGACAAATATCTTGTGTAATTACAGGAGGTTTCACAACAAAAATGTTGAATAAATGTATTTTTGTGAATGTATAACATGTATAAGCACTGATAAACTGTCAAAATACAGTTTTTATCAGTGGATTGTACAACTGAGTCTCACTGAAAATTATTTATATATATATTTGTAGGTAATTTGATTGTTTCAATACATGTAAATATTCTTTATCTCATATATTATATTCTAAATCTCATTTAAAGTTAGGGCAAAAAACTGTATTTTAATTATGGAAAATTACCGTATTTTTATGAGATGGTTATTTTCTGTTATTTTACAATATTTTTCGGCACCCCTGCTGCTGGAATAATAAGGTTTTTTTTTTACTGTTTTTTTTTTTTTTTTTTTTTTTTAATAGTGTACTGTAAACCATATATTTCCCTATATTTAAGATGTATTCACACCTGGAAAGTCCTTTGGTCTGCTGACTTGATTCAGATCGAATGCAGACTTTTTTTTTCGTTTGGGTTGGATCGCATTCTCATTGCACTTTTTGCTAATGGACCAAAATGTGTAAACAAAAGTACGCATGTGACGAACTGCCCTGGCATTGGACAGAAAATAGACAGAAAATTTTAATTATGGAAAATTAAAATACAGTATTTTTAGGAGATGATTATTTTCCATTATTTTACAGTATTTTTTCAGCACCCCTGCTGCTGGAATAATACAGTTTTTTTTTTTTTTTTTACAGTTTTTTTTTCTTTTTTTTTTTTTTTTTTTACAGTGCATGTGGTCTATGGGGTCGTCTTAAGCCAAACTGACAGCGGTTGTCTGTGACGGCACGTTGCATCCCTGTGTCTGACTGTCACACACACACACACACACACTCACACACACACACACAGCAGAGGTGAAGGTGGGTGATGGCTGTGACAGTGTGTTGTCGGCTGTGGTTCCGCCTGGCGTGGTCTCGCCTTTACCTCTGTCTTTCTCCGTCTCCTTGTTGCAGCTAACAGGTCTGTGACAGCTGTGTGTACGTCTGTGGATTAACACCACACCTTCCATACGCCGACGTTAGCTCACACCTTTTTTTTAAGGCAGCTTTTTTATGTTAGAAAAAAATTTGCAGTTTCAGGGAAAGTAAAGGAAGGACTGGTATCAACAGACGACTGCAGTAAGAAAAGTGTAAACGCTTCCATCAGCCAGTGTCTGACGTCAGCTGTCTGTGAATCTGGGTACATACAGTTTTACATAGATATACATACAGTTTTACATAGATATACATACAGTTTTACATAGATATACATACAGTTTTACATAGATATACATACAGTGTTATATAGATATACATACTGTGTTATATAGATACACATACTGTGTTATATAGATACACATACTGTGTTATATAGATACACATACTGTGTTATATAGATATACATACTGTGTTATATAGATACACATACTGTGTTATATAGATACACATACTGTGTTATATAGATACACATACTGTGTTATATAGATATACATACTGTGTTATATAGATATACATACTGTGTTATATAGATATACATACTATTTTACATAGATACACATACTGTGTTATATAGATATACATACTGTATTATATAGATACACATACTGTGTTATATAGATACACATACTGTGTTATATAGATATACATACTGTGTTATATAGATATACATACTATTTTACATAGATACACATACTGTGTTATATAGATATACATACTGTGTTAAATAGATACACATACTGTGTTATATAGATATACATACTATTTTACATAGATACACATACTGTGTTATATAGATATACATACTGTGTTAAATAGATACACATACTGTGTTATATAGATATACATACTGTGTTATATAGATATACATACTGTGTTATATAGATATAGATACTGTGTTATATAGATACACATACTGTGTTATATAGATACACATACTGTGTTATATAGATATACATACTGTGTTATATAGATATACATACTATTTTACATAGATACACATACTGTGTTATATAGATATACATACTGTGTTAAATAGATACACATACTGTGTTATATAGATATACATACTGTGTTATATAGATATACATACTGTGTTATAGACACATACTGTGTTATATAGATATACATACTGTGTTATATAGATACACATACTGTGTTATATAGATATACATACTGTGTTAAATAGATACACATACTGTGTTATATAGCTATACATACTGTGTTATATAGATATACATACTGTGTTATATAGACACATACTGTGTTATATAGATATAGATACTGTGTTATATAGATACACATACTGTGTTATATAGATATACATACTATTTTACATAGATACACATACTGTGTTATATAGATACACATACTATTTTACATAGATATACATACTGTGTTATATAGATATACATACTATTTTACATAGACACACATACTGTGTTATATAGATATACATACTGTGTTATATAGATATACATACAGTTTTACATAGATATACATACTGTGTTATATAGATATACATACTGCCTTACATAGATATACATACTGTGTTATATAGATATACATACTGTGTTATATAGATACACATACTGTGTTATATAGATACACATACTGTGTTATATAGATATACATACTGTGTTAAATAGATACACATACTGTGTTATATAGCTATACATACTGTGTTATATAGATATACATACTGTGTTATATAGACACATACTGTGTTATATAGATATAGATACTGTGTTATATAGATACACATACTGTGTTATATAGATATACATACTATTTTACATAGATACACATACTGTGTTATATAGATACACATACTATTTTACATAGATATACATACTGTGTTATATAGATACATACTAGTTTACATAGACACACATACTGTGTTATATAGATATACATACTGTGTTATATAGATATACATACTGTGTTATATAGATATACATACTGTGTTATATAGATATACATACTGCCTTACATAGATATACATACTGTGTTATATAGATATACATACTGTGTTATATAGATACACATACTGTGTTATATAGATATACATACTGTGTTATATAGATATACATACTATTTTACATAGATACACATACTGTGTTATATAGATATACATACTGCGTTGTATAGATATACATACTGTGTTATATAGATATACATACTATTTTACATAGATACACATACTGTGTTATATAGATATACATACTGTGTTATATAGATATGCATACTGTGTTATATAGATACACATACTGTGTTATATAGATATACATACTATTTTACATAGATACACATACTGTGTTATATAGATATACATACTGTGTTATATAGATATACATACTGTGTTATATAGACACACATACTGTGTTATATAGATATAGATACTGTGTTATATAGATACACATACTGTGTTATATAGCTATACATACTATTTTACATAGCTAACATCTGTGTTATATAGATAACATACTGTGTTATATAGATACTACATACTATTTTACATAGATACACATACTGTGTTATATAGATATACATACTGTGTTATATAGATATACATACAGTTTTACATAGATATACATACTGTGTTATATAGATATACATACTGCCTTACATAGATATACATACTGTGTTATATAGATATACATACTATTTTACATAGACACACATACTGTGTTATATAGATATACATACTGTGTTATATAGATGTACATACTATTTTACATAGATACACATACTGTGTTATATAGACACACATACTGTGTTATATAGATACACATACTGTGTCATATAGATACACATACTATTTTACATAGATATACATACTGTGTTATATAGATATACATACTGTGTTATATAGATACACATACTGTGTCATATAGATACACATACTATTTTACATAGATATACATACTGTGTTATATAGATATACATACTATTTTTCATAGATACACAAACTGTGTTATATAGATATAGATACTATTTTACATATATATACATATACAGTTTTACATAGATATACATACTGTGTTATATAAACATACATACTATTTTACATAGATATACTGTGTTCATAGATGTATATATACAGTTAATGCTGTTAATACTGTTCATAGATACACATACTGTTAATACTGTAAATTGCACCTATTCATATTTTATCCAGTTTATTTTTTATTTGTTATTCTATTAAACTCTATTCTTACGCTCCAGTCCATAATCAGATTACTTTCAGAGTACGTACATAGTGACTTAAACTTCCTGTTATTGTCTTCCACTTACATTTGACAATGATAACGTTACTTTCATTCTCTACAATTTTAATTGTTTTTACCCATGCGCAGACACAAAATAACTAAATAAATCACATTAACCTGTATACATGCAGGAAGACATGGGAGTATCGGGGAGAAATCAGGGTGTGTTAATCTGATCTGTGTAATCAGATTACTGCTGTTATCTGATGAAACAGATCAGATTATCCCGTTTACATGGTCACTTAAGTAATCGGATTACTCCAGAAATCAGATAATGATGGAAGTATTGGTGTGCATGTAAACAGGCTCACTGACTACTGTTATCTTACAGATGGAATCCTGTAACGTCAACAACACAACACACACTGACACACACTTCACATAAACACTAGTGTCAGCCTCTTAAACTTACTGGCAAATGTGTCCAAACTAGTTCCAGTTATAGTCCGTTCATTTCATAGCGACCATTTTTAAAAGAAATTATGCCATGAAATTGTCTCCCTTTTTTATTTTTATTTGGTATTTCTTTCTAAGCCCTCTCTTTCGTTGTTTGTCACACACACTCACACACACCCGCTGTCTGCCACTGGCTGTGCGGGTGCTGAGGGGAAATGCTGTAAGTGACAACTTCCTCTGAGCAAAAACTGAAAAATTGTTCCTTCCATGGTTTCTTTTCTGCTTGGTGTTCTCCCGGGGGATGTTTTCTCTCTTCTTGCCAGCGGTGCACGTCTGTTGTTGTGTACGTGTGTGTGTTTGTTCTCTATTGTCCTTTGTATTTCCCTGGGGACCACCACTTTCCTACAGTACACTTTGATAAGACAACCTGTCCTCCCTGCACTTGCTACACGGTGGGAATGAGTGTGTGTGTGTTTATGCATGGTATGTGTGCTTTTGCAACTTTGAGGGTGACTTAAAGGAAGAGTGTTTCCCTCCTGCTTCACTGTCAACTCACTGACAGTATGGTGAGGTGTCAGGATTATGGTTTACATTTCAGAGCAGCGTTTTTTGGATGTTTTTAGAAATTGTGAAAATTCTAAAACAATGTCAAAATCTGTTTACACGTCTGGCCCGGAGAAATTAAATCAATATTCAGTTTGTTTCAGTTTCAGATGCTTTGATAGTAACCTGGTGTGTGTATGTGCATAGTGTGTGTGTGTGTATTTGATTCTGCAGTTAACCCTTTATAGTTCTCTCATAGAAATACTCTGAAATTCAACATTTCAACCGTAATGTGTTATTGGAGGACAGAAGACTTTATTACTTTTGTGAAATGTTTCCAACTTTTTTGTCATGTAGAAAATCAAGGTCAATGATGTTACCGTATTTGGTTTCTTACACATAAGTGGCAAAAAAAAAAAAAAAAAACTAGAAGCACTCGGAGAGCGCAGACCTCCGCCAAGGCTGATCAGTGCCCCCCCCGATCACCACCAAAATTTAATCATTTCTTCCTTATCCCATTTCCAACAAACCCTGAAAATTTCATCCAAATCTGTCCATAACTTTTTGAGTTGTGTTGCACACTAACGGACAGACAAACAAACAAACAAACAAACAAACCCTGGCAAAAACATAACCTCCCTGGCGGAGGTAACAACATTTCCAAGAAGTAAATATAAAAAATATTGGACTTTATTACTTTTGTGAAATTTTTTGAAATATTTTATTGTCATGTAGAAAATCAAGGTCAATGAAGATACTGTATTTGGTTCCTTACCCACAAGTGGCAAAAATAAATAAATAAATCCAAGAAGTACATATGAAAAAATATTGGACTCTATTACTTTTGTGAAATTAAAAAAAAAAAATTTGTCATTTAGAAAATCAAGGTCAGTGAAGTTACCATATTTGGTTCCTTGCCCACAAGTAGCAAAAAAAAAAAAAAAAAAATCCAAGAAGCAAATATAAAAAATATTGGACTTTATTACCTTTGTGAAAATTTTCAGTTTTTATATTGTCAAGAAGAAAATCAAGGTCAGTGAAGCTACCTTATTTGGTTCCATACTCGTAAGTGACAAAAATAAATAAATAAATCCAAGAAGTAAATATAAAAAAATATTAGACTTTATTACTTTGTGAAAATGTTCAAATTTTTTTATTGTCAAGATAGCCCGTAAGTGGCAAGATAAATAAATCCAAGACGTTTGTATAAAAAAATACAGGAAAAACACATGTGCGGTGAAAGGAACATGTATTTTACAACATTAGACCACCATAAGTCCAGACCCCTGTCCACATCCACATTCTCCCTTTGAACATCATTCCTTACATTAGTACCATTACTTCATGGTACTGAACAAAGCAGGTCCACTCACTGTTCATGCAGAGGTGGACCTTACAGACCCTGTAGACCACACTGGACCTGAGACTGTTGACTCACTGTCCTCACTGGAACTGTTGCTGTCACTGTCTTGTGATGCGTGCAGAAATTACCAAAAATATACTGTTAAAAAAAACAACATAAAAAAACAGTAATATTCTGGCAGCAGGGGTGCGAAAAAAAATACTGTTAAATAACAGAAAATAACCAAGTCATAAAAATATGCTAATTTTCCATAATTAAAATGCAGTTTTTTGCCCTAATTTTACATGAGATGTTGCATTTTTTTTTTTTTTTTTTTTTTTTTTACTTTTTAATGTTTAATAAAGAATATTTTCATGCATTAAAACAATCAAATGACCCATAAATATATAAATAAATAATTTTCAATGAGACTCAGTTGTACAATCCACTGATAAAAACTGTATTTGGACAGTTTATCAGTGCTTATACATGTTATACATTCACAAAAATACATTCATTCAACATTTTTGTTGTGAAACCTCCCGTAATTACACAAGATATTTGTCAATTAACAAACAAGTCTTGTTAAACTTGCAGAACAAATACTTCTTTTACGCTTAATTGTCAATAATTTTATCTCGTTTTATTTATTTATTTTTTTACAGTATTAAACTTTAAATTAACAGTTTAATCTCATGAATAGAAAAGAAATATTTGGGAAACTAAGATACATTTGCAAATGTATTTTAACTGTATTTTTCTGTGAAAAAAAAAAAATCTTTGAAAAAATTGAAATTTTATGGTTATTCACGGTTACAGTTTTTTCCTATTATTTTCCATTTGACGTGTAAAATCACAGTCTAGTTTTTGTCATTTCATTGATATTTTCCTGTATCTTAAAAATACAGGAAAAATCTGTAAAATAAACAGTGAAAATTCTGTTAAATTACTTTTTTTTTTTTTTTCCACAGTGTAGCCACTTACCTGATAAAGGTTTAAACTAGTTTACAGCTGAACTTACTATCATCACCCAATGACGGGGGCGTGATGTGTATGTTCGTGCGCATTGTTGTGCAAAGGAAAAGAAGGTCACATGTGTGTGTAAAAACCTGTGACAGATGGAGATAGACGGGTCCTTGGCTGTGCGTTCACTTTTACACCAAGGCCGTTGCAGGTGTCTGAGGATGCGTTTGTGTGTTTGTGTGTCGTAGTCATTTGTTACATGGAAAGAAAAGAAAGTAGATCCACCCAGGGGGAAACAGGAGGACACACACTTACCATAGAATATAAAGAGACAGCAGAACTTTAAATGCAAAAAATAGAAAACTTTATTTATTTACACAGATACACTATGTATTCTATGGTTTTATTTATCTTCTCGGTGTTGTCCTGTTTTGTGTGCTTCCCCAGTGTATAAAACAACACTGAGACTCTGCACCTAGGCTATGTTAGTAACTCCAGTCTTGTTTGTCCACTGCCACTGATATGGAACAGGTGTAGTCCTGAGGCGCACACCTAATTTTGAACCATTCAAACTATTTCAAGGCAAAATAAATTGGTTTGGATCACAATTTAGGGTCCCAGCTTGAATTTAAGTGGTTTTCCCATGACTTGAAGTGAACCATTGTGTGTCCGTATTCTGCAAATTGGCAAAAGAGAATGGAGAAGACTGAGAAGGTGGTGCGGAAAAAGAGAAAGTGCATTCATCTGCGGAGGACAACCTAGGATTTGGTCGTCTTATGAGTTTTAGGAACAGCGGCACCAGAAGGAGTTAGTTGTTGAAGTATTTGAAAAGTTGGCCAGTCTTGGTTTCACTCCAAAGGTTATAGAGACACCAGAAGAACTGCCAAAAACCACAACAATATGTCAAACTCATTTTAGTTCCGGGGCCACATTCAGTTAAATTTGGTCTGCAGTGGGCCGAACCAGTACAATTCTAATATAATAATATACACTACAAACAAAAAGTTAAGGATATTTTACATTTTTGGGCTGTTTTTTTCAGTTGGGATTCTTGCACAGCGCTTTTTATTTTTTTGTGTTAACTCAATTGAAACACATTTTTTTAATGACCAGACATACTTTTATTTACAAATGGCAAAAATGACTCTGTTCCTTTTTAAGAAAATGGTCAGTGACCTTATCGTACCAACTAAACAAGAAAACGTTGAAATTATGTTAAATTGAAAAAAAGGACGTACAATGAGTGTGTTTTATTTACAGTGCAAGAAATGAACAAGTAATGTCGTAGTGGTTTCTCTCTCCATTTCACAGCAGAATGTGCGACGGTATTAAACTGAACTGTGTCAGTGAAGGAGTAGATCTGAAAACAGCTGTCAATCAAACGGGATTCAGCCTTTGGACTGATCCTCCAATCAGCACGTGGAAGCCCGGCGTCCAGCCCGGCCAAGCTCCGCCCACAGCTCCATTCACCCCGGACGCCGGGCGTCTCTGGGGGCAGGACAACATCGTGGCATTTATCCAATTACCGTCCAGTTTTGAGGCAATGAAAAAAACTGTTCCACTCAGTCCCATTGAAGTGCATGGACGCTGAGCGTCTACGGACAAATGCACTGAGCAGAGATCGAATGAGAAAACAGCGCAACGGGAATGTATGAGAAGTGAACAACATGGAGTCTGATGATTTGTGATAAAGCTGATTCTGAACGAACTCGTCTGTGAGATGAACGTGTTCTAACACATTTGTAGTCAATGAAATGTCAACACAACCGTACAGGGGTTGGACAAAATAATGGAAACACCTTAAAAAATCAACAAAATATAATTTAATATGGTGTAGGTCCGCCTTTTGTGGCAATTACAGCCTCAATTCTCCGAGGTATTGATTCATACAACTTGTGAATTGTTTCCAAAGGAATTTTAAGCCATTCTTCAGTTAGAATACCCTCCAACTCTTTTAGAGACGATGGCGGTGGAAATCGACGTCTTACTTGAATCTCTAAAACTGACCATAAATGCTCAATAATGTTGAGGTCTGGGGACTGTGTCGGCCATACGAGATGCTCAACTTCATTAGAATGTTCTTCATGCCATTCTTTAACAATTCTAGCTGTATGGATTGGGGCATTATCATCTTGAGGTGAAGGTGTTTCCATTATTTTGTCCAACCCCTGTACATATTTAACCATTTAATTTTCATAATTTTAGGGGAAGCCGAGCTTCTCTTGCAGTCTATGAGAAATCTCCTCTGCTCTGTAGTGGCATTACGACCCATCCAGAGGCCAAAAGGTTCCATACATTAAGCCGGAGCAGAGGTTCTGCTGACAGTCTGTCTCTGAAATACCTATAATCTGATATGTCCGACAAATTAGTGGTAAGTAGAGTCTTGAACACTCAGACAAGGGGGGGTCAGTCAGAACAAAGGAGGTCCAAATCGGTGAGCCTGCAAACAGGACTTAATCTCTGTTGACCCAGCCTGGAAACTAAATCATTTAATTGATGGCTAAATAGATAAACAGATAAAAAAAAAGCAGTCAATCATCTCTTCTAATCAGCTCTGGACTCCACAAGGACCAAAGCATTTAAACACAAGTGTAAGAAGTGAATCCAGGCAGCACGTCTCGTAAGACTCCGGCTGCTGCCAGAAGGCTATCTTTTTATCTGGGTTTATAGGCTAAGCCAGGCCAGCCTCTCCAGGCACAGAAACATTTCCTATCAAAAAAGATGTGTATCAGTCTGTCTGTCTCACAGTGTATCGAGTTATCTATCAATTATCTCACTTCACAAGTGAGCCAAGTCCACCTTCAGATGTTTTTACTCTTTGAAGCAAATCCCCTCCTATTACACTTTTATTTATTTTTTTTTATATTTCTCTCAGTTTGAAAGTCAAAAACCAGCCAAAGATCAAGCGATCGCATGTGAAAATTCTCCACACTCATGATTTTCTCATGTAAATTCATCTGTAACGTCCTGAGGCCACGATAAAAGAAGAAAAAAAATCATGTAACGGACGACTGTGGCCGTTTGTCACTTGACTGGACTGGCACCAAAAGCTAAATTATTGAGGCTTAGTCTATTTTCTAAACTTCTGTGTCAAATCAGTAAAGTCACATCTGGCATCGAAGCAGTGCTCAGTAATTACAGCTTTATTAAAACCCTTTTAAGTCTGCCATTATAACAGGTCGTCTAGGTGTCTTCATGTTTTCTTTGCAGGAAAAGTGTCAGAAAATGTCTTTTTTTGCCAATTCTTTTGCACCTTTGTTTTCAGGAAGAACTTAACTTTCAATATCTGGGTCTTAATTATCATTATTATAAATATTAAAAGCTTAAAGGAGTGATATTTAGCTTTTTTAATGGAATTATGCATTTTCAAACATTTCCCTGTGGTCTACATAAACTGTAAATGCTCTGCTTGGGTCTGAATTCTTCATAAAAAGTCAAAAAAAATCTGCAAAATCTCATGTAAAGTTAGGGCAAAAAACTGTAGTTTAATTATGGAAAATTATCGTATTTTTATGAGATGGTTATTTTCCGTTATTTAACAGTATTTGTTTGGCACCCCAGCTGCCAGAATATTACTGTTTTTTTACGTTTTTTTTTTTTTTTTTTTTTTTTTTACAGTGTAACTAATAAAACAATTCATCCTAGTACTTCAATATCTGAATTAAAATAATATTTCACTTGCCACTGACTGTAATTTAATGATTTGTATTTGAAACCCAGCTAGCACCGCTCCTCAATTTGAGCAAAACATGACCTTATACAGCGCAAAATCTGACATCAAACCCAGTTGACGAAGGTCAGGATTTCAAGAATGTATCCAAATGTAGATCCAACTTGTGATGGGTGTCACCAGGCTGATGCATCACTTATTCACATGTTCTGGACATGCCCAACATTATTCTCTTATTGGTCCAAAATTTTCGACACTTTGAGTGAGGTCACTGGCAAGGTTCTAATAGTTTTGGATTTTTCCTTCTAGTTTGTTTTTGTTTAGTTTTGACTTTTTTTCCCCTCTAATCCAGTTAGTTTTAATTTGTTTTTAGAGCAGGTTTGCTAGTTTTTATTAGTTTTCATTTTTTTGTAAATGCTTAGTTTTAGTTTAGTTTTAGTATTAATTTTAGTTTGAATTTTAATTTTTTTATTTTAATTTAGTTTTAATTTTAATTTTAATTCATTTTACTTTTGTCGTATCTTTTCTCTTCTTCTCCGTCGTATTCAAATAAATCCCAGACAGGACTCTGCTGCTTTCTCCCAAATTTAGTCTCCATGTTTCCAGGTAGAGTGGGGACCAGAAGACGACTGGAAACCACAAGTGACGGACCGTGAAGTGTCGTATGGTGCTACGAGCTAAAATTGCTTGAGGGAAATAAATTGATTTCGTATCAATCTGACTTTGACAAAGACAAAAACTAAGGGAATTTTATCCATAATTCTTATATGTTTTAGTTAGTTTTATAAGCACACAAAACAGTTTCAGTTAGTTATTGTTTTTTTTCTTTTAATTATAGTTTTTATTTATTTCAGTTAACGAAAACGTTTTTACAATTCTAGTTTTCGTTATTTCGTTACTTTTCGTTAACGATAATAACCTTGGTCACTGGGGAAAGTATTGCGCCAAGGTCTACTATTGCTCTGTTTGGTGCAGCTTCAGATGTTTTATCATTGTCTTCAGGAAACAGATCTTTTATAGCCTTTGTCAGTTTGTTGGCGCGACGATTGATTCTTTTAAAATGGAAATCGGCCACTCCACCGTCTCACTCTCATTGGGTCAGGGATGTACTTTATTTTGCTAATTTGGACAAAAATCAGATACTTGTTGAGGGGCTCACAACAACAATTCTCTAAAACACAGGTGTCAAAAATGCGGCCCGGGGGCCAAATTCGGCCCACCAAATGGTTCAGTCTGGCCCCTGGGATGGATTTGTGAAATGCAAAAATTACACTGAAGACATTAATCATTTTAGTTCAGGTTCCACATACAGAACAATTTCATCTCAAGTGGGTCGGATCAGTAAAATACTATCATAATAACCTATAAATGATCACAACTCCAAATTTTTGTCCTTTTAAATGTAAACATTTTCATATTATTTTACTGTATTTACACTAAAACAAACTAACATTTTACAAAAACACAAATAACCTGAACAAATATGAACATTTTAAAATCTCTGAAGTGTAATTTTAACAATATTCTGCCTGTTATTAAATCTTTTGCGTATTTGTTGATCCACTGTGATCTGTAAGTTGTAATTTACACATTTAAATGATAAACTGAGACATAATATTGTTAAAATTGCACTTAGTTTTCTTAAGAAATTTCAGTTTGTTCATGTTATTCACATTGTTTTAAAGGATAGTTTTTAGATGTAAACATCTTCATCGCATAATTTTACTTTTTGTCGCTCTAAAACATAGAGGAAAGTTTGGAGATGACATTATTTATATATTATTGTGTTATTATGTCACTGGTTCGGCCCACTTCAGATCAAATTTGGCTTAATGTGGCCCCTGAACTAAAATGAGTTTGACACCCCTGCTCTAAAATATGGGACCCTTTTTTTTGAATAAGTTCGAAGCTGGACTTCCCTGTAAACTCCAATTGAGTTTTAAAATTTTTTTTTCCTTTTAATTTTTTTTTCCAATCTTGTGTTAACAACCCAATACCGCTTCACTAGTAGCTTGTAATACATATAACATGTTTTGTGTTGTTTTATATGTTTTTTATTTTTTATTTTTTGTGTATGTTTTTTCTGTGTTATTTTATTTTAGTAGCTTTATGGTGTTTTTGATCCTTGAACATTTTTGTCGTAAGCTCTTGTCTGTGATTTTGTTTCCTTTCTTAAATTATGTATGAAAAGTTTAATAAAGAAATTGAGGGAAGAAAAAAAAAGAAACCCAGCCAGAGGGGACAGGACTTCATCCTTTGTTCATGACCAGGTTCCATCCTACCTGCAACCGTGCTTTGACGCAGGTTTATGAAACCAGCTCAGAAGAGACACACACAACAGGAAGTATCAGAGAAAACCTGCATCAGTGTGTCAGTACCAGGGATAACGTCTGAAGGTCAGCACAGCCTGAAGGCATACACACTCAGATAGCAGAGTGTGAACTTCAGCAGCGGTTTTGTTTGGTCGGTTTTAAGCCGTCAGAGAACAGTATTGGGACATGTACCTGAGTGTGTGTGCGTGTGTGTGTGCGTGTACATGTATGCACTAGAGGACAGTGTAATATTGTTTTGGAGCCTTGTGGTCGGGACGGAGCTAACACCTGAATGAACCTGTCACTGCAGACACATTGCTTTTTCAGCTCCAGCGATTACACTGCACCCAAATACTCTCAACATTTTCTCTGTGGTTCTTTGTGTATGTGTATGTGAATATGTGTGTGTGTGTGTGTGTGTGTGTGTGTGTGTAAAGGGAGATTGTTGGAGTGTGTTGCTTGCGCATTGCATGTGTATGTGTCTGCGAGTGTGAGAGACAGGAACAGAGAGTGAGTGTGACAGAGCATTGTGTCTCAGTGTGTATGTTTCTAAACCTCTGCTGTACTGTGGATTTCTCTCTGGAAAATCTAAACTCGGGCCACGGCTCCATCCTTCCAGGTTCAACAACAAGTCTTAGCGGCCAAAATGCACACACACGCAGACGCTTTTCTCTGCTGCGTGCTTCATTGAGGCGTTTATCTGTTAGTTAGTCCTGTGGAGGGACGTGACGGTGCAGAGTAATGTTCAGATGTGAACGGTTTTTACACCGCCCCCCCGAAGGGGAGGCAAGGGGTGTTGTTTTTGTTTTGGTTTGTTTGTTTGTTTGTTAACACTCTAGCAGCCAAACTGTAGATTGAATTCATACCAAATTGGGTTTATAGATTGTCAATGACCCAGAATAGATGTGATTACATTTTGGGAAAAATAGGTCAAAGTTCCAATTTTTTATGAATTTTTAAAATCTGTTTTTTTTTTTCTCCATTTACTTATAATGGGCAAAATTTGAAATGTCTGTAGCAGCAAAACTATTAGTTGAATTCATATCAAATTGGGTTTATAGATTGCCAGTGACACAGAATAGATCTGATTACATTTTTGGAAAACTACGTCAAAGTTAAAATTTTTTAATGAATTTTTTAAAATCTTTTTTTCCCCATTTACTTATAATGGGTGAAATTTCAAATGTCTGTCACAGTAAATCTATTGGTTGAATTCATATAAAATTGGGTTTATATATTGCCATTGACACAGAATATATCTGATTACATTTTGGGAAAAGTAGGTCAGAGTTCCAATTTTTTTAGGAATTTTTGAAATCTTTTTTTTTCTCCCATTTACTTGTAATGGCCGAAATTTCAAATGTCTGTAACAGCAAAACTATTGATTGAATTCATATCAAATTTGGTTTATAGATTTCCAGTGACCCAGAATAGATCTCATTACATTTTGGGAAAAGTACGCTAAAGTTAAAAATTTTTATGAATTTGTTTTAAATCTTTTTTGTCCCCATTTACTTATAATGGGTGAAATTTCAAATGTCTGTCACAGTAAATCTATTGGTTGAATTCATACCAAATTGGGATTATAGGTTGCCAGTGATACAGAATAGATCTGATTACATTTTGGGAAAAGTAGGTCAAAGTTCTAATTTTTTAGGAATTTTTAAAATCTTTTTTTCTCCCATTTACTTGTAATGGCTGAAATTTCAAATGTCTGTAACAGCAAAACTATTGGTTGAACTCATATCAAATTTGATTTACAGATTGGCAGTGACCTAGAATAGATCTCATTACATTTTGGCAAAAGTACGTCAAAGTTAAAATTTTTTATGAATTTTTTTTTTAATCTTTTTTTTCCCCTATTTACTTATAATGGGTGAGATTTCAAATGTAGCAGCAAAACTATTGGTTGAATTTATACCAAATTGGGTTTATACATCGCCAGTGATACAGAATAGATGTGATTACATTTTGGGAAAAGTAGGTCAAAGTTCCAATTTTTTATAAATTTTTAAAATCTGTTTTGTTTTGTTTTTTTCTCTGTTTACTTATAATGGGTGAAATTTCAAATGTCGGTGACGGGAAAACTATTGGTAGAATTCATACCAAATTGGGTTCATAGATTACCAGTGACTCATAATAGATGTGATTACATTTTGGGAAAACTAGGTCACAGTTTCAATTTTTAATAAGTTTTTTCATTATTTTTTTCCCCACCATTTACTTATAATAAGCAACATCTTAAATATAAAAAAACCATAAATTTAGTTTCAATTTACTTCAAACTTGGCACATATATAGACAGGCAATTGATATGCTGACATCAGCACATGCATAGACGTGATGACATCAGCTGGATCGATGCCAAAATAAGCTACAATACCTGCGAGGGGCGGGGTTTGTCGTCTGTTTTGATATAATAACCTTTGAATTTTCTCGTAATCAGTGAATTAAATATAGGGAAAAATACACGATTTACACTGAAAAATGCAAAATTCAGAGGATGATATTACAATAAATGGTGAAAAATCACTTAAGAAAGGTGAAATAGAGAGAAAAATTCATTTGGGAACTGCCACAAAAGTAGCTCTGGGTCTTTAAGGGTTAAATCATACAGTAAAACAGATTCAGATTGACTCTATTCTAATGTCATGTGCAGTTTGGTGAGAATGGAAGAGAAGCAGACAAATAGGAAAGGACAACCTAGAATAAAAGCATGATGGAAGGATGTGGGAGAGGTCAAGGGAAGCTGACACCCATCAGTTTTCTGTCCTTAATCTATCTGTGTAACACATGGTTCACCCCATGTCCCCAGACACACACCCACCATTACACACCTACATAGAAAAGACACTTGGTGGCTGGCTGCGGCGTGACCTTTAACCTCTTGAATCTGCACGTAAATCTTTTCTGTGTGTGCATGAGTACGAGATACAGCAATGAACTCTTCACTGGGGAAATCAATGTAGAGGTGCTTATTTTTATTTCTCTCTAAATTTTCTATTTATGCTTTATTTGTGCACATCAATGTATCAGTGGCAAGAAAATAAAATAAAAATAAAAAAGGATTCAGATGTACAGCTAGAGTGATTTCAGTGCTGCTAAACTGTGTCTAAATCCTGCCTTTCTTAATGCTGTGAAAAGAGTCTGTTGCTGCGCTGAATGTTGAGTGTTTATCTGCGAAATCCCACCCAGGAGACCTTTTGTGTTGTACTTACTGTGAACTGTCAGTGGGTATATTTTGCTGCTATCTTGACCAGGGAAAATGTAGTGTCACATTCAAGATAGTGTTTTTATTTATACCTGCTGTGCACTGTAAAAAAAAAAAAAAAAAAAAAAAAAAAAAAAACAGGAAAAAAAATGATATTATTCTGGCAGCAGGGGTGCTGAAAAAATATTGTAAAATAATGGAAAATAACCATCTCATTAACCCTTTCATGCGTTTTGGTCACTACAGTGGGCAGCTATTCTACATCTGTTCTCTAATATATTCATGGGTTTTGTTGTTTTAGTTCGATATGAGTTAACACAGTGGACACTTTTGCACCATCCCATACACTGACATTCATACCATTACTACAGCTTTGCTGTTCTTGATAAACCTGATCTGCAGTAACATATTTGAGTGTAAATCAATTGCTAATAAAAATTGCGCATATGATAAAATGTGAGAAAACATCAGATTAGCTGCATTAAAAATGTTTTGATTTTGAATGTCACTTTCTGATATTCAAGAATTAAACACATGGTGTCCAGTGGAGTGGACATTTTTGGAACTGCAAAAAAAATTACAAAGGTAGATTTGTTTCTTTATTGGTTTAACCCAAAAAAAAAAAAAAAAAATCAATTAAAAAAAAATCATTTCAATCAAAGAAAGAAAGTGTTCAAATGCAATTTTTTGTATTGTAATTTTTGTTTTCCCATTCAAACACTGAAATTTGTTTTTTAGTTAAAACAATAAAGAAACAAATCTACACTCATAAAAAAAGGTTTATTAAAAAAAATTCAATTGCATTGTTTTTTCATGTCTAAAGAGGAATAAAAACACTCAGGAAAAAAATTTCGACTAAGGTTCTCATAATTCATGCATGAAAGGGTTAAAATATGGTAATTTTTGTAATTAAAATACAGTTTTTTGCCCTAACTTTACATGAGATTTTGCATATTTTTTGACTTTTTAATGTTTAATAAAGAATATTTAAATGTATTAAAACAATCAAATTACCTATAGATATATATAGAAATAATTTTCAATGAGACTCAGTTGAACAAATCCACTGATAAAAACTGTATTTGGACAGTTTATCAGTGCTTATACATGTTATACATTCACAAAAAAACATTTATTCAACATTTTTGTTGTAATAACACAAGATATTTGTCAATTAACAAACAAGTCTTGTTAAACTTACAGGACAAATACTTCTTTTACAGTTAATTGTCAGTAATTTTATCTAATTTTATTTATTTATTTTTACAGTATTAAACTTTAAATTAACAGTTTAATCTTATAAATAGAAAAGAAATATTTGTGAAATTATGATACATTTGCAAATGTATTTTAACTGTATTTTTCTGTGAAAAAAGAAAAAAATTATTTTAAAAAATGTAAATTTTAAGGTTATTTACAGTTAAAGTTTTTTCTTGTTATTTTCCATTTGACATGTAAAATCACAG
Organism: Sphaeramia orbicularis; assembly: GCF_902148855.1. Lineage (NCBI taxonomy): Eukaryota > Metazoa > Chordata > Actinopteri > Kurtiformes > Apogonidae > Sphaeramia > Sphaeramia orbicularis. Next base: position 12,397,677 of record NC_043965.1, read on the forward strand.
TCTGTTTTTGTCATTTCATTGATATTTTCCTGTATCTTAAAATACAGGAAAAATCTGTGAAATAAACAGTGAAAATTCTGTTAAATTACAGATTTTTTTTTTTTTTTACAGTGTGTTTTTTTTATTCTGCGCACAAAATGTGTGTGGACTGTGCAGAATGGATACGCTGTCATCGACATTATTTATTCATTTATTTGTTTAAGGCGCTGATGTCAGATCTGGATCCATAACCGACCCTCACAGCTAAGTTAAAAGTTTCAGATGCAGCACAGTTTCAGTAACATCTCATGAATATCTATAGAAACTGGACAAACACGGACGGCAGATCTTTGGCTCTTTGGGCAGATCCACAACACTGAATAAAACCACTACGTTGTGAATAAACTCAAAGAAACCTGTTCTGTACCCGTTACTTAACCTTTGAAACATACTGCTGAGATGTCGAGTGTTTGGTGTTTTTTACTTGGGGTGGATTTCATGCTTTTTCAGAGTCAATACAGTCAATATAAACAGATCGGATGGACATAGAAAATGACTGAATGAGTACTTTTCAAAATTATTCATAATACTACTCCACCTCCATTAACCCATAAAGACCCAGTGCTACTTTTGTGTCAGTTCCCAAAGGAAATTTTCTCTATTTTTAATTTTTCTTAAGTGATTTCTCACCATGTATTTTAATATCATGCTCAGTATTTTGCATTCTTAAAGGACAATCAGATATTTTTCTGTATTTAATTCACTGATCATGTAGATGTTCATCAAAGCGCACATTAAAGTTGAGGGTTATTATATTAAAAAGAAAGGAAACGGAAAAAAAAAGTGACTTTCAGCAAAATATATCACTAATTTAATATAAACTCATTGTGTCTATCCACTGTCATTGATCCAACTCCATGGGTTTTACTGGTGAATCAATGTTGTAGAAGATGACGGTGTTTCCATGGTAACTACGGAGCCTCTGAACGTCCAAATGGGTCATATCTGATGACCATGAAAAGATGACAAACTGTATTTTATACCAATTATTTACATGGATTGTTAGAATTAGTGGTTCAACAGGTATTAAACAGTTTAGATCAGTAGATGGACAGAAATATATCAAAACATGTCTTATCATATTACTTACGGTAATGACTCCATCTACCAATTACATTTTATTTATTTATTTATTTACTTACTTGCTTATTTATTTTTCTGGTCTAATAATTACAGCTGGTGTTTTAACCTATAAAGACCCATTGCTACTTTAGTGTCAGTTTTCTCTTTTTATATATATATATATATATATATATATATATAATAACTCTTAAGTTTAATCCGAGCTTTTATGAACATCTACATGATTAGTGAATTAACCCTGTAAAGCCTGAACCAGTAAATCATTGACAGAAAATTCCAGTTCTTTGAAATTGGAGCCTTTATTGGTCCTTCTGAACAATCCCCAATTTAATTTTTTTTTTTTTTTTTTTCAAATATCAATTTCCATGTATGACTTTCAATTTTGTATCATATTTGATACATCGGGTTTCAATGCTCAAATATTATTATTTTTGAACAAACAAAAACTTAACCCTCCGGTATCTGGGTGCGCCTTTTAGGCACACTTTGCTCTTCGTTTTAAAGTCTACGTGGTGTGAATGGGTGTGTGTATGGGTGAGTGTTTATGTTGTTTTGATTCATAATTGTTATGTAAAACTTAAATACCAGTAAAAATATTGTGAAAAAAAAAGATAAACAGAACCACAGTGCTTCAGTTTCAGCTTCACAGTTTGTCATGTCTTTTATCTATTGGGGTTGTCTCTGTCAACTCAACATATATTTTTTATTAGTAATTTTTTTTTTTTTTTAATTAATTACTAGAAATTTCAGGCGACCCCACATGGGTTCCCAACCCCAAGGTTGAAAAACACTGCTCTTATCTTATCTGGTCTTTTTCCTCTTTGTAGGTTGGAAAGTCCATCATACGAGGTGATGCAGCTGGAGTTTGAAGTGGATAATGTCATCAACTTGGTGCCAACACAGACTCTGCACTGGAATGTGGAGTATCCAACCAGTACGCAGACGGACAGCAGGCAGACCGAGAAAGTTTCACACCTTTATATCAGCAACGCAGACATACAGGGCATCGTACCACTGGCTGAGGTAGGGAGTGACACACACACACACACACACACACACACACACAGAAATATGTGGGTGCTTCTGTGAAACTCGTCCCTAAAAACAGGACATGACGCTAAAAATTCAAACCAGATGTAGACTAATGTTAGGAGACGAGTTTGGAAGCACTTTGGGTCTATTTTATAAATAAAAATTTACTTTAATAAAATACACAATTTTTCAGATAAAACACATTTTTATTTGACACACGCATTCAAAAATAAGAAAGTGAACACAGTTAAAAGGACACGAAAATCACCCGCTAGTATTTTTTCCAATATCTTTTTATCCTCTCACAGGTACATTTTGGGAATTGAAGTAAATATGCAAGGCAGAGTGTTTCACAAAAATGACTGCTGTTGTAAAATCATTCGCGATTTATATGCGTTTAAATGGGCAGGTTCTGTATGTAATGTGAGTGGACACGATGGGTTATGCACGAAACTTGGAATGAGACTAAGATTCATGAAAAACGTGCATGTCTGGATTAGAAAAACCACGAGGATCATTAAATTTTTCACAGTGTCTTTATTTATAGCGGTATATAAGACCATTTACAGCCATGTGGTCCATTTCTGATGATAGCCTGTATGCAAGGCCAGATTAACACTTCATTGTACCCTGGGCAACAATATTCAAGGGCCCCATCATCACAACCCCAGGATCCCTATAATCTGGCAAAATACAGAATAAATTCCAGGAATATATGTAAATATACCCCATACTTCAATATCTAACTATCATCAAATGCATTTTGATGTACAAATGTGTAAATGCTCGTAGAACTACAAGTGCACCACTGTAGCCTCTTGTCAAGGCCACTCACTTGCATATGATGATATGAAAACAAAACACATTAGCATCAGTATAATCTAAAATTGATCCACTACATTAGAAAGAGAGGGAAGTGTCCTCCATTTTCACAAAAAATAAATAAGAAACCATTTCCAAAGTATCCAGTATTTATTTAAGAACACTTTTTGCCAACACAAATGTATTGAATCATCAGAAAAAGCCCACAGACAAAACACAAACATAATCTGATAGAATCAGATATGAATTTTAAACAGAAATCCCATTGTCACCTCAGAATTCAACAAGAGAGTTAAAGTAAGTGCAATGTAAACATCTTGAAATCTGCTTTCTCTCAACAATAAACATATCTCAACATTTTCATGGAGCCACCACAAGGAAAAAATAAATATAATGCAGTATAATCTGCTAAAATAAACATTTTGGTCCCAGTTTAACTTTTAAACAGAAAACACATCACAATTCAAGGCATGTCAAGGCAAGGGTTAAACATTTTAATACTAAATACTACATATACTAAATACTATAAACATCTGGAAAACCGTCAACTTCTCTAAAGAAATACTTATCTGACCAATACAAAACTTGTATTCTAAACGATGGGGAAGTGCATGTTTAGGTATGTTCTTTAAATTTTCAGCTTTTTTAATGTCCCTCTCCTTTTTTAATTTTCGTTTGGCGCTCCCACTTAGCTGCTTCTCCATGTTTGCAATGTTTTGATTCGCATACGTAGCGTATGTTGCGTAGTCCTTGACGTCTCACATCCCGCTCAGTGCACGCACGTTGATTTGTGTCACCGCTGATTCGCTTTTTGGACTGACCAATGAGGAGGGGGTCTCGGCTCACGGTCACAGACAGCAGGAGCAGGGTTTCTGTGCAGTGCAATGGCTCCAGACAGCGGACAGTTTCATTTATAAGCAAAAGATAACCAGATATTTTCGTTATGCCCAAGCTACCCAGGGCCCTTCAGAGGTCGCGGGCCCCTGGGCAATTGCCCAGTTGCCCATATGGTTAATCCGGGCTTGCCTGTATGTAACTCAAAAGTAATACAAGAGTCATGTAACGCATTACAATTCTGAGACAGTAATATTGTAAGGAAAAGAATTACTTTTAAGTGCAGGGTTCCTACAGGTTTCTACAAGTTAAAATTAAGACTTTTTAAGACCTTTATAAGACTACTTAGAATAGAATTTAAAGCCCATTTCACAGCCATACTGGCATAAATTCATAACTCCTACAATTTAGGATAATGTATTTATTTACTCCAACACCTTGATTTCCACTGTTCAGTCATTTCTCTCCGAGGGCTCCAAAGTTAGCCATAATTGGTTCTTAATTTCAATATTAATTGGTGGGACCGGGTGGAACTGAGTCGATAAACGTTACAGTCTTTGTAGCTTGGACACATTTAAACACAACACATACAACAAGTTTATGGTCACAAAACTTAAGACCTACCATATTATATTTAACACCTTTTAAAGACTTTTTTTAAGGTATTAACCCTTTCATGCATAGTGGTCACTACAGTGGACTGCTATTCAAAGCTGTTCTCTTGTATATTCATGGGTTTTGTTGTTTTAGCTTCACATTAGCCAACACATTTAGCACTCATGCATCATCCCATACACTGCAATTAATACTATTAGTTTAACTTTGCTGTTTTTGATGAACCTGATCTGCACTAACATGTTTGAGTGTAAATCAATTGCTTATTATTTTCATTAGACTGTAATTAACAACAATTTTTATTTATTTATTTATTTGCATATTGTCTGCATGAAGTGAGTAATAACTAGTATTAAAGTATGTTAAAATGTGAGAAAACATCAGATTAGTGGCATTAAAAATGTTCTTATTTCACAGTTTTCACACAGTATATTTGTAAATACATGTTTCTTTGCATCAAAAATTAAACATATGGTGTCCAGCTGAGTGGATATTTTTGCAAATCCATGAAAAATAGGTTCATAAAAAATTTTTTTCAATCGCTTTGTTAGCTTACTGGCTGACAGGCCGTAAGCTACTATCGTCATGCGGCGTCTGGTGTCGTCATCTGGCGTCCGTTACAGAATTTTCAATCGTCTTCTTCTCCGAAACTACAATTACGATTGACTTCAAGCTTGGTATACAGCTTCTTTATGATGACGTCAACAAAAGTTAGTGAAATTATTTGGATCCGGATCTGATTCTGGATTTGGTGCCACTTTGAAAAATGTCACCATTGTAAGAGATAGGAAGTGGATTGATGCAATAACTCAGTAAATCTAAATGATATCCAGTGTAAATTTCTCCAGTCCAGCCCTGATGGGGAGATGACCAAAACATAATGTCCACATGCTGATCAGGATCTTCTTCTGGATCCAGGAACTTACGAAAATTTAACATGGGCTCTTATGGGGAAAAAATTCTATCGTCTTTTTCTCCAAAACTCCAGTTCTGATTGACTTAAAAGTTGGTATACAGCTTCTGTATGATGATGTCAGCACAAGGTATTGAAATTATTTCGATCCGGATCTGTTTCTGGATTTGGTGTGACTTTGAAAAATGTTCCCATTGTAACAGATAGGAAGTGGATTGATCCAATAAATCAGTATCAATGATATCAAGTTGGAATTTTTATTTTTTACAGATCTGATTGGAATATGACCAAAACATGGGCTATTTCTGTAATACAGGGTGGGGAAGCAAAATTTACAATATTTTGTGACAGGGATTGAAAGACAGTGTATGACCAATTAGTTTATTGAAAGTCATGAGAATTTATTTGCCACAAGAAAATGGACATAATAGAAAATGTTTTTATTCTATGTCCTCCTTCTTTCTCAATAACTGCCTTCACACACTTCCTGAAACTTGCGCAAGTGTTCCTCAAATATTGGGGTGACAACTTCTCCCATTCTTCTTTAATAGTATCTTCCAGACTTTCTGGTAATAGTTTTGCTCATAGTCATTCTCTTCTTTCCATTATAAACAGTCTTTATGGACACTCCAACTATTTTTGAAATCTCCTTTGGTGTGACGAGTGCATTCAGCAAATCACACACTCTTTGACGTTTGCTTTCCTGATTACTCATATGGGCAAAAGTTTCTGAAAAGGTATGGATAATAGTGTTAGGTATGATTATGACATCAATATATGTTTGGTTTCAAAACAATTGACGTAGTGCCTGCTGAGAAAAAAACAACTGAATGTTCATTGTAAATTTTGCTTCCCCACCCTGTAAATGATATCCAGTGTAAATTTCTCCAGTCCAGCCCTGATGGGGAGATGACCAAAACATAATGTCCACATGCTGATCAGGATCTTCTTCTGGATCCGAGAACTTACGGAAAATTTAACATGGGCTCTTATGGGGAAAAAAATTTTATCGTCTTTTTCTCCAAAACTCCAGTTCTGATTGACTTCAAAGTTGGTATACAGCTTCTGTATGATGATGTCAGCATAAGGTATTGAAATTAATTTTGATCTGGATCTGATTCTGGATTTGGTGCGACTTCGATAAATGTTGCCATTATAACAGATAGGAAGTGGATTGATCCAATAAATCAGTATCAGTGATATCAAGTTGGAATTTTTATTTTTTACAGATCTGATTGGAATATGACCAAAACATGGGCTATTTCTGTAATAGAATAAATACACAGAACTGGGTGATAATAAATGGCATCTGGATACATTTCCCAAAGCTTTTAATTTGGCGGGTAAGCTACAGGGCTTCAGGTGTTTTTTTTTAAAGCCTAAAGAGAAAAAAAACACTCAGGAAAAAAAAAAAGGTTCTCATAATTCATGCATTAAAGCACAGGTGTCAAACATGTGGCCTGGGGGCCAAATCTGGCCCGCCAAAGGGTTCAATTCGGCCCCTGGGATGAATTTGTGAAATTGCAAAAATGACACTGAAGATATAAACAATCAAGGATGTTAAAATCATTTTAGGGCAATTCAATCTAAAGTGGATCAGACCAGTAAAATACTATCATAATAATCTATAAATAAAGAAAACTGTAAATTTGTCTCTTTGTTTTAGTTTTAAAACAGTAAAATCACACAAAAATGTTTACATTTACAGACTAGCCTTTAACAAAAATGTGAATATTTGAAATGTCTTAATAGAAGTATGTGGAATTTTAATAATATTCTCCCTGTTATTTAATGTTTGGTGTGTTTGTAGATCCTCTGTGATCTCTAAGTCGTGATTCACATGTATAAATGATAAACTAAGGTGTAATATTGTTAACATTGCACTTATTTTACTAAAGAATTTTCAGGTTGTTCATATTTGTTCATGTTATGTTCAAGTACAATAAACATTTTTGTTATGGAATTCTCTTTTCTCACTCAAAAGTTCTTATCCTATTATTTATACTATTTTACTGGTCCGGCCCACTTTATACCATATCAGGCTGGATGTGGCCCCTGAACTAAAAGGAGTTTGACTCCCCTGCTTTAAAGGGTTAAATGCAGATTTGTAAATTCAAGACTTTTTAAAACCCTGTGGGAACCGTGAAACAACAGTAACAAGTAATATGTCATGTATTACAGTTTGGAAGTAACTTTTTTGTCATTTAAATTTTTAGTGGTTTTATCATATTTTCAGTCATTTAAAAAAAGTAAAAAAAAAAAAAAGAAAGACTAAAAGGAAAACAACAACAACAACAAAAAAAACAACAACCCACAACTTAAAAGGCAGACGCAAAAATCCCCCCTCGGCACTCCCACAGTTCTTAACTTTGGAAGTAACTTGCACAACACTGTAGATTACATACCAGGACTGTCACACTCCAGTCGTCTGAATATTGTTCCTTCATTTCCCTTCTTTTATGACGGCACCCCGAGCCCATCCTGTCACTGCAGGGTGATCAAAGCTATAAAGGTCAGCGTATTTACCCCCTTCTGTCGCTACAAGCCCCCTGGTCACACACTCAGCAGGTGTCACTCTCCCAGGTTTTGAAATGACAAGCTGCCACACAAACATGGACCCACACACACACAGGTATAGAACACACTGACATAGAACACACCCACACAGGTATAGAACACACTGACATAGAACACACACACACAGGTATAGAACACACTGACATAGAACACACACACACACAGGTATAGAACACACTGACATAGAACACACCCACACAGGTATAGAACACACTGACATAGAACACACACACATAGGTATAGAACACACTGACATAGAACACACACACACAGGTATAGAACACACTGACATAGAACACACACACACACACAGGTATAGAACACACTGACATAGAACACACACACACACCCACACAGGTATAGAACACACTGACATAGAACACACACACACAGGTATAGAACACACTGACATAGAACACACCCACACAGGTATAGAACACACTGACATAGAACACACCCACACAGGTATAGAACACACTGACATAGAACACACCCACACAGGTATAGAACACACTGACATAGAACACACCCACACAGGTATAGAACACACTGACATAGAACACACACACACACACACACACACACACACACACACACACACACACACACACACACACACACAGGTACAGAACACACTGACATAGAACACACCCACACAGGTATAGAACACACTGACATAGAACACACCCACACAGGTATAGAACACACTGACATAGAACACACACACACAGGTATAGAACACACTGACATAGAACACACACACACACACACAGGTATAGAACACACTGACATAGAACACACACACCCACACAGGTATAGAACACACTGACATAGAACACACCCACACAGGTATAGAACACACTGACATAGAACACACCCACACAGGTATAGAACACACTGACATAGAACACACACACACACACACACACACACACACACACACAGGTACAGAACACACTGACATAGAACACACCCACACAGGTATAGAACACACTGACATAGAACACACCCACACAACACTGCAATTCATACAATTACTGTAACTTTACTGTTCTTAATAAAGCTGATCTGCAGTGACATGTTTCAGTGTAAATCAATTGTTATTTGTAAGACAAAAAGTTTTTTTTTTTGCATATTATCTCCATGAAGTGAGTAATTACTAGCATTAGAATATGTTAAAATGTGAGAAAACATCAGATTAGCAGCATTAAAATGTTTTTTTATTTCATTGTTTTCATCTCACTCTCTGATATTGGGTTGTAAACACGTTTCTTTACTTCAAAAATTAAATGCATGGACATTATGTAACTCCATGAAAAGAAAAAAAAACTCGATCACATTGTTTTTTTGTTTTTTTTAATGCCTAAGGAGGAATAAAAACACTCAAGAAAAAAATTTTGACTAAGGTTTTCATAATTCATGCATGAAAGGGTTAAACTGTCAAACTTTTGCCCCCTGTAGAGGACACAATGCATTGCTGGGTCTCAGGAAGAAATGAGAAAAAACAAAAACAAAAACTTTTTGTTTCAGAAAACTATTCATTTCAGTCTAATAACAATTAGCAATTGATTTACACTAAAACATGTTACTGCAGATCAGGTTTATCAAGAGCAGCACCATTACAGTGCTAATTGTTTGAACTGCAGTGTTTGGGATGATGCATAAGCGTCCACTGTGTTGGCTGATATGGAACTAAAACAACCAAACCCATGAATATACAAGAGAACAGCTGGAGAAGAACTGTCCACTGGAGTGACCGCTATGCATGAAAGGGTTAAAACTATACTCAGATATTTGACATAAAAGCAGATCTATACATAGGCGTTTTGTCCGGAAAAGTGCGGTAATCAAACACGCTTATCATGATAATTAGAATTTAAACGGTTATACTACAGTCTACTCTCGTTATACCGCCAACTTCCGTTCACGGCCAAATTGGCGGTATAGCGAAAATGGCGTTACAACGGGTTGCGTCCATAATGTGCATGTCTTTACTATATGATGTCTATGCTGCCTCCGTTAACCCGTTCTAATTGCGTTTCTAAATAAATCTTGATTCTGTTATGTTGTAAGGGATCATTTAAAGTGGGGAAACATTTGAAGCATTATTATACCGTGTCGGGAAATGACACCCCATCATCTTGAGGCTTTGGCTTAATCCCACGTCCTTTTCCCGACATCCTGACCTACTGAGTGTTCTGCGATAAATGAACGGTGGCCGTTCCGTAGACCTACTCGTAGCTTGTCGCGATCAGCGTCTGGCGCGTTTGTTTCAGTGCATTGTTAAAATTTATGCGTACTCGATGGCAATCACGCTGGCGGTATAACAGTCGGGAAATCAATGGTATAAGTGTTGTTTGTGCATGGAACTGGGCTGGCGGATGGCGATAGGCGGAAATGGCGGTACCTAATGGAATAATGCATTGGGGATTTTTGTGCAATGGTTTTGGTCGGCGGTGAGCGAAAATGGCGGTATAACGGCGGGCGGTTTAACAAGAGTAGACTGTACCTGTCTGCGATTTTACCACGGTTTATTGTTATACCGGTAATCGTTACATCCCTGCTTTTTATCTGTGTGGAACAAAACACACACACACATCCCTGACACACTGATGCTCTGGAGAAAGTAACCAAGAACCTCAGGCTAAAAAGCGAGTAGGAGGATGCTTTTCAAAATGCTCCCAGTTCCATTACCACTGAGGTAGAGCTAATCTGGCCGGATAGCCCTCCTTCAAACAGCAAAGCCCTAGTGAGAAAACCCAATTTTGTTCAGGGCTTCTGCAAACCATGTCTCATACACACACTGGAAAAAAAAAAGTAAGCTTGAAACCATCATTTCAGTGGCTTTCATGCAGTGGTGCCATTGGGATTTGGCTAGCTTTTTTAAGGAGCAGCGGAATGGGAGCTGCATGTGTACTATATTTAATTTGGTGTATTTGTTGAAAATTGCTGTCAAGATCAATCTCCGTAATTCACACGCGACCCTTGAGCTTTTTATTTGATGTATTAAGTATAAACATGTTCCATTTTGCTATTTCCATAAAATCTAATGACACTCGAGAAAGTTTGCTGTGCTTTGATTATCATATCAAGTCAATTTTATTCATAAATTCTAAATTCACCAATCATAAATGTGCCTCAGCGGCCTTCGCAGTCTGTAAAGCTGATTGTTAAACATCTCAACCAATAAACAGATACAGTTGTGCTCATAAGTTTACATACTCTAGCACAGGGCTGTCCAACTCATTTTAGTTCAGGGGCCACATTCAGCCTAATTTGATCTCAAGCGGGCCAGACCAGTAAAATAATGACTTAATAACCTATAAATAATGACAAATCCAAGTTTTCTTTTTGTTTAAGTACAAAAAACCCCAATTAAATTATGAAAATATTTACATTTTACAAAAAAAGATGTGAATAACCTGAAAAAACAGAAATTTCATTTGAAAAATTAGTGCAATTTTAACAATATTATACCTCAACTTTTTATTTATACATGTGCATTTACACACAGTGTTACATAAACATTTAGTAACAGGCAGAATATTGTTCAAATTGCACATTTCAGGTTGTTCATCTTTGTTTATTTTTATGTATTTATTTGCATTTTATTCTGAAAAAAATAGTTTTGCAAATGTAAATGTTTTCACAATGTAATGTTATTTTTTTTTCACTTAAATTTTTTCCACATAATTTTCACAAAGAAAATTGTCGTCATCATTGTTTATGGCAGGGGTGTCAAACTCATTTTAGTTCAGGGGGCCACATTCAGCCCAATTTGATCTCAAGCGGGCCAGACCAGTAAAATAATGACTTAATAACCTATAAATAATGACAAATCCAAGTTTTTCATTTTGTTTAAGTACAAAAAACCCCCAATTAAATTATGAAAATATTTACATTTTACAAAAAAGATGTGAATAACCTGAAAAAAACGAAATTTAATTTGTAAAATTAGTGCAATTTTAACAATATTATGCCTTGACTTATTATTTATACATGTACATTTACACACAGTGTTGCATAAACATTTGGTAACAGGCAGAATATTGTTCAAATTTTGGAGTTTGGAACTAAAATTTGAACAATTTCTACAATATTCCATCTCTTATTATTATTATTATTAACACAACTCCAGATCACATAAATGCACAAAACATTTAGTAACAGGCAGAATATTGTTCAAATTGTACATTTCAGGTTGTTCATCTTTATTTATTATTATGTATTTATTTGCATTTTATTGTAAATGTAAATGTTTTCACAGTATAATCTTATTTTTTTCACTTTCATTCTTTCCACATAATTTTTCACAAAGAAAATTTGTCGTTGTTATTATTTATGGGTTATTGTTGTTATTTTTACTGTAGATCACTTTGGTCTGTATGTGGAACCTGAACCAAAATGATTTGGACAACCTGGACTGTTCAGGTTAAGTTCTGCACTTTCATCTCGCGGGCTGGAATGGAACCTTTGGCCGGCCAGATTTGGCCCCTGGGCCGCATGTTTGACACCTGTGCTCTAGCAGAATTTGTGATTCTTTGTCCATTTTTCAGAGAATATGAATGATAATCCAAACACTTTTCTTTCACTTGTGACTAGTGGTTGGATGAACAAATGTGTTTGCTCTTTTTAAATCCTACTGACAACAGAAACTATCCAAATGACCCTGATCTGAAGTTTCCCTACCCTAGTTCTTAATCCTCTGTATCAGCCCCTTTAACATCAATGACAGCTTGAAGTCTTTTGTGGTCGTCGTGGACGAGGCTCGTTATTTTCTCAGATGCTAAAGCTGCCCATTCTTCTCAGCAAAACACCTTTAGTTCCTTTAACATTTAGTTTTTTCTTGTATGAACTACATGTTTTAGACCTCCTCAAAGTGGCTCAATAGATACAGTGGGAAACCCAAGGGGGAAAAGAATCCTAACAGCCCCCCCCCCCCCCCCGTCCGCTATAATGTAAAAATGTGGAGTTTCAACTTGTTTTGCTAACGCTAACAAACTGTCATGACCTACTTTGAGTTGCTATTGCCGTCTGACAAGGATCAATATATTAAAAAATTAGATCCACTGTGGTTGGATTGTTGTCCATACGTTTTAAAAGACTGGGTCAATGATCCGACTCAGTGGTCTGAAGTGTCATTTACACACATCTGCTACTTATTCAAGTCACCTGGTAAGGGACTGTATCACTTTTGCTATAGATATGATGAATTAAACTTAAAATAATTTCAGTACCTGACATTAAACCAATGAATTATTGAAGTGAAGTGGTAGTAATACTGATTATTTTGTTATAATAGCACCTAAAGGAGTGATATTTAGCTTTATTTTAAATGGAATTATGCATTTTAAAACATTTCTCTGTGGTCTACATAAACTGTAAATGATCTGCTTGGGTCTGAATTCTTCATTCATTCATTCATTCAACTCCACAGGTCCATCTTCAACCCTATTTATGAGTAATGAAACCAGAAAGGTGGTTTTGAGCGCTGGCCCTTTAAATGCAAATGAGCCATTTCAGGCCCCGCCCCCTCCAGGTTGTTGACTGTGCTGTTCTGTCCCATTCAACCAACAACTGAACATTTTAGCTAATCGGCTAAAGTTTGGACTGCTAATAAACAATTATGGCGTTTTCTGAGAAATATTCATCGTAAATCTTGACCTTATATGTGCAAATGTTATGACGCAACTAGTTATAGATGTAACAAATTAAGAAGGAATTCAAACAGGTTGTAGAAATCCATTTGACTTTTGCCAAAATGAATATAAAGATAACTTTACGGCACCTGAAGGGTTCAAATTCAAACTTTTTGAACTATTACGGTCCTCAAATACACAAATAAATGAACCAAAGACTAATAAAAGTGGGTTTATCCAAATATGACCTTTTTAAATTACCTGAGTATCATCTTATTTCCATTTTAATACATTACAACACAGGTGTCAAACATGCGGCCCGGGGGCCAAATCCGGCCCGCCAAAGGGTCCAGTCCGGCCCTTGGGATGAATTTGTGACATACAAAAATTACACTAAGATATTAACAATCCTTTTAGTTCAGGTTCCACATTCAGACCAATTCAATCTACAGTGGGTCAAACCAGTAAAATACTTTCATAATAACATATAAATAATGACTACTCCAAATTTTTCTCTTTGTACATGTAAATATTTTCATGTATTTACACTAGTGATGGGACTTGTGGCTCTTTGAAGGGAGCCGTTCACTGAAAAGAGTCGTTCAAAAGACTGACTCTTTCATGTTTTTTGCATTATTTTGAAACACCAATGTTTTAATGACTAAATAGGCTACATGTGATGATTGACGTTACATTTTAAAGGTGTCTAATTGGTGCGGCAGTAAATATTATCTTACCGTAAAAAAGAATAGTTAGTTCAAATGTGTGGGTAAATACATGACATGAGAGGTGACATTAGGCAAAGGCTGGAATTTGACCAAAAACATCACGGTACATTATGTGGACTAGTCTGTAGCCTAAAAATGAAGAAGAAAATAAAACATTTTCTTATGAAATAACATTTTATTCTTCTCAAAACAAGAACAATAAATGTGTGTAAACATACAGAAAAAAATGCACAAAACACAACAGCGATTAATCACTGTGATTACTTAAATACCTGAACTGTAGTGCAATTCTCAAGTTGCATGCCCATCTTTTCATTCTTAAAGTGCATCCAAATACTCCTCCTTTTTCTTCAGCTCATTACACACAGGTGCTCACTCACTCACTCACTCTCAAACTTTTCTTTGGTTTTGACCAGTCTTCCAGCTCCGCCTCCTCCAGTATGCTCACCTCACGTTTCAAACTGTTGTTTTTTTTTTTTTTTGCTAACTTCTTGCCATGAGACATGTGCAGTCCGCAAGTACTCTTTTTTTCTGCTGGAACACTCTCCTCCTGCCCAGTGCCTCCCCAGTGACGCTAAACTGACAGGCAATCGGACACTCCCTCCTTAAAAAAAAACAAAAAATGAACGGCTCTTTATTTATTTATTTTATTTATTTAATAGGGACAGTGCATATTAATGAACATCTACAACAACTGCAGCTGTAAATATGCCAGATTGTAGCAGCAGTGCTAACTTCCATCTGTAGTCCCTTGGCAGGTGACAGGAAAGACAGCTGACAAAAAAGGCAAAATATTGTAAAAGACATCATAAAAAGACAGTAAACAGAAATGCAAAACATCATAAAAACACACAGAACAACACAATGTGGACGATCTACTGATGGTCACAGGGTTGATTTTCCTTCATCCAGTGTTTAAGTTGTGATTTGAAGGAGGCATATGATTGTGAGTCTCTTATATTGAGTGGTAAACTGTTCCAATATTCAGTTCCAGTGACTGAAAGTGTAGTTTGTCCAACAGTAGTGCGCCTGCGTGGCCCCTCCCAGTCTCCTCCAGCTGTGGCCCTGGTGACCATCCCACTGACAGAGCAGGATTTAATAAAATCTGTCAAGGGAGGAGGGGCAAGTCCATGCAAGACTTTACATATCAGGCAAACATTTTTAAAATTCACAAAATTATTAAAATTAAGACATTTTTATTTATCTAAAACAATGCAGTGGTGGAAATGAAATGTTTTTTTTATCAAATATTTTTATGGCTTTTTTAAAAAAGTGATTCTATGGGTTTGAGTGTTGTGCCAGCAGCAAGTGACCAGGAAGTTCTACAGTATTCAATGTGAGAGAAAACCATGGAGTATAAAAACACCTTAGCAGCATGTAGGCTCAAAAAGGGTCCGACTTCTTTAAAATTTTGCACATTAAAATTCACTGTCTTCTTCAGTCGCTTTATGTGTTGTTTAAATGTTAATGTTGGGTCTAAGGTTAATCCGAGGTACTTGAACTCTCTGACTAAATCCAGTTCCACCCCTTCAAGAAAGATGTTCGACTGATTCTTTATAAAGAATCGGTTCCCATCATTCATTTCAAAGAGCTGTTCTAAAGATTCGATTCGTTCGTGAACGTCGCATCACTAATTTACACTAAAACAAAGTAGAGTTTTTCAAAAAATGTGAATAAGCTGAACAAATACGAACCACCTGAAATGTCTTAAGAGAAATGAGTACAATTTTAACAATATTCTGCCTGTTATTAAATGTTTTGTGTGTTTGTAGATCCACTGTGATCTGTAAGTTCTAATGTACATGTGTAAATGATAAACTGAGGCAGAATATTGTTCAAACTACACTTATTTTTTCAGTTTGTTCATGTTTTTCACATCTTTTGAAAGGATAGTTTGTAGGCGTAAACCTTTTCATAATGTAAATTTACTTTTTTCATTCTAAAACATAGAGGAAAGTTTGGAGTCGACATTATTTCTATATTATTATGTTATTATTTTACTGGTTCGGCCCACTGCAGATGAAATTTAGCTGAATGTGGCCCCTGAACTAAAGTGAGTTTGACACCCCTGCATTACAAATACGTACAAATAAGCCAAAATGTAATGTAATTGTCATTCCCGGCTCCTTTCCGGCCACAAATTTGTAGTGCTTATGCAGATATCTCGAAAAAAAAAAAACACACCAATTTGTACAAACACACATGATTTCTCCTGCTCTATTTCCCCCACTTTTGGTAAAAGCATCAAAATGGCTGCTATTACATGCCATTTGGTCCTCATGATTTGTTTACCAGAACTGCTGACCAGGTGTTGGTTGTTGGTTGGTTGTTTAAAGTGTCTGTCACTGAGAGGGGTCTCTGGGATAGGTCACAGAGATGAAAGCTTATGTGGGCCTCTCAGGGACCAGAATCATCAAAGAGAGCTGGATGTAAGAGTTTTCACAGTCATAGTCCCCCATCCTTTTTTTTTTTTTTTAATAATTTTACATCTGAGGACGGGAACAAAAGCGTACATAATAAATATGAGCGTGTCATGAAATGTGGGATCTTTACAGCTGCTACATATTTAAACAGGCCTAAAATTCTGAGCCTCGCACATAATTGCATCAGGGCCACTCCACCTCAGACCATCATCTACCATCTCCGCAAATCAACAGTCAGCCTATCAACACTGGTATTGGTGTCTCTCTCTCTCTCTCTCTCTCTCTCTCTCTCTCTCTCTTTCTCTATTTTACAATGAAAAATCAGAACACTGCCTATCATTAAGCCACCCCGACATTTTTCTCCTGATTCCACATATCCATTAAAGTTCTGGTCTCTTGGTTGAGTAGTATTTATACATGTACATTTACACACAGTGTTACATAAACATTTGGTAACAGGCAGAATATTGTTAAAATTTTGGAGTTTGGAACTAAAATTTGAACAATTTCTATAATATTCCATCTCTTATTATTATTATTATTATTATTATTATTATTATTATTATTATTATTATTATTATTATTATTATTATTATTAACACAACTTCAGATCACAGTGGATCTATAAATGCACAAAACATTTAGTAACAGGCAGAATATTGTTCAAATTGCACATTTAGGATTGTTCATCTTTATTTATTTTTATGTATTTATTTGCATTTTATTGTAAATGTAAATGTTTTCACAGTGTAATGCTATTTTTTTCACTTAAAATTTTTTCCACATAATTTTTCACCAAGAAAATTTGTAGTTGTCATTATGTCAAACTCATTTTGATTCAGGGGCCACATTCAACCCAATTTGATCTCAAGCGGGCCAGACCAGTAAAATAATGACTTAATAACCTATAAATAATGACAAATCCAAGTTAAAACTGAAATTTCATTTGAAAAATTCGTGCAATTTTAACAATATTATGCCTCGACTTATTATTTACACATGTACATTTACACACAGTGTTGCATAAACATTTGGTAACAGGCAGAATATTGTTCAAATTTTGGAGTTTGGAACTAAAATTTAACAATTTCTACAATATTCCATCTCTTATTATTATTATTATTATTATTATTATTATTATTATTATTATTATTAATACAACTCCAGATCACAGTGGATCCATAAATGCACAAAACATTTACTAACAGGCAGAATATTGTTCAAATTGCACATTTGGGGTTGTTCATCTTTGTTTATTGTTATGTATTTATTTGCATTTTATTGTAAATGTAAATGTTTTCACAGTATAATCTTATTTTTTTCACTTAAATTTTTTCCACATAATTTTTCACAAAGAAAATTTGTCGTTGTTATTATTTATGGGTTATTGTGTTGTTATTTTTACTGTAGATCACTTTGGTCTGTATGTGGAACCTGAACCAAAATGATTTGGACAACCTGGACTGTTCAGGTTAAGTTTTGCACTCTCATCCCGCGGGCCGGAATGGAACTTTTGGCGGGCCAGATTTGGCCCCCGGGCCGCATGTTTGACACCTGTGCTCTAGCAGAATTTGTGATTCTTTGTCCATTTTTCAGAGAATATGAATGATAATCCAAAAACTTTTCTTTCACTTGTGACTAGTGGTTGGATGAAGCCATTTATTACACTGGTCAACAACAACTTTATTGTTCACGTTTTTTGAGCTGATTTAGAATAATTTTGGTGTGCTGAATCCAAAAATCACATTCATTTTGCTCAATCAGGTCAACTTTCTGAACTATGCTACATATTGGGTTTTTAACATTTTTGCTTACATTTATGGGCATTTTCACATCATATGATAAAAAATTCTTTCATATTTCTTGCAATAAATGAGTTCTGAAGATTTTACTTTTGCCAGTTTATGATTGTTTTTTTTAATATTACAGGTGAATGAAATGGCTTCAACTAGAAGATCTTGCAAAAATAAGCCTGACGTATTCTGCTACATCTGCAGTGAATACACCATTGTACCTAACAGGAATCAAGTCACAAGTTACATAAAGTGTGCTTACCAATCTTATTTTGGTATTAAACTTGGTGACCAAGATAAAGTTTACAAAAATGTAATCAATTTTGTGAGAAGATCAAATTTTTCAAAATCAAATTAACAAAAAAACCTGACCTGATTGAGAAAAACAGATGTCATTTTTGGATTTAGCGGTGCAAAATGGTCCTAATTCAGCTGAAAAAACCTAGACAATTTGCACAAAATATTTTTTTGTAACCCAGTGTTATCAAACAAATGTGTTTGGTCTTTTTAAATCCTACTGACGACAGAAACTATCCAAATGACCCTGATCTTTTTTTTTTTTTTTTTTTAATAATTTTACATCTGAGGAACAAAAGCGTACATGATAAATACGAGCGTGTCATGAAATGTGGGATCTTTACAGCTGCTACATATTTAAACAGGTCTAAAAATCTGAGTCTCGCACATAATTGCATCAGGGCCACTCCACCTCAGACCATCATCTACCATCTCCGCAAATCAAAAGTCAGCCTATCAACACTGGTATTGGTATGGTGGTAGTAGTGGCAGAAGCTTCTCAATCTCTCTCTCTCTTTCTCTCTTTCTTTCTCTATTTTACAATGAAAAATCAGAACACTGCCTATCATTAAGCCACCCCGACATTTTCCTCCTAATTCCACATATCCATTAAGGTTCTGGTCTCTTGGCTGAGTGGGAAAGAAAAAAAGGTCCTCTTCAGGAAACGAGGGATTATTAGGAGCAATTTGTCTCCTGCGTGGGCTGAAAAATTGGTTTCATCTTTTAGAGAGGAGAGGTGAGGAGAGGGAGAGGAGTTAGAGACATGGAGGGAGAGACACAAAGAGGGTCAGAAAGAGATAGATAAAGATAGAAAGACCAGGAGATAAAAGCGGTCAAAGTGAGGTACAGCAAATAGTCAGATCACTATTTAAATGACATAACCTCACCTGCTTCCACTACTGTCATAACATCATTCTAGGGGGAAAAAAATTAAAAATCATTAGAAAATACTGTTTGGATTTGGTGGTGTCACTGTACTGTCGGTTCCTCATCAACAAAACCATCCATCGCAGAGTTCACAGACTTTTTACACATAGAAGTAAAGTGGATAGTTTGAACCTGATTGCCTGAAAGAGCGGCGGGGTGTCTTGGTAAAGGTGCGAACTTCCCAGGGGAATGGAAATGCTGAATTCCTCACTGTGAAAATTGGACTGACTTGTGTTCAGAGTTTGAATGGGAGCTGACAGCAGCAGAACGTCACAGGACTGAGGCTGTTCACACTTTGACCGTTTGGTCCTGAAATAGTTTTTTCTTCAAGTCAGACAGTTGGGGGAAATTTGTTTACGAAACTTCTCGAGGAAAAGCATATATATACAGGGTGTCCCATAAGTCTCCATACATAAGAAAAATAAATGTTTCTTGACATAAACCATTTTTATTTATATACAGTCTACTCTCGTTAAACCGCCCGCCGTTATACCGTTATTTTCGCTCACCGCCGACCAAAACCATTGCACAAAAATCCCCAATGCATTATTCCATTAGCTACCGCCATTTCCGTCTATCGCCATCCGCCAGCCCAGTTCCATGCACAAACAACACTTACACCAGTGATTTCCCGACCGTTATACCGCCAGCGTGATTGCCATCGAGTACACATAAATTTTAACAATGCACTGAAACAAACGCGCCAGACGCTGATCGCGACAAGCTACAAGTAGGTCTACGGAACGGCCACCGTTCATTTATCGCAGAACACTCAGTAGGTCAGGATGTCGGGAAGAGGACGTGGGATTAAGCCAAAGCCTCAAGATGATGGGGTGTCATTTCCCGACACGGTATAATAATGCTTCAAATGTTTCCCCACTTTAAATGATCCCTTACAACATAACAGAATCAAGATTTATTTAGAAACGCAATTAGAACGGGTTAACGGAGGCAGCATAGACATCATATAGTAAAGACATGCACATTATGGACGCAACCCGTTGTAACGCCATTTTCGCTGTACTGCCAATTTGGCCGTGAACGGAAGTTGGCGGTATAACGAGAGTAGACTGTAATATGCTCTATATGACTGCCATTTTGTCGGGAACACATTTCAATGCGTGTCCTCCACTGCTGAAGAACTATAAACAAGAAATATAAAGAAATACATTTTAGAACCAGTGACGTGCAGTGGGGTTCATGGCTGGGGAGGCACTGACTCTTTCAGAGCCAGATCTACAAATATATGGTGGCCTGAGAAACTGGACTAGAGAGAGTGAGCAGAAGGAATGGCCTGGGTATATGGGCTCTGCATCAAGTCAGCATAGGTAGACTGGCAGGAACTCAACAGGAAACCTTCAAAAAGAGCCATTTCAAACTAAAAACTAGAAGCACTCGGAGAGCGCAGACCTCCGCCAAGGCTGATCAGTGGCCCCCCCCGTGGGCCTCCCCCACGCCAAGGAGGTTATGTTTTTGCCAGGGTTTGTTTGTTTGTTTGTCTGTCTGTTAGTGTGCAACATAACTCAAAAAGTTATGGACAGATTTTGATGAAATTTTCAGGGTTTGTTGGAAATGGGCCCCCCCGTGGGGCCCCCCACCCCCGATCACCACCAAAATTTAATCATTTCTTCCTTATCCCATTTCCAACAAACCCTGAAAATTTCATCAAAATCTGTCCATAACTTTTTGAGTTATGTTGCACACTAACGGACAGACAAACAGACAGACAGACAAACAAACCCTGGCAAAAACATAACCTCCTTGGCGGAGGTAATAAAAAAGTTTATGGTCTTACCTTTATTTGTACATGAAATCCATGCGCCGATCCTGGTGAATTAAAGTGTATGAAAAAGAACAAAGAAGATTATAAGCGCATGAATCTGTGGACTCACAGGCGCCATCTATCATGAGGCAGGGGTACTGTTTGCCTCCCCTAGTGACTTTTTCACTGCGGTTTTATGATTAACCTGCGAGCCTACACACATTACAGAAATACATTCCATACGTTATGCAGATTATGGAAGGATAGAGCATATAATCAGAGTGTTTGAAAGCATTTTAACTGTGATATACAGAGGGACAGCGACACAATATTTTCATCGGGTACCAGCAGAGTTCATGAGGGGAGGAGACAGTTCTCCTGGAGGCACAGCACAGCACTGCCTCTCCTCCCTGTATTTGAACGGAGCATGCGGAAATTCAGCTATTCTAATTGACAAAAAAAAAAAAAATAATAATAATAACAATATTGGATTTGAACGGAAAATGAGTTTATAAGACATACCAGCTGACAACTATCAACATTTATTATATTTTATAGTCAAGTTTTTTTTCTTTTCAAGATTGACAAGGGAGGTTCTGCTTCCCCTGCCGCCTCTGACTGCACGTTACTGGTTAGAACCATATATGTATGGAATGTATTATGTCTCCTATGTATGGAGACTTATGGAACACCCTGTATATAAGTATATCTGGTGTTAAATAAATGCTTAAAGTGTGCACAGAGTCAGTGTAAGCGTACAATGAAAGTAACAATATGGGTTGATGTGTGAAAGGACTCAAAAATGCATGATTTGGATCGAACTGGGTCTCGGTCCTGAGAATATTTTAACCCACTGGTTCCCAAACTTTTTTGGCTCGTGACCACATTTTAACATCACAAATTTATGGCGACCCCAGACATTCAAAACAGCCTTTTTTTTTGGCAACATTAATTTGTTTTTGATCATGTAATAGTTTGCTATACTATGTTGCAAATAAATGTTAATTTTAGACGACATTTAGTCTATATAATGTATATTATTATGGACAGAGGCAGAAAAGCCAGGTGTAGATTACTGCACTAAGTGAGAATTTGATTTTCCTTGGTCAGGATATGTACAGTCAGTCCAGCTTGAATTTACAAGGCTGACAATTAATACTGAACAAACAAGAACTCAAACTATGAATTATGAAAGAGCTGCAGCATCTGAAACTGACCACAATGAACATTTGACAGATAAACAGAACCACAGTGCTTCAGTTCCAGCTTCACAGTTTGACATGTCTGTTATGGATTGTGATTGTCTCTGTCAACTCACCATATATTTTTTTTATTGATAAGGTTTTTAGCTAACCAGCTGACAGGCCGTAAGCTATTGTTGTCATGCATTGTCTGTCATCGTCTGTTGTCTGCTACAAAAATTTCAATCGTCTTCTTCTCCGAAACTACAATTCCAATTGACTTCAAACTTGGGTCTTTATGATGATGTCAGCTAAAGTTAGTGAAATTATTTGGATCTGGATCTGATTCTGGATTTGGTGCAACTTTGAAATATTTCCCGATAATAAGAGATAGGAAGTGGATGGATGCAATAACTCAGTAAATATAAATGATATCCAGTGTAAATTTCTACAGTCCAGCCCTGATGGGGAGATGACCAAAACATAATGTCCACATGCTGATCAGGATCTTCTTCTGGATCCGGGAACTTATGGAAAATTTAACATGGGCTCTTATGGGGAAAAAATTTCAATCGTCTTCTTCTCCGAAACTCCAGTTCTGATTGACTTCAAACTTGGTATACAGCTTCTGTATGATGATGTCAGCAAAAGTTAGTCAAATTATTTCGATCCGGATCTGATTCTGGATTTGGTGCAACTTTGAAAAATTTTCCCATTATAACAGATAGGAAGTGGATTGATCCAATAAATCAGTATCAATGATATCAAGATGGAATTTGAATTTTTTACAGATCTGATTGGAATATGACCAAAACATGGGCTATTTCTGTAATAGAATAAATACACAGAAGTGGGTGATAATAAATGGCATCTGGATACATTTCCCAAAGCTTTTAATTTGGCGGGTAAACTACAGGGCCATTGGTCCTATTTTTTTTTCTATTTTTATCAATTACCAGAAATTTCAGGCGACCCCATTTGAATTCCAGGTGACCCCATGTGGGGTCCCGACCTCAAGGTTGAAAAACACTGTTTAAACCCACATAGACCCAGTGCTACTTTTGCGTCAATTCCCAAATGAATTAATCTCACTATTTCACCTTTCTCACCATTTATTGCAATATTATCCTTTTTATTTTGTGTTTTTTCAGTGTACATCATGTATTTTCCTGTATTTAATTCACTGATCATGTAGATGTTCATTCAATTTCAGAGCAAATTCAAAGGTTATTGAAACAAACCAGAGAAAACTGGAGAAAAAGTGACTTTTTCAGCAAACATCATAACTCAAGTGTGTCCATTCACTGTCACTGATCCATGGGTTTTACTGGTGAACCAATGTTGTAGAAGATGACGGTGTTTCCATAGTAACTACAGAGCCTCTGAACGTCCAAATGGGTCATATCTGATGACCATGAAAAGAGGACAAACTGCATTTTATACCAATTATTTACATGGATTGATGGGATTAATGCTTAGTACCGATCTAAATATTCTGAAACAACGTAAAATCTTTTTTTTTTTAATGGCGGGCGGCACATTTATAATGCAATGACGCACAGACTCTGACCAGTCAGTGATCTGCAGTGTTTATATATCGTATTTTAGTATCTCTTCACCCATTTTGGAACCTCGGCCGAGCAAGTACTAAAAAACTAGTACCAGGTACCGATTTCCAGGTTCTTTTACGCGATGGAAATGTAAAAAGGCCGAGTCGAGTCGAGCTGGTACCACGTAGTGAAAACACAGCGTAAATATGCAGATTTTTATAGAGAACACAATAATCTCCTTTTACTTGTGTCTCTCTTTCCTCCTGCTATCTCCCCATGTCTCTTTTCCACTCTGAGAGCCTGTGAAAAAGCCTCATTCCAGGCAGAGGTGTGTAATGGTGCTTGGAGAGAACATAAAACAACATTATTACTGATCCAATTTATCATCCGCTAAAATATCTGTAAGAGCAAAGGAAGTAAAGCAGGCCCATTTCTGACCTCCTATCCCATCCTGTTTTCCTCTGGCTGATTTAGGGGCTGTTTTACTTCCCTTTCTTCCTCCATTTGTCGTTCGTCATTACTTTTTTTCTTAGATTTTCCCATTTTTCATATCACAGCAGCGGGGGAATATAAACCAGACAGTCAAAGGTGAATAGAAGCTCCAGATCTGAACATGTTAAACACTTTTACTACATCCACATCAGATGAATCCCAGGTAGATGAACTGGGTGTAGTTTATGCTGCTTTTTAAAACATCTCCAATTCTTTTTTTCTTTTCTTCGGCAAGAATCTCTGGATTAGCTGTGTAATGCCGACACTTGGTTTTATGCTTGGTTAATGAAATATTTTGCTTAAAAAGTGACTTTTTTCTTCAGTTTTTGCTGTTTCTGATATTAAAATAATCAACTTTAACCCTCTGGTATCCGGGTGCACCTTTTAGGCACACTTTGCACTTTGTTTTAAAAAACTTCATATTATTTTTCACAATTTAAATAAGGTTAAAATTCAAAAGTTGTTCATTTTTGCATGATCTTTAAAATTCTGGCCACCAACTAAAATGTGCACTTTGTAAACAAAAGAAAATTACAAGACTAGCATCTGTCTCCCAACTGTGCCTAAAACGCACCATTTCCTCCATTTGATAAGTATGATTAGGGCTGACCTGGATTTACAAAAACAAAATCAAATTAGAGCAGAAAAATAAATCAATATATAATATTTAATAGTTTGATTTATAGGTGTGCATTTTACGCACACTTGGTGACAGATGCTAGTATTTTTGCACATTTGACCTAGCGCCAAAAATTCATTCATTATCTGAACCCGCTTTATCCTCACTAGGGTCACAGGGGTCGCTTGGAGCCTATCCCAGCTACATAGGAGCGAAGGCGGGGTACACCCTGGACATTTCGCCAGTTCATCGCAGGGCTGAACATATAGAGACAAACAATCACTCTCACATTCACACCAAAAATAATAATGCAAATTAACTGATGTTGGAGTTAATCATTGACATATGCCAGGATGAAAAAATCAAATAATATGTGATCCACTTTTAATGTAGTATATTGAAAAAAAATAATTTTGGGGGTTTTTTGCATCCAAAAAAAAAAAAGGTTTGTTTACATTACAAACACAGCATTTACAGAGTTAAAAATGTGACAATTATTGAGTATTTGGTATTTTTATTTACAGCTCAAGCTGATGAAATAGAAATAAGTGTAAAAGAATGAAAAACAAACTGTATGAAAATTTTTTTGACATTATTCCACAAGTGTGCCAAAAAGGCACACTTGGTGCTTTGTAAGCGCCTTGCTGGACAGGATACCAGAGGGTTAACTAGTGCGTTGGCCTGTGGTAGATAATCACTTTACCTCTGATACAGTTCATTCCTTTACTTTCTTGGTAAATTCTACTGGTAATAACCTCTCAGCTGGCATGTCTGTTTCTGCACATGAAATTTGACACCATGGCAATATGGCTCTATTGATAATCTGTTGCTAGGTAACCTACTTCAGTTCTATGATTCTGTGATTCTGGGGAAGGCTATTGTAAGGCTGTTGTATTACAAAATTACTAATATCTCCCAAAATACTGGTCCTATCAACTTGCCGTTTCGCTAGTCTCTTCCTCGACCAAAAATACATACGATTAGATTAGATTAAATTAAATTAAATTTGGCTAGATTAGATTAAATTAGGTTAGATGAGATGAGATTACATTAAATTAGATTAGATTAGACCAGATTAGATTACATTACATTACATTAGGTTAGAATAGATTAAATTCAATTCAGTTCAATTCAGTTAGATTAGATTAAATTAGGTTAGATTAGGTTAGATGAGATGAGATTACATTAAATTAGATTAGATTAGACCAGATTACATTACATTACATTACATTAGGTTAGAATAGATTAAATTCAATTCAGTTCAATTCAGTTAGATTAGATTAGATTAGGTTAGAATAGATTAAATTAAATTAAATTAGATTATATTAAATTAGGTTAGATTAGGTTAGATTAGATTAAATTAGGTTAGATGAGATGAGATTACATTAGATTAGATTACATTACATTAGGTCAGAATAGATTAGATTATATTAAATTAGGTTATATTATATTATATTATATTAGATTAGATTAGATTAGATTAGATTAAATTAGATTAGGTTAGATTAGGTTAGACTTCATCAATCCCACAGTAGGGAAATAGTGCAAAAACAATCCATATGAAATAAAAAATAGTAATAGCAATAAAAAACTAAGACAAAGTTAAATTTTAAA
This sequence comes from Sphaeramia orbicularis, assembly GCF_902148855.1. Taxonomy (NCBI): domain Eukaryota; kingdom Metazoa; phylum Chordata; class Actinopteri; order Kurtiformes; family Apogonidae; genus Sphaeramia; species Sphaeramia orbicularis. The sequence continues at coordinate 12,424,617 of NC_043965.1, forward strand.
AAAAAGCATTATTATTATAACCCAATCATGCTGGATAAGATCATTTTCAGAGGTAAAGCTTTGTACTGTTTTTCTTTTGTTTGTTTGTTTGTTTGTTTTGCAGTATATTTGTATTAAATCTGAAAATAAAATAAAAGTGGCCCTACGTTTCCTCTTCATTTTACTTCATCTTTGTTCCACTCTGTTCTCTGATCCTGTTTGTGTCTTTTCCATTTCATCCTTTCTTTTGTTTTTTTTTTTCCCCCTCTTCCCTCTGCCTTCTCTGAGCTTCACCTCTCTGCAATTAATTCTTCGTTAGAACACTTGTTTATCCGCTCTACTTGAAGATGACTTTCACTCGTCCAGTGACTGTGTGCCTGTGCAGACCTCTTATCCAAGCGGGGTTCTTCTAAGTGGGGTCCTTAATTTGGCCTGTTGTGATTGGTTCCCTGTAAGAGGAAGTCACTAAGTGGAAAAAGGAAAACAGAATGGTCAATAATCTGTTGATGAAACCAAATGAGCACACACAGGTTTTAAATCAATTATGGATTTACCGTCGTCATGGTCTGGTTGTTTATTAAAAACAGCCTTCCCCCCTCTGTCTGCTCTTACCTTTTTTTTATCTTTATGTCTTGATCCACTGTGTTTTTGATGCTGTTATTTTCCCCAAGGTGCTGGGCTCTAACGGTGGCCTAAATACCTCCGTTTTCTCAGTTTGCTAATTAACACTGACATTAAGGCAGTCGCTGTGGAATCAGCTTTAAACACACACAGACACAACACTTACTTGCAATTTTCTTTCACAGCAAAAATAACAATTTTTTTTCCCCAGTGTTAACCCATAAAGACCCAAACAGCTACTGACAACTAAATACATCTACTGATCTAAACTGTTTAATACCTGTTAGTCCATTAATTCTATCGATACATGTAAATAACTGGTGTAAAATACAGTTTGTCATCTTTTCATGCACTGTAAAAAAACAAAACAAAAAAAAACCCTGTTATATTCCGGCAGCAGGGGTGCCAAAAAAATACTGTTAAATAACTTACTTGTTAAATTTTCCATAATTAAAATACAGTTTTTTGCCCTAACTTTACATGAGATTTGGCGTATTTTTTTTGACTTCTTAATGTTTAATAAAGAATATTTTTATTTTTAAAACAATCAAATTACCTCTAAATATATATATAAATAATTTACAATGAGACTCAGTTGTACAATCCACTGATAAAAACTGTATTTGGACAGTTTATCAGTGCTTATACATGTTATACATCCACAAAAATACATTTATTCAACATTTTCTCAATTAACAAACAAGTTAAGTAAACTTACAGAACAAATTCTTCTTTTACAGTTAATTATCAGTAATTTTATCTCGTTTTATTTATTTATTTATTTATTTTTTACGGTATCAAACCTTAAATTAATTTAATCTCATAAATAGAAAATAAATATTTGTGAAATTATGATACATTTGCAAATGTATTTTAACTGTATTTTTCTGTGAAAAACAAACAAATTTCTATTACAAAGTGGAAATTTTATGGTTATTCACAGTTACAGTTTTTTCATATTATTTTCCATTTGACATGTAAAATCACAGTCTATTTTCGTCGTTTCATTGATATTTTCCTGTATCTTAAAAATACAGGAAAAATATGTAAAATAAACGGTAAAAATTCTGTTAAATTACAGATTTTTTTACAGTGTAGGTAGGTAGGTAGATAGATAGATAGATAGATAGATAGATAGATAGATAGATAGATAGATAGATAGATAGATAGATAGATAGATAGATAGATAGATAGATAGATAGATGTAAATGTTTATTCTGTTAAATTACAGATTTTTTTTTTACAGTGAAGATAATATTATAATAAATGCTGATAAATCACTTAAGAAATGTTAAATAGAGACAAATGCATTTGGGTACTAACACAAAAGTAGCTCTGGGACTTTATGGGTTAAAAACATTCTGTATGTTATTATAAATGTCTCTCTGAAACTGTTTAACAGCATCACAATCCCACATTATATGGAAATGGTTTGTGTGGTAGTTTCCAGAATTCCTCCCACACACAGGAGGAGTTCCGTCGTAGTGTGGTTTTTGCCACGGTGTGATAAACCAACTTTGTGATTTCCATTGGAGTCTAAAGTGAAGTCATTTTTCAAGGTCGAGATCAAGCTGTGGTCCTCAGTTTCAGTAACATTTCTCACATTCTGAGGTAGTTTAAATAAATAATGTAATAAATTAAACCCTGGTGTTTTGGCTGTTATCTTGAACGGTCCTGAATTCCATTTTTGGGGCTTTGAAGCTTCAGTGTGAATGAACTACAGATATTCAAAGCTTTGAATATTGGGGGGGTGCAGGAAAATCATGGACGGAATATAAAAAAGGCAAGAGAGGAGATTTATTTGGTTTACCTGGAGCTTTGACCTGGACCTCCTACTGGTGAATCTGCTCGAGGCTATGTGACAGGAAAATCAAAACGTCTACATTCGTCTGTAACAGGAAGTACTGAGTTTTGTTTATGAGAACGGCAGCTTTAGGAAATATGTGTTCTGAAGGAGTTATGAGGCAGGTGTGGGCCACGTTTCCCCTCTGGCTCTAAATCAGGGGGTCTTAAACTAAGTGAGCGCTGCTCGTCTTTCAGACAGGTGAAGCTCATTGTCGGCTTACATAAAAAAAAGTCAAGTTATTTAAACATAAACTCGTCCCTCGGTTCCTTATTAAGAAAATGGTCAGTGACCTTATCGTACCAACTAAACAAGAAAACCTTGAAATTATGTCAAATTGAAACAAGGAAGTACAATGAGTGTGTTTTATTTACAGTGCAAGAAATGAACAAGTCATTTCGTAGTGGTTTCTCTCCATTTCACAGCAGAATGTGCGACGGTATTAAACTGAACTGTGTCAGTGAAGGAGCAGATCTGAAAACAGCTGTCAATCAAATGGGATTCAGCCTTTCGACTGATCCTCCAATCAGCACGTAGAAGCCCGGCGTCCAGCCCAGCCGAGCTCCGCCCACAGCTCCATTCACCCCCAGAGACGTCTGGGCATCCAGGGGCGGGACAACATCGTGGCATTTATCCAATTACCGTCCAGTTCTGAAGCAATGAAAAAAACTGTTCCACTCAGTCCCATTGAAGTGCATGGACGCTGAGCGTCTACGGACAAATGCACCGAGCACAGATCGATTGAGAAAACAGCGCAACGGGAATGTATGAGAAGTGAACAACATGGAGTCTGATGATTTGTGATAAAGATGATTCTGAATGAACTCGTCTGTGAGATGAACGTGTTCTAACACATTTGTAGTCAATGAAATGTCAACACAACTGAACAGATTTAACCATTTAATTTTAGGGGAAGCCGAGCTTCCCTTACAGTGTATGAGAAATCTCCTCTGGTTCAGGGGTAGGGATGTAACTATTACCTGTATAATGATAAACCACAGTAAAATTGCAGACGGTTAGTGATACCGTTTAAATTCTAATTACCATGATAACCATGTTTGATTACTGCACTTTTAGGGGAAAGAACACCTATGTATAGATCTGCTTTTATGTCAAATATTTGAGTATAATTTTAATTTATTACAATTTTAATTTTATATACCGAGTATTTGGAACCAATATTCACTTTTAAAGTCTTTGAAAAGGTTCGTTAAGCATCTTTGTGTTATTTATGCAATAAATTATATACATTTTTAAATCGGATTTTATATATTTTTTTTGTGTTTTCTGGCCTTTTATGTTTTTATAGCAGGTTAAAGTGAAGAAATAATAGACAGATGATATAGATGAAGTTGCGCTGAAAAAAAAGATCCCAAACATGGGTAAAGTAAACATTTGTTTATACAGTACATAAAGGCAAAATCAAAAGGACCAGGATCAGGATCAGGTGTTGACTTGTGTTCTTCTTCAGATGTTTGACTTGTTGAACACCTTGGTGTAACTTCTCAGCCCTGACATACGTTCATGTGTCACTGTCAGTAACAGTAGATGACAGCTGTGACTCACAGATCTATCACTAAGATCAGTGACTCGACTGCATAGAGCAGCTCATTCTTGTGTCATCTCGCAATAATATCCAATCCAACTTTATTTGTAAAGCACTTGAAAACAACCACAGTGGACCAAAGCGCTGTAAAAATAAAAACCAAAATAACAGAGAAAAATACAAGAATAGATGAAAAATGTTTGCAAAAAAACGTTACAACAAACGAAGAAGAAGAAGCATGTTGCGGTATGTGGACACACCAGGAAACCCAAACATTTTTTAACTTAGTACAAGATAGAGGGGTAATATATAATAATAATGAATATATCTGTAAATCAACCCCATGTTTACGCTTATCGCCATGTTTATGGAATGACTTCTCATGTCATCTTGTGATAATAAATAAACAAATCATCGCATTTGTGATTTAATAGAAAAACCGACATTACGCACTTCTGTTTTTTTGACATTTAGTAAATATCGGTAAAGTTTTGCGCAGATGTCCAATGGAAAAGCGACTACTGACTGAGATGTCGATTACTGTGGCACCAGCAGAAGCGTTTGGGCTTCAGGACATTCGGGTCAGCCCTACTGTTAACCCCTAATACTGCATTTTACACTTTTCTAAATCTAGAAATACTCTGCCCTGTTTTTTTTTTCTTTCATTTCCCATCCGTACCCCTGACATCTCTTCCTTACAGTATTTGCTTGTTACCAGCCTTCGACCGTCCAATTAATCAACGTATATGACATATCCTGTATATGTGTGTGTGTGTGTGTGTGTGTGTGTGTGCATGTATGTGGGTCACAGAGAACTTGCCTGGCCTGGGTTTCAGGTTCATTTCCATACCAAGCGGCTCCGGCTTCCACCAATCAGTCAACAAGAATGGGCGAAAGATAAAGGGGGAGAGAGAAAGAGAAGGGGGGATGTGTTTAATATTAGCAAAATAAGTTAGAAAGTAACTTTGAAAATGACAAAAGCTATAAGGCACAGGTGTCAAACATGCGGTCTGGGGGCTAAATCTGGCCCGCCAAAGGGTCCAGTCCGGCCCCTGGGATGAATTTGTGAAATGCAAAAATTATACTAAGATGTTAATCATTTTAGTTCAGGTTCCACATTCAGACCAATCCAGTCTAAAGTGGGTCATAATAACCTATAAATACTCACAACTCCAAATTTTTCTCTTTGTAAATGTAAATGTTTTCAGCAGTGGCAGCTGCTCGTCTTTCAGACAGGTGAAGCTCATTGTCAGCTTACATAAAAAAAAAAGTCTAGTTATTTAAACATAAACTCGTCCCTCTGTTCCTTTTTAAGAAAATGGTCAGTGACCTTATCGTACAAAGTAAACAAGAAAACATTGAAATTATGTTAAATTGAAACAAGGAAGTACAATGAGTGTGTTTTATTTACAGTGCAAGAAATGAACAAGTCATGTCGTAGTGGTTTCTCTCTCCATTTCACAGCAGAATGTGCGACGGTATTAAACTGAACTGTGTCAGTGAAGGAGTAGATCTGAAAACAGCTGTCAATCAAACAGGATTCAGCCTTTCGACTGATCCTCCAATCAGCACGTGGAAGCCCGGCGTCCAGCCCGGCCGAGCTCCGCCCACAGCTCCATTCACCCCCAGAGACGCTGAGCATCCCGGGGCGGGACAACATCGTGGCATTTATCCAATTACCGTCCAGTTTTGAGGCAATGAAAAAAACTTTTCCACTCAGTCCCATTGAAGTGCATGGACGCTGAGCGTCTACGGACAAATGCACTGAGCAGAGATCGAATGAGAAAACAGCGCAACGGGAACGTATGAGAAGTGAACAACATGGAGTCTGATGATTTGTGATAAAGCTGATTCTGAACGAACTCGTCTGTGAGATGAACGTGTTCTAACACATTTGTAGTCAATGAAATGTCAACACAACCGAACATATTTAACCATTTAATTTTAGGGAAAGCCGAGCTTCCCTTACAGTCTGTGAGAAATCTTTACTGGTGTGGACAAACCAGGAAATCGAATCATTACCTCCGCCAAGGAACGGTGGAGGTTATGTTCTCATCGGGGTTTGTCTCTTTGTCTGTTAGCAAGATAACTCAAAAGGTTATGGAGGGATTTTCATGAAATTTTCAGGAAATGTTGATACTGGCACAAGGAACAAATGATTAAATTTTAGTGGTGATGGGGGGGGGCGACTGATCTGCCTTGGCGGAGGTCTGCGCTCTCTTAGTGCTTTTCTAGTTTCTAGTTTGTAGTTTTAAATTTCGTATGGGATAGAGAGGTTATATATAGTAATAATGAATATATCTGTAAATCAACACAATATTTTGTCATCATGTTTATGAAATGACTTCTCATGTCATCTTGTGATAATAAATAAATAAATCATTGCATTTGTGATTTAATTGAAAAACTGATATTACGCACTTGTGCTTTTTCGACATTTAGTAAATATCTGTCAAGTTTTGCGCAGATGTCCAGTGGAAAAGCAACTACTGTCTTGTAATGTGTGTGGAAATGACCAAAAATAGTCACTTTAGATACTGTAATTTCATACTGGAGCACCCTCTACTGGAGAATGTGTTAGTGTCATAATAATACTGGTTATTTTTGATCCGCATCAGGACAACTGAGGTGACATCTGTGTTGAAGAGATGATAGAAGAGATGTCAAAAATCAGACACGAATTGAGACAGAAGAGTCCGCGCTTCCAGAGAAGATTTACAGATTTGACTTTTGCTTTTTCATGAACCAAACCAGCAACTGAGAACATCCTCCTTCATGCTCAGTTACATTTAATCCCACCCGGGAGCTGCTTATTTCAACCACAATGTCCTCATGGGCCACTAAAGCAGCTGTACAGTACAGGCAGGATGGGATGGAGGGGGTGGGGGGTTGGGGGGTTGGGGGGGTTGGGGGTGGGGGTGGGGGGTTGGATCGACTGCTGTGCTCAAGTGCACATCAGCAGAAATCTAAATAGGAGAGGACGTGAGAGTGTCGTGTCAGTAGAGAAGTCACTGGGGTTTGGAACTGTCAGCCACTTTAAAAAAAACCAAAAAAACAAACGCCTTCTGATATTTAGGCCAACTGCCATCTGCAAATGAAGCGAATAATGAGCACACTGTAAAAAAAAAAAAAAAAAATCATAAAAAAAAAACGGTAAAATTCCGGCAGCAGGGGTGCCAAAAAAATACTGTAAAGTAACAGAAAATAACCATCTTATAAAAATGCAGTAATTTTCCATAATAATAATACATAATAATACATGATTTACACTGAAAAAATGCTAATTAAGGAAGATAATATTACAATCAATGGTGATAAATCAGTTAAGAAAGGTTAAATATAAAGAAAAAATAATTTGGGAAGTGCCATAAAAATAGTACTGGGTCTTTATGTGTTAAGGTTGAAAAAAAAACACTACACTGTAAAAAAAAAAAAAAAAGAAGAAAACTGTAAAAAACTGTAATATTCCGGCAGCAGGGGTGCTGAAAAAATACTGTAAAATAACGGAAAATAACCATCTCATAAAAATACGGTAATTTTCCATAATTAAAATACAGTTTTTTGCCCTAACTTTACATGAGAGTTTCCTTTTTTTTTTTTTTTAATTTTTTTTTACTTTTTAATGTTTCATAAAGAATATTTACATGTATTAAAACAATCAAATTACCTACAAATATATATATATATAAATAATTTTCCATGAGACTCAGTTGTACAATCCACTGATAAAAACTGTATTTGGGCAGTTTATCAGTGCTTATACATGTTATACATTCACAAAAATACATTTATTCAACATTTTTATTGTGAAACCTCCCATAATTACACACGATATTTGTCAATTAACAAACAAGTCTTGTTAAACTTACAGAACAAATACTTCTTTTACAATTGATTGTCAGTAATTTTATCTCGTTTTATTTATTTATTTATTTTTTTACAATATTAAACTTTAAATTATCAGTTTAATCTCATAAATAGAAAAGAAATATTTGTGAAACTACGATACATTTGCAAATATATTTTAACTGTATTTTTCTGTGAAAAAAGAAAACATTTCTTTTAAAAAATGGAAATTTTATGGTTATTCAGTGTTACAGTTTTTTCATGTTATTTTCCATTTGACATGTAAAATCACAGTCTGTTTTTGTCATTTCATTGATATTTTCCTGTGTCTTAAAAATACAGGAAAAATCGATAAAATAAACAGTGAAAATTCTGTTAAATTACAGATTTTTTTTTTTTTTTACAGTGTGTCAGCCAATTAAAAAAAAACAAACCAAAAAAACCACAAACGCCTTCTGATATTTAGGCCAACTGCCATCTGCAAATGAAGCAAATAATGAGCACACTGTAAAAAAAAAAAAAAAAAAAAAAAAAAAAAAAAAAAAACTAAAAAAAACTGTAAAATTCTGGCAGCAGGGGTACCGAAAAAATACTGTAAAATAACAGAAAATAACCAACTCATAAAAATACGGTAATTTTCCATAATTAAAATACAGTTTTTTGCCCTAACTTTACATGAGATTTTACTTGTCTTTTACTTTTTAATGTTTCATAAAGAATATTTACATGTATTAAAACAATCAAATTACCTACAAATATATATATATATAAATAATTTTCAATGAGACTAAGTTGTACAATCCACTGATAAAAACTGTATTTGGACAGTTTATCAGTGCTCATTCACAAAAATACATTTATTCAACATTTTAATTGTGAAACCTCCTGTAATTACACAAGATATTTGTCAATTAACAAACAAGTCTTGTTAAAATTACGGAACAAATACGTTTTTTACACTTAATTGTCAGTAATTTTATCTCGTTTTATTTATTTATTTTTTTTACAGTATTAAACTTTAAATTATCAGTTTAATCTCATAAATAGAAAAGAAATATTTGTGAAACTATGATACATTTGTAAACGTATTTTAACTGTATTTTTCTGTGAAAAAAGAAAAAAATTCTTTTTTTGAATAACCAAATTTTTTGGTTATTCAGTGTTACAGTTTTTTCATGTTATTTTCCATTTGACATGTAAAACCACAGTCTAACAGTGAAAATTCTGTTAAATTACAGATTTTTTTTTTTTTTTTTACAGTGTGTCAGCCACTTTAAAAAAAAAAAAACAAAACACAAATGCCTTCTGATATTTAGGCCAACTGCCATCTGCAAATGAAGTGAATAATGAGCAGGAAGGACATAAGACAGAAACCTGATGAGCAAACACACCGAGAAAAAAAATAATAAAAAAAAAGGAAGAAGAAGGATTAATTGGGCCAGGCAGGTAGTAAAATAGACAGCAAATATTTTTCCCATCCCGGCACTAAGCACAGTAAAAAAGCTCCCTCCCGTTATATTAGCCTAATTAGCTAAGTACAAGTGACAGAGGTGGGCGAGAAACAGACAAAGTGATGAGAGGGAGAAAATGAGAAAGGAGAAGAAAAAAAATCTGACTGGTTCAAAATAGGCAAAAATGAGGGGGTGGGTGTAAAAAAAAAAAAAAAAAAAAAGAGGAGGGGGCAGAAAGGTTAAATTGATGGACACGGGCAGGAAAAAGGCGAGACAGACGAAAGAGGGGTGGGGTTTGACGGATGTAGAGAAGGAGACAAAGAGAAAGGGATGAAGAAAGAAGAGAGGAAATTAGACCAACTGGGCGGAAAGTAGAGAGAGAGAGAGAGAGAGAGAGAGAGAGGCAAAAAAGAGGGGGGGAGATGGAGAGGAAAATGTGGAGAGGGGAGGGGGTCTGGCAGAAATGCAGAGCACCATGTAATAGTCCCTCACAAGTTCTATAGAGGGAGAGAGAGAAAAGAGAGAGAGAGAGGAGATGAGAGCAGGGCAGTTCTAATGCAATTAGAGGGATGGAAATTGAAAGTACAACTCTCAGTGGGATGAGAGTGCAGTGTGTGTGTGTGTGTGTTTATGTGTGTGTGCATGTGTGTGTATGTGTATGTGTGTGTGTGTGTATGTGTGTGTGTGTGTGTGTGTGTGTGTGTGTATGTGTGTGTGTGTGTCCTCTTCATTTTCACATCTACTAAATGCTCTTATCCTTATCCCCTCATCCTCCTGTTTGTCTGTCTTTCTCAATTCAACTTCTTCCAGCTCCTCTGTCCATTCATTGTCCCTTCCTTCCTTCCATCCATCCATCCATCCATCATCCATCCGTCTCACCGTCTATCTGTCCATCTATCCATTCAACTGTCAGTCTGTCCGTCCGTCTGTAACCCATCCATCCATTCATCCATCCATCCATCCATCCATCCATGCAACTGTCTGTCTGTCTTTCCAGCTGCCCATCTATCTATCCATCCATTCGTCTCAGTCCATCTGTCATCCATCCATCCATCCATCTGCCCATCTATCCATTCAACTGTCAGTCTGTCCGTCCATCTGTAACCCATCCATCCATTCATCCATCCATCCATCCATCCATCCACCTGTCTGTCTTTCCATCTGCCCATCTATCTATCCATCCATCCGTCTGTCAGTCCGTCTGTCATCCATCCATCCATCCATCCATCCAACTATCTGTCTTTCCATCTGCCCATCTATCTATCCATCCATCTGTCAGTCCGTCTGTCATCCATCTATCCATCCATCCAAACTGTCTGTCTTTCCATCCATCCATCCATCCATCCATCCATCCATCTAACCATCTGTCTATCTGTCTATCTGTCTGTCCATCCATCCAACCGTCCATCTGCTCATCTATCCATTCAGCTGTCAGTCTGTCTATCCGTCTGTAACCCATCCATCCATTTATCCATCTAACCGTCTGTCTGTCCATCTGTCCGTCTGCCATCCATCCATCCATTCATTTGTCCAATTGTCCATCCATCCATCTATCCATCCAACATCTGTCTGTCCGTCCATCCATCCAACTCTCTCTGTCCGTCCATTTGTCTGTCATCCATCCATCCATCCATCCATCCAACCGTCCATCTGCCCATCTATCCATTCAACTGTCAGTCTGTTCGTCCGTCTGTAACCCATCCATCCATTCATCCATCTAACCGTCCATCCGTCCGTCCATCCATCCATCCATCCATTTCTGTCATTCTCTCTCTACACCTCCATCTCTCCATTCTGCTTTTTTTGTTTCATTAGTTTGTGAATAAAGGAAAATGTCACATACTTTTCTTTTCACATTTTGTATTTCAGACATTTGGCTTTTGTGAAATGCAGTACTTCTCCTGAATCATGCATATATGCATATATATGTGTACGTGTGTTTAAATATATTTATGAAGCACCTCAACCATGAACCAATTAGAGGATTTAAGTCATTACTCTGAGGTCTCTGTAATTAGAGTTTTTAGTGTGATGTGCTCATTAGGATTTACTCCAGTACCTTAACTGAAGACATAATATATATAGTTTCACTCTATTTTTATGTATTTTCTTTATTTTAATACACGTTTGATAACATGTTAGAGTTATGTTTTGCTCGTGACAAACTCCCAAATTAATAGTTTAGGTATTTTTACAATTTAAACTTTGTATTTAACTGAAAGACACCTGAAATATATATGAATTGTATATAAGGAAAGTGGTGGTTAGCACTGCCATAGGAAGAAGGTTCTGGGTTCGTGGTTGCATTTTGTTGACGTCGTTATCTTACAGGGCTTTTACATTTTTTTTTTTTTTTTTTTACTTTTTAGTCAAGTGATCAGATGTGTTTAACTACTCACTCACCAGGTTAATTTGATGTTCTCAGCTTTTAGTTATGGAATGAATTATGTCACACCCCTGCAGTTCTGCCCCATTTGTCCAAATACAGTCACTTTCAGGTCTAAAAAGCCAAAAAAGCAACATCCAAAACACAAACGACTGTCTTCAAAAGTATAGTTTTAACCAAACTGACCAAAGAGAGACATCAGGGTTGCTCTGTCCACTTGTCATTTACACTCGATGATCTTAATGCAATATAATGTAATACGTGTAAATATGCACAAAAGACTAAATATTATTCCACCTATTCATTACCTAATAATGAATGTTTCAGGAACAGCTTTAAACAGCTCCACTCTCCAGCTAATTACCCGCTTTAATTAACTGTGCGCATAATTACTAGTGGCAAAACCAAACGTTGTCCCTAAGAAGACTCGTCTCTTTGGCCCCTTTAGCATTTGTGTGCACATTGACGGGTTTGTCGAAATATTTAACCTTTGGCTTCCATGCTGGTGGTGGGAAAGAAAGAAAGTAGGTTAGAGGTGGGTTAATTGCCCCAGCGCCAAGGTGACTGACTCCCACGTAGCCCCTTTAGGACTGTTAGCATCTCATTAGCAGGTGAAATTAGCGTCCAACAGACAAGCAGGTGGGACAGCGAGAGACAAAGTATCACATGTTGAAAAGGTCAAAAGGTTTGGTGAGACACACGGGTGACAAATTGCAGGAAAAACTGGATAGGAGTGGAATTTTCAAGTATGACTATGACCTAAAGTCACTGTATTTCAATCCATCTGGACACATTTGTGGGATTTTTGGACACAATGTGGTGACAGTGTTCTGCATTACCATCATTAGAACACCAAATGAGTAAGTGGTGTAGTCATGTTCACAGACAGAAGTGAGACATGGAAAGTCATTGCCTATAGGATTTGGACTTGTGAATTATGTCCAAAGTAAAGACAAACAAGTGGAGCCAGGCACAACTCGCACAGATTTCACCCATTATAAGTAAATGGGAAGATTTTAAAAATTCATAAACATTTTAACTTTGACCCACTGTTCCCTAAATGTAATGACATCTATTCTGGGTCACTGGCAATCTATAAAGTCAGTTTGGTAGGAATTGAACCAATATTTTTGCAGCTACAGACATTTTCAATTTTGCCCATTAGAAGTATCTTCAACCTGGTAGACTTCATGTTGATGGTGTCAGACTGTCAATAACAAAGGCCATGTCCATACGAAACCGCATCTTTTCCTATCCGATCTTTTTCTTTGCTGTTTTCAAAAAGCGTTCTGTAAACATGGAGTTGTTTCAGGAAATATCTGCATCCCCGCGGAACCACTGAAAACAATGTAGTACAAATGTCCGGCCTGTATGTGGCGTTGTAATGCTCTCGCAAAAAACAGAGCAGAAGACGTGGAGCATGCGCATAAAGCTTACTTGGTTCTACCGGGTCTGATCCGATATTTCCTCCTGGTTGCCCCTCTCCGAAGTAGATTCAAGATCATGTAGAGAATATTGTTAGCTATGGTTGTTTGTTGCTCATTGTAATGAAAGAGTTGCTGAAGATTTTGAGTCAGTATTTCCAATAAGCTCAATAGCTGTTGAAGCACTCTGCCATTGTTGTTGTTGTTGTTGTGAAGCGGCGTCTTGCTTCTGGGGTGAAAGGTTAGAGAGGTGGGGCTATGACATCATCATTTTAGAAAAGTTGCGGTTTGGCCGTACAGACAAAGACATGAAACCAACGTTTTCAAATCTATGCACTCTAGGACCCGGTTTCAAAAAGTCTCGGTTTCAGTGACTGAAAACGCCGGTTTCGTGTGGATGAAAGGTCTATCCCAGGGGTCACAAACTTTATTATCAAAAGAGCCATTTTGCCTCCTCTTCCGCAAAAAAAAATAGTCTGGAGCCGCAAAAAATTACAGAGCTTATAAACTTTTAAAAGTTTTAATCTTTTTTATATTTTGTCTGTTGCAACCACTGAATACAACAAACAGAAGTGCAGTGTGGAATGGATTCTGGAGTATGGTTACTCTAAAAGTACACAGTAACGGTATTCCATAGTATTTGTGCTAATAGTATATGAAGTACTAATACCAAAAATACCAAATTCACGAGGTACTTATTGGAAAAAATAATTTTATTCATCATTGAATTTAGTCTTAAAGCCTATTTCAGATGAAAAAAACAAACTTTTGGAGCTTGGAAGGGATTTTTTGAGTATGATTACTCCAAAAGTACACAGTAAAAGTAGTTCATAGTGTTTGTGCTAATAGTATATGAAGTACTAATACCAAATATACCAAATTCATGAGGCACTTACTGGAAAAAATAATTTTATTCATCATTGAATTTAGTCTTAAAGCCTATTTCAGACGAAAAAAACACTTTTGTAGCTTGGAAGGGAATCTGTTGTAGGATTACCCCAAAAGTACACAGTACTCATATTCATACAGTCGCTCTATGAAAAGTGTCACTATTTATGGGAATGATTCTCTTCAAAACTCAACACTGCCTCTGCAGTTCCCAGTTGTACTGCTCCATATTCTCTCGGAAAACGGACAGAATTACATGAGTAATACAGTATACAAAAGATGGACAGAACCCTCCGTCCATCTCCGTCTGCGTCTTTAACGTAGAGCATAAATGAACCCTTACTTTTGTTGTCCGGAAGCCACATTCACTCCATGCAGCTCATCTACCATAATTGTCGAATGAGTAGCACAAGAAAAACGCTAGCGGCTGGCTTGGCCGTGCAGAGGAGAATCGCGGCCGGGTTGACTGCAGTAAAGAAGTCACTACAACAGGGGTGTCAAACTCATTTTAGTTCAGGGGCCACATTCAGCCTAATATGATCTAAAGTGGGCCGAACCAGTAAAATAATATAAATAAAAGGAGAAGAACTTATAAATAATGTCAACTCCAAAGTTTTTTTCTCTGTTTTTGAGTGAAAAAAGTCCAATTCCGTAATGAAAATGTTTACATCTACGAACCATACTTGAACATGACACGAACAAATACGAACCTGAAAATTCTTAAGAAAAATCAGTGCAATTTTAACAATATTACACTTTAGTTTATCATTTATACAGGGTGGGGAAGCAAAATTTACAATATTTTGAGGCAAGGATTGAAAGACAGTGTATGACCAATTAGTTTATTGAAAGTCATGAGAATTGATTTGCCAAAAAAAATTGACATAATAGAAAATGTTTTTATTCTATGTGTCCTCCTTCTTTCTCAATAACTGCCTTCACACGCTTCCTGAAACTTGCGCAAGTGCTCCTCAAATATTGGGGTGACAACTTCTCCCATTCTTCTTTAATAGTATCTTCCAGACTTTCTGGTAATAGTTTTGCTCATAGTCATTCTCTTCTTTCCATTATAAACAGTCTTTATGGACACTCCAACTATTTTTGAAATCTCCTTTGGTGTGACGAGTGCATTCAGCAAATCACACACTTTTTGACGTTTGCTTTCCTGATTACTCATATGGGCCAAAGTTTCTGAAAAGGTATGGATAATAGTGTTAGGTATGATTATGACATCAATATATGTTTGGTTTCAAAACAATTGACGTAGTGCCTGCTGAGAAAAAAACAACTAAATGTTCATTGTAAATTTTGCTTCCCCACCCTGTATAGGTGCATCACAACTTACAGATCACAGTGGATCTACAAACACACAAAACATTTAGTAACAGGTAGAATATTGTTAAAATTCAGCATACTTCTCTTAAGAAATTTCAGGTTATTCACATTTTTTGCAAAGGACTAGTCTGTAAATGTAAACATTTTTGTATAATTTAACTTTTTTTTTTACACTACAACAAAGAGAAAAATTTGTAATTTTCATTATTTCTAGGTTATTATGATAGTATTTTACTGGTCTGACCCACTTGAGATTGAATTGACCTAAAATGATTCTAACATCCTTGATTGTTAATATCTTCAGTGTAATTTCTGCATTTCACAAATTCATCCCAGGGGCCAAACTGGACCATTTGGGGGGCTGGATTTGGCCCCCGGGCCGCATGTTTGACACCTGTGCACTACAAGGAGGATGAAGAGCCGCAGGTTGACCACCCCTGGTCTATCCGGTAATAAACTTTTGCAGATCCGACTGAAACAGGGCCTGAGAATGAGGTGACTTGTTTGCTGAGTGATAACTGTTGAATGGAGATGAAAACACATCCGCACTAAACAAACCAATGAGTAACAAGATCTTTTCAACCACAGCAATAAATGTAGGTTTAAATCGGAATATAACAGGACGGCACTATGTTTTACATTCCTCTACTGGAATTAAGCATTGAATATGATCCAGATGGTAATTATTTCCCTTCCAAACAAGCCTCAGAAAACAAATTAGTATTATATCACTCTAATTTGTTGGAAGGGTTGGCTCAACAATCTGTTTAGTTAATATGCAAGCAGACTCTAACTTTGATCTATGCATTTGTCACGATTACTTTGTTTTTAGTTACGAAGGAGCCTGAGTGTAATATTTTTATGCTGAATGTGGAGCTGAGGTACACCGACAAGTAACACAGTAAGAGGTGAAATTAATAAACTTTATTTACCTGCTCATCCTATCAGGTATTCAAGTTCCGGGGATGCCAGCGGTTTTCTTTATAGAAAAAGTCCAAATAACCACTCCAGCTGCCAGTGAGTACACAAAGGGAAAGGCTGTGTTTTTCACATTCACACTTAAAGAGATACCTGATACAATTCTAGTGTCACACCGTTGTCCACCCTCCAGCTGGGTGTTCATTACCATGAAGTTATCAATTGGACATGTTTCATCGCACAGTGTGTGGTTGAATTAGTCACACAAAGATCAACGGTACTTTGAAAAACGCCCTCCCATCCGTGGCTGCCCTCAGCTCTCATCAGTCCAGCACTCCTACACATATTATGGGGTGCATAGGTCATACAATTATGCCCAGTTAATGTTGTGGGAGTTAAATCAACACTGATATATCAAACAAAGTTTAGAAAATGGAGCCATTTCAGTAAAGGATATTATAAACACTGCTTGTATTATCTCTATGACTAAAGTAAATATTATACATTCAGATCCAATGTCATCACCGATGTCTGATATGTTCGATATTTTTTCCCACTTATTCATCTTTAGTTATAATTTAACCCTTTCATGCATAGCGGTCACTACAGTGGACAGTTCTTCTCCAGCTGTTCTCTTGTATATTCATGGGTTGTGTTGTTTTAGTTCCATATGAGCCAACACAGTGGACGCTTATGCACCATCCATTAAACTCATACTCATTTATTCATACCATTACTGTAACTTCCCTGTTCTTAATAAACATGATCTGCAGTTTCCTTACACAAAATGCTTTCTTTTTTCATATTATCTCCATGAAGTGAGTAATAACTAGTAGGCCTGTAACGGTACACAAAATTTTCGGTTCAGTACGTTTTCGGTTTTCAAAGCCACGTTTTTGTTTTTTTTTCGGTTCGGTACGGGAAGAAAGAAAACCCCTCAAAATGTCTATTAATGCATTTATGAATTTTTTAAAACATTTTTACCCCAATTTTTGGAGACAATAGAACATAGAAAAACAGGAATAATATAATTCTGCTGCTACAAATCAAATAGAAAATAAAATAAATTATTAATATTACTAAATGTATTTTAAACATTAGTATTGCACTTTTCCCTGAAAGGTAGTTTTGAACAAACAAGAAAAATCTAATCACAGTTCTGTCAGTTCACATTCTGCAGAAAAATAACAGAAAAATTCCACATGAAGTGCAACATTAACAAGAGGGTAAACTGGTATTCTGTTTAAACAAACTGAAGAGAAACACTGACAACACAATGAACCAAATTATTTATTTTAGGACAGAGAACAAACTGGTTAGGACACTGTGTGTATTTGTGTGTGCCTGTGTGCACGGAGGATTTTTTTTTTTGTTTTTTTTTTTTGTCGGAGTCGGGGGGTAGGGGGGTGCGCAGTTATATACCTGGGGGTGCGGTCCATAACTAACGTAATGAATGCTGTCGTGAAACGAAAGTGAAACTTTACATACTTTCAGTGTTCTATTTATTCCTCTGTTATACAGCGTACGTGACAGACAGACAGACAGACAGACAGAGCTAGTGTCAGTGTTTTAGAACTACCGTAGTTCCTAGGGGCCAAACAACGTCCGTCTTATTACCGTCTCTTTCCTCGTTGTCTTTCACCTGAACCTGAACTGATCCAAACTGGACTGGACTGATGGTGGAGGGTCTTCAGTCTCTTCCTTCCAGGTTCACATCATATTTGTTGTTTTTTTTTTAACCTTATATCAGCTGCTATTTCATATTTCGGGTCAATGTGTGCGTGCTTCCATATGTCCGTGTGAAACTCTCGTGGATTTAAAGTTCCTTTTTCTTTTTCTCATCATACTGTGCCGTTTTGGTACAGCTGTGTGTCGAACTGAACAGGTGCGTACTGAAACGGTTCGGTTCGGTATGTGCACCGTTACAGGCCTAATAACTAGTATTAGAATATGTTAATATGTGAGAAAATGTCAGATTAGCTGCATTAAAAATGTTCTTATTCCATAGTTTTCACACAGTTGATCACTTTCTGATATTGTGTTTTAAATACATGTTTCTTTGCTTCAGAAAATCAAACACATGGTGTCCAGCTGAGTGGACATTTTTGCAACTCCATGAAAAACAGGTTCATTAAAAAAAAAAAAAAAAAAAAAAAAAATCAATCACATTGGGGTGTTGTTTTATGCCTAAAGAGGAATAAAACACTCAGGAAAAAATCTTGACTAAGATTCACATAATTCATGCATGAAAGGGTACATGACTCAATAAGGCTAACTCACTTTATTATCCCTGTAGGGAAATTTGGTCTCTGCATCTTACCCATCCTATTTCACTTACAATATTTAGCATTAGCATTAGCACAAAGTACACATTAGGAGCAGTGAGTTGCCTTTGAAGATGCTCAGGGACCAACTCCAGATCTTCATCAGCACCGTGGTCACGCCTGGACTGTTTTGTCTTATTTTGACCATAAAAAGGATAGAAAATATGCTGTGACTGTGTACAGAGCATTTTTTTCCCCAGATCTTTCAAAATCTAGCAATCATTTACAATTTACTACATGTTATAATACTGATAAAATGGTTTCTCCAGCTTCTAGTAGAGGTGTGAGTGAAATAACCATAATGACCCAATAAAACCTATAAAGCACAATGTCTCAGGTTTCAGAAACTGTTGGAATTTTTCTAGTTGCACAAACAGTGAAAGAGTTACTGCCATCCAAACTGCATATGCACAGAGTGTGTCAGCAATGACACGTCAGGTTTTAAAGCGTTAACCTATATATACCTGTTTTTAATGGCAGTGGAAACTGGAGGACTTCAGGCAATCTCAACCCAAAACCACAGAGGAGACAGAAGTGATAACCACTGTGTTGCATATATTATTTAGAATTATAAAATATATTACGTTAAGTTACATTAAATTAAATTTATGTTGAACACGTGTACATTGATTTGTTTATTTGTGAAAATCTATGTTAACTCCTGAATTGTTTAATTCCTTTACTCTGCTACTGTTCTGTAACAGTGTACAGCACTACTTACTATTAGCTCTGAAGGTTTTATTTGCTAATGCTAACACATGACCAACTCCAAGCACAGTCACAAAACACACATAAGATAAGATGAGATGAGGTGAGGTGAGATAAGATAAGATACGACTTTATTTATCCCACCGTGGGGAAATTTCACAGTTAACAGCAAATACAACAATCAAGTGTAGAGAAAAAGACAGGTAGTAAAACCACAAATTAAATTTATATAAATACATATATAATTAAAATTAAATAATATTTACAAATGTCATATATTGAACACTGAACCCTTAAATAATTTCTTAAACTATATTCATCTTTTAAATATTAAAGTTATTTCTCTTTATATGAATATAGTGATTGGCTGTTCACTGAGTTTGTTTTTCAAACTCTATTGTTTTCTTAAACTTAATACATAATTTATTACTTTTGCATTAGAATACAAACCCTTTGGGAGTCTGGGAGTCGCAAAAGTGTAATAAAGGCACACACTGAAGAATATAAGAAAAACATGCACATTATCTTACTAAATAATATTTGATTCCACAGGGAAAACACAGGCTATCACGATCCTAAAATAACTCCAGAAGACGGAGTGGAAATTTGGCACGCAGTCACTTAGTAATGATTAGTCTGAAGTCTTATAGATCACAAGAAACATTCCAGTGTTTGGCCAAAGCCTGGAGTAATTACTCTGTCTAACAAATAGATTTGATGCTATCACGCTCACACACAACCACACGCACACACACACACACACACACACACACACACTAGTATAAAAACTGTATACACGCACACACAACTGGGTTTCATTCAAATAAATGAGCCGGCACTCCCCAGGCCTAATAGTCTGGCTGTAATTAACATTGTCATAGTGATAATAGCCATTTATCCCTGACATATCTCACACACACACACACACACACACACACACACACACAATCCAAAACCTCTATCTAGTCTAGGCAGCTCGCCCAGCTGTCACCTCCCTCATCTGTCTCTCTCACTCCCACCTCTCCTCCTTTTCTCCTCCTCCACTTCAGTATTTAAACCTCATGATCCTCCCTTTCCTGTTTTCTCACACTCCTACTCACTAATCTCCCCTTCCTCTCCATCTCCTCTTCTCATGCCTTCTGACTCCATCATTTTCTTTCAGTTCAGCTTCTACTTTTCACCACCTTTCTCCCCTTTTTTTTTTTTTTTTTACTTTATCTTTGTCGTTGCTGTAGTCGTGCTCCAACAGGCTGAAATCAGCTGCAACCTGATTCTTGTACGCTGGTAAAATTGGTTCCTAAGGTCTGCTGCAGGTGCATAAACTCAAGCTAAGAGAGGATAAGGGTGTTTTCCCACTTGGTATCTGGATCTGTGTCGTACCTGGACACGCTCACACCACAGGTGTCAAACATGCGGCCCGGGGGCCAAATCTGGCCCGCCAAAGGTTCCATTCCAGCCCATGGGATGAAAGTGCAAAAATTAACCTGAACAGTCAAGGTGGTCAAAAATCATTTTGGTTCAGGTTCCACATACAGACCAATGTGATCTACAAGGTTATTATCATTAACGAAAACTACCGAAATGACGAAAACTAGAATTGTAAAAACATTTTCATTAACTGAAATAAATAAAAACTATAATTAAAAGAAAAAAAAAGATATTCCAGATCTATTGTCTAAAAATAAGTTCTTCTATCTCACTGAAAAGTTACTCTTGAAGTGATTATGTCTTA
Organism: Sphaeramia orbicularis; assembly: GCF_902148855.1. Lineage (NCBI taxonomy): Eukaryota > Metazoa > Chordata > Actinopteri > Kurtiformes > Apogonidae > Sphaeramia > Sphaeramia orbicularis. The sequence continues at coordinate 12,445,618 of NC_043965.1, forward strand.
TTTGAAGTGTGATGAGATATTTGGACTAGAAATGAGAAAAATACACTTGGTAAGATTTAGATTTTTGCAGTGCATTTTAACATCACAAATTTCTGGCGACCCCAGACATTCAAATCTGAGACATTTTTCTCTTAGAGATGTCTTAGTGGGGCCAGGCTGTCTATCTATCTATCTATCTATCTATCTATCTATCTATCTATCTATCTATCTATCTATCTATCTATCTATCTATCTATCTATCTATCTATCTATCTATCTATCTATCTATCTATCTATCTATCTATCTATCTCTATCTATCTATCTATCTATCTATCTATCTATCTATCTATCTATCTATCCATCGTTTCAGTTTTTCTGTCCTCTATTTATACCATGTACTGTATGTCCACTGTGTAAAGGTATAGATTTGGAAAAATATTTTAACCCATAAAGACCCAGTGGTACTTTTGTGGTAGTTCCCAAACTATTTTTTTTCTCTACATTTAATATTTAAGTGATCTGTCACCATTAATAAGGGAATAATCCTCTGTATTTTTTCTTTTTTTTCCAGTGAAAATCAGGTATTTTTAATGTATTTATTATGTAGATGTTGATTTTTTTCTGCAAAATATATCATTAACTCAACATAAAATAAGTGTCTGCACCATCTATCTATCTATCTATCTATCTATCTATCTATCTATCTATCTATCTATCTATCTATCTATCTATCTATCTATCTATCTATCTATCTATCTATCTATCTATCTATCTATCTATCTATCTATCTATCTGTTCGTCCGTCCGTCCGCGTACAAAAAACTTGAAGTAAAGAAGATAATGTTACAGTAAACGGTGATAAATCACTTAAGAAAGCTTAAATTTAAGAACTTAAGAACACTTAAGAAAAACTCATTTGGGAGCTGCCACAAAAGTACCATCCATCCATCCATCCATCCATCCATCCATCCATCCATCCATCCATCCTTAGTAAAACTGAAAAGGCCACTATCTAAGTAGTAAAACTCTGTATTTGTTCAGGTGTTCAGGTTTGGATCCATCAGACATGTGTTGTGTGGTTCAATCCTGGCTCAGATCCATCTCCATCTATTTGGGATTGGCCAGTGTACATCAGTTGCTACAGCCAATCATGTTGCCAGCCTGTAATTGCAGCTACTTTCCTTTCCCTCTACGTCAGAACAGCCTCTGCACATGAAATCAGAGTATTATTCAAGGTTTTTGAGACTAGTTTGGTTTCTCACAGTCTGGGTAGGCTTTTGATGGGACCGTTCTGTACCAGTACTGCTGCAATTTATTTATTTATTTCTTGGGAGGTCTTATCACATGAGATGCGTAGACTGTTGACATCAGTTCTATGCCTGTGAATAGAATCCTTTGTTGCAAACCCCATGTCAAACAACTCAACAAATGCACTGAGTGCATTTCTGATATCTTTAGAGATTACCTTTCAACACAACAATATATCACCAGTAAAGTTTTTACAATATGTCAGTTTTTGCAGTTTTTTCAGTGTTGGGACAGAACATTACTTCATGAATTGAAGCATCACTTCAGCAGGTGAAAAGTATTTAAAAGGTTCTATGAGCCAAGAAGAGGAGCTCTATATTCTAACAAATACAGCCCTGTCATGTGTTACATGCTAGCTTGTGATTGTCAGTTTGTAAGTGCTTTATACCCTATGTTAATTAATTATTTATTTATTTATTTAAGTTTTTACCAGCTACGCTCCATTTTTTTTCTGATAACATTGTTTTAAATTTGGTGCTGATGTTAAACATGTTATGTTAATATGGTATATATTAGGGCTGGGTATCATGGCCAATTTCCTTAATCGATTAGATTTCAATTCATAAGGTTCTGAATCGATTAACTGCAATTCGATTCGATTCAGTATTAATTGATTGATTCAGATTCATTTAGTGATACCAAAGTACAATTTTGAGTTGTAAGTTGATTATTCGATGACTGCAGCCATGCAACACAGAATCAATATTGATATTAGAAAGGAAATAAATATGACATTTCAACAGTAAATAGCTGAATCTGCTCTGACATAATGAACGGGACAGAAACATTCCCATGTTTCTACAGTTGCTCAAAGCGGACTTCTTCGTCATCTTTATTCTGTTTTATGACTGGTGGCCTCTAGTGTCACCCTGGGGCTCTGCTACTAATTTTGGCCTGCCTGAAACATAATCATGTTGGGCCCTTGGTACAAGAAAGTCACTGGAGGAGGGGTTAGCGATCCGTGATTGTCGGTTGGTCAGTGCAGGATTGGGGTAGCGGTCTGTGATTGTTGCTTTACTATTCCTCTAAGTGAATATTCCTAGAATGACTCAATTCCGCAACCCACCTCAAAGAGCCTCCGCTGACCAGACGGTCCAGGCGGCCAGTTCCTCTGCACTGCAGGTTTAAGTCTGATGCCAGAAGGATTTGTTTTCCCATCCTTCCTCCCACGCCAGAACCGTTGCGAGCCCATCAGGTACTCGCAGTGCTGCTCTGAAAAATCGATCTCATCCACTATTAATAGATTACGCAAAATTAAAATGAAATCGATTTAAAATTGTTCAAATCATTTTTTTTACCCAGCCCTAATTTAATTTTTTGTTTGTGTGTGTTTTGTGTTCACATAGAGTGAAATATGGACTTATTTCATACCTGATGTTTGTGTTGTGTTGTGTTTGTGTCACTTGAGCTAACTGCATTCCTAAACTAACAGCAATTAGTGTTGCACACTGTTGCAATAATCTGAGAATGTAAGTTATCAAGGTGGTCGTAGACTCCAACACAAATCACACATGACTATACACACACGTGACTATTCCATATTTGAAACTTCTGTTATGTACATAGCAGAGGTGATTCCTCATAGACTGCAGGGGAAGCTCGGCTTCCCCTTAAATTACGAAAATTAAATGGTTAAATATGTACGGTTGTGTTGATATTTCATTGACTACAAATGTGTTAGAACACGTTCATCTCACAGACGAGTTCGTTCAGAATCAGCTTTATCACAAATCATCAGACTCCATGTTGTTCACTTCTCATACATTCCCGTTGCGCTGTTTTCTCATTCGATCTGTGCTCAGTGCATTTGTCCGTAGACGCTCAGCGTCCATGCACTTCAATGGGACTGAGTGGAACAGTGTTTTTCATTGCCCCAAAACTGGACGGTAATTGGATAAATGTCACGATGTTGTCCCGCCCCGGACGCCCGGTGTCTCTGTGGGTGAATGGAGCTGTGGGCGGAGCTCAGCCGGGCTGGACGCCAGGTTTCCACTTGCTGATTGGAGGATCAGTCGAAAGGCTGAATCCTGTTTGATTGACAGCTGTTTTCAGATCTACTCCTTCACTGACACAGTTCAGTTTAATACCGTCACACATTCTGCTGTGAAATGGAGAGAAACCACTACGAAATGACTTGTTCATTTCTTGCACTGGAAATAAAACACACTCATTGTACTTCCTTTTTTCAATTTAACATAATTTCAACGTTTTCTTGTTTACTTTGTACGATAAGGTCACTGACCATTTTCTTAAAAAGGAACGGAGGGACGAGTTTATGTTTAAATAACTTGACCTTTTTTTTTTTTTTTTTCATGTAAGCCGACAATGAGCTTCCCCTGTCTGAAAGACGAGCAGCCGCCACTGGTACATTGTAGTAGCATTGTTTCGAAAAAATCGTTCCTCAATAAAAGAACCGGAATTAACAACCTGGTGTTCATACAGACTTACTGAAAATATGTGGGCAACACAACTACACAACTACAGAAGGCGCTGATGGAAAACAGTTGGCACAACAGACATAGAATACAGAACAAAAGCAGCATTGTCATTACCGACACTCGCTGAAATTCTCTAATATAGAAACAGTTAAATATGAACTGCGTGCATAGTATGTGTTGCTGGAGTAAAGACAGCAGAGCATCAAACATTCTGCTCATTATTTGTCTGAACATTGTGTTTGTCTCCTGGCGTCCATCCCTGTGTATCTGTTGCCGACTCTCCTCTATCTCTATTTGTGCCTTCACCCAGTTATTACAAACCCTCTTCTCTCAGAGGGGGTACAGCTGCTCCCCTTACATGGATTCATCCTGCTGTTTCCTCCACGTGTCCATAAAAGCTGCCGTCATGTCACTTACATCTGTCTTCATCCTCCTCTTCCTCATCTTTCCTCGTTGAAAGATGGTTTAGCTCCTGTCAAAGGTGTCATCACCAGTGTCTCACTAGGGTGGTCCAAAAATTTTTTTTTAAATTCTCTGGATTAGAACCCTGCATTTGGTTCCATATCTGGCCAAATTACTTCAGTCCAAATTTTATGCAAATTAATTAATATTTAGAGGTTGCACAAGACAAAGAAGATTGCTCAATATGTTATAACAGAACTAGCCAAATGAAAAAGGCATATTAGAATAATTTGTAATTTTATTCTCAAAATCAAACTGCAACTCACATAAAAATGTTACTTAGAAATGGGGATGGGAACTGTTAAGAATTTAACGATTCCGATTCCATTATTGATATTGCTTATTGATCCGATTCCTTATCGATTCTCTTATCGATTGTCATTGGGTGAGGGAATAAAAGAGTGAAACTATAGACGCTTTACTAATTCCTCTATTGCCGCATTTCTACTACGTGGAACCGGTTCAACTCGGCTCAGCTTGTCTCCCATTTGTTGTGCACCTCATTTCCTTTCCCTTCTTAACTTCAGAAACTTGTATTTGAGGAGTTACGACGTTTGTTGCCCACACCGGAACTGGCCCGGCGTTCACTCTGCCGCTACATTCACAAGTGCCGCTAAGTAGCGTATCATATGCTGTGGACAAATGTTTGAGAATATTGGAGGGATTCCACCCTTTTGAAGGCATGGAAGCTTTGATAGTGTTCCAAGTGGAACTGGTGTCGTCTTTTTAGACCGTTTCTGCCTCAACACCATGTTGGGTACGTTCTGACCAAAACAATGCAGCGTACGTGTGACATCATCACACATGCACAACAAAGGCAGAATCGATAAGCAGAATCGTTAAGCAGGCAGGCAAACGATTCCAAGGAATCGAGCTTCTCAAAGAGAACCGGTTCTCGATTCCCATCCCTACTTAGAAAGTCCAGCAATCACTGTTGCTTTATTGAAATTACAAAAAATGTTCCTGTGTTCTTTGACAATTTGGAGCCAGTACTGTTTCTGATCTTCATTTTTTGTTCGGCTACATTTGAAGTCTTGAATAAGCTCCACCCCTCTTTCAGAAACATCATTGACAACTTTTCTGGAATGCATAGTTTTATCAGCCTTCTGAAAGTCTGCATCATCAGCCCAGTCTTCTGGAGGAATTCTGAAGAATGTTAGTGGCAGATCCAAAGTTTCAAAGAAACGTATGGTGCTGGTGGTGACAAAATCACTGATCTGCTTCCCTTCATAATCTGCTGGATTAAGGGCATCCCAACGCTTTAGTACAGGGGTGTCAAACTCATGTTAGTTCAGGGGCCACATACAGCCCAATATGACCTGCAGTGGGCCGGATAATTAAAATAATAACATAATAATACATAAATAATAACACTTCCAAAATTTGTATGTCTAATTTCGATGTTTTAGAGTGAAAAAAGTAAGACTGTATTATCAAAATTTCTACATCTACAAACTATCTTTTAAAAAAATATAGAAAAACATGAGCCATGACCAAAATGAAATTTATTAAGAAAAAAAGTGCAATTCTAACAATTTATGCCATTATTTGGCCTCAGCTTCTCATTTTTACATGTTCATTACAACGTACAGATCACAGTGGATCCACAAATGCACAAGACATTTAATATCAGACAGAATATTGGTAAAATTACTCTTAAATCTCTTCAGACATTTCAGGTTGTTCATATTTGTTCAGGTTTTTCACTTTTTTTGTAAAAGGCTAGTCTGTAAATGTTAACATTTTTGTGTAATTTTCCTTTTTTTACACTAAAACCAAGAGAAAAATATGTGGTTTTCATTATTTATACTTTATTATGATAGTATTTTACTGGTCTGACCCACTTTAGATGGAATTGAACTAAATTTATTTTGACATCCCTGATTGGTAATATCTTAAGTGTAATTTTTCTATTTCACTAATTCATCCTGTGGGCCGGATTGGGCCCTTTGGCGGGCCGGTGTTGGCCCCCGGGCCGCATGTTTGACACCCCTGCACTAGTCAGATGAACTAGACTTCCAGGGGGGGTCAAATGTTTTTTGGCCAAGTACAAGTACACCCTCAATACCTGGCACCTTACTGCGGGGATGTGCAGTCCATTAAGGCGCTTAAATCTAATATATTGTCCAGAGAAACGTATGGAACCACACCCAAGCATCCACACGCAGAAACTGGAATACGCTTGATGTGTTTAATGGGTTTGTAGTAAATTGCAGCTAAGTGCCTTCAACCAGTTTTTCCATCACAGCCCTCACACACACACACAGACACACACACACACACACACACACACACACACTGATCAAAAAGTAGAATTAAAGTAAAGGAGTGTACAGTCTCTACTCATACATCATGCATACCGTCTCAGAAAATATTATAAGACCACCCTTGTTTTCTTCAGTTTCTTGTTCATTTTAATGCCTGGTACAACTAAAGCAGGGCTGTCCAACTCATTTTGGTTCAGGGGCCATATAAGCCCAGTTTGATCTCAAGCGGGCCAGACCAGTAAAATAATGACTTAATTACCTATAAATAATGACAAATCCAAGTTTTCTTTTTGTTGTAGTACAAAAAAACCCCAATTAAATTATGAAAATATTTACATTTTACAAAAAAGATGTGAATAACCTGAAAAAACAGAAATTTCATTTGAAAAATTAGTGCAATTTTAACAATATTATGCTTCGACTTATTATTTATACATGTGCATTTACACATAGTGTTACATAAACATTTGGTAACAGGCAGAATATTGTTAAAATTTTTGGAGTTTGGAACTAAAATTTGAACAATTTCTACAATATTCCATCTCTTATTATTATTATTATTATTATTATTATTATTATTATTATTATTATTATTATTATTATTATTATTATTATTATTATTAACACAACTACAGATCACAGTGGATCCATAAATGCACAAAACATTTAGTAACAGACAGAATATTGTTCAAATTGCACATTTCAGGTTGTTCATCTTTGGTTTTATTTATGTATTTATTTGCATTTTATTGTGAAAAAATAGTTTTGTAAATGTACATATTTTCACAGTGTAATTATTTTTTTTTCACTTAAATTTTTTCTACATAATTTTTCACTAAGAAAATTTGTCGTTGTCATTATTTATGGGTTATTGTTGTTATTTTTACTGTAGATCACATTGGTATGTATGTGGAACCTGAACCAAAATGATTTGGACAACCTGGACTGTTCAGGTTCATTTTTGCACTTTCATCCTTCGGGCTGGACTGGAATCTTTGGCGGGCCAGATTTGGCCCCTGGGCCACATGTTTGACACCTGTGAACTAAAGGAACATTTGTTTGGACAAATATAATGATAACAACAAAAATAGCTCATAGCAGTTTAATTTAAGAGCGGTTATCTATCCATTTTCCGTGTTTTCTTGATATTAATAAAAATCACTTGACAATCATGGTATCGTACTGACAAAAACAGTGCTTTTAGACGTTCCTAGTTTTTTTTTTCTGTCCTTTTTAGTCACATGACACACAGTAGTTCTTGATTGCATAACCATTGTTTTTGATGACTTTTAATGCTCTAATATTTTTTTTCAATGACTGTTTGTCATACTGTTTCTAAGTAAAGGTTATGAAACTGGTATTTTTTCATCCTTTTCGTGGTGTTTATATCGATACATCCTGTTTGAATTGACATAAACTTGCACCGTTACTTACTATTTTATGTACAGGCTGCTGCTTATTTAGCAACTTAACCCCTTTAGCCCTATCAGCCCGCCCGCGGGCCGAAAAAATTATATTAATATTCATCTACTATAGAAATATAATAAATCAGGACAATGAATGTTTTTTTCAACTTTTGCTCCAAGTTTAGACCCTAATGTTAATAAAAGTACATCAAAAGTGTATTTTAGCGCAAACTTTAATGTTCAAACATGATTTTTAATCTTTGTGGGGTGAAATATACACTATTAAAAATCTCCAACACGAACAATTAATTTATGCATATCATCATCAATCCAGCTGAAAAAAAAAAAACATGCAAGGATAAAAAATTCCAATTTCTCTTTTAGTTTGTTACAGTTTACTCAGGCATAGTAATAGATCGAATATTTTAGACAATGGGAATAGATTGTGTGAGGTCTCTAAATGTCCATAGACATGAAGAACATCCATATGAACCTTATTATTGTGAAGTAATTCTTCATTTACTGTGGGTATGTCTTTTAGGCGTTTTTGCCCTGAAAATATGGTCAGGGTTAAACAGGTTAAAATAAACTTTTGGATTTATTTTTTATTGACCAAATCTTTCCATTAAAATTAATATTAAAGTGCATTCACATGCGTACATTTGTGATCTGCATGTGCCGTTGCATGTAATAACACCTTTATGAAGTACTTAAAATGACTTTATGTCGGTCCAGAGAGATAACCCGCCATCAATTAATGTGTTAGCCCGGCCGTAAAAATGAAATTGGAGCGGGATAATGCTGAACATCTGATTTGCAGACATTCACACCTCGGACTTTATTGCTTAATTAATGGCATATATAATGCAATAAACACGGCACATGCATGTACGGGCTGTAATCTCATTTCTTTGCCGCTGCTGTGCTTTTTCAGTGTAGATGTAGAAATGAATGAATGTAGGATTAACTTTCTGCCTCTCTGTCATACAAATACATTGAAATATCCTTTCTGTATCTGTATTTTTTTTTCTCTTTATGTTCATATCAGATTTGTGCATACTATATCTAGCAATGTAAAAAAAAATATTTTCAATGACAGAAGTGAAAAAACGCAGGGATTTAATTATTCTCCTCTAATTATTCTGCTATTCACATTGATATAAAGCACTCCACATACACTAAGATGAACACCATATTAACCCTTTCATGCATAGCGGTCACTACAGTGGACAGTTTTCTTTTTTTTTTTTTTTTTTTTGTATATCCTCCTGATACCCAGCATTGCATTGTGTCCTCTGTAGGGGAAAAAAGTTTGACAGTTTAACTAAAATTGCTGTCCATTGCAAAGAGACATTCCATTAAAAAAAAATCAATAATAAATAACATTTATTTTAAAAATGTATCTGAAAAAACTTGTTACATTATGCAGTTTCCAATCAAGACAATTTTTTAGTGTAAAAAAGCTAAAATTGTCAATTTCCTGGGTCTCAGAGGATTTTAGCTCCATGAAATGAGTAATAAACTAGTATAATAGTTGGTAGAAATAGGATAAAATGTGAGAAAACATCAGATTAGCAGCGTAAAAATGTTTTTATTTCATAGTTTTCACACAGTTTATCACTTTCTGATGATGAGTTTTAAATACATGTTCTTTGCTTCAAAAATTAAATGCACAGTGTCCAGTTGAGTGGACATTTTTGTAACTCCACGAAAAATAGGTTCATAAAAAAAAAATAAAAATTCAATTGCATTGTTTTTTTAATGTCTAATGAGGAATAAAAACACTCAGAAAAAGTATTGACTAAGGTTCTCATATTCATACATGAAAGGGTTAATATTTCCAAAACTTCTCATTGAATGTGCTTATGTCAAGGATGTGAGGATCTTAGATTTAGGATAAATCTGTCCTTTACTAATGCTGATGTACAACCTTGAACTCTCCTACTATTCTTCTCTGTTCTATTACTATTTATTATTCATCTCTGTGTATCTTGTCTCAGTCGTTCTCAGTTTTCATATTGTAACAAAGGTACCCTGTCCTCCCTTTGAGAATCCTTTAGTCAAAGCCACAGAGATAGCTGCAGAAATACAAAAAGGCATGACTTTTCTCAATTTATTGTTAAGGTATCACAATTACATGATAACATCTGCTCAGCCAAAGAGAAGCAGAAGACAGATATCTGAAGAATGCATGGAAAATTCATCCGTATAGAAGTCAGGTGTACAGGCTTGTTACCGTGGACGGAGGCAGCAGAGACTGTCATTAGCTTAGAAAGGGAGTTAATCGACAAGGACCAGGTCTCTAAAAACCAGCCTCCATTCACTTTTACATAAGTGTTTGTTAAACAGACAAAATGGTGCACGACTTGTTGAAGCTTTCTCTTTGCTTGTCATGGCCGAATTTTGGCAAATTCCAACTACTTTTTGCTAAAATGAAGTGAATCCATTAACTGGATGCATGGGCGCACATGTGTGTGTGGCTGTGGCCATTTCTCATAGACTGCAAGGGAAGCTCGGCTTCCCCTAAAATTACGAAAATTAAATGGTTAAATATGTTCGGTTGTGTTGACATTTCATTGACTACAAATGTGTTAGAACACGTTCATCTCACAGACGAGTTCGTTCAGAATCAGCTTTATCACAAATCATCAGACTCCATGTTGTTCACTTCTCATACATTCCCGTTGCGCTGTTTTCTCATTCGATCTCTGCTCAGTGCATTTGTCCGTAGACGCTCAGCGTCCATGCACTTCAATGGGACTGAGTGGAACAGTTTTTTTCATTGCCTCAAAACTGGACGGTAATTGGACAAATGCCACAATGTTGTCCCGCCCCCAGACACCTGGCATCTCTGGGGGTGAATGGAGCTGTGGGCGGAGCTCGGCCGGGCTGGACGCTGGGCTTCCACGTGCTGATTGGAGGATCAGTCGAAAGGCTGAATCCCGTTTGATTGACAGCTGTTTTCAGATCTACTCCTTCACTGACACAGTTCAGTTTAATACCGTCGCACATTCTGCTGTGAAATGGAGAGAGAAACCACTACGACATTACTTGTTCATTTCTTGCACTGTAAATAAAACACACTCATTGGACTTCCTTGTTTCAATTTAACATAATTTCAGTGTTTTCTTGTTTAGTTGGTACGATAAGGTCACTGACCATTTTCTTAAAAAGGAACGGAGGGACGAGTTTATGTTTAAATAACTTGACTTTTTTTTGGGGGGGGGGGATGTAAGCCGACAATGAGCTTCCCCTGTCTGAAAGACGAGCAGCCGCCACTGGTGTGGGGGGTTATGGGTTATGACACAGACAGATAAGGTGTGTGGGGGGGGGTGGGGGGCATTGCCTTGATTCTCCTGAATATAGCAGAAATGTGTAACACTGTTCATACATGGATTCGTTCCAAGTTCCCGTTCAAATGTTCTTGCCTCTTTTATGCCACAACACATTCCTGTTAAGTCTAAGTTGAAAATTCTGAAACTTACAGCTGCCAAAGTTCAGTTGCACATCAAAAAGGCAATGTTTATACCTTTTTTTTTATTTATTAATGCCTTATATGTTTGATAGTTACAAGAAATACTACGTTGAAAGTAACCCCCCCCCCCCAGCTTGGACGCTTCGCTCCCTCGCCTACCTATGCTCCCTCTTAGTAATTTTTTCTACAAAAACCCCTGATATAATATAATATAATATAATATAATATAATATATAATTACTGTACCTTGTCATATGTAATTGCTGATGTGTATTAATAGTAATACTAATACTAATAATAATAGTAGTAGTAGAAAAATGTCTCTGAAAGCAAAATTATTCCAACTTTCTTTGCAACAGTGTATTTACTTGTTAAATCTCACTCTATTTTTTTTGACCAGGCTGTGTATATCACCACAAAAGGTTCACATAGGTGCCGGAAATGTTGTCAGTGTCAATCAGCATTCTGCCAAAACTAATGTAATGCTTCCTGCACTGTGTGTCTGTAAACACACACATGCACTATAGTGAACTGACACAAACACACAAACTGAGTGAAGAAGACACTCACACAGATCTGGATCAAATGGCCTGTTGGTCGCTGCAGGGGATTTGTTAACTTTCACATAAAAGAAGTCAGTCAGTCCATCAGCCGTTTCCTCTATTAGCTAATTGGTTTGTATGTCGATAGATTAGGTGCTTTTAATGTATTCTGTAGGTCACCAAGAGGTTTGAAACGTGTTTGTCACACATCATTGTGCATGCGTGCACAAAGTAATGTAGCCACAGGCAGAAAGGCAGATTAAGGAATCGATTTGGATGTTTAATTTGGTAAATCCACAGTGACCCACTCATGTGAGTACACAGTAACACCTATACATCATGCAAATCAAGTGAAGCCTTTCTGAACTACCATACAGAATATATAACAGAATAAACATTAACCCTTTCATGCATACTGGTCACTACAGTGGACAGTTATTTCACATCTAGTCTCTTATATATTCATGGGTTTTGTTGTTTTAGTTCCATATCAGCCAACACAGTGGACGCTTATGCACCATCCCATAATAATACACCAACATTCATATCATTAACCCTTTCATGCATAGTGGTCACTCCAGTGGACAGCTGTTCAAAGCTGTTCTCTTAATAATAATAATAATAATAATAATAATAATAAACTTTATTTGTATAGCACCTTTCATACAGAAATTGTAGCCCAAAGTGCTTCACATTGATTGAAAAAATACAATATTAAAATACATTAAGATTTGATTAGAAATACAATAAAATAAAAATAAATATAAAAACAGCGCACATTAAAATATTTGATTATGCATAGAATTTTTGAAGTGCAAGAAATAAGATGAAATTTGAAATACAATAAAATAAAAAAATAAAAACAGAAATACAATAAAATAAAATAAAATAAAAACCGCACATTCCTGGTTCCTGAATTGTGACCCCATTTTATCTCCTTTCAAAGGCTAATGAGAATAAAAATGTTTTTAATTTGGTTTTAAATATATTCAGTGAACTGGCTTCTCTAATGTCTTTTGGAATTGTATTCCATAACTTTGGTGCATAGTTAGTAAAGGCTGCGTCCCCCATTTTCTTTGTAATATTTCTGGGAGTCGCTAGTAAACCTGCGTTTGATGACCTCAGTGTTCTAGTTTGTACATAATTGATCAGTGAGTTTGCAATGTATTGTATATTTATGGATTTTGTTGTCAGCCAGTACAGTGGTTATGCTTATGCATCGTCCCATACACTGTAATTCACACCATTACTGTAAATTTGCTCTTCTAGATAAACCTGATCTGCACTAACATGTTTGAGTGTAAAAAAAAAAAAAAAAGAATTGTTATTTGTTATTGGACTGCAATTAACTGTTTTGTTTTGTTTTTTTTAACAAAAAGTTTTTTTTTTTTTGTTGTGTTTCTTTTTTTTTTTTGCATATTATCTCCATGCAGGTATGTTAAAATGTGAGAAAACATCAGATTAGCAGCATTAAACATGTTTTTATTTCATCATTTTCATGCAGTACATCAGTAAATACATGTTTCTTTGCTTCTGGACATTTTTGCAACTCCATGAAAAATAGGTTTATACATTTTTTTCTTTTTTTTTTTCATGCCTTAAGAGAAATAAAACACTCAGGAAAAAATATCTTGATTAAGGTTCGCACAATTCATGCATGAAAGGGTTAATGTGTGTGACGGACTGCAGCGGGATGAATAAGAGTGAATGATTGGATGTGAATGGAATATTTGATATATATGGAGTTATTGAAATGTGTTTTTTTTAATTGTGTTTTAATGTTTTAGTTTTTATTAAAGTCTGTTTTTTTTAATGAGAAATCAGCCTGTCCTAGGGACTACAGGTGGAAATGAGCACTAGTGTTAGAACCTGGAACACTACATCTGTCCTTTTTAAGATTAATGTATATTGTGCATCGTCCTTGTATAAATAAATAAATAAAATGAACCAAAAAAAACAAAAAACTTTGCTGTTCTTGATAAACCTGATCTGCAGTAATATGTTTTAGAGCACAGGTGTCAAACATGCGGCCTGGGGGCCAAATCCGGCCCACCAAAGGGTCCAGTCCGGCCCTTGAGATGAATTTGTGAAATGCAAAAATTACACTAAAATATTAATTATTTTAGTTCAGGTTCCACATTCAGACCAATCCAATCTAAAGTGGGTCATAATAACCTATAAATACTCACAGCTCCACATTTTTCTCTTTGTAAATGTAAATGTTTTCATGTATTTACACTAAAACAAAGTGTAATATTGCAAAAAAATATCTGAATAACCCGAACAAATATGAACAACCTGAAATGTCTTAAGAGAAGTAAGTGCAGTTTAATAATATTCCACCTGTTACTAAATGTTTTGTGTGTTTGTAGATCCACTGGGATCTGTAAGTTATAATGTACATGTGGAAATGATGACCTGAAGCAGAATAGTGTTAAAATTACACTTATTTTTTTCAGCTTGTTCATATTATTCACATTGTTTGAAAGGATAGTTTGTAGATGACAACATTTTCATAATGTAATTTTACTTTTTTCACTCTAAACATAGAGAAAAGTATGGAGTTGACATATTTATACACTACAACAAAAGTTAAATTTTTTTTTTTTTTTTACTTTTTTTTTTTTGTCATTTTTTGCCATTTGTAAATAAAACTATGTTTGGTCATTAAAAAAATATGTTTCAACTGAGTTAACACACAAAAAACGTAAAAAGTGTTGTGCAACAATCCCAACTGAAAAAAATAGCCCCAAAAATTGAAAATATCCTTAACTTTTTGTTTGTAGTGTATATTATTATATTATAATTTTACTGGTTCGGCCCACTGCAGATCAAATTTAAACTGAATGTGGCCCCGGAACTAAAATGAGTTTGACATCCCTCTTTTAGAGTAAATTAATTGCTAATTGTTATTAGACTGTAATTAACAGTTTTCTAATCAAAAAGTTGTTGTTTTTTTGTTGCATATTATCGCCAGGAATTGAGTAACAACTAGTATTTAGCGTATAATAAAATGGGAGAAAACGGCTTTGGTGGCTTTAAAAATGTTTTTATTTCATAGTTTTCACACAGTTTATCACTTTCTGATAACGCGTTTTAAATACATGTTTCTTTGCTTCAAAAATTAAATGCACGGTGTCCAGTTGAGTGGACATTTTTGTAACTCCACAAAAAATAGGTTCATAAAAAAAATCAATCACATTGTTTTTTTCATGCCTAAAGAGGAATAAAAACCATCAAAAAAATATTGACTAAGGTTCTCATAATTCATACATGAAAGGGTTAAGGTTTAATGTATATTGTTGCATTGTCTGTCTAAATAAATAAATAAAATGAAAAAAAAAAAAAAAAAAACTTTGCTGTTCTTGATAAACCTGATCTGCAGTAACATGTTTTAGAGTAAATTAATTGCTAATTGTTATTAGACTGTAATTAACAGTTTTCTTAATCAAAAAAAAATTTATTATTATTATTTTTTTTTGCATATTATCGCCAGGAATTGAGTAACAACTAGTATTTAGAGTATAATGAAATGTGAGAAAATGGCATTATGTGGCTTTAAAAATGTTTTTATTTCATAGTTTTTCACACAGTTTATCACTTTCTGATAATGCCTTTTAACCCTTTCACGCTATGAATTATGAGAACCTTAATCCAGATTTTTTTCTTTATTCCTCTTTGGGCATTAAAAAACAATGTGATTATTATTATTATTATTATTATATTATTATTATATTTTATGAAGCTATTTTTCATGGAGTTGCAAAAAATATCCACTCAGCTGGGACCACTATGTGTTTAATTTTTGAAGCAAAGAAACATGTGTTTACTGATATACTGTGTGAAAACTATGAAATAAAAACATTAAATGCTGCTAATTCGATGTTTTCTCACATTTTGACATACACTACAAACAAAAAGTTATGGATGTTTTTAATTTTTGGGCTATTTTTCTTTTTTTTTTTTTTTCAGTTGGGATTCTTGCATGACACTTTTTTCTTTTT
This sequence comes from Sphaeramia orbicularis, assembly GCF_902148855.1. Classification (NCBI taxonomy): domain Eukaryota; kingdom Metazoa; phylum Chordata; class Actinopteri; order Kurtiformes; family Apogonidae; genus Sphaeramia; species Sphaeramia orbicularis. Next base: position 12,461,500 of record NC_043965.1, read on the forward strand.
TGTGTGTGAATTGAATTGAAATACTTTTTTTTTTTTTTTTTAATGACCAGACAGTTTTATTTACAAATGGCAAAAATGACCCAAAAAATGACCAAAATATATATATATCCTTAACTTTTTGTTTGTACTGTACTCTAATACTAGTCATTACTCACTTCATGGACATAATATGCCAAAAAAGTTAAAAAAAAAAAAAAAAATGTTGTTAATTACAGTCTAATAGCAATAACAAGGAACTGATTTACACTTGAACATGTTAGATCAGGTTTATCAAGAACAGCAAAGTTACAGTAATGTTTTCAATTGCAGTGTATTATGGGATGGTGCATAAGCGTCCACTGTGTTGGCTGATATGAAACTAAAACAATAAAATCCACGAATATACAAGAGAACAGCTGGAGAAGAACTGTCCACTGCAGTGACTACTATGCATGAAAGGGTTAAATACATGTAAAATCAAATGCATGGTGTCCAGCTGAGCGGACATTTTTGTAACTCCATGAAAAATAAGGTCATAAAAAATGTCAGTTGCTTTGTTTTTTTCATGCCTTAAGAGGGAAAAAAATCAGTCAAGAAAAAAATATTGACAAAGGTTCTCATAATTCATGCATGAAAGGGTTAAGGACAGCATAATGAAAAAATAAATAGATTGTTCAATTCTTCCTAAATCACTTTTCTTTTTTTTTTTTTTAATGTTGAAGTTATTACACAGCCAGCAGAAGAAACAGGAGATGTTTGTGCCCAGGGCTACTGAGCGTGTGCAATCACACTGTGGTGAAAAGGTCACAATAAGAGCAAAGGAAGACTCAGTGTGTTATATGTTCCAAGCAATTTCTCCCAAATGAGAAACTTGACTATTTAAGGAAGGAAGAGTAAAGTAGATGGTGTTGATATGTGTGTGTGATTTTTATGTCCTGGTGGTGGATTTAAACTCAGACTGGACACTTACCCACGGGGGGAAACTGTAGTGTTATCATTATGTTAGAGTGGTCCATCTGTGTGTGCAGAGGGGTGGGTCCCATTCAGCCCCAGTCCACCGGGTTTGCACATGAGATCAAAACACTTCTTTTACTCCTATTTCATAAATGTTAAAAAAAATAGATAAGGATTACCAACGCTGAGTATGAGGGTGAGGGGTCTTCAGTTAGCTCCAACCCTGTATTAGACCAGATTACACTGTAAAAAAAAAAAAAAAAATCTGTAATTTAACAGAATTTTCACTGTTTATTTTAACAGATTTTTCCTGTACTTTTAAGATACAGGAAAATATCAATGAAATTCCAAAAATAGACTGTGATTTTACACGTCAAATGGAAAATAACACAAAAAACTGTAACTGTGAATAATCAAAAAATTTCAGTTTTTTTAAAAGAAATTTTTCTTTTTTCACAGAAAATTACAGTTAAAATACATTTGCAAATGTATCATAATTTCATAGATATTTCTTTTCTATTCATGAGATTAAAACTGTTAAAGTTTAATACTGTAAAAAAGAATAATAATAATAATAAAATGAGATAAAATTACTGACAATTAACCGTTATAGAAGTATTTGTTCTGTCAGTTTAACAAGACTTGTTCATTAATTGACAAATATCTTGTGTAATTACGGGAGGTTTCACAACAAAATGTTGAATAATGTATTTTTGTGAATGTATAACACGTATAAGCACTGATAAACTATCGAAATACAGTTTTTATCAGTGGATTGTACACTGAGTCTCATTGAAAATTATTTATATGTATATATATATATATATATATATATATATATATATATATATATATATATATATATATATAGATAGGTAATTTGAATGTTTTAATACATGTAATATTCTTTGTTAAACATTAAAAAGTAAAAAAAAAAATTGCAAAATCTCATGTAAAGTTAGGGCAAAAAACTGTATGTTAATTGTGGAAAATTACTGTATTTTTATGAGATGGTTATTTTCCATTATTTTACAGTATTTTTTCGGCACCCCTGCTGCCAGAATATTACTGTTTTTTTACTGTTTTTTTTTTTTTTTTTATAGTGTATATCAGTAGGATGTCCTCATAAAGATAGGTTTCTCTAGGTCAGGGTTACTCAGCATTGCTTGCATATATATCCGTATTTGTTGTACATATTTCTTTTCTGTAGAAAAAACGTTGAAGTTTATTTAGAACGTAATTAAAAACAAAATACAGAGGTGAACGAAAGGCAAAGAGAAACCACAAAATGAACAAGCTGTGACACAGGGACACATTTCATGTTCAATAAGCTCTGTATTGAAAACTAACTTACACTACAAACCAGAAGTTAAGGATATTTCATTTTTTTTTTTTTTGGGTTTTTTTTTTTGTTTTTTTTTTTTGCAATTCAAGTTTTTATTGAACCTTTCATAGGCTTGGTACATGGCGAACTTCATATGTTTCTTCATACAAGAACAGGTAGTATATAATTAACAATTAACTCTGGCGACAGACTCGACATAATCTTTATCTCAAAAACATAACAGCTCAAAAATTAAATGAATAAATAAAAGACAGGCAGCAGATACAAAAGAAGGTAAGTACATAATAATATCAACTAGTAAATATCTGTATAGACCAAGGGTATTATCGTTAACGAAAACTAACGAAATGATGAAAACTAGAATTGTAAAAACATTTTCGTTAACTGAAATAAATAAAACTGGAATTAAAAGAAAAAAATGATAACTAACTGAAACTGTATTGTGTGTTTACAAACTAACTAAAACGTATAAAAAATTATGGATAAAAGTAACTTTGTTTTCGTCTTTGTTAACGTCTGATTGATATGAAAGTGATTTATTTTCGCTCTAGCAATTTTAGCTGCTGGCACCATATGATATTTAACGCTCCGTCACTTGTCGTCTTGAACTTCCTGATTTGGATCATAAGTGAAACCTGTAAAGGCTCCAGGTCCTCTGTTGGACATAGAACATGTTGACCAGGGGACACTTCCATACCTTGGAATCAGAAAATTCTATGTCCATTTTTGACTTCTTATGTCTCTAAGCCAATGGAGATTTAGAACATGTTAACAATATGTTTAGGTAGGGCTGTGCGATTAATCGAAATTCAATTACGATTTTGATTATTACACGCAACGATTACAAAAATTATGTAATCGAGAAAAAAACGATTATTAATTTTGAGTTGTTTTAATTCACGCGCATGCAAGCTACCATGAGCTGCTCTGCCCCGCCCCCCTCTAAGCTACAGCTGCCAGCTAGCCGGCAGGTCCACCCCAAGAGGAAAGTTGTACCTAGCGGTCTGGAAAAATGGCAGGAGAATCACAGCAGAAGCGCTTGGTAAACAAAAAAGGCAACTTCAATTGTATGGAATCACTTTGGGTTTGATGAAGAAGACGAAGAGCAAAAACACATCACGTGCAATAAGTGTTTGGTAGTTGTGTCCGCACCGACCGCTAACACAACAAACCTTTTAACCATCTAAAGTTGAACCACTGCCACCTTTATCATAATCTTACGAAAAACTAAAACACATAAAAACAACTCCATCTAAAACTTCGTCCGCAATGCAATCTTCAATCTCCGAATCAACTCCCGTATTAACCTAACCCTAACCCGTAGAACCCTAACGTACGTATTCTAGATGGCTGATGTATACAGAAGGCCTGAACTGAAACCTCACAGCACGCCACTGAATTTACTATGTTTCATTCTACATTGAACATACTTGAATTTATAATTTGCACTTTACGTGAGGTTTTTTTTTTATTATTATTATTATTATTATTATTATTATTATTATTATTATTATTATTATTGCTCCAGTTCTATGGTAAGTCTATAGCAGTTTAATTACAGTGCACTATTTGTTTACAAAAGGAAACATAAGGTCAAGGTTACTTTATGTATACCCATAGGTAGATTTGTTTTGCAGTCTAGGTGATTGCCTTGGAGTTACAACAACACATACACTGAACATGCAAGAAAGGCACTTGATCACGCTTACAGACAGGACAAAAAGACAGGACAAAACAAAAAGTGCTCAGTGTTCCACCATTCATCGGTATAGCAGCATGGATAAGTAAAGAATAAAATAAATAAATAAAAACAAGATGCAATAAAAACCAGAAAAGATAAAGTAAAAACAATCTGTGATAAAAACCAGGATAAGAACATAAAATTAAAAAATTAAAACATTTTGAGTCACAATAATAATAAATAGAGGCGAAAGAAATGGAATAAATAACTTGAATACTTGAATTTACAGTATACTTATTTGCATTCAAAGATTTTTTTTTTTGTTTCGTACAAAAGTGAACGTACTTTGTTTTAGTGGTTAAAAGCTTTATTTATGTTTAAAGAGTTATTTTACATTGTTTTGCAAGACAAAAATAAACAACTTTAAGGTTAACAAATAATCGTTTTTAAGATTCTGTTGGGTTTCTGTAAATTGGCTTAGAGTCTGGTTTTGACCAACTCTGTATATAAAGTGTCATAAGATAACTTTTTGTGATCTGGCATTATATAAATAAAATTTGATTGATTGAGTGATTTAATTGGTTTTCCCCTGTAAGTCGCTTTGGAAAAAGTGTCTGCCAAATGCATAAACATAAACATAAGTAAGTAAGTAAATTTTATTTATAGAGCACTTTTCACAGACAGAGTCACAAAGTGCTTTACCAATTCAAATCAGAATCAAATCAAGTTTACAGAGACCCAACAGAATCCTCCAGGAGCAAACACTTGTGATTGGTGACAGTGGGCGAGGAAAAACTTCCCTTTAACAGCAGAAACCTGGAGCAGACCCAGACTCCTGAAGGATGGCTGTCTGCCTTGACCAGTTGGGGTTAAAGAGAGAGAAGTGAAGGAGGAGAAAAGAGAGAGTGGATAGAGATATAGAGAGACTGGGGGGGAGGGCGGGGGGCACACATGGAGTACTTTATGATGAATACATAGAGTGTAATCAGTTTGTGGTGGTCCTGGGTCAGGTGGGAGACTAAAAAGCCTTTTTGAACAGGAGGGTTTTGAGGTGTTTCTTAAAGCTCTCTATGGAGTCCATGGACCGTAGGTGTAGACGTGGTGCCACAGCTTTAACCCTTTCATGCATGAATTATGACAACCTTAGTGAATATTTTTTATGGAGTGTTTTTTTCCTCTTTAGGCATGAAAAAAACAATGCAATTGATTTTTTTTTTTTTTTTTTTTTTTTTTTTTTTTCAATTTTATTTTTATTGAGTCCTTCAAGGGTTAACAAATCACATTTAAAAAAAAAAATAAATCAAGGACATCACAATTAGTCCACAGCCCTAGCACAGAGCCGAACACATTGCATCTTGCACTAAATTGATAAGAACACATATTAGTATGATGTCCATGTTGAAGGCACAACTCTTCCTTTTCCTTTTCTCCCACAATCCCCCCCTCTCCCCCAGCCAGTCAGTCACAAAAAAAAAAAAAAAAAAAAAAAAAAAAAAAAAAAAAAAAAATATATATATATATATATATATATATATATATATATATATATATATATATATATATATATATATATAAATAAATAAAAAAAAATAAAAAATAAAAAAAATAGGGAAGGCACATTGGATCTTCCAGCATGAGCTGAGTTCAATCAGCATCCTTCAATATGAGCCGATCTGTGTTAAGAAGGGTTCCCACACACTTCTATATATATCCATCTGTCCATTTATCTTGTGGATCAGTCTTTCAAATGAGGCGGTCTCTGATAAGGCTGAATACCATTCAAAATAAGTAGGGTTGTTCTGCCCCTTCCAGTGCCTTAGTATGATCCTCTTAGCTGTAGTGAGTGCAATTTTAAGCCAATGTGCTCTTTTGACTTCTAATGTAACATCATGTTCCAGGAAATTCAGAAGACACAACGCAGGTGTCAGGACCAAATTCAAATTTAAAGTACTATTTATCTTTCCCATGACATTATGCCAGTAAGAGGTCAGACTCGGGCAGGTAAGAAACATGTGAACCATGTCTCCAGGACTTTGTTTGCACCGCCAACAGATATTAGAATTGCATATTCCTGCTCTATATAGTTGACAGGTGTCCAGTATAGTCTATTGAGAATTTTAAATTGAATGAGTTTGGACCGTGCATCTCTTATTGGCTTTAACATTTGTTTAATTAATACATCCCACTCATCCTCCCCAAATGTTTTCCCTAAATCCATTTCCCACACCTTTTGGAGCCCTAAATTAACATCCCTGACGTCTTCAATAAGATAATTATAAATGCGGCTTACTAAACGTGGTAATACCTTAATTTTTTAAATATAGAGTACACTGGAGATTCACCCGATAGCTTTACTTCAGATTTATTTAATTTCGAGAGGCAATCTCTCAGTTGTAGAAATCTCCAAAAATCAGTACTATTAAGGCCATATTTTGTCTGTAGATCTTGAAAAGACACTAGGGGTGTTGTCTCGAAAAAAGCAGTTTATGTTCTCGACACCTTTATTATGCCAACTCGCCCAGAAGAACATTTTCCCCCCAATCTTTAATTTTGGGTTGTTCCACACCGAAGATGTACCAAGAAGAAAGGGGCAAATATTGTCTTTTTTATGTAAACGGTGCCATACGTTTCTAGTATGGTTCATAACTGGGTTAGATTTTACTTTATCATTAGGGTGTTTGAGACAGATAGTCAGCAGCTTTAAATGGGGAGTTTATTTCACTCTCCAAGTCCACCCAGATCGGTCTGTTATCTTTTGTTGATATAAGTGTTGTTATTTGTGCGCTTGTAAAGGCTTCTTGGTAAAGCTGCATGATTCGGTAACCGTAGGCCTCCATATTCTGTTTTATTCTGGAGTTTTTTCAGGGTCATTCTGGGTCTGTTCCCAGCCCAGATGAAATTATTTATCATTTTATCATGGGCATAATGAACCTATTTTTCATGGAGTTACAAAAATGTCCACTCAGCTGGGACACACATGCATTTAAGTTTTGAAGCAAAGAAACATTTAGTTTAAAAATCATCATCAGAAAGTGATAACTGTGTGAAAACTATGAAATAAAAACATTTGTAATGCGGCTAATTGCTAAATTGCTACAGTTTTCTCACATTTTATCATACTCTAATATTAGTTATTATTCATTTCATGGAGATAAAATCCTCCTGAGACCCAGGAATGGACAGTGTTAGCTTTTTTACAATTAAAAAATTGTCTTGATTGGAAACTGCATAATGCAACAGTTTTTTCAGATACATTTAAAAATTATTTTATTTATTTATTTGATTTTTAATGGAATGTCCTTTGTAATGGACAGCATTTTTAAAGTAAAACTGTCAAACTTTTGTCTCCTATAGAGGGCAAAATGCATTGCTGGTCTCAGGAGGAATATGCAAAAAAAACCAAACCAAACAACTTTTTGTTTCAGAAAACTGTTAATGACAGTCTAATTACAAGTAGCAATTAATTTACTCTAAAAACATGTTACTGCAGATCAGGTTTATCAAGAGCAGTAACATTACAGTAATGGTATGAATTGCAGTGTATTATGGTATGGTGCATAAGCGTCCACTGTGTCGCTGATATGGAACTAAAACAACAAAACTCATGAATAGACAGGGTGACCCAAAAAAATGGGAATTTTTTGAAGTGCATATTGGCAGACATGAGCAAGTGGCAGCACTGCGAGACAGTGACCTTGAGCAAGTAAACACACCCCCATTTTAGTAACCATTGGCGGCTGTGCGAGAATTGTTGGGTAACCATGTGATCTCAAGATTCAGTAACGTTCCCTGGCCCCCTAGATCGCCAGAATTGTCCGTTTGTGATTTTTTTTCTTGTGGGGCTTCTCAAGAGTAAAGTGGTACACGACTTGACCAAGAACTCTGGATGAGTTAAAACAGAGAATTCAGGATGAAATTCACAGTATCCCAGCTGAGATTGTTGCAGCGGTCAGTGGAGGAATCTCAACAGCAGATTTCAAGAATGCATTCATACAGGAGGACGCCATCTACAGGAAGTAGTTAAAAAAAATGAAAATTCCATCATTGTTTCTTAAATGGCATGTTTTAAGGTTTCAATTACTAGGAATAAAATATTTTTCTTCCATCACTCTTGGTTTTATTGGATTGTTAAAAAGTTCCTCGTTTTTTTGTGTCACCCTGTACAAGAGAACAGCTGCAGAAGAACTGTCCACTGGAGTGACCACTGTGCATGAAAGGGTTAAAGACCTGTCAACCCAAGCGTGTGCTAAAACAGTGCGTGGAACCATCAGCAGGTGCTGTCCTGAAGACCTCAAGCTACGAGTCGACTGTAGGGCTGGATCAGAGAAGCAATGTATGCAGGGGCCTGGCCATGTAGGGCCCGGAAAGTTAGCACCAGAATTTGAAATGAAAATGATATAGAACAGGAGCCAGTGGAAGATTTAAGAATGGGAGTGATGTGGGTTCTCCTGTTGTGGCGGGTCGAAGCCTGGCAGCAGAGTTCTGGACAAACTGTAGACGGGCCAGCTCCTTCTTGTTAACCCATAAAGACCTAAACAGCCACCATCGACCAAAACCATCTACTGATGTAAAATGTTTAATTACCTGCTGATCCACTAATCCTATCAATACATGTAATAACTGGTGTGAAATGCAGTTTATTGTCTTTTCATGGTCATTGGATATGACCCATTGGACATTTAGAGACTCCGTAGTGAACGTGGAAACACCGTCATCTTCTACAACACAGGGTTCAAACATAAGGCCCGGGGGCCAAACCGGCCCGCCAAAGGTTCCAATCCGGCCCGTGGGATGGCTTTGCAAATGCAGAAGATCTGAACATTCAAGGGCGTCAAACTCGAAAATAATAGCAAATTACCTAGAAATAATGACTCCAAATTTTCTTCTTGGTTTTATGTGAAAAAAGTAATGACATTATGCCTATAATAACGGCAACACCAATTTTTTCCTCTTTGATTTACTGCAAAGAACATCAAATTCTGATATCCTTTAATAATAAAAACGTCAATAACCTGAACAAATATGAACAACCTGGAATGTCTAAAGAAAAATAAGTGCAATTTTAACAATTCTGCCTGTTTTGTGTCTTGATAGTTCTAATCTGTAATGCACATGTAGAAATCATAAGTTGAGGCATATATTTGATAAAATTATACTTGTTTTTCTTCAGAAATTTCTTTTTTTTTTTTCAGTTATTCACATCTTTTTTTATTTGGGATAGAAATAGTTTCATCATCTAATGTTATTTTTGCACAAAAAAAATTGGAGTTGTCATTATTTATAGGTTATTATGCTGTTATTTGATTGTTATATGAGCAACCTGAAATGTCTAAAGAAAAATAAGTGCAATTTTAACAATATTCTGCCTGTTTTGTGTCTTGGTAGATCTGATCTGTAATGCACATGTAAAAATCATGAGTTGAGGCAGATAATCGATCAAATTTTTCTTATTATTTCTTCTTATTTTGCTTCAGAAATTTCTGTTTTTTCAGGTTATTCACATCTTTTTGTTTGGATAGTTTGTAAAATGTAAATGTTTTCATAATTAATTGTTATTTTTTGCATTTAAAAAAAAAAAAAAATTGGAATTGTCATTATTTATATGTTATTATGCTATTATTTACTGGTCCGACCCACTGGAGATCAATTGGGCTGAATGTGGCCCCTGAAAGACAAATGAGTTTGACACCCCTGTTCTACAACATTGATTCACCAATAAAAACCCATGGAGTTGGATCAATGACAGTGGATGAACACACTTGGTTTATGTTCAATTAATGATATATTTACTGAAAAAGACACTTTTTCTTCAGTTTTTTCTGTTTCTGATATAATAACCTTTGAATTTACTCTAAGGTTTAATGACATCTACATGATCAATGAATTAACTATAGGAAAATAAATTATTTCAACTGAAAAACTCAGACTAAATTGGAGAGTATTACAATAAATGGTGATAAATCACTTAAGAATGTTAATATAGAAAAAAAAATTATTTGGGAAGTGCCACAAAAGTAGCACTGGGTCTTTATGGGTTAAGCATGTGCTTTTAATAATCGTGATTTCATTATTGCTAAATATCGTGATTTTTTTTTTTTTTCTATAATCGAGCAGCGTTATGTTTAGGGTTCCTTCCACAGTCAAACTATTCCACACAAAAGATGACTGAAACTCTCCAAATATCAGAGATCAGACAGGTGACATTTCAAAATGAGTAAAGTGGACATAGAACCAGCTGATTCTCAAGGGACGATGTGTCTGAACTACGGACAGAAAAAAAACTAGAGACACACAGAGAGAAAATGAGTGATAGACCGAGCAGAGAAGGACGGAGTGGCAGACAGAGTGAAAAGTTGCTTACATACTCTTATTGTAAGTCACAGTTTGAATTGAATTTGTACAGAGGAGCAAAAGCTCCAGTTCTTTCACTGTGTCGACTCTTTTACAACACTGTGTGCGTCACGTTGTGTGTGTGCGTATGTGTGTGTGCGTGTGTGTGTGATGGGTGGTCTCGCTCTACTTGCTTGCACTTAAAATCACACACACCTACACCATGCATGGATAAGCTTCATTGAAGAGAGAGCTCCTGGACTTCATTTTTCTTGCAGCGTGCACACAACAAACATATTTGTCAGCACATGGCAGATGCATATGCACACACACACACACCACACACACACACACACACACACACACACACACACACACACACACACACATGCATCCTCTCTCTTCCTGTACTCTCTGACTCACCCGTGTGCACGTACATCCCCAGGCACGGTGGCATACAGGAACATTCATGATCTCAATACTGAAACACATTCATTCATACAACACTTGACACACCACTATACAGCCGTCGACACACACACACACACACACACACACCTCCATGGTACTTATCTGTGTGCACTATGGAGCAGCTTTTGAAGGCAGTGGGGAGCCGCTTGTTGACGAGCCACTTAATAATTCCCTTGGACAGGCGTGAAATTCTTTCTTTTTCTCTCTTCTGTCTCCTTTGCACTCGCTCTAATATTCTCCTTCCTGCTGTGTTTTTATGTGTGATTTCACTTTCTTATTTTTTTTTAATTTTGTCTGCCTGTCTTATTTTTTCCACTCTGTTCCCTCCTCTATTTTCTCCTCTCTTTGTCTCCTTCTGCTCTCCTGTGATTGCTTTTATTTCTATTCTCTAGTAATCGGAGGTTCTTATTAACATAAACGTTAATGAGCCGTAGTTTGTTTGCTGAACTGATTTGCTAATAATTGTTCTTTTTTGAAAACGCCTTAAAACTGGATCAAACCAGTTAAAAACTAAATGTTAATTTGTGTAATTTTGCCTTTTGCCAAAACTACACTGATGTTAGCATTCATTTCCTGATAGCAAAATCATTATGGCTTAAATCTGGCCCAAAAAGGCATGCCATTTTGGGCAAAGTTCTGGCAATGTATGGGCCAAAATAGCAAGCCAAAATTAAACCAGAAGGAAGCAAAATTCACCCAATCACTGTCCACCGTCACAAGTGTTTGCTCCTGGAGGATTCTGTTGGGTTTCTGTAATTGGCTTAGAGTACAGTGTTGACCAACTCTATAAGTAAAGTGTCATGAGCTAACTTTTTTGTTGTGATTGGCGCTCTCTAAATAACATTTTGATGATTGAGTGATTTGATTGGTTTTCCCCTGTAAGTCGCTTTGAAACAAAGTGTCTGCCAATGCATCAAACATTAAACATAACAATAAACGTAATTGCGCGACTTCCAACCATCTAGCCATACTCTGTCCAAGACAAGACCCCACTCCCCATAATTCAGCCAAAAATGTAGGCCCAACGGACCCAAAAGGAGGCCAAAATTCAGCCAAATTGTGTTGATCAGGTTTTAAAATGAGTTTTCTTCCGGGTAGACAAGTTTTCTTCCGCTCTTTGCACAGTGTTTTGCTTTATAGAAATATGCCAAAACACAACCAAAACTCATCCATATATGGAATAAGATGTTGCTGCTCATTAGTCAATCTTCTGGCTTGCCATAAACATGCCATACCATCCCTATACTTCAGAGGTGTCAAACTCATTTTAGTTCAGGGGCCACATTCAGCCTAATATGATATAAAGTGGGCCAGACCAGTAAAATAATATAAATAATAGGATAAGAACTTATAAATAATGGCAATATCCAAAGTTTTCTCTGTTGTTCAGTGAAAAAAGTAAAATTTCCAATATGGAAAATGTTTACATCTACGAACCGTACTGTTGAACATAGGGCATGAACAAATATGAACAACCTGAAAATTCTTCAGAAAAAAGTGCATTGTTAACAATATTACGCCTAAGTTGAAATACATGTGCATCACAACTTAAAGATTTAGCAACAGGCAGAATATTGTTAAAATTCCACATACTTTCTCTTGAGACATTTCAGATTGTTCATATTTGTTCAGGATATTCATATTTTTTGTCAAAGGATAGTCTGTAAATGTAACTTTTTTTCTAATATTACTTTTTTTTATACTAAAAAAGAGGAAAATTTGTAGTTTTCTTTATTAATAGTTTATTATGATAATATTTTACTGATCTGATCCACTTTAGATTGAATTGACCTAAAATGATTTTAACATCCTTGGTTATTAATATCTTCAGTGTAATTTTTGTATTTCACAAATTCATCCCAGGGGCCAGATTGGACCCTTTGGTGGGCCGGATTTGGCCCCCGGGTCGCATGTTTGACACCTGTGTTATACTTGGTCCTGCTCTTTGCCCAGTCTTTTTGGTTAACCAGACATATGCCATAACTCAGCCATATATTACCGGTGCCTCCATATCTATTATGGATAACCTTAATCATACCACAGTTAAGCCTAAAGGTTTTCATAATGCCAAAAGAAAGCCAAAAATGCCAAATGTATGCCATAATACTGCCGAAATATTTGCTATCTGGGTTGTATTGAATCAAACATGCACAACACTAAACGTGTCATATTTGATACGTGAGTTTTGAAGCCCTCTACATGATCAGTGTGATTTTTTGTCTTGAAAAACCTGGTGTATACAATTAGATACATGCAATACACAGATAATCCACCAGGGGGAGGAATTCATTCACCAGAGGCCTTTTCCAGTGACACTACAAGACTGTCATTAATGAGGACGGAGGCAGAACTTTGACCATTCTGAAAAGGAATTACCAGTTTGTTAGACAGATTTTTTTTTTAAAGATTTTAAAGATTTATTTTATTATTTTTTATTATCATTATTGATTTGACATTCATAATTTCATATATATATTTAAGATTTTTATATTTTTTTAAGATTTATTCCTAGAAGAACTGAATTACACCAGAAATCTGCACAAATATCAACATATTTTTTATTTAATCACAACAGGATCTAATGCTATATCACAAAATGTTCCTATGTTAAAACTGAAATTATATTTTACAGACATTACAGTTTAGATTCTGTTCAAATGTTCATATTCTATTAGTTCAGAACTTACATCAGAACAGTATTTTTGTGCAATCCGAACAAAGGAGCTAACATCTGCTTCTCAAACAGTAAAAAGTGCTTTTAGATGCTTCAAATAACCATTATTTAATAAAACAGTGTTAAATTATAATAAATAAGATAAAAACAATAAAGAAAACCAAAAGATAAAAATAAACCTCCGCCATATCTTCATTTGAATAAATACCTAAAAATATTGATACAGTACTTTTAAATATCGATACAGTACTGTTTAATATCGATACAGTACTTTTAAAATATTGATACAATACTTTAATTATCAATTCAGTACTTTTTAATATCGATACAGTACTTTTAAATATCGATACAGTACTTTTTAATATGGATACAGTACTTTTAAGTATCAATACAGTACGTTTTAATATCGATACAGTACTTTCAAATAGTGATACAGTATTTTGTATACCGATACAGTACTTTTTAATATCGATACAGTACTGTTTAATATCGTTACAGTACTTTTTAATATCGATACAGTACTTTTAAATATCGATACAGTACTTTTAAATATCGATACAAGTGCTTTTAATATACGATACAGTACTTTGAAAATATCGATACAGTACTTTTAATATCGATACAGTACTTTTTAAATATGGATACAGTACTTTTTTAATATCAATACAGTACTTTTTAATATCGATAAAGTACTTTTAAATGTCGATACAGTACTTTTAAATATCGATACAGTATTTTTGAATATCGATGCAGTGCTTTAAAAGTATCGATACAGTACTTTTTAATAACGATACAGTACCTTTAAATATCAATACAGTACTTTTTAATATCGATACAGTACTTTTAAATATCAATAACAGTACTTTTTAATATCGATACAGTACTTTTTAATATCAATACAGTATTTTGTAATACGATACAGTACTTTTTAATATCGATACAGTACTGTTAAATATCGATACAGTACTTTTAATATCGATACGGTAATTTTTAATATTGATACAGTACTTTTTAATATCGATACAGTACTTTTAATATCGATACAGTCCTTTTAAATATCGATACAGTATTGTGAAATGAAGTATCACGATATATTGTATTACCGATATTTTCTTACACCCCTAATAATAAACACGATTTCAATGTTAATAAGACAATATCCACAAACCTACAAAGTAAAATAATATCCTGGTAATTTCTCTGTCTGCAGTTGATGTTTATTTGAACGTGTTGTTGCCGTTTCTTTTGGTCTTTGGTGAAGTTTGTCGAGACGTAAACATGATATTATCAGAGCCGCTCTTATGGGTTTTGCCGCAGGATACGTATACTATACATTTATAGGTTACATACTAAAAACACACATAATCAGATACTTCATCTGTTTTTTTTTCTCTCCTCTCCTCCATCTTTTTTATCCGTCCATCTGCGCTCCTTCCCTCCAGGCAGTATATTTCCTTCTCCCTTATTTCCCCCCTTGCACAGTCGACTGTTTTTGTGCCCTTCATCTTCCTCTCCTGCTCTCCCCCTTTCATCTTTTCCATGCTTTTAATCCAGTTTGTCCCCACTCGTCCTCCTCCTCCTGCTCCGTACCTGTTTCTCACTTTTCAACCTGCGTAACTCTCTTCTCTTGTGCTACATCTATATATATGTTTCAGATTTTCAGGCAAGGAGTGAGTGACGAATTAGAATTGTGGTAGACTCGGTAGTAGTGTATATTACGTATGCTTTGTGAGCGTGTGTTTGGAGAGAACGAGAGCGCCAGAGAGGGAGAGATCTCATTAAGTAAAGGTCACATAACAGCATGTGGCAGAAAAAGGAGAGGGCATTAGGAAAATTGTCGCTGGTCATTTGCACAAAAAATTGATGGTGCATGCATGTGTTTAGTTTGCATCACACATCCTGTCTTATTATCCTCTTTATGGATCTGTGTGTCTTGTCTGTTAATGTATCTGTGCTCTGATGCGCTGGTTCTATTCTCATTTGTATATTGCTATGTCTTCTACCTTATTTTTCATTTTTACATTTTTACCCCGCTCCCTAAAGTAGAGGCAAGGGTATTGTTTTCGGTTCGGTTTGTTTTCTTTGTTTCTTCCTCTGCAGCAAAACTATTGGTTGAATTCATACTAAATTGGGTTTATATATTGCCAGTGACCCACAATAGATGTCATTACATTTTGGGAACAGTAGGTCAAAATTCCAATTTTTATGAATTTTTCAAAAAAAATTTGCTTTCCCATTTACTTATAATGGGCGAAATTTCAAATGTTGATTGCAGTAAAATTATTGGTTCAGTTCCTATCAAATTTGGTTTACAGATTGCCAGTGACAGACAGTAGATCTCACTACATTTTGGGAACAATAGGTCAAAGTTCAAATTTTTTATTAATTTTTCAAATCGCTTTTTTTCCCATTTACTTATAATGGGCGAAATTTCAAATGTCTGTAGCAGCAAAAATATTGGTTGAATTCATACCAAATTGGGTTTGTAGGTTGCCAGTGATCCAGAATAGATGTGATTACATTTTGGGAAAGGTAGTTCAAAGTTCAAATTTTTTATGAATTTTTCAAATCTTTTTTTTCCCATTTACTTATAATGGGCGAAATTTCAAATGTCTGTAGCAGCAAAATTATTGGTTGAATTCATACCAAATCGAGTTTATAGATTGCTAGTGACCCACAATAGATCTCATTATATTTTCGGAAAAGTAGTTCAAATTTTATATGAAATTTTCAAATCTTTTTTTTTTTCGTTTACTTATAGTGGGCAAAATTCAGACCAATGTCAGAAACTAGTAGATGGCTACAAGAATCATTAATACCAAATTTCATTTATAGATTACCAGTGACCCAGAATAGATGTGATTACATTTTGGGAACAGTAGGTCAAAGTTCCAATTTTATGAGTTTTTCAAACAATTTTTTCCCCCATTTACTTATAATGGGCAAAATTTCAAATGACTGTAGCAGCAAAATTATGGTTGAATTCATACCAAATTGGGTTTATAGATTGCCAGTGACCCAGAATAGATGTGATTCCATTTTGGGAAAAGTAGGTCAAAGTTCAATTTTTTTTTTTTAGGAATTTTTCTAATCTTTTTTTCCCCCATTTACTTATAATGGGCGAAAATTCAAATGTCTATAGCAGCAAACCTATTGATTGAATTCATACCAAATTGAGTTTATAGATTGCCAGTGATCCAGAATAGATGTGATTACATTTTGGGAAAAGTAGGTAAAAGTTCAAATTTTTATGAATTTTTAAAATCTTTTTTCCCCATTTACTTAATGGGCAAAATTCAGACCTCAGACCAATGTCAGAGACTGGTAGATGGCTACAAGAATCAGTAGTACCAAATTTTGTTATAGATTGCCAGTGACCCAGAATAAATCTCATTACATTTTGGGAAAAGTAGGTCAAAGTTCAAATTTTTATGAATTTTTCAATTCTTTTTTTTCCCTATTTGTTTATAATGGATGAAATTTCACGTGTCTGTAGCAACAAAACTATTTGTTGATTACATACCAAAGTTGGTTTATATATTGCTAGTGACCCACAATAGATCTCAGTACATTTTGGGAACAGTAGGTCAAAGTTCAAATTTTTAATGAATTTTTCAAATCTTTTTTTTCCCCCATTTACTTATAATAGGCAAAATTATTAGTTATTGCAGCCAAAGGGGGTAACACTAGCTATTAGGGAGTAGGGTGTCCTACCTTTTGCCTCAGGTAGAATATGCATTTTTGAAGAATTATATTGTCAGAAGAAAGTCTTTTCTTCATATTTTATTTAATTGCTTAGATATATGACTTTAATCTCTCAGTATTGTTAAAATTGAGATTAAATATCCACGTCCTTCTGAGACCCAGGAAAGTACAAGTTTTGGCCTTTTTTTTTTTCTTTTACATTAAATAATTTCCTTTATTGGAAACGGCACAATGCAACAGTTTTTTCAGATGCATTTTTTACAATTTTGATGGAATGTCCTTTGCAGTGGACAGTGTTGTTTTTTTTTTTTTTTTTTTTTTAATAAAGCTGTGAAACTCATGTCCCCAAAAATACATTACTTGGTCTCAGGAGGATATACTAAAAATGCAACAAAATAAACAGGCTTTCATAGGGTGTCTTTATTTTCTCACATGACTGTACAATATGCTCTGTTACTTACTCATTTCCTATGCTAGCATCCTGCGTACTTAGCTGCATTTCAGCCCATATCCAAACTTACCATCCATCCGACAGCGGGTTCAGTAAAACCCTGTAATCAGACGTGTACGCATGTGTTTGTGGTGATAAATGCCCCTTGGAATGGAAACTCAATGCCAAATAATCAAGACTGACACTAGCATCCACTCTGAGGTGAGCCTGTGCGCAGGATTGTTTGCTATTTTTGTTGGAAGGATCTAATCAAATGTAATCATGTTGATTACAATAATCGGGAGGTTTATAATCACCCTTTTTTTTTTTTTCTTTTCATCTCCCACTTCCTTTAAAGCACTCCGTTGGTCTCTGTTGCTTTTCTATCCCTGCTCTCATGCTACATCTTTGTTATGATCAATTAAATATGCCGTCTTTTCATGCACTTTAGGTGGATATTTATGGCAGCAAAAAACTACAGTGAAAAAGAAGTCCTGGGGAAAATACTACATAACTATATACTATAATACTATATAACATGTAAAACCACCCACTCACTAAATCATATTTGCACTCTTTATAAAACTGACTAATTTGTGCTACTATAATATAAACATAAATGTATATTTTAATCGACTGGAACCCTGTTTATCCACTCAGTGTATAAAACTCCAGTTTGCACTCTGTACATATGACAAATCCACTGTAAATCTCAACCCATTATTGTCCTTGTCTCTTGTCAAATGTTTGTTTATTTTAGGTCAGTGTTTAAGTGTGTTTGGGTTCATGTTGAAATTGTACGTCATAAGTAAAGAAAAACCGAAGCCAAATTCCTCGTATGTGTTGACATACTTGGCCAATAAAGCTGATTCTGATTCTTTAAAAAAAAAAATAATGCAAATGCAAAACAATTTCCCATTATTTCTGCAGTTTTGTATCTATTTAACCCTTTCATGCATACTGGTCACTATAGTGGACAATTATTCTCCAGCTGTTCTCTTGTATATTCATGGATTTTGTTGTTTTAGTTCCATACTAGAAGCACTCGGAGAGCGCAGACCTCCACCAAGGCTGATCAGTGGCCCCCCCCGTGGGCCCCCCCCACGCCAAGGAGGTTATGTTTTTGCCAGGGTTTGTTTGTCTGTCTGTCTGTCTGTCCGTTAGTGTGCAACATAACTCAAAAAGTTATGGACAGATTTTGATGAAATTTTCTGGTCTGCGCCCCCCCCGTGGGCCCCCCCACCCCCGATCACCACCAAAATTTAATCATTTCTTCCTTATCCCATTTCCAACAAACCCTGAAAATTTCATCAAAATCTGTCCACAACTTTTTGAGTTATGTTGCACACTAACGGACAGACAGACAGACAGACAGACAAACCCTGGCAAAAACATAACCTCCTTGGCGGAGGTAATCAGCCAACACAGTGAACACTTATGCATCATCCCATACACTGACATTCATACTAGTACTGGAACTAGAAGCACTCGGAGAGCGCAGACCTCCGCCAAGGCTGATCAGTGCCCCCCCCCATGGGCCCCCCCACCCCGATCACCACCAAAATTTAATCATTTCTTCCTTATCCCATTTCCAACAAACCCTGAAAATTTCATCCAAATCTGTCCATAACTTTTTGAGTTATGTTGCACACTAACGGACAAACAAACAAACAAACAAACAAACAAACAAACAAACAAACCCTGGCAAAAACATAACCTCCTTGGCGGAGGTAACTATGCTGTTCTTGATAAACCTGATCTGCAGTAACATGTTTTAGTGTAAATCAATTGCTAATTGTTATTAGACTGTAATTAACAGTTTTGTTTTGTTTTTTTAACAAAAACGTTTTTTTTTTTTTTGCATATTATCTCCATAAAGTGAATGATAAGTGTTTGTATTGGATAGTTTTCCATATCACTTTCTGATATTAGTTTTTAATTCAAGTTTCTTTGCTTCAAAAATGTAACGCATGGTGTCCAGCTAAGTGGACATTTTTGTAACAGCTTAAAAAACAAAAAAACAAACCTGATTGCATTGCATTCATTATCAGGCTTCTGCAGAGCTTGATGATAGGCTTATCATCATAAAGGGTTAAAAAATGTGACAATTATTGAGTATTGGTATTTTTATTTACGGCTCAAGTTGATGAAATAGAAAAAAGTGTAAAAGAATTAAAAACAAACTGTATGAAAATTTTTTGACATTATTCCACAAGTGTGCCAAAAAGGCACA